>NC_080799.1:31037902-31719569 GCF_028018385.1 Neofelis nebulosa
TGAATAATACTCCTGTGAACACTGGTGTACAGGGATCTGTTTGAGTCCCTGCTTTCAATTATTTGGATATATACCTAGAAGTAGAATTTACTAGATCATATGGTAATTCTACACTTAACTTTTTGAGGAACCACAAAGCCATTTTCCAGAGTGGCTGTACCATTTTACATTCCTATCAGCAGGGTTCCAGTTTTTCCACATCCTCTCCAATACTTGTTATTTTCATTTTTTGGTCACGCTTGTTCTAGTAGGTGTGAAGTGGTCTCTCATTGCATTTTGATTTGCATCTCCCTAAGGACTAATTGTGTAGAGCGTCTCTTCATGTGGTTATTGGTCCTTTGTTTATCTTCTTTGGAGGAATGTCTACTCAAGCCCTTTGTCCATCTTTGAATTGGGTTGCTTGTTTTTTGTTGTTGAGTTGTAGGAGGTTTTTCCTTTTCGGGGGAGCATATTCTGAGTATTAATCCCTTTTCAGATATATGATTTGCAAACGTTTTCTCTCATTTTGTGGGTGCTCTTTTCACTCTCTTAATCATGTACTCCTGTGCACCAAAGTTTTTATCTTGATAAAGTCCGATTCATGTATTTGTTGTTGTTGTTGCTGTACTTTTGGTGTCATATCCAAGAAATCATTACCAAATCCAATATTATAAGATTTTCCCCTACATTTTCTTCTAAGAGTTTTATAGTTTTAGTTCTCACACTTTAGGTCTTTGATCCATTTTCAGTTAATTTTTGTATATATTAAAAAATAAGGGTTCAGCTTTATTCCTTAGCCTGTGGATATCCCATTTGTCCCAGGACCATTTGTTGAAGGACAGTCTTTCCCCATTGAATGGACTCAGCACCCTTGTCAAAAGTCATTTGACTCTATATGCGAGGGCTTATTTCTGGGCTAGCTGGTCTGTCCATTGGACGCCATGTCTATCTTTATATCATTAACACTATTTTGATGACTGTAGTTTCACAGTAACTTTTGAAATCAGAAGGCATGAGTCCTCCAGGAAAAGTCATTTTGATTCACATGAGATGAAAATTAAGATGTGGATTCATTTCAGATCACTTCGTGCAAAAGAGATGGCAATCAGCCAGCCTGAAGCCCAGAGTTTCTGTTAGCATTATCCAAACTGCAGACTTCTTTGGAGGCGTGTGCCTACCTCTCTTTAATTTAGTCTTTCAGATGGTGGAAGGAGGTAGGGATGGAGACCAAGGCCAGTGCCGACAGAGGTGTGAATTGGTCCAATCTTTTTGGGGGACAGTTGGATATAAGAATCATAATTTTTGAAAATGCACTACCATCTGACTCACAGTGTTTTGGGGTAGAGTCATAATAAGTGGACTCACACAGAAATTTGCTCGCAAAGACATTCAATCTAGCATTGTTACTGTAGCAATGATAACACAAAAATTTGAGTGGCTCCTCATGGAATCATGGTACATGATCCCATGTGATGGGATACCATGTTAAAAACATGTTGTTGAAGTTTATTCATAAGATGGTGACATGATGGTAAAGATAATTATTTAAATTTAAGAAAATTTTATATATACTATGCCATTTCATAGTCAATCAGATTTGGAGATCATAAAATATCCAAACACACACACACACCCACACACACACACCCACACACACACACACACACACACACTGGAAGGATAGATACCATTTTTAAAAAACTGTTTATTTATTTTTGAGAGAGAGAGAGACAGAGCATGAGCTGGGGAGGGGCAGAGAGAGAGAGAGGGAGACACAGAATCTGAAGCAGTCTCTGGGGTCTGAGCTGTCAGCACAGAGCCCGACATGGGGCTGGAACTCATAAACTGGGAGATCATGACCTGAGCTGAAGTTGGACACCTAACCGACTGAGCCACCCAGGCACCCTGGAGAGATACCCTTATTAACAGTGGTTATGTTAGGTTTGGCCCTGCAGAAGTTGATCCTGAGACAAGGATTTGTGTGCAATAGATTTATGAGGGAAGTGCTTCCGGGAGGAAGAGAAGAGATGGAGGAAGCAGGATAGAAAAGGGAAGAAGCAAAGCAATGATGTAACTTCAGGCCAAGTCATGTGGGGGGCAACTCCAGCCTGATGCAGATTCTCCACACAGCAGGCACTGTCTGGGGACCACCCTGGGCAGAACACCCAGGCACTCTGGATAAAGCTGCCCTGGGTAGCCTGATGGCAGTCCCCTGCCCAGGAGTCACAGGTGCAAACCATCAGGAGCAAAAGCTTACAAAACTGAGGAATAAACATGCAGAAATGGTAAAGGGGATCCTAAGGAATCTGGTGAACACCCCATTCATCAGACTGATAAATTTTTGTAATCAAGGAAAAGGTGTTATTTTTGTAATAATCACCTATTATTTGAAAAATTATACACAGAAACAAAGATCTTTCAAAGTCTTCTACAGTCTCAGATTTATTTCACAGAATTATGCATAGAATTTTGTGACAAAGGCTCTTTCCCGTAGCCATGCCACACTGGCTGTTCAGGCAATATTCTTTTAAAAAAATTTTTTTTTAATGTTTATTTATTTTTGAGAGAGACAGAGACAGAATGCGAGTGGGTTGGGACAGAGAGAGAGGGAGACACAGAATCCAAAGCAGGCTCCAGGCTCCGAGCTGTCAGCACCAGAGCCTGACGTGGGGCTCGAACTCATGAGGTGTGAGATCATGACCTGAGCTGAAGTCGGACACTCAACCGACTGAGCCACCCAGGGGCCCCTGTTCAGGCAATATTCTTATAAAGCTTTGAGGCCCTAAATTCTTCGTTCCAGGGAGAAGGTATTTGCAAAGCATGTATCTGATAATGGGTTGATGTCCAAAGCGCATAAAGAATTCATACAACTTGATAGTAGACAAACAATAATCTGATTTAAAAACAGGCAAAAGACCTGAACTGCCATTTTTCCAAAGAAGACATACAAATGGCCAGAGAGTACATGAAAAGGTGCCCAACATGACTCGTCATCGAGGTAATGCAAATCAAAACCACAATGAGGTATCACTTCACACCTGTCTGAATGGCTAGTATCAAAGAGATAAGAGCTAACAAGTGTTGGCGAGGATGTGGAGAAAAGGGCGTCCTTGAGCACTGTTGGTGGGAACGTAAATTGGTGCAGCCACTCTGGAAAACTGGATGGAGGTTCCTCAAAAAATCCATAATAGAATGACCATATGATTCAGCACTCCCACTTCCTGGCATATAGCTGAAGAAAATGAAATCACCGTCTTGAGATTTTTGTACTTCCATGTCCATTGAAGCATTACTCACAGTAACCAAGACATGGAAATAATCCAGTATCCGTTGACACATGGTGGATAAAGGAGATGTGGTACGTATGTACCATAGAACATTATTCGCCCGTTAAAAAAGAAGGAAATCCTGCCATTTGGGACAATATAGATGGACCTTGAAGGCATTATACTAAGTGAAATAAGTCAGACAGAAAAAGACAAGTACAGTCTGATCTCACTTACATAGGGAATCTAAAAAAAACCCTGAACCCATAGAAATAGAGAGTCGTTTAGTGGTTGCCAGGGGCTGGGATGTGGAGGAAATGGTAAGATGTGGCTCAAACGGTACCACCTTCCAGTTATAAGATGAATAAATTCTGGGGATCCGGCGTGTAGTGTGGTGATTATAGTCAGCAGTACCGTAGTGTATACTTGGAAGTTGCTATGAGCGTAGGTCTTAACTGTTCTCACCGTAACAATAACAACAATGGTAATTATGTGAGGTGCAGGATGTGTTAATTAAATTTATCATGGTAAAATTTTGCAATATATTTGTGTATCAAACTATCATGTTGTACACCTTAAATTCGCAGTGTTGTATGCCCAATACATCTCAAAAAAAACTGGAAAAAAATTCTCATTTCATGGACCACCGTATATCATTAATAGTAATAAATATGATGAAAATGACAACAGAGATGACTTTTGGAACAGTCCCATACGTGGTAGTGAAAAAAGTAATATGTACTGGGGTTCTTTATGGTCTGGGTCCTGGCTAAAACACTTTAGGCCTTATCTCATTGAATCCTTAGAATGATCCCATAGGTTAGATACAGTTATTATCCCTATTTCCAAGATGGGAAAACTAAGGCCAAGAGGGGCTAAGTAATCTGCTCCAACAAAATCAGTAAAAGGCAGAGCTTGGATTCAACCCAGGCTTGCCTGGTTCCAGAACTCACGTTCAGAATTGTTGCAAATGCACTAGATCCCTATCCATGTGCTTTTCTCTTATATTTTAAGAAACATGAGTCTGGAATTCTCATTATGGGCCAGTTCTGCTGTTCTATTGTACTCCTCCTTTTTATATGTAACCCTGGGAATATTTCTTTGTTGGTTTTCCCAGACTCCTTGGGCAAGCCATGTGAGCTTCTTTCTGTTCATAATCTCTTGGGAGAAGGGCTGATGTATTTGTAAAATTAGGAGCAAAACCCATCATTGTCTATGGAGAATACCTGCCCCAGTGCATGCTGGGTTGAGCATTTTATAATATTCAAACTTCAGTCACTGCAGTGCCTAAATGATAGCTTCCTCTGACCTATGGGGAAACCTCGCCTTTTTTGCCTACTGCAAATATACATGGTAAAAAAATGGACAGAGGCCAAGAGGCGTATTATAATGTGAGAAGAGCCTTTTCTAGGACAGTAGAATACGGGTGATAGTTTTAGAAATCATCAAATAGGATAAATGGGCGCCTTCCTTCTTTTCCTTACCCGTTTTCTTTTCATCATGGGCTTAAGTCAGACTCCTGGCAAAGAACTCAACGTGACACAGGTTGAAAGAAACAGGTTGAAAGAAACAGAAACCAACACACAGTTCAAAAGAATTGGAGAGGATTTAGTTGACTTCCACAGGTTAAATTCCTATCCAAAGATTAGTTTGTTCGCACCACACTCAGATCTTTCCAGATTGCTGTTTACTTATGTATGAGGAAAAAACACACTCAGCGAGGCTGAATCTTGCGATTAGTTAAATTACTCTGACATCCATTTTTGAAAAACCTCGATTCCACCTGGAGTTGGGGTTTGTTTAGTGCGGTCTGATGATAACTTTCTGCTTGACTGATGGCTACTAATTCTGCTACTGGAATGTGGATGTCAGTCACAAATGGAAATAGACACACAAACTCCAGGACCTATTAAGCTGGTTGCCATGATCGCACTCCCTAATGGGTGTGGATTCAAAATATAGGCTAAAGGGATTTAACTGCATTCTGGATGGGAAACATTTATGCTTCGCGTTTGCTCTGTTTGGGGAATGTAAAAGAGAAAAGAGGAGGAAACGAACCCGAGGGGCCTCAGGGGGATCAAGAGAGTATCATGCCCGCTGCCAGATGCAGAGAACAGACCTAACATCTGTGAAAGGGAAGTAGAGCACTTAGGAACAAGGTGGTAGGAAATTAAAGCACTCAGAGACGGTTAAGCTGCTCAAAGAGTCTGGGGAAACTGATTGTGTTTGCTTCCATCAGGAGACAAAGATGGAATCCACCAGCCTTCCTTTTCTCTCCTGTCTTTCAGCCCCTTGGCATTGATTTGATCTTAAGGCATGGAAGGAGGCCTCAGGAAGCGCAGCAACATTGTCATGCAGTGAAAATGAGCACTTCACATGTCAACAGTGCTCCTAAATGCATGGGCTCCAGGCAAATGGGTTTGGAAGAATTTTACCCACTGTTGTCATGCGGTGGTTACCCGGTGGGGTATGTCTGGGACCAACAAGGCTAGGGGGTTGCTTTGTTTGTTTTTTATTTTATTTTTCAGGTAAACAAACAGCCACTGAGCAGATCCCTGGGGTGGGGGTTTCTGGGCAAGTTTCAACTCCCTAAGCCTCCCAAGCGGGGATGAAGGTAAGGATACTGATGACATAGCACTTCCTATTACGCTTAAGAGGGACCGTGTATGTAAAATGCACTGTTATTTAATGTTGATTTACTGAACCCGTTCTCTGTCACGGATAATGTTCTAGGTGCTCATGTTGCTTTTTGCACTGGGCTGACCAACGTAGCTGATAGTGACAGTGAGTGACCTTTATCCAGTACCTACTGTGTGCCAAGGCCCTATGCTTATCTTTTACACACATACCTCATTCTATTAGACGGTAAACCTAAGAGGCAGGTACTATTTTTAAAAAAAATTTTATTGTTTATTTATTTTTGAGAGAGAGAGAGCGACAGCATGTGAGCTGGGGAAGGGCAGAGAGAGAGGGACACACAGAATCTGAAGCAGGCTCCAGGCTTCGAGCTGTCAGCACGGAGCCCAACACTGGGCTTGCACGCACGAGCCCTGAGATGTCAGCTGCTCAACTGACTGAGCCACCCAGGCGACCCGAGGCAGGTACTATTTTTATTCATCACGTCTGTAAGAGAACTGAGGTTTCAAGAGAGAAATCAAGTAACTTGCCAAGGTCACACATCTACTGGGTGGCTAAGTTGGGATTCATTCACTTGTTTCCTTCGACAGCTACTTCTTGAACACCTACTATTGTGCCAGAGGCATGGAATGCAACAGGAACAAACAGGACAGCCTCTCTGCCCTGGTGGTGCTTCTGTTCTAGACTGGGGCAGACAGGCACCAGCACAACAATGATTTAATCCTGACTGTGATAATGTTCAGGAAGGAGCTGTGTGAGGGCCGAGTGAAGGTGGGGTCAGACCTGATGTGAGGCTCCGGTTTAGACTGAGGTCTACAGGACAAGTAGGAATCGGAGTGAAAAGGCAGGCTGAAGGTTCCAGGCTGGAGGCCACGTTCATGGTATCCTTGAGCCACACACTTGCCCCTCCAGCCTGTTCACAACCACTGTGGTGCTGGCTACAAGTGCCACGGTCAGCGACTGCCTTTCTGAGCTTCGCCAGCTTGGCTGACAGCCGGGAGCCCTGACAGATGCCTTTTCTCTCTAAAAGGGATTTTGACATCAGTTCCTAGAATGAATGTTTTTTCCTTACTGAAGGCTTGTGATTGGCCCTTGGCAAATTGCAAGACCTAAAGGCATTGTGTGTGTGTGTGTGTGTGTGTGTGTGTGTGTGTGTGTGTTGCAGCTGTAAAAATGCCATCTTCAATTATATCTCTTGACCACCCCAATTCTCAGCCCTTTTTCGACAGGCAGGAAGTGAGGATGGTTTCTTTGACTGATAGAAAGAGAAGCAGGTGAACTCCTGAATGACCCCCCCCTCCCGTCTTAACCATACACAGAAAAATCCACTCAGCATCAGGGCTGAGGAACCCCCACTTGTCAAACGTGCCCAGGAAAATAACGGTGCCATCTTCGTGGTTTTCTTTTGGGGAGGAGAAAGACAAGCGGCATTCTCAGACCCGGAGGACTTTGAATAAAAAGTGGGCACCTGGTTGGCTCAGTTGATTAAGCGTCTGCCTCCTGCTCAGGTCCTGATCTCCCAGTTTATGGGTTTGAGCCCGAGTGGGGTTCTCTGCCATAGGCGCAGGGCCCGCTTCGGATCCTCTGTCCCCACCCCGTCTCCCACCATCCCTCCCCCGCTCACACTCTCTCTCTTTCTCAAAAATGAATAAATAAATAAACCTTAAAAAAAAATGGGCACCTAATAAAGTTGCGTTGAATGACTGCCTGCCTGAATGAAAAATCTATGAGAAAGCACCAGCCTCCAATGTTTCCCAGACATTGGAATCGCCCAGAAAGCATGTTAAAACCCAGATTTTAGGGCCCCACTCGCAGAGTTTCTGACTGAGTAGCTATCGGTTGGTGCCTGAGGACTTGCATTTCCAGGTATTTCCCAGGTGATGGTGACAATCCCTCTAAACCAGAGGGGCTTAGGATAAGAGCTCTGGGTTCAAGCCACTTGAGTTTAGGGTTCCCTGATGAAAACAACAACAAACCGGACACTCAATTACATTTGAATTTCATACAAACACAAGTAACTTTAATCTATGACGATGTCCCATGCAAGAGGCACCCTGTGTTTTCAGACGCATGCCTCCTGGGCTGAACTCCCAGCATTGTGACTGTGGAGCTGTTAGCCATAGTCGGGTTCTTGGGCCTGACAACGATAGAAAAGAGGCCAGCGAGAGCCCAAAATCAAAAGTACAGACACGGTATTACTGGGGCTACAGCTCGACCTGGAAGAAGACGCCGCACCAACAAAAAGGACGGGGGCGGAGGCCACATTCAAACACAGAAAGTTCCAGCTCTGGATCCCACTCCCCCGCCAGTATGCTAATGAGGGAAAGGGAAAAAACCAGTCTCCATCTGATTGGTTGGAAGAGCCTTGTCATGATTGGTTGGAAGGGGCTCATTCTGATTGGTCGGTATTAGCAGACAACTCAGGCAGCTCATTGGCGCCTTTTGGAGCCGAGGTCCTGTGTGTTATGTCCAGCTTGTCTCAGTGGTCATCTCCTGGCCGCAACCTCCTTCCACTCTGTAAGGGAAGAGATTTAACAACAACAACCAACAGAAATGTTCCAGGTGCACAGCACAATGTCTTCCACCTGGGGCTCGTTCCCATGGTCCCTCACTGTCTCAGAGCCATGTTATTTAAGGCAAGTCATTTATCCTCTTTGCGTGCCAGCTTCTCCATCTACAGAATGGGAATGGTAATAATGCCACCTGTCTCCTAAAATGCTTAAGAAAATGAAGAGATCACGTGAAGGACGTACCACAGAGCCTTGCTTGTAGCAAGCCCTCAGTAAATGTCAGCGGTTATTATTCAGCATTAACTTAAGGTGAGTAACTTTTTGGAGAAAAAACACACTAAGCAATTTAGTTTAGGAAATAGTTCTCTTCTTAGAAAAGGTCTTTTTCACCGCCTCCCTCCGATTTCTTTTGTAGTCGATTATAAAAAAAATAAATAGGCTGATTACACCCAAAAGCTCTCCGTCCAACGACTCCTGTCCTGTCTCAGGGCCGGATTTGGCTGTCCTCTTCGATGTTGTGCCTGGGTGTTAAATTTCTGAGAGCCCGCACAGGCGGCTCTCCAGGTTTGGGGCTAATGCCTGCCGCGGGGAAATAGACCAGCCCCTCTCAGCGTGCCACTTGCCATGTAGAGTGGAGAGAGACAGAAAGAATATGCTGTTTATGTTGAATCAGTTTGAATGTGTCTTGATCCCGTGGAATTCAACTTCTGTCCATCCGGTTAAAAACAACTTAGGATCACCAAATTGCAAATTTGGGAGGGGTCTTAGCTATTCCCTATTCTGGTGATTTCCAAATTCTTTTGACCGTGTCCCATGTGCCACTGCACATGTAAATGTGTGTAGGTTGATAATCATATATATTGAAATTTAGGAAAAAGGTGCTGTCTCGATTTGCCCTGTACTGCATGGAATCTTGGTCCGAGGGACGAGTGGTGAGGATCAGCCTGAAACACTGATTGCTACCCTGAGGGACATGGGGCTAAAAGGTCTGGACATTTCTTTGGCCCTTGGTAAAATGAAGTTGACTAGGTCAGGATTTTTCAACCTGTAGGTTGTGACCTCTAAGTGGATCACGACATCAGCTAAAGAGGCCTTTTACCAGTATTTTTTTAAAAAAAGAAATAGAATACAAAACAACAGAATTGATAATATCAGCATGTATTACATGGACACAGTAGGGGTAAGTATTGTTTTGTGACATTTTTGATACATATGTATATTGTCCTATGACAAAACTAGAATTAGTCATGAGTTTGGAGTCCTTTGTTTGAGGGAAAACATGCCATGGATTGGGGGAGTACAGTGTCTCCCAGCAGTGGAGCCCTGTTCCTAGGCAAGAGCAAGTTATGTAGAGCATTAGAAGTGACAGAAACAGGGCCTAATTGGCCAGGAGGCCAGGGATTTTCTTGTAAGCCCAGCAGATCGTTTCCAGGGTAAGGTGAGCTAGCTAAAGCTGAGATGGAAGGCTATGAGTGGTGTATGTTAGGGTTCCTAGACAGTGAGCTTGGGCTTAGGTTTAAGTTTGTCATGTGGGCCAGGCCGCTAGGGCAGCCTCCGTCTTGTGGTTCCAAAAGATAGAATCTCCTTTATCAGTAGGCATGATACGTTGAAGTCTATATCCATTTACATGTGTAATGGGTCATGGAACGTGGTCAAAGGAATTTGGAAGTCGTCAGAATAGTTAGTATCTAAGATCTTGTCCAACTTTGCAGTTGGAGTTGCTAGGACAGTGGTTTTGAACCAGGGACAGTTCTGTGCTCCCAGGGAGATTGGGCAATGTTGAGACATTTTTGATGGTCACAACTTTTGGAGGAAGAGTGTGTGCTATTGACATCTTGTACAGCGAGGCCAGGGATGCCGCTAAATATCCTACAATGCCCAGGGCAGCTCCCACAACAGGGAATTACCTGCCCCAAATGTCCTTGGTGTGGAGGTTGAGAAATCCTGTTCTGAGAGTATATGTGGATAGAACCAGTTACCAATAGTAGTGTTATTACTGTTTGCTAGCATTTATTGAGCACTGCCAGTATGCAGGCACTCTTCTAAGTGCTAACATTAGTGAGCTCTTTTATTATTTTTTAATTAAAAATTTCTTTCTTTTTTTTTTTTTTTTTTTTTTTTTAGAGAGAAAGAGAGAGAGCGCAAGCAGGGGAGGGGCAGAGAGAGGGAGACACAGAATCTGAAGCAGGCTCCAGGCGCTGAGCTGTCAGCACAGAGCCCAATGCAGGGATCGAACCCAGGAACCTTGAGATCATGACCTGAGCCAAAGTCGGATGCTTAACCGACTGAGCCACCCAGGTGCCCCTAATTAGCTCTTTTAATACAGGTTAGCTCTTTTAATGCACCTCTTTTAACACAGGTGTTATAATATTATTATCATGAAGTAATGTTCTTGGGGCTCCTGGGTGGCTCATTTGGTTTGCATATGACTCTTGATTTCTGCTCAGGTCATGATCTCACAGTTGTGAGATTGAACCCCACACAGAGCCTGCTTGAGATTCTCTCTCTCTCTCTCTCTGTCTCTGTCTCTTCTCACTCTGTTTCTCTCTCTCTCAAATGTCCCCATTTACAGGTGTGGAAATGGAACAGCAAGACTAAGGGCTGCCTGAAGTTACACTTTTTGTAGAACTGGGATTCAAAACCAGGAATTCTGGTTTCAGATTCCTCTCTTCTTTACTTAGACAAAATGCAAATTAAAATCAGAAATGAGTTACCACTGCATACCTATTAGAAATACTAAAATTAAAAAGACTGACCATACCAAGTGTTGGCAAGGATGAGGAACTAGAACATGCATAAACTATTGGTGGGTTGTAAAATGGTACAGCCCCTTTGGAAAACAGTTGGCAGTTTCCTAAAAAGTTAAGTATATACTGTAGCAGGCAGCTTAATGGCCCCCCAGAGACATCCATGTGCTAATCCCTGGAACCTGTGAATATGTTACCTTACACAGGTAAAGGGACTTTGGAGATCTGATGAAATTCAGGGTCTTGAGATGGGGGAAGTCTGTCTACGGCCATACCACCCTGAACGCGCCCGATCTCGTCTGATCTCGGAAGCTAAGCAGGGTCGGGCCTGGTTAGTACTTGGATGGGAGATGGGGGAAGTTTACCTGAATAGGTGGCCCAATGTAACTATAAGGGTCCCAACAAAAGGGAGACAGGAGGGTCAGAGAGAGAGATTTAAAGATGCCACACTGCTGGTTTTGAAGAGGGAGAAGGGACCATACCATGAATCAAGGAATGTATTTGACTTCTAGAAGCTGGAAAAAGATAAGAGAATGATTCTTTCCAGAGCCTCCCGAAGGAGTGCAAGCTTGCCAACATTTTCATTTGAGCCCAGTAAAACACATTTTGGACCTCTGCCCTCTAGAACTGTAAGATAATAACTTTTGGTTGTTCTAAGCCACTACATTGTGGTAGTTACAGCAGCAATAGCAAACTGATTCATACTCCTACGTCCGATCCAGTCGCTCTCTTTCCAGTTATTTACCCAAGAGAAGAGAAAACATGTATAGCGGTACATACAATGTCCTTAAGTCTTTTAAAATCTGTAAAAGTGGCCTCTCCCTCTTTGGTTTCTGCCATTTATAACAAACATCTATCCATTCCCTACCATACTCTGGATCCTGTTCTTTAGAGATAACAGTAAATAACATGTATCTTTCTTTGTGGGGGTATTTGAAAGGTGCTCCCAGGTCCCAGAGATTTGTCACTGGGTTTTAGTTTAAATGAGTTTTGTTCTTCCACCCAGTGTTCATTTGATTGCGTGAAAGTCCCTTATGTGGGTCTGTGGTACTGTGAACTGTGCTCAGAAACCCAGGGTCTGCTCAGGATAGTTCACGGTAGTATGTATAGTAAACATCTGTTTTGTTGTTTTTTTGCCTTCCTAGGATCCTTTGTCTTCTTTGGGCAGAGACACCCCGATTTTCATTTGGGACATCATTTCCCCTCACTTTCTGAATCACGTGGTTTTGCCATGGCTGTGACTGACCTCACTCCACAGGGAGTGGCCACAGGGCAACCACAGGTCCTAGGTTTGACTCCTCAGAGAACTCCACTGTCCTGGGTTTCCAGGTGAACACAAAATCTAAGTAAAGGGAATTAGATTATCTTCAAGGATGTTAACTCATGCTGGGGGAACCAGTTGGGTGGGAGTTATTCTTAAGGGACGTGGATATTGCATTTCTCATTTGGGGCCATTTTTGGAGACAGTTGGAAAAAGTCTGGCAATATAATGACTCTGTTCATCCATTTGGTCCGTGCATAGCTACTGGCAATGAATTGGGATTGGTTTCCAGCTCTCTCTAGGTCTCCTGCTTAGTTATCCAAGCTCTTGGATCTGACCCTGCTTTACCTATCCAACTCCTTCTTTTATTTCTTATATTTCCTGTAAATGGAGATCTCTCTGCCTCACTAAATCCAGACCACTGTTCAAACGTGCTCAGATTTTCCTTCTCCACCAAGAGTTCGCTGACTCCTTCCACCTCCAGGGGCTTCTTCATCCTCTTAGATAGCACCTTAAGATGAAATCTCACAAACCCCGATTTCTGTTTCTTACATGCTACCCCGGTCTTTCTAACCACATTTCAGGAACTTTGAGGTCAAGTGTACCTCTTATTTATACAAAGATCCTGGCAGCCCTTTGATAAGTATTTTCTGTTTACTGAAGGGTCGAGATAGATAAGGTCCCTTTCTTCATGGAGGTTGCAATATAGTGTCTGGGAAGAGATAAGAAGCAAAGAAATAAGACGTTATGGAATGATGAAAATCAAACAAGATTATGGGCAAATGAGTGGGATATTGTGCTTTATGATGAGAAATGTGTGTTTGGTCTTGTCCTGTTTCTGGTGCAGAGTTCCTGAAACTCTGGGAGTTTCCTGAGGGCAGCAGAGATGTCTTCTGTTATGTTAATGAGGGGACCTGGGGAATATGGTGCACCCTGAGAAGAAGGGAAGCTCTGTGCCCCATACCTCACCCTTTGTATCTCTTCTGGCTATTGATTCGTATCCTTTAATACTCTCTGTAATAAACCAGTAATATGGGGAGTGTACAGGTTTCTTGAGTTCTGTGAGCCAATCTAGCAAATTAATGGAACCCTGTGAAGGGGTCATGGGGACCTCTGATTTATAGACAGTAGGTTAGAAGAAGAGGTAACAACCTGGGTTTGTGACTGGCTTCTGATGTGTGGGGTGGGGGCAATCTTGTGTGACCGAATCCTTAACCTGTGAGATCTAATGCTGTCTCCAGGTCGATATTGTTAGAATTCAGTTGAATTCTAGAACACCAAGCTGGTGTCAGAGCATTGTTGGATGATGTCGTGGAAACCCCCATTCCTCTCCCCCCATGTTGGAATTGGGTTCAGAACCCCTAAGAATGACCAACAGGAGATGACACTGATTAGGTAGCAAAGGAGGCTTCTTTGGAAGGGGGGCATTTGAGTGGATATTTGGCTAATGGATTGATTAGCTTCTTTCATCCCCTTGCATGTTGGCTGGCCTGAACAACTTACTTCAATAAACAGAATATGGCAGAAATGGCGGGATGCTATAAAATGACTGTGGCTTCTCTCTTGGTTTCTCTGTTTCTTTCTCTTGGGTCACTTACTCCAGGTGAAGCCAGTTTCCATCTCATGAAACATCTCTACATAGAGACCCACATGGTAAGGACTTAGGGCTGTGGCCTGCAGAAATCTACCTGAGTGACCTTGGTCAGGCATCCCCCCACAACTTGAGTCTTCAGGTGACATTGCAGCCCTAACAGCTTAAATGCTGTGGCATGAGCCACCTTGAGCCAGAGGCAACCAGCCAAGGTATATCTAAGTTCCTGAGCAATGGAAACTGTGGGACAATAAATACTTGTTGTTTGAAGTACTATGTTTTAGGTAATTTCTTAGGCAGCAGCTGATAACAAGGTGGCATGATCATCTGTGGCTCAGTATGAATTTGCCTTCCTCTACTGATGAGTGGGGCAGATACCATTGTATCTAGGCAAATATTATTCATTAGACTAAAGAGGCATTCTAAGGTTTTCATGCTGGATAGTAATTGTCTTTTCAGGAGATTGTTTATATTACTAGAATGTAAGCTCTATAAGGAAATTCGAATGTTTTATTTCTTTTTTTAAGAATTTATTTTAGAGACAGGACAAGTGAGTGGGGGAGAGGGGCAGAGAGAGAGAGTGAGAGCGAGATAGCATCCTAAGCTGACTCTGCATTCAGCAGAATTCGATAAGGGGCTTGATCCCACGACCCTGGGATCACGACCTGAGCCAAACTCGAGAGTCAGACGCTTTACTGACTGAGCCACCCAGGCGCCCCCACATGTTTTATTTCTTTTCTTCCAGTACCTAGCATGCCATCAACCTAATTAACATGCACAGAGCACTTAGTACATGTTGAACATGGTAAGTACTCTATATTCACTAACTTTCTTTACCTTTATTACAATCTTATGAGAAAAGTATTATTATGTCATCATTTTGTAGGTGTAAAACTGAGACAGAAAAGAGAGAGGTTACCTAGTGATGCCACCTAGAAGTGGAGGAACCAGGATCTGAACGCAGGCAGTCTGGGTTCAGAGTTCTTAATAAACATTTGTGTTTAAGTAAGTGAGGCAATAAAACTATATTTGACTTCTGATTGCTGTCCTTGGGAGCTGGGTACCTCTCTGTCACTCTGTTTTTTCACTGGTGTTTTTATTACCCCTTGAATGGTATTTGTTGTCAACATCTTACAATCTAATTTGGTTGGACCATTTATACATATTCTAGAAGCATCCTGTTCGTTTTTCCATCTCCCTCTTTACTTTGCTAAGGCCTTCACAAGGCTCAGAATGCTAGGCTTTTTCTCTATCTTTTGAAGTTGTTTATATATGTGTGTGTGTGTGTGTGTGTATATATATAATTTTTTTAATGTTTATTTTTTAGAGAGAGACAGAACATGTGTGGGGGAGGGGTAGAGAGTGAGGGAGACACAGAATCCAAAGCAGGGTCCAGGCTCTGAGCTGTCAGCACAGAGCCCGATGTGAGGCTAGAACTCACAAACCTTGAGATCGTGACCTGAGCCGAAGTTGGATGCTTAACCAACTGAGCCAACCAGGTGCCCTGAGGAGTCGTTTATATTTTAAGGTGCTCTCTCCACCAGGCATGTCCACATGTAAGTTGCAAGCAAAGCCTCTCAGAGGCAGAATTTTGAACAATTATCAGTTTAAGGAATCATGTAACAATAAACTTCTCTTTAAACAAATCAGGAAGTCCCATAGCAAAACCTTTAAGCTTGTCATTTTATCTGAGACTCTCAAGGGGCCTCTCTGACTCTGGGTTACCATGCCAAGGCATTTCAAACACAGTCTCTCATCACTTTGTTTCATTGCCGAGGCCCAGACTTCTTTGGAATAGATAATGTGCCTTCCTTCCAGTTCTGTGCAAATGTGCCTGGAAAAGGATGATTACATTTCTTTTAAAAAGTGTTGGCACTTTTTTTTTTCCAGTGGCTTAATTTGGGTTGTGATGTAAAATAGAAGCACAGAACAAAACTTTCAATAAAAAAATTTGACTCACTCTTCATAATGTCATCCAGGCTTGGTTTGGCCTTGATGAATTCAGCACTTTAAAGGGTATGTCAACACAATAAATTTTATGCCCTCAATAAAACTTGTGAGTGAGCTCAGTGAGAAATTCCAAGGTCTGGGAAGGCAATTAACGTTTGAAATATATATTGAGTTGTTTACTGCGACATTTTATGTGGCCACAGAGCTGTACCTGGGATGTCACCATGTCACAAGGGAAGAGTTTCCCTAGGAAATGCAAGGTTTGCTTTTCAAATAACATTGACGTGTCGGATTGCTCCCTGAATACAGAAGAATGTAAGAAATGGCTACTATTGAAAATCTTGTTCCCTCACCACATCAGGCCATTCTTGTTGCCCATTCCAGCTGGCCGTAATCTCCTGAAGGGTATTTGTTGTCAACGTCTTAGCAGCTTAATTTCATTGGACCATTTGTATCATTGTTTGTTGTGGTCCTGTACGTGAAGGGGATATTCTCTTAATTGAGTTGATTCACGTTCCAGCCCCAGGCCTACCTTTTAGTCAATGTGTCACTTTATAGGAGTCCTGTTACCTCTGTGGGCTTCATACTCTGCTGTGAGAGTTAAATGAAACAACGTGTTATAAAACACTCTCTTACTCGTAACATAGTTTATAATTTAGGAAAATCACCCGTAATTCTTCATGCAGTGTCATATTAACAAGCTCTTTCTGAGAATGGCACTAACTCAGAGAAGGTGGGAAGATCCCAGAAATGTAGGCTATGTGTATTAATCAGTTACTGTCACGTCAATGCTGCATGACAAACAACTTCAGAATCTCATTGCTTTGCAACAGTGTTAACTAATTATATATTCTGCTGTCCTATACATTTACTTACTTATTGTTGTGCTTGTTGGTCTGTGGGTTGGCTAGGATATAGCCATGCTTCAGGATGCAAACTGAGCTTAGGTTTACTCTTTGTATACTACCTTGTACATACTCTGTCATGGATGGTGACAGCAGTGTAAGTAAGGGTGATCACAAACACGGTTAAGGATGCTCTAAGCTCCTACCCAGTCACATTTGCCCACATTACGTTGACCAAAACTAGGCACATTACTGGACCCAACTTCAATGGGGCTGGAAACACTGACGGTGATCCATGGCAGAAAAGAAGGGAGACTGGTGGAAAAATAATACCACCTACCACACAATATTTTTCTAAGCAAAAAGCAAGTGGAGACTCTGAGGTCATTCTGTAAACAAAAGGCATCTAAGAAACACCCGGTTTTCTCTCTTTTATATTCAGACCTCAGATAAGTAAACTTGACTTTCTATAATCCAAATCAGGATTGAGTTCTTTCTTTTCCTTGTATTTGATGAAACCAGAAATTCTGGTTCCATCAACAACTCATTTTTTTTCTTTCAGAAAGTCATTATTCAAGGTCTCCCAACAACTCTTTTTGGCTGCCTGAAATGTCTGTTGTATCAGTCCATCTTTAAATGTCAGTGACCAGTCAAGATAGTAAGAGTTACGTGTTTACTTGTCTATTCAAATCAAGTGATGCTATGGGGTGTGTGAGACCAGGAGTCAGGAAGAAATCCAGGCTTCCAGTCCCAGCCCTGCCGCTGAATTTGGAGAAGTCAGTGATGTTCTCTGGGGATAATCTATGGGAAAAGAAGCTGGGGAAGCTCCAGGGCAAATCATTTAATGATGCTAACTATTCTCTGTAATCGCTCAGTGCAGAAGTCATTGTCTAAGTAAGCATTCCTTTCCAACCGCAGTCTAGCCGTTTTGCCTAAAAGTTGGCAGATGTGACTTGCCCCAGGGTGTGAACATCTCAAGGAAGATGTTTTAAATGTAGTGTTTAAAAAATCTATAACAATTATGCAGGGTTTTTTAAAGTTCATATAACAATTCCACTGCTTTTTGCTCATTAAATATTTGTTTTTCTCATTGTTGATCCAGTAATTTCACTTCTAAGGAAATAATCAGAAATGAGGAAAGAGGTTTATGTACAAAAATGTTCATTGTGGCACTTCAGAAAAATTAAAGTGAAAAATTGGACAGAACCTAAATGCCCAATAATAAGGGACTGATTGGGTAAATTATTATAAATCTACCTAATGGACTATAATGCAGATGTTAAAATAATGTTTTAAGCAATTTTAATGACTTGAGAACATTCCCCAGATATAATATTAGATGAAATAATGTAAAATAAGAGAACCATAATATTGTGTACAAACATCAGTTCTTTAAATTGCTCATAATGAGATTATAAGGAAATCCAGAAAAACATGAATAGTGGTTATCTGAGGATTGTGAGATGGTGAGCACTTTGCATTCCCTTCTTTATATTTTTCTAGATTTTCTGGTTTTAACAACAAACTTTTTTTGTTCAATATATTAACGTAATACATGTACATAGTTAAATATAAAAAAGTGTTGCAAAGCCTATAGTGAAATAGATCAAGTCTGGTTCCCTGGAAATAACTTGTTCTTCTTTTCCAGCTATTTCTTTGGGCATATCCTTCCATATGCTTATGTAATATGCTTATACATCTATTACTAGAATCCTGAATTTCATAAATTCCTTATTGGCTTCTGGTTGTGATGGTTGAGGGCTTAGCTCTCTTGAATCAACTTCCCCACTTTATCTGCTCACCCATCAATGTCTCAGTTGACTGTGTTTCAGTTTAATGATATCAAAACACTTGGTTAAATCAGTAATAGTACTTACATTACTTTGACTATGTAAATTTTTCCACATGGCCAAATTATGTTTAGTTTCCTCTCTATGTATTTCTTTTCTTCTGAATCCCCCAGCTACTCTGTCAATACTGGTCGATAATTTTCCAGATGTACGGACACATCCCCAAACATTCTATAGGTTCTATTCTTTTGCTTTGACGGTCTCTCTCTGATCACTCTTATTGGATGGTTTACTCTTGAAGTCTGTAGCTCAGTGTTGTTCTGAGACTTACTGTCGCTGGTTTGCCATGTTGGATTCCTGAGACCGTGCTTCTTTCTTCATTTATTCCTTTTTTTTTGGTGGAAAACATCCATTCAGTAGCTTCACAAGAAAGAGTGCATGAGAGAGAAATATTTTGGGTCTTCCCATGTCTAAAAGTGTCTTTCTTGTAGACTCCCATTTGATCGATGGTTTAGCTGGGTATCGAATTTTTAGCCATTTCGAGAACTTTCCTAGCAACCACTGTTGCTCTTCCGAAGTGATAAGCTTGTGGGTCCTGATCCTTCAGGGCACAGGCTGAATGGGACAGAGATGAATAGAAAGAGCCTGGACCAACAGTCTAGCTGGAAGGAAGAAAATGAATAGATTTTCAGAAGAAACCTAAAATGTCAGTGAACCACAGAGGTCAAATTCCAGTTAATTGTTAAGGATGAAATAGTCAAGCAAGGACCACTGTGAAGTAGGCAAGAAATGGAGCCTGGAGAGTCTGCTCAGGTATGCCTTGCATTCTTGCCGCCTGGGTTCAGAGTTCAGGGTGTCAGAAAAGCAGAAAGCTCCAGTAAGCAGGACAGCCAAGGTAAGCTCTGATCCGAGGAAGGGTTCTGGACTCAGATATGTACTTCTTGCCAGACATGGGTTTATCCTGTGCTCGCTGTTTCCAGAGGGACGTCAGAAGCCTTTGGTGAAACTAGAACTCCTGGGACCCAAGCAGAGGCTCAGAAGTTGCCTTGCTTAAGGTATTACAAAAGCACTCTACATTCACCCTCTTTTCAGCAACCTCTCCTTGAATGCCAGGTGGAAGGAAAAACAAAACAAAGGGGGAAAAGTAACCCTGGCTTTAGATACAAGGTTTCCTGCAGCCTCCAGATCCACTCACGCTCTGCCACCCGTGTCTGTAGGGAATAAAGTCAGCTCCACAGGGTTGCTGGTGACCATGGGTTATACACAAGCAGAAATCACCATTGTGATCTCCTTTCAACAGTGGTGCCCCCAGAACCTGTCCGGCTGGCCTTATTCTCCCAGACACATTTGGGAGAGACAGATTTATAAATAGGTGTGGGTCTGAGGTCACATATGGTTTTCATACTGAAAGTGATTTTGGTGGAAAGGAAACAACTCAGAACCTCTCGATGTTCTTTATTGTCATCAAACAGCCTGAACCAGACATGCAGGTGGTAACGAGCCCCCCTTTTAAAACACTGACCTTCTTTCAAATTAGTTTCCCTGGAAATTTGAACAAAGAATCAATGGGAAAGGAAAATGATTTGAGATCACAGTTGAACGGCGGGCAGTTTTTCAAAGTGTTTTATCGTCTTGCAAGAGTGGATACGCTTGACTAGAGTTAGCGGCTGTCTGCCAGGGAGGATTTCAAGCTCAAGAACTCAGCGCTTCTGTCTTTCTAGGGTTTGATCTGCTCTAACACATGTATTTTTGCCAAGGTCACTGCCCCCCTTTAGAACTTGATGAGAGGATACAGTGCTTAAGGCAGACTTGCAAATAAGTTACCAGCCTCCGGAAGAGATGTTTTTTGGTAACCAGCCCCAGCTTCTTTTAAAGATAAACCCAGGTGCCAGGCTACAACAAAGCAGCATTTCTTCGTGTCCTTAGTGTGACACTCAGTTGTAATGAGGGGCTTTAGGAGCACACAGTGTAGTTCTGTTGAGTCCTTGTTAGGTGCTAAATTAGTGAGAAGGTTGTCTGGGATTTCTAAAATGGCGTCAAATGGTTGAAACTTACGAGTGACTATTACTATTCCTCTTACACTCTTCCGTCTCTTCCTGCTGCTGCAGTTACTATGACCACTACTGCTCCTGTTTTACTGTTTCTTTAAAATTTATTTTGAGAGAGAAAGGAGAGAGAGAGAGAATCCCAAGCAGGCTCCACCCTGTCAGCCCAGAGCCTGATGCGGGGCTTGATCTTAGGAACCGTGAGATCGTGGCGTGAGCCAGAACCAAGAGTCAGACGTTGAACCGACTGAGCCACCCAGGTGTCCCCACCACTGTGGCTACTGTTAATAACGTTTATAGCTATCAATACTGGTACCGCTACGTTGTTACCACACTGCTGCTGTTATTGCCTCTACTACTGCTACCCCAGCAGCTGCCTTTAAAAAAAAAAAAGGCAGAGAGCCTTGAGAGATAGAGAACACGAGTAGGGTAAGAGCAGAGAGAAAGAGGGAGACACAGAATCCGAACCATGCTCCAGGCTCCCAGCTGTCAGCACAGAGCCCGACGTGGGGCTCGAACCCATGACCTGTGAGATCATGATCTGAGCTGAAGTCGGATGCTTCACCGACTGAGCCACTCAGGCGCTCTGCCTTTTGATTTTAGCGTCTTCTGTGTGCACGCCACTTTATGTATATGAGGTAACTTAATACTCACAAAGCCTACCAACTTGGGGCACATTGACTCCATGTCGTATCGGAAGATGTTGAGGCTCAAAGAGATCAAGGTAAATTGTCCAAGATCACCCAGAGTGAATGGCAGAATTGGGGTTTGAAGCTCGATCTCTTTGACTCTTTCATTAAGCAGGGAGCCCTGCTGAAACAAACACACACCAAAGTGGTGGCAGAAGATTGATCTGCTTGATGACTGAAATTCCCCCCTGAGAAGATGTGAATAGTACGAAATCCCACAAGGAGAGTCTTGTCATAGGGACGCGGGTTCGGGGAAATCCTTCTCTTCAAAGCTGCCCAGCTGGGTCTCTCTCCCTCTTTCTTTCTCCCTGTCTCACACTCATACAGAGGATATCTTTGATGGAGCACACAATTTCACTTAGCTGACCTATTTTATTTTAAAAGGGAAATGAGCTAATGCCCTAGATTTCCAAGAAGACTGACACGTCTCCGTTTATCTCTGTGCTCACTATTCTTCCAAACCCCAAACTCAAGTTGACAGTTTTTCTTCTTAATAGGCTTGGGTAAAAGAAACCTGGGGCCTTCCCTGTGCCTTCCCCCTTCCTCCTACCCCTTTCTCCTTCCCCTTCCCCATCCTGGGCTCAACCTTCACACACATTTCCTGCCAAACGGAGCCCATAGAAGGGAAGGCTGTTAACTGTTCCATTTGATAAACACCCCGATTGAGTGTCTGATCATAATGGCCAGTACTCACTGTGCTGTCACTGTGACTCCTTCCCACACCTAATGTCAGCTCATCCTTCCCACACTTCTAGGAGTTGGGTGAAAGCGCCGGCTAAGCTTGCCCCAGCTCACAGCTTTAAGTAGCAGAATTAAGACTGCCCTATGTTGTGCAAAAGAATAGTTTTGTGGATGTACGGGAGAGAACATGCAGTTAAGTAAGACCCACATCCTTACTTCATAGTTGCTTAAAACCCAATGATGGTGAAAGATAGGCTGTAAGTAAAAGAAACTTGACCAGAGGAGAAGGGTGGGTGGGGAGGTGGGGTTATGAGGAGGAAGATGGGCTGCATCTGGGCTGAGTCCGAGTCTAGGCCTCGACTTGTGTAGTGCGCATCATGGTGTTGAGAGGCCCCTGGGCTGAGTCTGGTCTGGGGGCGGCAACAGGCAAGAGGGTCCACTGACCACAAAAATGCTGCTGCTGCCAATAGTTATATTTTTATTTATTTGTTTTTTAGTGTTGATCTTTTTTTGAGGGAGAAGGAGAGAGAGTGCAAGCAGGGGAAGGACAGAGAGAGGGAAGAAGAGAGAATCCCAAGCAGGCTCAATGCTCCGTGCAGAGCCCAGCACAGGGCTTGATCTCAAAAACCACGAGATCACAACCTGAGCTGAAGCCCAGAGTCAGAGGCTTAACAGACCAACCCCCACCCCCCACCCCACCCCCCCGGAAACCCCTGCTGCAGACCGTTTTTTTTTTTTTTTAATTTTTTTTAACGTTTATTTATTTTTGAGACAGAGAGAGACAGAGCATGAAGGGGGGAGGGTCAGAGAGAGGGAGACACAGAATCCGAAACAGGCTCCAGGCTCTGAGCTGTCAGCACAGAGCCCGACGCGGGGCTCGAACTCACGGACTGCGAGATCGTGACCTGAGCTGAAGTCGACCGCTCAACCGACTGAGCCACCCAGGTGCCCCCAGACAGTTTTAAAGATGCCGGCTCCTTGCCCCATTGTAGGAGCAGCTTTTCTTCTGTTTGAAAGAGGGTTTTCCTGTGCCCCTTAAGCAAAGAAGTTAAGGGCAGCAGTCTTTTTTTTTTTTTTTTTTTTTTTTTAAATTTTTTTTTTCAACGTTTTTTATTTTTAGTTTTTGGGACAGAGAGAGACAGAGCATGAACGGGGGAGGGGCAGAGAGAGAGGGAGACACAGAATCGGAAACAGGCTCCAGGCTCCGAGCCATCAGCCCAGAGCCCGACGCGGGGCTCGAACTCACGGACCGTGAGATCGTGACCTGGCTGAAGTCGGACGCTTAACCGACTGCGCCACCCAGGCGCCCCAAGGGCAGCAGTCTTTGTGCTAAGCCAGAGGCCTCTGGTTTCCGCCCCGGGAAGAGGCAGTCCTCGGGCACTCACAGAGGTCCCCTGAGCTGTTTCAAGTTACGAATGTCCTGTGCTTACTTTTTGTTTTTAAAGATTTTATTTATTTTTTACTTGCATTTTAAAAATTCTATTTAATTTATGTATTTACTTTACGTCCAAGTTAGCATATAGTGCAACAATGATTTTAGTAGATTCCTTAGTGCCCCTTTCCCATTTAGCCCATCCCCCCTCCTACAACCCCTCCAGTAGCCCTGTTTGTTCTCCACATTTACAAGTCTCTTATGTTTTGTCCCCTCCCTGTTATTATATTATTTGTTGCGTCCCTTCCCTTATGTTCATCTGTTTTGTATCTTAAATTCATCGTATGAGTGAAGTCATATGATATTTGTCTTTCTCTGACTAATTTCGCTTAGCATAGTACCCTCCAGTTCCATCCACATAGTTGCAAATGTAAAGATTTTATTTTTAAATCATCTCTACACCCACTTTGGGGCTCGAACTCAACCCCAAAGTCAAGAGTCGTGTGTTCTTCCAACTGAGCCAGCCAGGAACCCCCCCTTTTTTTCCTTTAAACCCCTTTATTGAGGTCTGATAGTTTGAAGATCTGTACAACACAGGGTCTATATTGTACTGTACATTTAAAAATTGCTAGGAGGAAAAACATTTGCTTAGAGGGTAGAACTTTTCTGTTGAATGGTCTTGCCATAAAAGAAAAAAAAGTTTCAATAAATAAATAAATGAAAATAAAAAGGTAGGAAACTTTTCAGAGGTGACTTTTAAATCTCTGCTTACTTTCAAGGTTTGATTAAGAGGTCAAGAGGCAAACTGGTGCTCTGGTGGAAGAAACAGAAAGAACAACTCTGTCCCTCATGATCTTCCCCATGGAGGGCTCTGTACCTGCCCTTTCCCCTCTCCCTACACCTACCCCTCTCTCCCTGCCTTATCCCCTCTGCTTCAATCCTCTCTGAGGGAATGGAATGCTGATTGGATCCATCAGGGCTCGAGATCTTGTTTGCTGACACAGCGGGGGGGGGTTACTGTCATAGAGGCTCACACCCAAACTAGGTCAGACCCAACTCTTTCTTGCAGCCTGGGGGTGGGGGGTGGGGGCATGGGGGCTCCAAGCCCCTGCTTTGAGCTCCAGCTCAGCTTTATCAGGACTTGGGTTGAGGTTACGAGTTCTGGCCATTGATAAAATGGTGCTTTTGCTCATCTGCCAACCTTCTATTTATAGTCCCTCTGGAACATTCTGGAGGGTGAAGCTCTGTGCTCAGCTGGCCAAGATTAAAATCTCACATTAAAATCTCACTTTGATTTTGTGTGCTCTGCATATTCTTACCACACTGCCTTGCTCTGCCCCCCCCCCCCCTTCCCTTCTCTTATTGTCCCTTCCTCCTTGGGGTTGTTACTCTCTCTTCTGGTTGGGTACAAATCCAATCTAGCCTTCAAGGTTCAGCCCATTTCTTCTTTTTTTGGTTCCCTCTATTAAAAAAAATTAGAAAGTCCCCCCCCTTTTTTTAAGTAGGCTCCACACTCAGCATGGAGCCCAATGTAGAGCTTGAACTCACAACCCTGAGATCAAGACCTGAGCTGAGATCAAGAGTCAGGTGCGTAACCGACTGAGCCACCCAGGCGCCCCAGGAGGTCCTTTCTTATGTGTACGTTTTAATGGCACTCTTCTGTAGTTTTCTGTATTGCTTTCATCTCCTCTACTGGTCCATGGGTTTCTTGAGACTAGACTGTGTGTATATGATTTACGTAAGTGTGTCCAGTGTTTATCGAACTACTGGATAGTAAGTGTTCAGATAAATAAAAATCTGGGGGATGCCTCTTGTGTTCAGATGCTGTGTTAGATTCTGAGACTACATTGACAAGATTCCTAACCTAAGAAACGTACAGTCTAGTGGGTGAGGCGGACATAAGTGAAAGAATCACACAAATCTAAACCAACAATGGAGGTACAGAAGCTTTTAAGAGCATGTAAGAGGGGAGCTGATCTCCCTTGAAAGGTCAGTGAAGGTTCAGGATGGAGTGATGTTATAATGCTGAGGTCTGCAGGGAGAGTGGCCCTAATCAGGTGAACATTGCAAGGAGAGGGGCACTTAGTACAACCTGTTGGGGGAGTGAAAAATAAAAGGTCGCTGTTTCCAGAGCAGAGTTATTAGGGCCAGAGGGAGGTGGGGGAGGCTGACAGGTTGGTAGGGCATTGAATTTGTGGTCTCTCTAGCAGAGAGTTGGTCTTTATCTCATGATCATGTGCTAGACACAACCTGAGGGGCTCTCTGAGTAAACGTCCATAGATTCCTGAGCGAGGAGAGAATGGTCCTCCATGTAGGCAGACTGGCGCTTGTCGCCCTTACAGTGTGTGTGCTGGGGAAGAGGGCGGGTTCCTTTTTGCACAAGTCAGGGGTCTCTCTGTGATGCTGAGGAAGATAAGGTAAGGAGAGAAAGCTCAACAATGATGGTTTTTGGATTTTTTTTTTTAGCCTGCTTTGAGGGAGATAAAGGAAATGCTGTCTAGAACTCGATTATCTTTTAATTTCCATAAACAAATGGAAAGGAACTTAATTGGACCAGGACATCTTTGCTGTGGTGCCCAATTTTAGGATAACACAGACTTCTTGGCCAACTGGGTGCCTGCCCATGAGCACAGGGTGTTCTGTCTGGCAGAGAAGGGAACTCACATATGGAGCCTTGTCTTGGGCCAAGCTCTGTAGCAAACTCTTCAAACTTCCCATCTGGATATCGTAGGAAGAACTCTGAATCTCAATTCCAATCTAATATCTGTGGGGGAGAATGGGGCAAGAGGAGGCTGAAGAAAGAAGGATAGAATCAAGAATGACTTCTTTGATTAGTGCTGGGTGATTAGGTGAATGTTAATGTCACAAACACAGGAGAGGACATTTTGGGGGAGAAGCTGACTGACTCCAGTTTTGGGTTGTTTGGTTTGAGAATCTGAAGGACATCTGGTTAAACACCTAGCAAGTAGCAGGAGATACGGCCTTAGCTTAAGAAAGGTAAAGACTCAGAATACCGAAGCATCACATCACATTCTGGGCAGCCTTCTTCCTTCTTCTTCTTCTTCTTTCTTCTTCTTCATATATATGTTTATTTTATTTTATCTTTTAAAATTTACACCTAAAGTTAGCATATAGTGCTATGTGCACTATATGCTATGTGCAATGATTTCAGGAGTAGATTCCTTAGTGCCCCTTACCCATTTAGCCCATCCCCCCTCCCACAACCCCTCCAGTAGCCGTGTTTGTTCTCCACATTTAAGAGTCTCTTATGTTTTGTCTCCCTCTATGTTTTTATATTATTTTTGCTTCCTTTCCCTTGTGTTCATCTGTTCTGTGTTTTTGAGTCTTCATATGAGTAAAGTCATATGATATTTGTCTTTCTCTGACTGACTAATTTCGCTTAGCATAATACCCTCCAGTTCCATCCATGTAGTTGCCAATGACATGGGCAGCCTTCTTCTTTTGGAAACTGTGCCCTTTCCCCCTCTCCTCCAGCCTCTCCCAACTCCACCTGTCCAATGGCTTCAAGTCACATTTTTAAGCATTGTTTCCCTATCATTCTAAAGAAAAAGTAGTCAAGCAGACCAGACAAAGGTAATCTTAGTTGTACCCACACAACCTCTTCTGCCTTTCCAGGCTGTGTCATCAAGCAAAGCATTGAATGATTTTTTTCCCCCTGAAAGAATTCTGGTCACCAATCAGGTGTGTGTGTGTGTGTGTGTGTGTGTGTGTGTGTGTGTGTGTGAGAGAGAGAGAGAGAGAGAGAGAGAGAGAGAGATCCACACCAACAAAGAATTGGCAACAAAGAATTCACAGACACCAGCTGGATGTCCTACAATTCAGCTTAATTCTGACACTGTCTATATCAGATCCCACAGGGTAAGGGCTCAGTCCTACAAGACTGTCCTCCTCCGCCCCTTCTGCCCACTTTGGACACCGGTTGCAAACCCAAGTTGTTACCTATACTTCTAACCAACTGGCTGTAAGTCAGAGGTTCCATTGACCCTCTTCTGGGGTTTGTTAAATTTGCTAGAGCAGCTCACAGAACTCAGAGAAACATTTTGCTTAGTAGATCATAAGTTCATCATAAAAGGATATGGCCAAATGGAAGAGATACATAGGGCACGGTGTGGGGAAAGGGTGCAGAGCTTCCAAGCACTCTCTGGGCACAGGTGCACATGTTCACCAACCCAGCTCTCCACACCTGTCTTTTTGGGGTTTTATGGAGGCTTCTTTACAGAGGCATGATTGATTAACTCTTTGATCTTTGGTGATTGAACTCAATCTTGAGCCCCTCTCCCTTTCCTGGATTGGGTTGGGGGGGCGTGGGAAGTGGGGACTGACAGTTTCAAACCTCTGATCACAGGGCTGGTCTACTGGCCACCAGCCCCCATCCTTAGACACACCCAACAACTACCTCATTAACATAAGAAAAGATACCTGATCACTCTTAACACTAAAAATTATAAAGGTATTAGGAGCTCTATGCCAGAAATGAGGACGAAGACCAAATATATATTTCTTTTTTTTTTTTTTTTTTTTTATTTATTTTTGGGACAGAGAGAGACATAGCATGAACGGGGGAGGGGCAGAGAGAGAGGGAGACACAGAATCGGAAACAGGCTCCAGGCTCTGGGCCATCAGCCCAGAGCCTGATGCGGGGCTCGAACTCACGGACCGCGAGATCGTGACCTGGCTGAAGTCGGACGCTTAACCGACTGCGCCACCCAGGCGCCCCTATATTTCTTATTACAAATCACAATATCACACTCCATGTATCATCATCTATTTCAATTTTCATAACTTCTTAAAAGTTTCTAATTGTTCACGGTTCATGAGACCTCCAAATGTTTCATTTCCTCGTTCATTTAGTACTGTGTGCCAGTCACTGATAAACAGGGCACAGAGTCTCAACTGTCTTAGATCTTAGAGTTGAGTGGGAGAGAGGAACAGACATTAAACTCATAATAACCAAATAACCAGTTTTTTTACTTAAAATTTTTTTTTTAAGTTTATATATTTGAGAGACAGAGAAGGGGAGGATAGGAGGGAGGGGGGGGGAGGAGCAGAGAGAGAGGGAGACAAAGAATCTGAAGCAGGCTCCAGGCTCTGAGTTGTCAACACAGAGACTAACGCGGGGCTCAAAATCACAAACCATGAGATTCTGACCTGAGCTGAAGTCAGACACCTAACCGACTGAGTCCCCCAGGTGCCCCCCAAATAACCATTTAAAATTGGATTTGTCATAAATAATGTAAGAAAGAGAGCACTGTGGGATGTAGTCTAGTCTGGTGTTGGTGCCTGGGCAGAGGGTGGTGCCATTTTCTGAGATGAATCCCAAAAGGAGATTCAAGTTTGGGTGTGGCTTTCAGGGGTTAAATAAGACTCAAATGTATATGGAGCTCACTGTGTACTAAGCGCCATTCTTGGACAGGTTACAATCATTCAGCAACCCAGGAGTGGAGCGACCATCATGATGCTCATTTTCCAAATGGAGGCCTAAGGTGCAGGGGTTAAGTGGCTTCCCAGGATCACACAGTTAGTAAGTGGCAGAGATGGGATTTCAAATCTAGACTGTCTGGTCCCAGAATCCACATGTTGCAGACTCTGTCATGAGGCTTGATTTAGATGCATTCAGCTGAAGATTATGGTGGGGTATCTAAGTGACAATTTGATCAAATGATAATTTCTTATCATTCTTAGGGTATTCAAGAGTGATTTGCTTCTAATGGATCCTCAGTAAATGTTTGTGGAAAAAGAGACTGTGCCTCTTGACTTTTTTTTTTTAATCTAATAATTTATTTTTTTATAATTTGTATCCAAGTTAGCACATGGTGCAATGATTTCAGGAGTAGATTCCTTAAACCCTTTACCCATTTAGCCCATCACTCCTCCCACAATCCCTTCAGTAACACTCTTGTTTGTTCTTCATATTAAAGAGTCTCTTATGTTTTGTTCCCCCTCCCTGTTTTTATATTATTTTTTGTTTCCCATCCCTTATGTTCATCTGTTTTATCTCTTAAAGTCCTCATAGGAGTGAAGTCATATGATATTTGTCTTTCTCTGACTGACTAATTTCACTTAGCATAATACCCTCCAGTTCCATCCACATAGTTGCAGATGGCAAGATTTCATTCTTTTTGATTGCCGAGTAATACTCCATTGTATATATATACCACATCTTTATCCACTTATCTATTAATGGACATTTGGCCTCTTTCCATACTTTGGCTATTATCAATAGCACTGCTATAAACATGGGGGTGCGTGTGCCCCTTCAAAACAGCACACCTGAATCCCTTTGATAAATACCTAGTAGTGCTGGGTCATAGGGTAGTTCTATTTTTAATTTTTTGAGGAACCTCCACACTGTTTTCCAGAGTGGCTCCACCAGTTTTCATTCCCAGCCGCAGTGCAAAAGAGATCCTCTTTCTCCACATCCTTGCCAACATCTGTTGTTGCCTGAGTTAATGTTAGCCATTTTGACAGGTGTAAGGTGGTATCTCATTGTTTTGATTTGTGTTTCCTGGATGATGAGTGATGTTGAGCATTTTTTCCATGTGTCAGTTGGCCATCTGGATGTCTTCTTTGCAGAAATGTCTATTCATGTCTTTTGCCCATTTCTTCACTGGATTATTTGTTTTTTGGGTGTTGAGTTTGAAAAATTCTCTATAGATTTTGGATACTAACCCATTCTGTTGGTTGCCTTTTAGTTTTGCTGAGTGTTTCCTTCACTGTGCAGAAGCTTTTTATTCTGATGAGGTCCCAATAGTTCATTTTTGCGTGTTGAGTAAGAAGTTCCTGTGGCCAAGGTCAAAGAGGTTTTTGCCTGCTTTCTCCTCGAGGATTTTGATGGCTTCCTGTTTTACATTGAGGTCTTTCATCCATGTTGAGATTATTTTTGTATCTGGTGTAAGAAAGTGGTCCAGGTTCATTCTTCTGCGTGTCACTGTCCAGTTTTCCCAGCACCATTTGCTAAAGAGACTGTCTTTATTCCACTGGATATTCTTTTCTGCTTTGTCAAAGATTAGTTGGCCATATGTTTGTGGGTCCATTTCTGGGTTCTCTATTCTGTTCCATTGATCTGAATGTCTGTTTTTGTGCCAGTACCGTACTGTCTTCATGATTACAGCTTTGTAATATATCTTGAAGTCCGAGATTGTGATCCCTCCTGCTTTTGGTTGTCTTTTTCAAGATTGCTTTGGCTCTTCGGGGTTGTGTCTCTTGATCTTTGGGAAAAGTTTTGGTCCCATGAAACTCGAAAGGAGCTCCAAGGAACTGTATAAAATGGAAGGCTTTCATAAGCAAAAGGGGAAAGAAAAAAGGAAGTTTCTGGCAAAGAGTAGATTGCTTGAGGCAGTGTCACCTTCCTTTGGGGAAAGGCAGGTGTCAGGCAGATTACCTCACTCGTGCTGACCAGATAATTTTAATTTGACTGGTTAAAGGTTATATTCCTGGAGGAGGCTGAAACTGCATGTGGGTCACATGTTAAATCTTAGTTTGCTGATGTGGGGCTTAGCACAAGTGACTCCATTTTGTGACTTTCCTTTAAAATGTCATTTAAACCAGTCTGAGTTGGGATGTGTGTCATTGCTGGCAAAAGCATTCTAACAGGTACAGATGTGAATGGGTGTCTGACGTTGTAACATTCAGGAGAGAGAGCTGGGCTGGACAGTCGATCAGGGTGATACTCTAATGGTCCACTTTCTGCAATGTATCGCGGGCTCTCCCTCCACTCAGGGGTCTCTAATTCTTACAGGATTTTCATGGACTGTAGCATCTTGTGGGAGACAAAGACACGTAAGGGACGATTCTTTTTACAATTAAATCCAGAGAGAGTGTCTGCCTGCTGTGTGGGTGATACCACCTATTCCTGGTTTCTGCCTTCCTGTCCTTGCCTGTACACATACACACATGCCTCTAGACCCCCCGGAATGACTTTGTTATGTGTAAGCGGAGTTGGACATGGTGATGGATGTGAAAACTGGCAAGCTGGAACAGCAGAAAAAGCAAGTGGAGTGGAAACCGCTCTCAGCAACGGATGCAGGACTCTCAGGCCGCCTGTCTCGGGCTCTCACATCTCACTTGTCTCGTTGCAGAGGCTGTACCTCTACCTTGTTCGACATTGACTAAGACTGATGAAAATCCTTTAAATTGTTCTTGTTGACAAGATTTGCTATAGAGCATTTTAATGACTAAACAAAATTATGGTGCAGTTTCCCCTCATTAAAGACAAAACCAAGCCTGTGCGGTTTCCAGTGTGTATGTTAAGCAAGTGACTTAAGAACATCTTTAAGGAATTTGGTGCCTGGATTCTGCTGGAGAGAAGCAGGACAACGGGTGTGGTGGCATTGTTCCTGGACTTCCTTCCCTTTTTACCAAGGCCTCCTGCCTGGCTTTTGTTTTCTTTGTCCCCCACTTGCTCTTCTGCTCTTTCCTGATTGTTTAGGTGGCTTGGAGGTGGCTATGAAAAACTGGATGCCATTTACAAGTAGTGTTCCCTTTCTAGATGTTCTCTGGACTTCATTCTGTGTCAGACTTGTTACACCTGTTTGTCATTTCCCTGTTCACCTTTCCTCCATGGCTCGGGTCTGAAGCCCTCCCTTAATATCACAAACACAACCTGTTGATGAGAGAGAGAGGGGTGGACCGCCTGTGGCGGTAAGCAAAAGCACCCCCACCCTGCCAAATGGTGGCAGGGTCTCAGATGGAGCAGGGAAGGCAAGGTCAGAATTTAATGAGACTTGGAAGTTTAAGATGGGGTATTTCAAAGTGGGGGCTTGGTTAGGACTCGGTAAGGACAATAATGCAAGAGTTCAGGGTTGGTGCATATACTGAACGGTGGATTTGAGGGAAGGGATTAAACGTGAGTATAAACTTGGTATTTCCCACTGAAGAGCTGATGAGTCTTTCTCTAGTTCTTATAATGGATATCAGATCATTTGCCCAGGCGGGAGCCTCCTGGCAGGGGCCAGAGGGGTGGGGGAGGGGGTCAGCCATGCTAACAAAGTCAGAGGAGTAGCACAAACTCATGTTCAGGTAGACAGTAAAACGTAGTTTTGGTTCTCAGTGTCCAGGCTGAGGGCAGATGGTTTTTCTCAGACCCCACGGATAAAGTTCAGGATGCTAAACGTGCTCAAAACATCCTATAAGACTTACCCTTTGCCTACCTGTCCATCTCCATCACATCTCACTCAGACCTTGCCATCTGCAATTCAGTGCCATTGGTCTGCTGTTAGCTCCTTCCCACCTCAGGGCCTTTGCACTTTATGCTCTGCCTGGATTGCCCCCTCTCCTTTCCATTTTTTTTTTTTTTTTTTTTTAGTCAGCTCATTTTTAGAGTACTCAAATGTTGTGTCTTCAGGGAAGCTCTACCGATTCTCAGTTGGGGTTGGGTCCTAAATCTAAGTTGGGTTCCCCTTTCCAGCTATTTGGTATTCGTAGGGTTTGCAAGAGTGATTTGCTGCTAATGAATACTCAGTAAATATTTGTGGAAAAAGAGACTGTGTCTCTTGATCTTTGGGAAGAACTTTGGTCCCAGGAAACTAGAGTGCTAGTTTCCATGCAGTGCTGATGGAAACCTTCTGTGCTGCATCTACTTCCGCGGTTACGGCATGATGTGTGACCCAGCTCCTCCACGTTCAAGTTCTACCCTCCTGCTTCTCTCTATCCTAGCATGCACTTCTCTAAAGTGTAATTGGCTCCCGTCCAGCCCTGAGCTGTAGGACAGGTGGAACTCACGCACCTCTTCCTTCCTGGGACCTAGCACAGTGCCTGGCACTTAGTGGGTGTCCTGTATGTGTTTGTAGAATGAATGAATGGCTGAATTTAGGAATAAAACTGGGATTCTGGATCTTAGCAGCAGTTAAGTATTGCCTGGCAGGAATTTGTTAATTCATTTGTTAGTTATGTATTGTACCCATATTGTATACCAGGCCCGAATCTAATGCAGTGCACAAAGTAGATTAAAAACAGCCTCATCCTCAGGGAGCTTTCATTGTGCTGGAGGTGGACACACAATAAGCAAGATAAATAAGTCAATGTATGTAATAGTGCCAGGACTAGGGTGAGACAAATGAGGCACATGCTTTGCAAAATTTAGGAGAGGATGGCAAAAAACGCAGTGATCGTGATAAATAATATTGCAATGCAGTATTTTTTAAAAGATAAAATGAATGCAAAAACATCAAGATGTTGAGTAAAGACCGGTGCTTATATAACCTCTTAGATAAATGCTAATGACAAAAAATAAAATTGGGAATGAGGATAGGGAATTTTCTGTGGGGAGAAGTGTTGAAATTGTAGGTAGAATGGCCACCAAGAAAGTGATGCTTGGATGAAGACGTGAAGGAAGCAAGGAGCAGGGCAAAAGCTCATATCTGGGGAAAAGCTGTCTAGGTAGTAGTAATAGCAAGTGCAAAGGCCCTGAGGCAGGAGCACATCCGTAAAGGAAATTGTGTGACTGGAGGAGAGTGAGTAGAGAGGAGGAATTGGTGTGGGGCAGAAGGACAGGACGTGGGGTTAGAGGGGTAATGGAGGCCAAGATGTAGAGGGAAAGGAAAGGGGCTGGATCCAGTGCTGCTAACTCATTTGAACGTCTCCTAGAGAGACCAGAAGTTAAAATTTAAAGCGGTAGTCCTTAATTTTGAAAGAGAGTCCACTCATTTGAAAAAATAAATGCTGCACAGGCTAAAACCAGTGGTTCATTACTAGGAGTGATTTTGCCTCCCAGGGGACCTTGGTGGCAATGTCTGGAGGTATTTGTGGTTTCATATCTGGGCAGGGGGCTACTACCAGGAGACAGCACACAGGTGGAGATGGAGGCCAAGGATGCAGCTACAGTCCCACAATGTGCAGGACACCCCCCAACGACAGAGCGTGATCCAGCCCCAAATGTCACTAATTGCTGAGGTTGGGAAATCTGTGCTAAACAGAACATGCCCGTGGACGGAATCTGTTGGTGAGGTCAGCAAGTTTCTGAAAATGAGCAGATGGGCCAGAAGCTCAGGGATGGCCCTCTCCCGTCCAGACATCGCAAAGCGCCGACCTGTTTCCTTTATGCTTCCGCAGAAGTGATTTTCCACCGCATGCCCACCACTCTTCCTTATTAAGTAATCACCACCCACAGCCCCTCATTTCCATGTCTGTAACCACCCCAGGTACAAAGGATGCCCTGTTCACGAGAGGCAGATGGAGATCAGCCAATTACAAGCCTATTAGGCTAGAGCGCGGGCGCCTGCCTTATCTCATCTCTGTGGGCTGCGCGTTTGAGATTGGTAGCTTTGTGCCCGTTCATTCCTTCAGTCCCATGACTGCCCAGCCTGGTTCTCTAATTCTTGCTGGTGGAGCACAGCTTCCTGTTCCAAACCAGAATCACCCCCTTAGTATATCCTAAGCAGCAGCAACATCCATCCTTCTGCATACTGTATTCATAGCTGATTATATGACTCACGTTTCAGTAGTCTTCATTAAAATGAGGTGAAAGATCAACATTTTGGATAGACCTTTGTTGTTATGCAGGAGTATGTCTAGAGCATCTGTTTCTGGTCAAAAAAACTAGAACAGTTGTTATAAAGTCAAAAATGCCTACAGAGGCCAGGCAGGTAATTGGAAGGCAGAAAGCAGGCCATTTGAAATAGGGAGTCATGGGAACTGGGAGACACTGGGCGGGGGCTCACCCAGGCTGGAAGTATCTGTCCCTCACGTCTAGCCAATGCTGCAGAATGGCATTTGGACCCAGTGTGAGTATGGCAAGACCTTTTGACATTTCAGTAGAAATCTGAAGTCGTAAATACATTCATTTATTTTAACATGCAGGATGTCTAAAACCATATATGTTCCCTCCATGTGGTCTGTGAGTCATCAGAGGGCGATCTCTACTTAGGTTCTTGGGAGCCATCTGCTCTCTGCATATGAAAGTAAACTTGGCCAGAAGGTTAGAAATGGACCAGGTTAAGGGGGAGGGGAGATGAACTGAAGACCTGCCCAATTCAGGAGAAATGGCATTCCCACCCATCCCCAAAGCAAAGGCTCATCCAACCCCATTGGCTCACAGGGGCCATTTGTGTGTGAGGCGTCCAACCAAGGTAAGGGCCTGAGCAAGGTTGCTTGCTTCCCACAGCACCCTGGGAAATGCTGCCTCCTTTTGTAGATGAGAAACCCAGGTGTCTCGGTAGTAGCTGCTCACTATCACGTGACAAATAATAATTGCTCACGATTCCACGGGAGGATTTGAGCCTGGAAGTGTACAAGCTTTTATCTGTACCTTTTTTTGACCGATAGATGTGGCTTGGAGCTGAGGATGAGTGTTTCTGAGCTTTAGAAAGGCTTTTTGTAGTTTTCGACCATATCCATGTACGTGAAGTGGAACAAAGCCCATCGGATGGCCAAATGAGAATCCTAAATGCCTCAAGTGCATGAGGACAGCAGGGACAAAGTTAGCCCATGTGTCGTTTTCCTGAGCAGCTTGCATCCTGTGCCTGAGGGAAGTTGGTAATAAATACAGCCAGCCCCTACCGCTCCCCGCCACACCATTCCCTAGGGCTCCCCAGCGGGCCTGAACCTCAGTTGTCTGTAGGAGTATCTCACTCGATACCCTGAATTGGTGTCCTTCCCTCCATTCTCACTGCGTTCCCCTCTCACATCAACTATGCGTGTATGAATCCTTGTCTCGGGGGTCTGCTGCTGGGAGAACCCAAACCAAGACCCAAGGGAATCTCAGGTTCTTTGGTTATTGCCGAAACTGGATTATCTTTGCTTCTCTTGAAGCTAGTCTGGTCACCCAGCCTTAGCCATCTGCATTTATTATGCAAAGGCTTACGTTGTCCTAGGGGGTAGGTAATAACAGAATAGAACACCAGTCTTAACTCAGACTTACTAGGAGGACAGTTCAACAATCAGAAGAGGGGGATGATATAAATCAGAAGGATTTAGTTGGTCACAGAGGAGACACTTGATTGCTGTGACCCCTGCCACGTTCCCATGGGTTAAAGCACGACTGATTGTCCACAGTGCAGCCCTGCCAGGTGATAAGAGGTGACTTTCTTTCATCTTTTTGTTTAATTTCCTAACAACTCTAGAGAAGAACTCCCTGGCCCTGCAAATTACTTTGGATTGTAACAAAAAAGATCCAGAACCCTTTTTCTATTTCTTTTAAGAGTCATTCAGGGACATGGTGTAATTGAATTAAGACACTTCCAAGAGGTGAATTATAGGATAATAATTCAGACCTTTCCATTTAATAGGAGCCAGCCTGTGGCCTTGGGTCCACTAGTTCTGAAGGGGTGAATTACTGCTCCATAACTCACAAGGTCCCATTTAAAGAGACCCTGGTTAAAGGGAATTAGCATCAACAACCAAGTCAGCAAAGGCGATCCAAGATCTAAGGGGGGACACGGAAATGAATTTGGAATCTTGGCTCCCCACTTCAGAGAAGTCCGATGTGAGAGACTAATGTGTCAGCTCCTCAGTGAAGAATGAAGGGCCTCTCAGCCAAGCAGGGCTCTGGGTGTTTTTCCCCAGCGCCCCGACGTGTGTGTGTGAGAGTCTCGGGCACTCCATCCTTTCAGATCTGGCAAAATAACTAATTAGGCTTTCACTTAGCCAGGACACACAGGTTCCTGCATCCTGGAGGAAGAATGGACAGTGACATCCTAGGACTCCCCCAGTGTCGTCCTTCCTGTCCTCCCCATGTGCATTTTTCTCATGGATGCCTGAAATTGTAACATTTGCAATTCATTTAATTGGGTTCAACGTTAACATTCTTTCTATTTCTTCTTTTTAAAAAGGAGTCAACGTTATACATAAGTAAATGTATTGCCCTTAACTCCTAGACAGATATGAGTTCAAATCTGAACTCCACAATTGACAGTCTGTGAAATGGCTTACATCCTTTGAGGTTCAATTTTCTTGTCTGTAACGTGGGGATTATAATAATGCTAACTGCTTAGGGCTGTCATGAAGAGTAGAGAGAAGCATGGATTGAATACTTAGCAAAGTGCCAGGTAAGAGTAAGGCTTTGATAAAGAATAAATATTATTGTTGAAAACTGTCCTTCAGAGAGTGTTCCCTGTGCCAGGAATCCCATAGCTGTACTCTCTTTCAAATTCCAGAATGTGAATATCACTCCACATAAGAAATAAAGGATGATTAATTCAATATAGTTCATAGATACCTTTCTCTAGTATGGCACCAATGGGTAGGTGGCCACCTCTGAGGTCAGTCTGACTATTTGAAATTTCTAGAAACCTAGAGAAAACTACCTCAACTCCAAAGGTTCCCATGCAGTTTTAGGAGCTCGGTACCCAGCCTGTGGGACCTGCCCCGTTTTCATTCCCTCTCAGAACTTCTGCCTGTCATCTGCCAACCTTCTGCTATCTGTCCCAAACTTTTACCCAGAGATAAAAGGAAAAAGCTTATAATTCATTACAGTTCATTAAAATGAAAATAAAATTTATTTTGCATCAAAATGAAGAAAATACATTTATTATTAGCATATAAATGGTATTTTTTAATGTCACTCTGCCTCAAAATCACTTAAATTTTCAATGATCACAGCACACAAAATTAATTTTTGATAGCCTTTTGTGATTTGGCTGAAAATTCTTATTTCTTTTTGTGCTTTAAACAGCAAACTGTATCCAGTGCTATTCATAGCAAATTTTAGATAATGAAGCAATTAAAAATACATGGATTTAAGATCTTATCTCATTTTTCCTTTGGCCTATTTCTGCTTCATTATTCATGAAGGGATATGTTTAATTCAGAGTTAGTAATTGCAGATATATCTAGTATAAATTGTGCCTCATATTCTTTACCCATTTCAATTTATTTTAGCAAATAGATCTCTGTTTGAAAAAAAGTAGTTGAGAGAAGGGAGAGTATGATTAAAATGCAGAAATCTGTGTGCATGCATGTGTGTATGTGTATGCATGTGTTGATTGGCATATCCAAACAAGATCTCACAGATGTGAATAATTACCAAAAATTTACCAAGAGCTGGGCACCATGTTGAACAATTACACATGGCATTTCATTCAGTCCTAAGAGTAACAATCTTACACGGGAGGTGCAATTACTACTATTTCTTTGCTATGAGACGGAAGCTCAGAGAGGTTACAAAACTACCTGGAAGTCACACAGTTAGAAATGACAGAGAACTGAGATCAGAGCCTGGCTTGTCTGCCTCCAGGGCCTATATGTCCAGCCACCCATTACACTGTTCCTTGTGTCCCGGGGCTACGTGCATCTGAATCTCGAAGCGGTTGGTCAGAGGCCTTTGAGGTCACTCTGCTGCTTTGTCTCACAGTATCCCGTGTTCATAAAGTTGCTGGTCCGAGGAGCATGTCACTAAGTTGGTTTTCCCGTGAGCCCTAAATACATCTTAGAAGTTTATCCTAGGGAAGTAACAGAACAAGTCCATAAGTCATGTGACGTCACGGGGCATTATGTACCAATAAAAAAGAGAAAAAGAGAAGAGAAAAAAGGGAAGAGAAGAAAAGGAAAAAAACAAATAGCCTCGAAAATTTCTGTTATAGGTGAAATAAATTCTGGGGCGCTGGCTCAGTGTTATACTTTGGAGCTGTTAACACTAACGATGAGAATCTAATTTTCCTGGCGTGTGGAAATCTTCCTGGTAAGTTGTTAAGTAACGACAGCAGATGTGTAAAACAGTAGTGTAATGTGCTCTTATTTGAACAAACAACATATAGGCACACATATGTCTATGTAAGAGAAGCAAGAGAGTCTAGAACAGTGCTGTCCAATAGAAACACAATACAAGTCACATACATATTTAAAGTTTTCTGATAGTCGCATTAAAAAGTAAACCGAACAGGTGAAATTAATTTAATAACACATTTTATTTATCCTCAGATAGCCAACATATGATCGTTTCAACCTCCAGCCGATCTAAAATTATTAGTATTTTTACTTTGTTTTTTTTTTGGCAGAAGTCTTTGGATTCTAGCCCAGATCATGAGTTCTTCTCCAGTTGCCCATGGGTTGCTTTCTATGTAATATCAAAATTTCACCCTAATTACTTAATTATACTTCGAGGTGATCATGTTGACACTGCTCCTGAAAAGAAAACTTTAATTAAATGGAAAGTGTCTTCACTGATTGCTTTACTCCATCAACACATTGCATTGGCCCCCCACTATGTGCTTCTCTGTTCTAGGTGCTGGGGATCCAGGAGACGACACAATAGGCAAAATCACCACCCTTATGGCACACGAGTTCTGCCAAGGGAGGCAGATAGAAAAAAATGCAAGCCAAAAAAAAAAAAAACACAGTATGGCAGGTGTTGATGAGAGCTACAGAGGAAACTCTCTTGGTCATTTCAAAGTGTTGACAATGACAGACATATTAAGGAATGCCAGGACAGGAAGCTGTGACTCTCTGGGTCCACACAGTGCAGAGAGGAGAGAACAGGCTTGAGAGATAAAATGTAAAATGTAAGTGACAAGGAGAGGAACAGGGGCGGCAGGGGGGCAGGGGAATCAGGAATTTATAGGCAGATGTAATCAAGAGGAATATAAACCCTGAGGATTCCACAGAAATCCTGGGATGTTAGACTCACAGGACTTGGGATGGCAGGTTAGGCCAAATCTATTTAAAACTCAAAGGGGTAACTCCAGCTTACGTCTGTCTGGGTCAAACTTACTTAGGACACCAAATATTTGGAGAGTCCTATCACTAAAAATTTTTTTTCTAAGTTTATCTCTTTATTTTTGAGAAAGAGACAGAGAGTAAGCAGGGGAGGGGCAGAGAGAGGGGAAGAGAGAGAATCCCAATCAGCCTTCTCACTGTTAACACAGAGCCTGGTGCAGACCTTGAAATCACGAACCCTAAGATCATGACCCGAGTCGAAACACAGGGTTGGATGCTTAACGGACTGAGCCATCCAGGTGCCCTGAGAGTCCTATCCTTTTAATTTGGTTTATTCTTAGTGGATGTGGCCTGTGGTTTAAACCTGATTTTCAAGCTGGTTTTTTTTTTTTTAAGTTTATTTTATTTATTTATTTTAAGAGAGACAGAGACAGCATGAGTGGGGGAGGGGAAGAGAGAGAGGGAGTCAGAGAATCCCAAGCAGGCCCTGTGCTGCCAGTACAGAGCCCGATGCAGGGATCAAACTCACGAAACCATGAGGTCGTGACCTGAGCCAAAACCAAGAGTCGGACGCTTAACCGACTGAGCCACCTAGGCGTCCCTCAAACTGGTTTTTTAAAATCTACACTTAGTAACAGATTTGTGGGTGAAGAACGTGAATAGGCAAATAGGCTGTTTCAAATAGTGCATCTCCTTGGCATACATAAAGTGTTATTTGGGATGGAAGAGAGACTGATGTACGGAAATCCTCCCTGATCCCATAGAGACACAGAATCAAGGGATGTGGGTTCCACCGCCCCGGCATGCAAATGACCATGCCCAGCAATTGTTTACAGCACACGTTTCTCGACTGCAGAGAAGATGGTGTTCCAGAAAATAGGTGGGATTCAGTGTGCATGCCAGTTCATTCTGCCAGGAAGCCAAGCCATCCAGATGTCCTCCTAATATGCGCTCACCTTCACCCCAAGTAAATCTCTGTCATCACGTATAAATGCTCTAACATAATGTCTGTGTTCCATCTTGGCTGGTCACTGACTGTCTTGAGAAGGTTACCATAAATCTCCCCAGCCTCAGTTTCCCCTCCTGGAAAGAAAGAATAATTATTAAAATGAGGAGGATAAATGTGTTTGTCCTGAGGATCAAAAAGGGAAAAATCTTAGCTGAAACTCTGGCCAGTGGCAGGCTCTTCATAAAAGCTAGTAACACATAAATGAAAACATCTAGACCATCGGCAGAGAGCTACCTGAATTTTGTTTTATTTCTTTTCCTTTTTTTTCCCCCCAGAGAAAAATGACAGGGACTCACTTTCCAAGAAATTACACTATGTTCAATGACTTCCCATCAAGAGTAAGCAGTGTTCCGTATCCTACCATTGGTAAGTATCAAATGGGCCCATGTCAGACAAGGCATGGCTTTTAATCTCCCTTTATTTGCCGTGTCACCTGTCAGTGACCTTGACTGTTGCCGGCTGCCTCGTGTTCTGCAGTTTACTGATAAGTGTGTTTATGGCTTTTGAAGTCATGTCTGCCGAAAACCACATCTGGTTCACCACCGCCTCGACAGACACACAATGAAATACAAAGGCTAATTCTGTGGTGTGCACAATCCGTGTCTGTTTTCCCAGAGGATTCCAGATGGAGTGAGCTCAGCAGAGGCACTTCTGTGATGGCTGGCGATCCTGGGGGAGGAGTGAGCACCGGGTGTGTGACCTGAAGCCTTGGCCCCACCTATCGGGGTGCCGGGATCTCAGACAAGGGAGGGGAGGGCGAGCTCTCTTCCAGGGAGGGCTGCAGTGCTCTGCGGCACCCCCTCCCTCCCCGTTTAGTCCACCAGGAACTTCTGTGCAGAACCAGGCTGAGATTTCTCAAATGGAGTAACCTTTCCTGCCCTAGCCGTTTCACTCGGTGAACATAACGTGGACGTCAAGGTCGGGTGGGAGTTCAGGGCTGTAGGAGTAGCAGGAGAGGCATGTTGTACTTTATTGGGGCACGGACGATGGTGTCTATATTTAGGAGGCCAATGAAAATATCAGCTGTCGTTTATGGAGTACGTCCTGCATGCCAGGTGCTAGTCTTGAGTGCTTTCCATGCCTGTTCTGTGAGGCAACTCTAGGCGTTGTCACGTCCACTTGACAGATGTGGAGACTAGAGCTCACAGAGGTCAAGCGACTGGCCCAAGGTCGGACCGTCCTCAGAACTTGAATTAAAAAAAATTTTTTTGACATTTTTATTTATTTTTGAGAGACAGAGCACAAGTGGGGGAGGGGCAGAGAGAGAATGAGACACAGAATCTGAAGCAGGCTCCAGGCCCTGAGCTGTCAGCACAGAGCCCGATGCAGGGCTTGAACTCACAAGCCTCGAGATCATGACCTGAGCTGAAGTCAGACGCTTAACCGACGGAGCCACCCAGGCGCCCCTCCCCCGCCTTAGAATTTGAGTTGTTGCAAATTTTTGACTGTTCGTGTAGCTCATTCATGTTGAGTGTATGTCTCGCAGGTTAACTGCAGGGTCCTGGGCTGTACCCACATCACTGCTAGAACCTGCCAGTCCATTTTCCAAAGTCATTTGATCAATTTAAGCAGCACGGACAGATTTGACGGGGAGTCTGGCTGATTCCTGCTCTGATGTTTTTTACTGCTGAAATACACCCCACCAAAGTGCCAGGTGTAAGTAATGCAGACTTGCTGGGAAACCTTTGCTCCTGGCAAATAGAGGGTTTTGTTGTGGAGGTTGTTTTGTTTTGTAAACATTTTTTAGTGACATATAACACACATAAAGCAACGTGCATAAACCTCCAGCGAGCAGCTCATTGAAACTTACAAAGTGATTACTCCCACGAGACCACTGCCTGATCAAGGCACAGAACGTGACTAACACCCCTGACAGCTTTCCTCCGACTTTGTTCTTGTTCAAGATTATCTCTACTCTGTTGACCCTTTGCATTTGCATTTCCATATGTATTTTAGAATCATGTGGTCACTTTCTACACCGGAAAACCTGCTGGGATTTTGAATAAGATTGTTTTCAAGTGGTACGTTAATTTAAGAATTTTGTTAGATTGGTGGTTTTTTTCTTCCTTACCTCAAAAGAATTCACTAATGAAGTCATTTGCGCTGGGTGTGTGTGTGTGTGTGTGTGTGTGGGCAGGAAGGATGGATTATGATTACAACTGTAGATACAATTTATTTATTAGCTAAAGGAGCATTCAGATTTTCTGATATTTCTTCTGTCAGTTTTGCTAAGTTGTTTTTAAAGACATATTTGCATTTTATCTCCATTTTTCAAATCTGTTGGCTTTAGACTGTTTCAGAGTGCATGAAGGAATTACTTTATGTGATGGAAATACTCTGTGTCCTGGTTGTGGTGGTATTTATATGGGGATGTGCATTGGTTGAGACTTCTTTAACTGTACACTTAAAATGGGTAGACTTTATTATTTCACCTATAATTTTGGAAAAAATTAAAACGTCCAATAAAATCAAATGTTGGTAGTAAAGTGGGAGATACTGCAGGAGAGGGTATACATGGAAAACAATTTGGAAATACCTTTAAAAATGGAAAATGTGTATATGCTGGCACTTGGACATTCTTCCTGTAAGTGCACACTTTAGGGAAATTCTCCCATCCATGTTCCAGGAGATAGTATGACATTACTACAGCAAGGTTTGTAAGAGAAGAAACATGAAAAAAGTGTCACCGTATCTAGAATATTAGTGGTGGTAAATCAGCATGGTAGACTGGTATTTCGCTCTTAAATATAGTCATTTAGAACTCCGCATTTCAACCTGGATAAAGCTTTCAAACAAGTTTTTTTTTTTTTTTAAGTTGCAAAAGGAACACCATAGTTGATGCCATGGATGTAACTTTTTAGAAAAAACCGTTCTTCCATTTTTCCCCCATTGTAAGAACCATTTGAGTTGGGCACAGGGAATCCGGAAGGAAGATGTCCTTGCAGGGAGCTGTGACCATGTCTCACTACTTTCAGTGGGATATGAGCTCTACAATTTGGCAGCTTCCCAGAACCTTCCTTCAGGGTAGCTGGTCAGCTCTCAGCTCTCCTGCTCCCCTTCCTCTTCCTTGTCTTGGGATGGGCTTCCTGTATCTGGTTTCCTAGAGCTGCCATAACAAAGTAGCATAAACTGAGTGGCTTTAAACAACAGAAATGTATATTCCCTTATACGTCTGGAGGCAGGAAGTCCTACCAGCACGGCCATGCTCTCTTGTTGGCTCCAGGGGAGAATCTGTCTCATGCTTTCCCCCTAGCTTTGGGTGTTGCTGGCAACACCTTGGCATTCCTTGGCTTCTAGACACATCATTCCAATATCTGCCTTTGTCTTCACATGACATTCTTCCCTGTGTGTCTAAATCTGTGTCTGTCCTCTTCTCATGAGGACCCACGTTACTTCATCTTAACTCGATTACATTTTTTAAACATTTTTTTTAATGTTTGTTTATTTTTGAGACAGAGAGAGACAGAGCATGAATGAGGGAGGGTCAGAGAGAGAGGGAGACACAGAATCTGAAGCAGGCTCCAGGCTCTGAGCTATCAGCACAGAGCCTGACGTGGGGCTTGAACTCATGGACTGTGAGATCATGACCTGAGCTGAAGTCGGTCGCTTAACCGACTGAGCCACGCAGGCACCCCTTAACTCGATTACATTTAAACCCATTTCCAAATAAGGTCTCATTGATAGATACTGAGGGTTAGGATTTCAACACATCTTTTTGGTAGACACCCACAACACCCTCCTCTCTTCCTTCTTCTATTTCTTCTCTACCCCTTCTATCCTTTCTGTTGACTGAAGTAAGGATGTGATAGCAGGGGTTGGAATAGCCATCTTGGACCAAGAAATAAATTTTAGAATGGAATCCATGCATGGAGGAGCTATAAGATAGGAAGGAGGCTGGGTTCTTGATATCATAAAGAAGCCACATCAGGTCTGGACTCTCTATCAAGACTTTAATATGACAGGGAAATAAATATTTCTCTTTAAAGACCCCTCTTCCCTTTACTTCTGGGTTTACTTCAGGTTTGTGGCCAAACCTAATCTTAACACACACATACACACACACACACACACACACACACACACACACACACACAAAGTCATCTGTATAACTTTACGTTTCCCTATGTTCCATACGTATGTTTATGGAACATAAGTGGTAGCATATCAAATATATGAACACAGGAAGAAAGAGTAGAATGGGAAATGATAATCCATAGGACCTTAACTTCTATCATGTTCTGTTTCTTCTCTTAACAGAAGATAAAGCAAACATAGCAAATGTTTAAATAGTTATGAATTCTAGAAGGTGGGAACGAGTGTCACAACCCATGATAATGTTAATTCTTGAAGTCTGAATTTTTAAAATGTATCCTCCTCAAAATGCCCTCAAAAATTGAGAGGACTCTATCCACACCTTTTACTTGAATCGCATGGATTGACCTGAAATTTCCAGAACCGACTGGCTATTTTCTTACCTCTGACCACACTGCTTCCCCTCACTGTCCTGTCCTTCTGGCCTTTTTCACCACGTGTTCCAGATCTCAGCTCGGAGTCAAATAACGGGTGTTGGGGCCTCTGAGGAGCCATGTAGAGAACCCACAAAAGTGAGACCTACCTATCAGATTCCAGAATAAAAGCCTAGGTGGTGATACATTTTTCATAATAATTCAAGTGATAGAAGTTGTGCTTGCTCACTTTACAGCATCCAGAGACCAGTGTTGCAAAAGTATATAAAAGTAAAAATTGAAACCCAGCCGTTTATCATGTCTACTGTATCCTAGAGGCAACTCATTTGAATAAAGATTTAAATATTTTAAAACCAAACTGTAAAGTGTTAGGTTAAATAACAAGAGAGTCTTTTTAAAATCGTGTGGTAAGGAAGGACTTTCTTACGTGGGACAAAGGCAGCAACTTTAAATAGCCAGACTCATTTTTCTGTGAGAAAAATAGTTTTAAAACTGCTTTGTGAATGAAAAGCTGGGAAAATATTTGTAACATACACGATGGACCAGAATGACAATATTCTTCATATGTAAAGGGATATTTCAAATTAATATAGAAAGAAAAGACACAGAAAGGAAACGTTTTTACATTGAAGCATTGTTGTGACATACGATATTAACAAATTGGCAATTTTGAAAGGCCAAACTAAGTGCAACTTACATATGTGACAATAAATCTGTAACAATACATGATAATACCTACCGATGGGGAGAATTTGGGAGAAATTGACATACTCGTGTCGCACTGATGGAATCGAAAATCAGCAAAACCTTCGGGAGAAAATCTGGCCCTGTGTATCAACGCCTTAAAAAGATATGTGATTTTACCTCCATGATTTCAATGCTAGGAATTCATTCTGACAAAATAAAGGAGGGTATGTGCAAGAAATCAGCTATGAACATTTACCACACGGTTGTGTATGGCGGTGAGGAAAATTGTACACAACCCCAATGTCCACATTTAGAGTCTTCATTAAACAAATTGTGTTGCATTCATTTAACAGAATAGTGTGAGTAGGATTTTAAAATGTTTTAATTTCTAATTAAGATGAAAATGATTTAATTTCACATGAAGTGAAAAATGAATGGATTAAAAATAGTGTGGATTGCAGGGGCGCTTGGGTAGCTCAGTTGGTTAAGCGTCCGACTTCGGCTCGGGTCATGATCTCACCATCAGTGGGTTCGAGCCCCGCATCGGGCTCTGTGCTGATGGCTCAGTGCCTGGAGCCTGCTTCCGATTCTGTGTCTCCCTCTCTCTCTGCCCCTCCCCTGCTCAATCTCTGAAAAATAAATAAATAGCAGACACCATTGTGTGGTTGTTCCTCACAAGGAGGTAACATCTTGGGGCAAAAGAGGCATGTCTTGCTCTGTCACTGTCATCTCATTTTGTGACTTAAAAAATGGTGAATGGTGAATTAAGAATATCCTCACTCAGTTTTTTAAGTCATGGTTTCATTGGCCAGTTTCCCACTTCTTCGTTAACAATTTTTTAAAATTTTTATTTGTTTTTGAGAGAGAGAGACAGAGCCCGAGAGGGGAAGGGGCAGAGAGGGAGACACAGAATGTGAAGCAGGCTCCAGGCTCCAAGCTGTCAGCACAGAGCCCGACGCGGGGCTCGAACTCACGGACCATGACATCATGACCTGAGCCAAAGTCGGACGCTCAATCGACTGAGCCACCCAGGCAGCCCCCATTAACAATTTTTTTAAATCAAAAATTGCAAATTACCTGAGCTGGAATGATTCATTTCTCCCAACCGGGGTTATGTAGCTAGACAGACTGAAGTCTAGAGAGATGAGGTGACTTGTGTCACATGGCAGGTTAGGGGCAGGCCAGGACCAGAGACCCAGGCTGACAACCGTCCTTCTGGGGCTTGCTCCCACACCAGTTTGCTTAGCAGCCCTTCAGATTTCCTTTTGTTGTCTGAAGAGATCTGACACAACAGTGAGTTTCCAAAGGGGATGAATGAAAGTTTCTGCATAGGCTGCCCTGGGGCAGTGAGAAAGGAAGAAATCTGGGTGTCCATGTGAAACAAGATTCGAAGCTAGATTTTTAGAATGTCCCATCCTTGTCTCCAAACGCTGACATTCAATGTGTGTGTGTGTGTGTGTGTGTGTGTGCGCGCGCGCGCGCACGTCTTTATTCTGTGGGAAAAAGATGGAAGAAAGCTTCACTGCAGGCAGCATGGCGGACTCAGCCTCTCCAACCCCCGTCCTCAGAAACAGGCCCCAAGCCTGTTGATTTCTTTTCTCTAGTGTGCCTTGATGCTTTCCTTCCTGGCTCTAGAATTTGCTGGGTCATTGCGTCTCTATTTCCACCTCGCTTCATCTGAATAGCCACAGTGTCAATGAGTGAATTCAGGCTCCCAGCTGGGGGCCCCGGAGAGTTTATTTCTGATAATGGACCTGTCTTCACCCTTAATGCAGTCTGTGTATACACAACCTCTGAGCAAACAGCTGGAAAGTGAGTTGAGTCAACCGGGCAGTTGGCCTGTATGTGGCTTTCTGTATTGCACACTTTCTCATTTTAAATCCTCACAACTCTGTGAGGGCGTAGGAGCTACTATCCCCATTTTGCGGATGAGAACGCTGAGTCTTGGGGAGGAAAAGTGACTTGCCTGGGGTTATAGAACAGCAAGGGCTCAGACTGGCTGGGAAGCCAAGTGTTCCAGTTATAAGAAAGTTAAATTTGGGGGCGCCTGGGTGGCTCAGTCGGTTGAGCGTCCGACTTCAGCTCAGGTCACGATCTCACGGTTCATGAGTTCGAGCCCCGCGTCAGGCTCTGGGCTGATGGCTCAGAGCCTGGAGCCTGCTTCCGATTCTGTGTCTCCCTCTCTCTCTGCCCCTCTCCCATTCATGCTCTGTCTCTCTCTGTCTCAAAAATAACATTAAAAAAAAGTTTAAAAAAAAAAAAAGAAAGTTAAATTTGCTTTCTTTTTTTTGGTGGGAAATTAAATCTGCTTTCCCCTTTCTGACAGCTACCATTCACTGTGAACTTCAGGGTGGCTGTCTGAAAAAAGTGACTTCAGTGTTTTCATAACGCTTAGGAATGAGTTACTAAAACTGACTTGGCTCTCAGCCTTAGCCCACAAGATTTAAAATTTTTTTTCTAATGTTTATTTATTTTTGAGAGAGAACACTAGTATACAAGTGGGGGAGGGGCAGAGAGAGAGGGGCACAGAGGGTCCAAAGCGAGCTCTTTGCTCACAGCAGAGAGCCTGATACTCTGTCGTACTCTCAAACTCAGGAACTGTGAGATCATCCCTTGAGCTGAAGTCAGATGCTGAACCTACAAAGCCACCTATGTGCCCCAAAATGTGCAAATCTTATAAGTGTACAGCTTATGCATAGGTGTATGCCTTGTATAGCCACCATCCAGATCTAGTGATGAACATGTTCTTCATCTCAGAAAAATTCCTCCTGACCTTTTCTGGTTAGTACCCCCACCCTTGGATGTAGCCACTGCCTGACTTCAAGCACTGTAGATGACATTGTCTGTGTTTGTTGTTGACATAAACTCATATCCTACAGTGGATACGCTTTTGGGTCTGCCACCTTTCTCTCAACATCATGTTTCTGAAAATCATCTGTGTGATGATTTCCCATACTTCATTCTGTTGTTTTATTGATGATTAGTATTACAGTGTATGAATATACCTCAGTTATCTGTTTTGCTATTCATAGACATATCTGCATTGTTTCTAGCTTGGGGTTAAGCTAGAGTGAATCAAGCTTCTGTGAACATTCTTGTACAAATCTTTTCGTGGACAAATGTCTTTGTTTCTCTTGAGTATCAGCCTAGGACTGGAACGGCAGGATCGTCGGGGTAGGGTAGGGGTCTATTTAATTGTATTACAAACTGCCAGATTCTTTTCCAGAGTGATTGAAGTGTTTTGCACTCCCACTGGCAGTGTGTGGGAGTTCCAGTGGCTCCACATTTTTGCCAAGACTTCTGTCATTCGTTTTTATCTGATCTCCATTTTATCCGATCTCCACTTACAGGAAAGCAGGACGCTTTTCATCTCTCCATGAGTTACCCCCAATTTTAAAGTAATGATTTTTCATTTCTATTCTGGATTTCTTCCAACTGTCAGCTCTCCCTCCTTGTGCTCTATCCCAAACCTTACTTACTTTAGGACTGCTTACAAAGGAATGTAAATCAAACAGCTATCTCCTGTGAAATTCAGAGTAAACTGTGTGGTTGAGAAGTAGGTACAAGAAGGGCTCAATTTGGGGGCAGTCCGGCTGCCTAGGATTCTGGACTCGGATGCTCCTGTCTTTTACTGACTATGTGGTCTGAGACAGATCCTTTAATATCATAGCTTCGGATTCATTGACTATAATATACACACGGTGAAGATTAAATCCGTAAAGGATGTGAAAGGGCATTTCACGGACTGGAGACTTGTTGAATACGTTGCACATTTCTGTTTGCATCAGTCAGGATGGGCTGGGTTGTGCTGTGGTCAGAGGCAGCCTCGAAATCTCCGTGGCTCAGCACAACAGACATTCCTTCTTATCCCTGCTGTCTGTCTGGCACTGCTTGTTGGAGTCCTCTCATCAGTCACTCAGGAACATGGGCCAGTGGGGCTTCTGCCTGGACGCCCAGTTCCAAACGATAGCAGTGTGTGCTCGCTGGGATAAATTTAGGATCTGAGTCATTTTGTCAACGTGTGAACGGAGGAGAGTATTCTGTGATACACACTGGAGATACAGAAACCAAAGATACTGTGCCTGCTTCCAGGAGATGATAGAGTAATAATAATGACCCAACAACAATAAAAGTTAGCAGTAATAGCAAAAGCTACGACCACTAAGAGTTATTAAGCCAGAGACGGTATTAACAGCTTATTTTATGCAGCAGGCATTTGCACAGTTAGAAAACTCAGATAGGTGAAAATGGAACTTTATTTTCCTGTAACTGAATTTAATTTCACTCTCAAGCATCCATTTCCATCACGCGCTGGAGATTGCATTAGAGGAAATGAAATCACTGCAGGCTTCAGATTCAGTCTCTTGGAAATTACTCAGTTGACCCAAGCTTCTCTCTCCCTCGCGTTCCTTTCTTTCCTTCTCAGCAGGTGTGCCTGAAGTTCCTGGTGTGAAGTGAAGCCTCAGTATTGGGACATGCCAGCCAGTGGGGAGAAGGGTCACCATCTGTTGTCCCCACTTAGCGTGGCTTTGTGTCCCCTTTGCTTCCGCTGCTGCTGGCTGTGGGTCTGCAGGCTCTTCAGTGCGTCCACATCCTCAGCCTCCAACCATGAGGACAGCTTCGGTCTCCTGGTTCTCGTGGACGCTTGTCTGCCCTTCACGGGAGCTGAGAGCTTCCAGCTGCTTTCTGCCACAGTCGGGAGCTACAAGGTTCCCCCTCACTCCCCGCCACAGGCCCCTTAGCCTCTGCTACTCTATGGCCTGGGCACCATGTTGGACAGGGAGCTGTTCCATAAATCATATGGCCTCCTGGGACACAAAGCAGTGACTCTTTCGGTCTGGGATAAACACATCTGTGGTTTCTTTAATCATCTTAGGCCATATTTATTTGGTTTATCTAGAGTCAGCATGTATAATCCTAATGGTTTCAAATGACCTTCAAAAAACAAAATCTGTCCTCAAAAGATAGGCCAATTGGTGTTCCAGATGAAGATGGAAAACAATCAATACTGCTTTGTAATATGGATAATAACTGTGCAAGTTCAGGCCTGAAATAGTAGCAGAGGCCCGAGGCTGGAATCAATATGAATTAGGATTCTGTGTCCATTCGTCATTAAGGCTAATCAGTTGTTGGGTTTGAACAGAAGACTCATACCTTGATTGGAGCTGTCAGTGGTAGGGAGAAAATCAAAATGTGTTTGTGCTCCACTAGTGTGTTTGAATTTTGAGGCACCTGAAATCCTGCTCTGGCCTACAGTGGAGATGTTCTCATGTATGTTAGGAGGGAGTTGGAATACATAGTTAAGTGTTAAGTTCCCCTCTAGCTATGAAGTATTCTCTTTGATAATAGGAAAGTAAACAGAATCTTAATTCATTCCTTTATGACTTAATTTTTTCTGCATCAGGGAGGAACAGCAGCCAGTGTTTGGTATTTAAGGAAAACATACATTTAGAATTCATCTATATGCAGTCATATATGTTATGAATGTGAGTCCAAAAGATACCTCCCTTAATAAGCAAGTGAGAATTTATGAGCCTGTTCTCACCCACCTCACTGCCATTATTTATCTTATATTAATGGCCTCTCTACCCAGTAGACTGCTCTAGGTCTATTAAATTTTTTTTTAATGGCATCTTTTGGATTTGGGGCAAGCCATTGGGCTCTCAGCTCATTTGCAATTTCTCCATTGTTTATGAATCACCTGATTTATGTCAAAGGGATGTAGTGGCTCATTTTGAGCCTACTTTTGGCTCCCAATTGGATTCAAAGCATTTGAGCATGTCTTATGGGCCGTTTCATCAGGCATCTATTTGAATGAGTTGATTTCCACAGTGGGGATAGAGTTGTAAGGGGCAGTCGAGATGGTGGTTAACACATAAGGTACCTCTGGAGAACAACATAATGATAAAGACTGCTGGCTTTGAGGGTAGACATTCTTGGTCTCACTTCTTATCTCTATGGTCTTGGGCCAGTTACTTAAATTGGGGGGCTTTGTTTGTACATCTAAAAAATAAGGGGACACCTGCGTGGCTCAGTTGGTTACACATAAGACTTGATTTCAGCTCAGGTCATGATCTCATGGTTCGTGGGATTGAGCCCCGCACAGAGCTTGTTGGGATTCTCTGTCTCTGTCTGTCCCTCCCCCACTCATGTTGTGCTCATGCGCTCAGTCTCTCTCTCTCCTTCAAAATAAATATACTTTAAAAAATGAGAACAATTACTACTAACCTCCTGTGATTGTTTAGAGGGTTCAGTAGGGTTCAGCATGTGAGGGGCTTAGCATACAGCCCAGCACAGAGTAAGGGCTCAGTACACCTTGGCTGTGGTTGTCCTGTCTGCCCCTTACCTGCCCCATGGACTTGTTTCTGACCTTCCATCGTGGAGGGCTGTAGGAAGAAAGCAAAAGAGCTGTTTGCACAACAGACCATGTGAAATGTTAAGGTGGGTCCAAAGGTCCTGGATTTTACATTTGAAATCAAGAGCCAGGGAAATATGAATTCTCATCGGTCATGACCTCATTTTTCCTTGGGCTTATGAGGCTTAGGGGAAATCAGGGGGCATTTATATTTGTCTTTCCATACCTATACTTCGTCTTTTCCGTTTTTCATATTAACAGAGCCAAAAACTGGCTGGAATGTTCCTTCATGGAAAACTATTTCTCTATTCGCAGAACACTCCTGACACCATGTGTGTGGGCATTTTCCCCACACCAACAAATTCTCTAGCCCTCCAGATACCAACTGGGTACCCTATAATTAAGTTCTTTTGTTGTTGTTGTTTTGTTTTGAAAATAGGTCATACCTTCATTTATTTATTTATTTATTTTTAAGTAAGTTCTGTGCCCAACATGGGGCTTGAACTCATGACCCTGAGATCAAGATTCACATGCTCTACTGACTGAGCCAGGAAGGCACCCCTTCTACACTTCATTTCTTTAAAAAAAAATTTTTTTTTAACATTTATTCATCTTTGAGAGACAGAGAGAGAGAGTGTGAGTGGGGGAGGAGCAGAGAGAGAGGGAGACACAGAATGCGAAGCAGGCTCCAGGCTCTGAGCTGTCAGCACAGAGCCCGACGCGGGGCTCGAACTCATGAACCAACCGTGAGATCATGACCTGAGCCAGAGTCGGACGCTCGACCGACTGAGCCACCCAGGCGCCCCTACACTTCATTTCTGACACTAACCCAGAGTGAAAGCAGATTCCAAGGTTAAAGACTCAGTCCCACAGACTGCCCACCCCCACCCTCGCTTGGATGCCAGTTGCTAGTCCCAGATTGTCATCTGTACTTCTGACCACCTGGCTGTGGTTCAGAGGTTCCTCTAACCCTCTCCTTCATTACTCGCTTATTCTCAGGGATATTCTAAAGGATACAGATGGACAGTCAGATGAAGACTTGCATAGGATGAGGTCTGAAAAAGTCCCGAGCATAAGAGCTTCTGTCTCTGTGGAGGAGATGTGCGTCCCCCTCCTGGCTCATGGATGTGTTCGCCACCCAGAAGCTTTCCAAACCCGATCGGTTAGGCATTTTTATGGAGGTCTTACCACACAGGCATGATCCATTATGACTTCAGTCTCTCTGGATGAGTGGGGGATGGGGTTGAAAGGTCCAAGCTTCGACTTTCCAGGCCTTCATCTAGGAGCTTGCTGAGAGTTACCTGATTAGCATGAAAGACGCCCCTGTCACCCAGGAAATCCTAAGGGATTCAGGAGCTCTGTGTCAGGAACTGAAGGCAGAGACCAAATATCTGTTTCTCATTATATCACACACCCCTGCACACTCTTTGGGGAGAATAATAGCTAATATTTGTGAGCATTTACTGTATGTGAGGCACAGTGCCATGTGCTTTGACATGAATCTCATTGAATTGTCAAACAATGTTCGGAGAGAGGTTATCATTTTACAGATGAAGGTATGGAGGTTCAGGGAAGTGAACTCATTACCTAAGGTCACACACCAATAAATGAGATATCGCGAGGACTCAAATCTTGCCTGCCCAGAGCACCCAAACAGAACCCCCCCTTTATCAACAGCCCTGGAAGCCTGTGACTCGTCACCCAACTAGCTCTGTTTCTTCTATGAATTGAATCCCTACATGGGTGTTGTCTCCACAGAGACTGGGGGCTGCTTAGATCATTGGCACAAACACATCCAGCTAGAAAGTGCCAGAGAAACCATGCCCTGCAGCTCTGTCCCTTCCCTTCCTTGACTCCACGTGAGCGAGGATTTGCAAATGATGTTCATGTACACCTGCCGACAGCCCTCATTTTAAATCAAGACATCCTCTTCTGCCAACCAGCTTTGACGTTGCACCTACGCAGACGACAACCCTTTTCTCTGTTAACCAATTATCCTTCACTGAAGGTTCCAGTATCCTCAGAAAATGTAGCTGGGGAAAGACACACTTCTCCCAGAGTGCAGACGGTGGTGGATGGCTGCCATGATGCTGTGTGCTCACCTACGCTGGGTGGATTTTCCTTTCCTGCTGGAAGAAGGGATCTCATTCTGCAAATGCACTAATGATGTGTAATTATCATCGCCACAAGCCTTCTACACATCTGGGCTAATGGCTCCAGCTTCCATGATGATTCTCATATTTTACCCAGTTCTGTCCTTGAATGGTTCTGTGCTGCCCCTGGTAGCAGTAACAGTTGGCTTCTAGGTAAATTTAAATATCCTGGTTGATACACTTGGCTTATAACGTGGGATGATAACAGCAATCACCACACAGGCTTCAATCAAATCTTTACTCACAGGAGGGAGATACTCTTGGTTGAATATTTAATTCAGTTTTGTTAAAACTTGAAGTCCTCTTCAAACAGCCCTGCCTGACAGAAATACTAACGTCAAGAATTCATGAGCATTTGGACCCGGAGGTCAAGAAAAGGGAATGTGTGGTCCAACCCAGCCTTGTTTGTCACAGCAGAGTGAGGCTTCAGGAATTATTCAGCAGGCACCTCGAAAAGCAAAGGAGATCATGTTCTTTCTATGCAAGAGATTTTTCTCAATGCAAATTGCTATTTGGAGTCCATATGGGTAGTTTCCACTCATTTCTTAGGTGGGAAATAGGCATCTAAATTCTCTAAATCCCCAGGCTTAAGTGTGAAAGAAATACCACTCCTTATTTTCCTTACTTCCATTCAACACCCCCCACCCCAAACCCTCAAACTGCTAGATTGGTGAACAAAACAAAACATCCTCTCCCCCCAACCCCCAAACTTTTCTGTCAATATTGAGTTTCCTCACCCCTTGAGTGTATTTACTATTTGTTGAGATGCATATGTGTGGGGGACTCAGAGCTGGGATTCATGTGGTCTGTGGACCTTCTCCTCTTTTTCAAGCTTTAGGGCCGAGGGCCTCTGAGCCTGGGGCCCACCTTCCAGAGGTGTTTCTTATCCTTTGTCTTCCTGAGTTCGAATTTTCCTGCCTGCTTGTCCTACGTAGGGGCCAACGTTCCCACTAGTCAAGGGACCCTCACCCTCCTTTCTGTGTCTAGAGGGACTTCCTCGTTCTCTCTGCCAGTCCAGCCCTTTGCTTTCTCCAGGCGAAACTTGAACAGAATATGAAAAGATTCTGCAAAGCCTGCACCATTCTGCTTGGCAAAAAATCCTGAAATCTCTCCGGGATGGAAGTCCAAACATACAGCAAAGAAATCACACATTAATAATTGCAAAAATTATTGCCATAGGTAGAAGAAGACAGAATCAAACCATTATTTCTTTTCCCCCTACACTTTCTCTTGCTGCGGTGAGTATATCACAGGGCTCAGAAACTGATAATTGGAGCAAGGATCACAGAGCTGCATTCCAGTTTTTAATTGGATCATTAGCACTTCTTCAACTATCTTATCTCATGGGTATGCACCCTGCCTTTTATGGTTGGGGTGGTTTTCTTCCCTCCTCTCCGCCCCCCCCCCCCAGCTTAATTTCGCAAATAAGGACTGAGAAGTGGCATTAAGATCAGCCTCCTTATCACATGTCAGTTTGGTACTCTCTTCTCTCAACTCTTTATTACCAGAGTCTCTGATTCTTTAAGCTCATTTGCATAATTCCTAACATCCTGGGTTTATCCGGAGGCCTTTTGATGAAGGAGTGAAGATCCTCTCTCTACTAGAGGGCTCTTCGGTAAGACACAGTGTCACAGAGCACCTGGGAATGCAGACTCTGTAGCCCGCTGGACCACCTGGATTTGAGTTCTGATCAGCCACTTGCTGTGTGACCCTCAGAAAGTTGCTTAACTGCTCTGGGCCTTGCTTTCCCCACTTGTAAAAATGAAGGGTGTGTGGCAGGGGCAGCTACCTGATTGTGCATATTTCCTGATTTGCCAACCTCATTTAATCCATGGAAAGCACTGAAAACAGCAGTGCCTGGAACATACGCTTTGATCATGTGAACGTTTTATTGAAAAGTGACAAATACAGAAGAGTGCCTGAATCATTAAGGTAGAGCTCATTGAGTTTTCAAAATGTGATGCGTATATGTAAGCACCACCCAGATCAGCAAAACCTTAGCAGGACTCCAGAAGCATTTTCGTGTTTACTTCTCACCACTAACCGGTTTTCCCTTAAAGGCTAACCACTAACCTTCTAACAACCGTAGGTTCATTTTTGCTTGTTTTTGAACTTTAAGTAAATAGATGCATACCAAATGCACTATCTTTGTCCGATTTATTTTGCTTAATATTTGTGAGATTCACTCTCTGTTTTAGTGGGTAGAAATAATTCATTTTTTCATTGCCCTTTAGTGTTCCATTTGGGGAATATGCCACATCAGATCTGAGTTTCTATGTATGTATGTATGTATGTGTGTATGTATGTTTATTTTTGAGAGAGACAGAGAGAGCATGAGCCAGGAAGGGACAGAGAGAGAGAAAGAGAAACAGAACTTGAAGCAGGCTCCAGGCTCTGAGCTGTCAGCCCAGAGCTTGATGTGGGGCTTGAACCCACGAACCGCGAGATCATGACCTGAGCCAAAGTCGGATGCTTAACCGACTGAGCCATCCAGACACCCAAGTTTCCATTTTTTGACTAGGAAGTATAGCCACAGCTATAGTACATTCTAGTGCACGTTTTTTTTAAAGATGGACTTTCCATATCTGTGAGGTCTATCATTTAGCATGAAATTGATCCTAGGGTAGGATCTGCTCAACTTTAGCAGACGCTGCCAAGTAGTTTTGTGAAGTGACTGTAACAGTTTACACCCCTCCAGTAGTGGGGATAAGTTCCAGCTGCTCCACATCCTTAACCACCTCTAGTATTATCTAGCTGTTTCATTGTTGCCAGTCTGGTGGAAGGATAGTCCTATCACATTGTATTTTATCCACCAGATACCTGATACTTTATTTTTCCAGCTTTTCATTCCGAAACAATTTCAAACGTACAAGTTGCAAGACTAGTACAGATTTTGTATACTATTCAACCATATTCACAGCTGGTTCCCCTCCCCGCGCCCCCCCCCAGTTACATTGAGAATTAATCGACATACAACACTGTAAAAGTTGAAGGCCTACAACATGATGTTTTGGTTTACATAGATTGTGAAGTGGTTACCACAGTAGGTCCCACTGACATCCATCTTCTCATACAGATACAACAAAAAGAAAAGACAGAATAAAAGAAAAAAAAGTGTTTGCCTTGTGATAAGAACTCTTACAATTTACTGTGAATGACTTTTCTATATGTCCTACAGCATTATTAGCTCTCCTCATCATGTTGGCCATCACAGCCCCGGTAGGTATTATAACTGGAAGTTGTACCTTTTGAGCCCCCTTCCTGACCCCCTTCCTTCCCCCACCTTCGGTAACCGCAAGTTTGATCTCTTAGGTTCTAAGAATTTGGTTTTTATTTTATTATTATTTATCTATTTTTTTAAAGTTTACTTATGTTTGAGAAAGAGAGTGTGAGCAGGGGGAAAGGGAGAGGGAGAGAGAGAGAGAGGGAGAGAGAGGGAGAGAGAGGGAGAGAGAGAGAGAGAGAGAGAGAGAGAGAGAGAGAGAGAGAGAGAGAATCCCAAGCAGGCTCCACACTGTCAGCACAGAGCCCAAAGCAGGGCTGTAACTCACAAACCGTGAGATTGTGACCTGAGTCAAAACCAAGAGTTGGACACTTAAGTGACCAAGCTATCCAGGTGCCCCTATTTTTGTATTTTTTTAATTTGAGAGAGAGAGAGAGAGAGCGCGCGTGAACAAGGGAGAGGGGCAGAGGGAGAGAGAGAGAATCTTAAGCAGGCTCCATACTCTCCACGGAGCTAGATGCAGGGCTCGATCCCACGACCCTGGGATCATTACCTGAGCCAAAATGAAGAGTTGGATGCTCAACTGACTGAGCCACCCAGGCACCCCTGTTTTTGTTTCTGTTTTAGATTCCACATATAAATGAGATCATCCAGTATTTGTCTCACCAACTGTTCATACTTTCTCACATTTGCTTTAGTATTTTTTTTAACAATAGGAGATAAATGTCACGATCATGCCCCATTTACCATGATGTGCTTCAGACTGTGTTTGCCAAGAGCCATCTCTTAAATAACCACAGTATAGTAAACAAAAATTCAACATTCATCAATATAATTATCTATAGATAATTTCTTAAAAATTTTACAAATGTTGGGGTGCCTGGGTGGCTCAGTCGGTTGAGCATCTGACTTCGGCTCAGGTCATGATCTTGTGGTTTGTGAGTTCAAGCCCTGTGTCAGGCTGTGTGCTGACAGCTCAGAGCCTGGAGCCTGCTTCAGATTCTATGTCTGTCTGTCTGTCTGTCTCTCTCTCTCTCTCTCTGCCCCTTCCCCACTCACACTCTGTCTCTCTCTCCTTCAAAAATAAACATTAAAAAAATTTTTTTTAATAAAAAAAAAATTTTACAAATGTTGCACAGCCCCTTGGTGGCTCAGTCAGTGAAACATCTAACTCTTGGTTTCAGCTCAGGTCATGATCTCACGGCGTGTGGGATCGAGCCCCATGTTGGGCTCTGTCTGCATTGACAACACGGAGCCTGCCTGGGATTCCCTCTCTTCCTCTCTCTCTGCCTCTTGCCTGCTCATGCTCTCTCTCTCTCTCTCTCTCCCTCTCAAAATAGATAAATATACATTAAAAAAATTTGCAGATGTTCTAAGAACACGCTTTGGAGCATATTTTTTAGGCTCAGGATCCAATACAGCATCATGCATTGGATTTGGTTTTCTTGGATCTAATCTTCTGGAATGCTTCCTCAGTCTCTCAGGACATTGACATATTTGGAGAAGTGTAAGAAGGTCCATAAATTTGGTTTATCGGATGCTTCCTGATTACATTCTGGTTTCATTACACTAGTGATGTTGTGTCCGTCTCCCTGATTATTCAGTACGTGTACCAAGTTGGTTTTGTTCTATCACTTCGGGTGTTAACTTTGATCGCTTGATTAAAGTGATGTATGCCAGGGTTCTCCATTATAAAATTGCTTTCATGCCTTTGTAATTAATAAATAATTTTAGGGCGTACACTCAGAGGCTGTGCAAGTCTCCTGTACCTCATCAAACTTTCACCTTCTCCTTTGAGCATCTATTGATGATTCGTGCCTGGGTCCGTTATCCCTATGATGGTTGCAGATGGTAATTTCCTAGTTCCGTTATTCCTTCTTCATTAATTAGTTTGCATTCTACAGTAAATGCTTTCCTTTCCTCCCATTAATTAATGAATCATCACGATGGAGAAGTAAGGTCATTAGACTCGCAGGAGCAATACTGTGATATGTGCTGGAAGTATGGACTTGACAAAGGGAGAGGCTTTCCCCAAAGAAGCAATGTTTGAGACCTCATAGTTGGCTGGACGAGGACCAGAGAGCAGGTGCAGAGGCTGAAGTTGAAAGAGAGCCTGAGAGGGCTTCAGTGTGGTTGGAGTGTGGCAGATGAGCAGGAGTGGGTTGAGAGGCTGGGAGATGGGCCTGGGGGAACCATTAAGATTGACTCATTTATTCAGTTGCATTTCCCTGTTTGGAAGGCCTTTCTCACCTATGTTAGGCCTGCCTGTATTCGAATTACCACCTGTTGATCTTATCTAGTGCTTTTACACACATAATCTCCAACTTCAGCGGTTTAAGCCAATGATGATTTATTATTTTTCGTGCCTCTGTGGGTTCAGAATTGGGCCGGGGCTCAGCACGGTGATTCTTTGGCCCCGTGTGGCATCGGCTGACGTCTCTCCCTCTGCTGCTTTCTCAAGTGCTGGGCGGGGATTGAAAGTTCAAGAAGCTTCCCTCACATTTCCCGGGCCTCAGTCCTCCTTTACATGACCTCTTTCCTTCCAGGTGATAGCTCGTTTTTCAGCAGTCTAGTCTGCCCATCTCTGCATCAGGGCGGCTGCTTCTAAGAGCAAAAGTACAAGCTGCCGGGCCTCCTAAGGGCTCGTTCCAGAAGTGACACGGGATTGCTTCTGCTTTCGTTCTGTTGCTGAGTCAGCAGGCCAGCCTAGATGTCCCTGGGAGAAGAAGTGGATTCCATCCCTTGATGGGTGGGGCAGCACTTACATACAAGGAGGGAAGGAATTGGTGGTGGCCATCTTTGGAGACCATCATGCCACCTCTTCCAGGAAGTCTTACCTGACTTCTTCAGACCGCTCGTCTACCAATAGACAACAACTATTGTTTTGGGCCTTACTGAGGCTCAGTTTACACAGTGCTTCATTCTATTTCCAAATCGTTCCAAGTGTCAATATTTGAACTTCCCTCATCTCCAAAGTAGACCTCAGTTTTCTTGAGTATAGCAATTAATAAATTTGGGTAATAATAATGGCATACTAGTTATTGAGCGCTAATCACGTGCAGGCCTATGCTAGATACTTTACATTAATCATCTCATTATATCCATTGAGGAAGATATAACCATCTCTATTTCTTTTTTTTTTTCCTCTGTGATGTATTTTCTTAGTTTTTATTTTCATTCCAATCAGCTTACATACAGTGTTATGTTAGTTTCAGGTGTACAATGTGGATTGAACACTTGGATGCAGCACCTGGTGCTCCTCACAGGTGCTCTCCTTAGTCCCCATCACCTGTTTCCCCCATCCTCCCACCCCCACCCCTCTGGTAACAACCATCAGTGTGTTCTCTGTAGGTAACAATCTTTCCTTTGGCTTGTCTCTCTCTTTCTCTTTTTTCCCCTTTGCTCGTTTGTTTTGTTTCTTAGCTTCCACATATGAGTGAAATCCTACGGTATTTGTCTTTCTCTGACCGACTTACTTCACTTCGCGTAATACTCTCCAGATCCATCCGTATCAGTTCAAATGGGAAGATTTTATTCTTTTTTAATGGCTGAATAAGATTGAATTATATGTATATATATGTGTGTGTGTGTGTGTGTGTGTGTGTGTGTGTGTGTATACACACACCACATCTTCTGTATCCCTTCATCAGTCGTTGGACACTGGGGCTGCTTCCCTATCTTGGCTATTGTAAATAGTGCTCCTATAAGCGTAGGGGTACATGTATCCCTTTGAATGAATGTTCTTGTGTCCTTTGGGTAATACCTAGTAGTGCGATTGCTGGATCGTAAGGGAACTATATTTTTAACTTTTTGAGGAACTTCAATACCGTTTTCCACAATGGCTGCAGCATTTTGCATTCCTACCAACAGTACCGGAGGGTTCCTTTTTCTCCACATCCTCGCCAACACCTGTTGTTTCTTGTGTTGTTGTTGATTTTAGCCATTCTGACAGTTTATTGTGGTTTTAATTTGCATTTCCCTGATGGTGAGTGATGTTGAGCTTTTTTTCATGTATGTGTTGGCCATCTGGATGTCTTCTTTGGACAGATGTCTGTTCATGTCTTCTGCCCATTTTTAATTGGATTATTTGGTTTTGGGTGTTGAGTTTTATAAATTCTTTGTATATTTTGGTTACTCATCCTTTATCAGATGTATCCTTTGCAAATATCTTCTCCCATTCTGCAGGTTGCCTTTTAGTTTTGTTGACTGTTTCCTTCACTGTGCAGAAGCTTTTAATTTTGATGAGGTCCCAGTAGTTTATTTTTGCTCTTGTTTCTCTAGCCTCAGGAGACATATCCAGAAAAATGTTTCTATGGCCGATGTCAAAGGGGTTACTGCTTGTGTTCTCTTCTAAGATTTTTATGGTTTCAGGTCTCATTTTAGGACTTTAGTCCATTTTGACCTTATTTTTGTGCATGGTGTAAGCAAATGGTCTAGTTTCATTCTTTTGCATGTTGCTCTCCAGTTTTGCCAACACTATTTGTTGAAGAGACTTTTTCTTATGGGATATTTTTTCTTGCTTTGTTGAGGATTAATTGACCATATAATTGTGGATCCATTTCTGGGTTTTCTATTTTGTTCTGTTGATCTATGTGTCTGTTTTTGTGCCAGTACCATATTGTTTTGACTACTACAGCTTTGTAATATAACTTGAAGCCCAGAATTGTGATGCTTCAGCTTTGCTTTTCTTTTTCAAGGTTGCTTTGGCTATTTGGGGGTCTCTTGTGGTTACATACACATTTTAGGATTGTTTGTTCTAGTTCTGTGGAAAATGCTATTGGTATTTTGATAGGAATTGCATTAAATGTGTAGATTGCTTTGGGTCGTATTGACATTCTAAAAATATTTGTTCTTCCTATCCAGGAGCATGGAACGTCTTTCCATTTCTTTGTGCCATCTGCAATTTCATGCGTCAGTGTTTAGAGTTTTCAGAGTACAGGTCTTTCATATCTTTGGTTGGGTTTATTCCTAGGTATCTTTTTTTGGTGCAATTGTAATTGGGATTGTTTTCTTAATTTTTGTTTCTGTTATTTCTGTATTGGTGTATAGAAATGCAATGGATTTCTGTTCATTGATTTTGTATCCTGCAACTTTACTGAATTCATTCATCAGTTCTAGCAGTTATTTGGTGGAGTCTTTTGGGTTTTCTCCATATAGTATCATGTCATCTGCAAATAGTGAAAGTTTTCCTTCTACCTTAATGATTTGGATGCCTTTTGTTTCTTTTTGTTGTCTGACTGCCGTGGCTAGGACTTCTAGCACTATGTTGAATACAAGTGGTAAGAGTAGACATACTTGTTTTGTTCCTGACCATAAAGGATGATGTTTACTATGGGTTTTTCATATGTGGCCTTTATTGTGTTGAAGTATGTTCCCTCTAAACCTACTTTGTTGGGGGTTTTTATCACGAATGGATGTTGTGCTTTGTCACATGCTTTTTTCTGTGTCTATTGAAATGATCATGTGGTTTTTATCCTTTCTCTTATTGTTGTGATGTATCATATTGATTGATTTGCAAATATGGAACCATCCTTGCAAACTAGGAAGAAATCCCACTTGATCAAGGTGAATGAATTTTTTAATGTATTGTTGGATTCAGTTTGCTAGTATTTTGTTAGTAGTTTTGCATCTATGTGCATCAGAGATATTGGCCTGTAGTTCTCTTTTTTTGTGTGTTGTCTTTATCTGCTTTTGGTGTCAGGTTGATGCTGGCCTCATACAATGAATTCGGAAGTTTTTCTTCCTTTTCTATTTTTTGGAATAGTTTTAGAAGAATAGGTATTAATTCTTCTTTAGATGTTTGATAAAATTTGCCTGGGAAGTCATCTGGCCTTGGACTTTTGCTTGCTGGGTGATATTTTATTACTTATTCAGTTTCTTTGCTGGTTAACAGTCTATTCCAATTTTCTACTTCCTGTTTCCATTTTGATAGTTTATCTGTTTCTAGGAATTTATGTATTTCTTCCAGGTTGTTCAGTTTGGCATAGTGTTTTGCACGATATTCTCTTATGATTGTGTATATTTCTGTTGTATTGGTTGTTATTTCCCCTCTTTCATTTGTGAGTTTGAATCCTTTCTCTTTTTCTTGATAAGTCTGGATAAAGGTTTATCAGTTTTGTTGATTTTTTTCAAAGAACCAGCTCCTGGTTTCATTAATCTGTTCTGGTGTATGTGTGTGTGTGTGTGTGTGTGTGTGTGTGTGTGTGTGTGTGTTTTAGTTTCTATTTCATTTGTTTCTGCTTTAATCTTTATTATTTCTTTCTACTGGCTTGGGACTTTGTTCTTTTTCTGGCTCCTTCAGGTAGGTGTAAGACAAGGTTGTTTGAGATTTTTCTTCTTGAGGTAGGCCTGGATTGCTATAAACTTCCCTCCTAGTACCACTTTTGCTGCATCCCAAAGATTTTAGGCCGTCAAGTTTTCATTTTCTTTTGTTTCCATCTACTTTTGGCTCTCTTCTTTGATTTCTTGGTTGACCCATTCATTGTTCAGTGGAACGCTATTTAACCTTCACGTGTTTGTGGTCTTTCCAGATTCTTTTCTTGTGGTTGACTTTTAGTTTTATGGGGTTGTGACTGTGTCCGTTTCTTAAGAGAGAAAGAAAACCAAGGTCCGGAAAGGAAATACAAATTGTGCAGCAAATTTGGGGCAGAGTCACCATCGATGCCAGTTTTTTTGTGTGATTTAGAATTGTGTTGCAGTCTCCCTATTTCCAAAATAGTTATTCATTGAGCACAAACTATGTGCTTATCCATTCTTAGTACTGGCGATCCAGAAATACGTATATCCTTGCCCTTAGTCTAATGGAGGAGGATAGGTAAACAAATAATAACACAGTGTTGGAAGGCACGACATGTTAAATGCTGGAGTAGAGGTCTGAGAGCCCAGAGCAGGGGCCATCAACTCTGCCAGAGAAAGTAGGGGGAGACTGGACAGTGACAGAGGCATTTCAACTGCAATGAAGGATAATTAGGGGGGTTCTCTAGGTAGAGGGAGGTGGTTTGGGACACTGATGGGAGATGACACTGAGGAAGCAGGTTGGGTTCAGATTGTGAAGAAAGGGCAGGAAAGGAAATCAACACTGTTGAGCATCCATTATAAGCTACCACATGCCTTTCCCCCATCGAATCCTAAAAACCTCTCTGAAAAGGTTATTTTCCGATGTCTGTTGTTATAGACAGGGAACCGAAGCTCAGAGAGATTGAGTTACACACCCATGCACACATTAAATAGTTCGGACTTGATCTTGTCGGCACCAAGAAGTCAAGAGACATTTTCAGAACCAGAGCGTGACCTAAGCTGATGGAGAAGTGGACACGGTACCATATGGAAGTGGCAGAGAGGGCAGAGGCTGGCGGTGGAGAGGCCAGATTTAGGAAGCTGTTCCTAGAGCCAGGTGTGAATTGAGGAGGCCCTTGAATCCAAAGGCAACAAGGTGGGGAGGAGAGGCTGAAATTAGGTAGCGTTTGTGAGGTCCAGTTAAGGGGATTTGAAGGACTGATAGGGCCCGGAGGAAGGAGGAAGAAGAGTCTAGAACAATGAAGAGCTTATAGTTTGGAAGGTTGTGTGGTTGGTGTTTTCATCTATGGTGATTTGGAGGCATTGTAGTCCAGCAGTGAAATAAACTCAAGGGTCGTATCCTGGCTCTGTCCTTTGCTTGCTTCCTGACTTCATCTCTCTGAATCACACTTTTCCATCCGGGAAGATGGGGATAATAGCATTATCTACCTCATTAGCTGCATTAAATGAGCTGACACACGAACATTGCTTGGCACAGAGTCTGGCTCATGATCAGCATTTAATGAATATCAGCTCTTCCTCACTCATTCAATGAATATTTACTATTTATTGAACGTCTTCTGGGTTCTGGGGATGAAACTATGAGTAAGACAGTCACAATTCTTGTGCTCACAGACATTACATTCTTGAGGGCAACATGACAACATGTAGTAACGCGAAAATTAACTGCAGAGAATGCTAAGTGTGAGGGCTAAGAGATACAGCACAGCAGTTGGGAGAAATTTTGAATGGGAAATAGTTCTTAAGGATAGGTGACTCACCCACTCCATCCCCTCCCCAGGGGACATTCAGCAGTGCCTTGAGACCCTGTTGGTGGTCACAACTTCAAGGGATGTGCTAAGGGCCTGTGGTGGGCGGAGAGGCCAGGGATACTGGCAAACATCCTGCCATGCACAGGACAGCTCCACCACAAAGAATGATCTGGCCTCAAATGTCAGTAGTCCTTAGGCTGAGAAACTCTGAGATACAATCAGGAGTAAAAACTTTTTCGAAGAAGAGTGTGTATTCGAGCTGAGAGCTCAGGGATGAGAAGAAACCAGTCCCGAGCCTGCCTGACCCCAAAGCATTATGGGCGGAGGGAACAACATCTGCAGAGCCCAGAGGAGGGAAAGGGCTTCATGCGCTGAAGGATCAGAAAAGAGACCTGGTGGCGGGAAGGCTATGAGGAGGGGAGATAATCTCTGCAGAAGCAGAGATTAGAGAGAAGTTAGCAGCCGGGTCACACAGATTTTAAATTGCCTTTTATTCTCAGGATCCTGGGAAACCATTGAACACATTGAGAGAAGGAGACACCTGTTCAGGTTCACACTTCATGTTTTAAGCAGCTCAGACTGGCTGTCGGGTGGATGGGAGAGGGGCAAGGAAAAGCGGCTGTATGTAGTACCTCATGCACGAGGTGGGGACACCTAGACTTTAAAAAATTTTTTTAAATGTTTTTTTATATTTGAGAGAGAGGCAGAGTGTGAGCAGGGGAGGGACAGAGAGACGGAGACAGAATCTGAAGCAGGCTCCAGGTTCCAGGCTCTGAGCTGTCAGCACAGAGCCCGACGCGGGGCTCGAACTCACAAGCCGAGAGATCATGACCTGAGCTGAAGTCGGACTCTTACCTGGCTGAACCACTCAGGCGCCCAAGGGACAGACTTTTATCAGTAGGGGTGGGGCTAAAGGGATGATCAATGTTCCAGAAGCGGAGCAGGTGGCACTTAAGAGACCCCGGATCGGAGGGGCAAGGGAGAGACAGAAGTCAAGGATGACTGCTGGGTCTCTTGCTTGAGGCACTGAGCAGGTCGTGGCTGTGCTCACTGAGTTGGAAAGACATCGGAAGGAACAGGTTGGGGTGGTGGGATCTGGGGGCTTGTTTTGGACTTAGAGGTTTGAAATGCTGATTCTCTGTTCAAGTGGAGCTGCAGGTGCCCAGCTCCAGAGCTGAGCCCAGAGCTCCGGGAGGTGGTCAGGGCTGGATAAAATGTTTGCAACCATTATACGTTATGACCTATTTGCTGGTAAAATTCCTTCTTGCCCGTCTCCCTGTGTATCATCCTGCATGCAGATGCCTGACGTCTCGGGGAGGCATTTTCTCAGAATCATTGCCAAGCCCCACACTGTGGTATTTTAAAAGTGTCACATCCTCTCTGCCCCTCTTTGAGTCGAGTCACACTTTTAATTAAGTTTCCACTTACAACCTCAAGTAAAGGGGAAAAGATACCCTAAGGAATTGATCCCTGCCTGCACAGCACTGGAATTTTCAGTGGCTACCCTCACTCTGCTTCTCTCTCTCTCTCTCTCTCTCTCTCTCTCTCTCTCTCTCTGTCTTTCTTTTTTGGTCTCAGATCTGCCAGGAACATTTTCATTCTCAAGTCCTGATTGGCTTTGGAAATGGGGGTCTTGTGGTTAGAGTACATTTGGGAAGCCCTCTTCTCGAGAAGTGGAGCCTTCGCAGACAGTAGAACCTGTCAGTCGAAATGCAGCAGAAGGGTCATCAGATTAGGGAACATATCCTAAGGAACTGATTCAGGATAGCCATGTCCTCAGCTTGGTCTGACCACGGATTCACCGTGTGACCAGCTTCCTGTTACTCTGTAAAAACGGGAGGTGAAAATCCCCGCCTCAGGTGAGTGTCCGTGAAAAGTGGACAGGATGATACACGTCAGGTCTGGAGAGTGCTGTGCACATTTTACAAAACCATCACTGCCTGCTACCTACATGAATACCACCCTGGCCGCAGCCCCCAGTGTATGTTACTCTCATTGCTGCGTGGCCTCCTGACTAGAATCCCTCCTTCTGCTCTTGCCCCCATGCAATCTGCTCTTTTTTTTTTTTTAATAATTTTTAAAAAAATGTTGGTTTATTTTTGAGAGAGAGAGAGAGAGAGAGAGAGAGAGCACAAGCAGGGGAGGGGCAGAGAGAGAGGGGGGCAGAGGATCCAAAGCAGGTTCAGTACTGACAGCAGCGAGCCCTATGCGGGGCTCAAACTCACAACTACGAGATCATGACCTGAGCTGGAGTCAGACGCTCAACTAACTGAGCCACCCAGGTGGCCCACCCATGCAATCTGTTCTTAACAGCCAGAATGATGTTATAAAAATAAAAGTCACATCACATCGCTTCTCTGCTCCAAACCCTCTTTACAGTTCCACATCCCACACATGGTGAAACCCAGAGCCTCCAATCTGCCACTTTCTGTCTTCCCTGTCTGATTTCATCTCCTGTTTACACCCTCTGCTCAATCCACTTCAGCCACACAGCCTTCCTGATATTCCTGGAACACGCCAGGCAGATTCCTGCCCCAGGCCCTTTGCACTTGCTGTTCTTGCTGTCTGGAAAGCCCTTCTATCAGATAGCCACATGTTTCCTCCTGCATCCCTGGTGGATCTTTATTCAAATGCCTCCTTTCAGGGAGATCTTTCTTAATCACCCAGACATGGATTGCCCCCTGCCCCACATATTCCTTATCTCCCTTCCGTGCTTTCCCTTACAGGCTCCCACAGCAAACATTTTTATTATTTTTCTTGTGTACTGTCTGTCTTCATCCAGTGGAACGTAAGGTCAGTGAGACTGGAGATATTTGGGGGAGGGGGTCTGTTTTGCTCACTGTTGTATTCCTAGTACCTAGAATCAGGCTGGGCACTTGGGGCTCAATAGGTATTTGTTGGTAAAAGAATGGGCGGGTGAGGAAATGGAAATGCAGCATATTAAGAGAATTTGCCCCCAGTTACGGTTCTATTGGTGGCAGAACAGAATTAGAAGCCAGGCTGTTTGTTCAACACAAGGGCAGACTGTGGCATCTAGACTCCTTTATTTTCTCAACTGAAAAATTTAGGTGATACTGTTGTCATCCAGGGGGTTGTGAGGAGGAAAAACCGTATGCACGCCTCTGAGTCCACACAGGCTGTTGTAACCAAACACCAGGGACTGGGGGCTCATAAATGACGGACACTTCTTCCTCCCAGTTCTGGAGGCTGGAAGTAAAAACTGTACCCTAGGTCACACTGCTGGCAACAAGGCTGTCTAGTGATGACCCACTTGCTGGTTCCAAGATGGCCATCTTTGCAGTGTTGTCCTCAGATGACAGAGGGGCGAGGGGGCTCTGTGGGGTCCCTGTCACCAGGACACCAATCCCGTTCACGAGAGCTCCGCTCTTGTGACCTCGCTTCCTCCCCAAAGCCTCACCCGCCACTGTCACATTGGGGGTGAGGTTTCAACATACGGGTTTTGAGGGCACGCGGATGCTCAGTCTGTGGCGGCCCCTCCCCCTTGGAAAGTGCAGCCTCCCGGTAGAGACCGTGTCTCCAAGGATCTGAAGAGGCTGAGTGAGAAGGGGGTGGTCACAGACACTCTCGGCCCAGGGCCACCCCGTGTTGGCTCACCTGCTGTCGGGGGCGGACAGCTGCCTGCAGGCCCGAGGTGTCTCACTGTGATTCTAGACCTGGGCTTGTCTCTGATCAGGTGGCTCAGCGCCTGCAGGGAAGTGACCCGACTGTGTGGGGAGGTCGTGTCCAGCATCCGCCCTCAACCAGTGGGCGTCGGTGAAGAAGTTGCCGGGTCCCATCCTTCCCGGGATGAATCCGAGGCACCGGCCGCAAGGTCCACGGAGGGGCTTCGCCGGGTTGCACACTGCTTGCTCATCCTGACAACGGCTCCGTGGCCCGCTCGTGCCGGCCGGCCCTTCTCCATCTCTCTCTCTCTCCTCCTTCTCTTACTCCTGGCTCCTGAGTCGCTGCCCAGACACATTCCCTGCGTGCGTGCCCATGTCTCAGGCCCTGCTCTCAGGGAAACCCGAACTGCAAGGCTGCCTGCACAGACGGGGGTGTGAAAGCAGACAGAACCGGGTTCTGCTGTTTGCCCCTGTGCCGCTGGCCTGGTCCTCACCTCGCAGCTCCCCAGCCAGCGGAGATACTCCTATGCGCCCTGCCCCCTTGTCGGGCAGAGGAAGGCAGGGCTGCGTGCGGTTGCCCATCCTAGTGCCTGGAGCGTCGTAGGCTGTTAAAAAGAGGAAGCTGATACTAAGATGTGTCCGAACATATTCTTATTACCCGCAAGATAAGAGTGTGAGGAAAGGGCAGGGAGGAGGGGTGTCCTGGGGGAGGATGATGAGGGACCCCTGGACTCCTGCTCCTAAGCTGCCATGGTAGAGGTGAGTCCCCGTTTCTTGCTCTGGAGACTGCATTTCTCATGGATCCTTCAGTACCTCCACTTCTGATACACTGCATCAACCCCATGTGTCATACGTGTCCTGTTTATGACCAACACTCACACGGAGTTTCCAACACAACAGAGACTGGTTGTAAGTCCTTTACGCTGCTATAGGTTCTTGATCCCTGTTTCACAGATGACAAATGTGAAGCCCAGAGAGGTTGGCTAACCTTTCCAAGGTCACACAGCTGGGAAAGAACAAAGCTGGATTTGGACCTAGCTGGTTTGTTACATTGCCTCTTTGCACAAGCTCAGCAGAGCCTAAGACGCAATTGGCTGCTGTTCCAGCAGACTAGGGGAAAAGAGACATCACTGTTTCCTTAGGTGGTAACCTAATAAATGATGCATTTGTTGTAAAGCGGTGCCCCAGAACCCCCCGTCTTCTCTTCCCTCTGCGAATTCTCACAGCCTGGGTTGCCATTCCGCACTCCAGATCACCACCTCGGCTCAGATCCCGTGACTTCCAGCTTCTCCCCCACCCCCCATCAGCTGAATCTCCCTGGAAAGAATAAGACCAGGATGCTGCTGTTGAGGAGAAGGCTGTGGTTTTATGAAGCTGAATGGCAGGGAACCACAGAGCTTAAATTATGAGGCTGCGATGGCTCCTGCCTTCAGGCAGGTGGAGGGAGGATGCCAGACGGAAGAGGCCCACTTACAAAAGCTGTTCCCATCTCTTCTCCTTGTCAACGTGGATGCACGTGGTGGGTTTGAAGTGGAAAATGGGAATTTGAAAATTATAGACAAAGAATGGCAATTAGTTTAAAGCGAAAAGATGGGATTCAAAAAACCCAACATTTTGCTAAGTAAGTCAGTGCTGGGGAACAATTTTACCAGGAAGTAAAAATAAACTCTAGCTTGTATGCGTTATGGAGTACGTTATGTCTTTTTTCCTGCGTGTTCATGGCTGTGTCAGGGTGAGTGCTGTGCTGGGCCCACTGGAGGCCCCGTGTGGGGATTAGGGATGCAGGATGTGGGGTCCAGTGGCCTGAGTTCAAATTCTGGCTCTTCCTGGCTGTGCAGTCTGGAGCAGGGTTTGAATCCTCTCGATTTCTGCATCTGATGATTAGCCTTTCCCACAGGATGATACTGAGGATTGATTTGATGAGGCGATCCACATATACTTAGCACAGCACTGGGCACACGGTAAACACTCAGTGACAACTGAGTGACAGCTGTTAATGATGATCAATTAATAAAGCGGGCAAAATCTTATACCAGGTTTCAAAGATAGAGACACGCTGATGACACGAGGGGCACCTGGGTGGCTCAGTTAGTTAAGTGTCCAACTCTTGATTCAGCTCAGTTCATGATCTCACAGGTTTGTGAGATTGAGCCCCTTGGGGGGCTCTGTGCTGACAGCACGGAGCCTGCTCGGGATTCTCTCTCTCCCCCTCTCTCTGCCCCTCCCCTTCTCTCTCTCTCTCAAAATAAATACATGGACATGAAAACAAAAGCTGATGACCTAACTTGTTTTTCCTGCCGAAGATTTCTGTCGATTGTAGCATAATTGTGAAGCACATCGGTCTTGAGGTCAAACAGACAAGGCTTTAAATTTTCATTCTGTTTACCGACCTAAGACAGCCGCTTAATCTGTCTGCAACTTAGTTTTCTCATCTGCAAATTGCGGGTGGTAGTCCCAAACTCACGAGGTTGCTTGAGGATCATTTGAGGTGATGTAGTCAGAGCACTGCACACACCCATCACTAAACGTTAGTCGTGGTATCAGCCTGCATCTGTGCATGTGTTCATGAATGCTTAAAGCGTGTAAAAATGTTGCTTTTACCCAACAGGATCGATGTTTTTGCTGCTTCTGAATGTCTGGATGGTAGAAATCAATAAGCTAACTCGAGGTGATTGGCAGCAGGGAGAGGTTCTGAGCTCACGCTCAGGCTCAGTGGGAAAGGAGTGTGCCGATTGATGAGTGACATCTGTTCCTGGCACAGAAGTGGAGAATGGGGTTGTTTTAATCCCATACTGGTTTTGTGGGCTCTGGACGGTGGCCCTTCTACTCATTTGCACTAAGGAAAATTGCACTGACTTTGAGGCTCTGATGCTGTTTTCTTTCAACACCTCTCAGGAAGAATAAAACGATTCTTCCAACACCTACTGACTGCCAGCTCTGTGACAAAGCACATAGTAGGTGCCAGAGTTGCAGAATTGAGGAAGATACCACCCCTTGTCCTGAAGGAGTTCACGGTCCAATAGAGGAGATGTACAGGCAGGGAAGATCAATGGACCCAGAGAGGAAGTGATAGGGGAATTGTAATGGTACATGCACCAGTTCAATGTACGAGGAGCCAATTGGGACGGTTGCTGGGATTGGGACCAGAAATGGGGAGCCGCCCTGGGACAAGCAGGAAGGGCGGGCCGGGCTGTGGCATCATGCATGGAAGGCGTGGGGTGTGAGAGGGCAAGACGTGTTTGGACAGGGCACCCGCTGGGTTGGGATGGTGGCCATGGCCAGAAATGAGGTGAAGACATCTTACAAAGTGAGCTAAGGTCCTAGCAAAGAGCCTTGCGTTCTGGATCAGTGAGGCTTCTCCCTGTGTCCTTAAGTGATTGGCTTCAGACAGCACAAGTAAGCAGGGTTGGTCCAACAAGGTCTCTTGGTGGTTTCCTTCTTCCTCTCCTTCTGTGTTGTTTCCTTTCTGACTCTGGTCTGTCTGTCTGCCGTCTGCCTCTGTCTCCATCTCCAGTCCTCCTCCCCTGTGACCACCTCTTCCTCCCTCCCCCAATGCCTGGCTCTCTCGTTCTCTCCTTCCGTCTCTTGGTCTCGCATGTGTGTGGTCTGGACCTCTTTCTCCCTTTGACAAATTCTTCTTTGGCTCTGTGTTGTTTCCTGTCTCTTAGAAGGTAGGATTCTCTGGCATTTCTAAGTCTATTTTCATCACTTTGTAAGGCTTGATTTAAAGGAAAATCTGATTTTCACAGTTTGTGCTTTGGTGCCTCAGGGACTCTTAGTTTGATTATGTCCTGGAAAGGTCATGACACAGCCCAGGCTCCGGGAGCCCTGAGAGGGTGGGCTGATGGGCTTTCAGCTGTTTCCTGCTGGATCACGGAGGGATCATAGGGGCCCGAGCGTGTCTAGCCTCTTTATGTCATTGTAAAGTGCCACTCTTGTTATTTTTTCTTCTTCGTATAACTCGGGGATCTTGTTAAAATGCAGAATCTGGTCCAGTAGGTCTGTGGTAGGACCTGATATTCTGCATTTCTGACAAGCTTCTAGGTGATGCCAGTGCTAGGGGTCCGGGGACCCTACGCCGAGTAGCCAGGATGCAGCATGTGTCACGTAAGGTACCCCTTCTGCCACATAGTGCTCTCATGTCCACTTGGCCGATGGATGTGCTCCTCCTCTGTGCTCCCACAGAACTATAGAGTCTTCTGTAGTATTTCTAATGGGCTTCTTCCCATCATAGAGCCTTGTCGTTCTTCTATTAGCCTGAGCAGCATTTAGGGAGAGTGAAAACACAAAAAAGAACATTCCGGGCCAGTTAAGTATAGTAAGCCTGTTGCGTGCCACCCACAATAACGGTCACCTTCCTCGGTTTAGCACCGCACGTTGATGTAAAAAGCAGTGGCTGTTGCATCGACAGGCCCTACTCCTGGCCTTGCCTGGTAGGAATGTGCTGTCTGGGATCCTTTGAAGCCCTGGGCCAGCCCCCCACTGGCAGGAGATGTGGGATTTCCTCGCCAGACTTCAGATGCACACGGGATCTGTGTAACTTCCTCTGCTTTCTCCACTTTTTATAACCCATCCTGCTGTGCTCAAAGTCCCCACCCCCGGGATGGGCGTGGGCAGATACCTGGGACAGGAGTGCAGGAGATACTGGTTTTGCATCATTTTTTCAAGTGAACTCAGTCTTGGCAAAGAATCAGTCACCTGTCAAAGCCTTCTCTGTGTGGTTTATGTCCTCTGTCTGGAACCCTCTCCTCTACTTCCAGAAGGTGGTGTCTGGGCTCATAAAGAAGTTCAGATGTTTCAAAGCCAAGGAGAAGTGGTCTCTGTCCACGTGTTGTCCTCTGACCTTTTTGGCCTTCACCGTGGGAGCTCGGGTCTCATCTTGACCCTGAGTATTCTGTGCTGGTGTCCCTGCAGAGTGACCACTGTGCTGGTTAATTTTATGTGTCAACGTGACTGGGCGAAGGGAAGCCCAGACAGCTAGTGGAACATTTTGTCTGGGCGTGTCTGTGAGGGTGTTTCTGGAAGAGATTAGCCTGTGAACTGGCACACACTGTGGAGAGGACCTTCCTCACCAGTGTGGTGGGACAGCATCCAATCTGTAGAGGACGTGAATAGACAGACAGAAAACTAGACTTCTCTGGAGAAATGAAACCAGTAGGGAGCTGTGTCTACAGATACAGATATATTTCCTATTTAGGATGTGTACATAGGTTCTGTTTCCTTGGAGGACACAAATACGTGTGTATCTGTCTTTATCTAATATCTCTGTATATATCTATCTGTGTATGTATCTGTCGAGAGGGGGACTATTGTCTCCTGAAGGGTGCTGAGACCTTATTCTTATTTGGGGAGTCAAAAGCTAGAAATGGCTCCCTTCTCTTTGTGCTTCTGCCGTAACTGCCCCAATCCTTCCCAAGGCAGGGGATGCCCTGGGTGAGGAGAGAGGGCACTCTTATATTTCAGAGCTTGTTGTAGTCACACGTGGGGCAGGGACCAGGTCAGAGCAGCGGATCCCTTGCTATGACCTTTTCTGATCACTGCAGAGGATGCAAGAGAGGTTCGGCCTCTAGAAACCTTGATGGGGTGTGAAACCCGTCCAGATGGAACAAGCTTTTCTGAAGAGCCATCCTCCGTGGCAGGAAACGAGTTCTGTTCCAGAGTCTGAAGCCCGGGTCCTGAGAAACGGACCCAAAGCCACACGTTCCTGCAGGTGTGACCAAGCTGCTGTGGGGACTCCAGGGCGGTTCATTTCACCACGATGCACTGTAGGCTCCTGTTTCTAATTCTCGCTTCGTGGAAGCAGAGTCAGCAGGCTCCTCTCATGGCCTCTCAGTTCTCCAGCTGGAATTTCTGGAGGCCACTGGGAGGCCACTTCCATTTCCGCTGCCTTCCAACCGGTTGTCCACTCTGTTCACGGCTCATGAATGAACAAGCAGTGGCGTTTCCCTGCTGGCGTGGGCTCCCCGCTGCCACGGGGCACTCACCGTGGGCAGAGGGGGGCAGGTGTTCCGGGAAGACTGGATGAGCTGTGGGTGGCAAGGTCGACGCTGGGCTTGGCTCTGGGAGCTCAGACTCCGAACACCGAGCTGAACCATCTGAGGCTCCTCCGGGAAACAGGTTGTGCAAATCTCCCTTCTCCCTCTCTGGGCTCATGCATATTCATCAGGAGAACAACTCCAGGCTGAAGATAATGATTCATGCAGGAAGCACCATTCTGAACATTATTATCTGGGAGTGACAAATGAATTTCTAATTTAACATGTGTATTGCACAAATAGATCACAAGAACTTTAAAGTCAAAAGCATCCTTTGGAGTCATGCAACTTCTGTTGTAATGTAGCGTAAAATGATAGAGGAAGAACGTCTCCCCACTGGTGGCTGCGCATAGCTGTTCCCTTCAAAGCAGAGGAGAAATGAAAGGGGGTGTGCTTTCAAAAGCTGCTTGAATCTACAATAGAAGCCAATAACAATGGCCAAGAATGGAACAACAATGACAACAACAAAGAGCCAGCCACTGTCATGAGCAACATCATTGTTTCCAGTTATTACTTGGGGATGAGCAGAATGAGGGCCCCCATGCCTCCTCCCCCTCCCCCTCCCCCCCCCCCCCCCCCCCCCGGCAGCAGGAACGAGTGATGGCCACTTGGGTTCATTGGCTGCTTGGTAAGAATCAGAGGGCAGCAACTTCAAGGCGAGACTGAGGAGGCAATGGTGGAATGGATTTGAGTTGCTTTCCAATGCCAGTTTCGTGGTGAAATGTTAATTTATAGCATGATAATGTGATAGCTACACTGTCTGCCCTTCGGCAAAGATTGGCCACTTCCAGCTTGTCAAAGCTGACAGTCGGGCATGAAATGGCTACTGTCAGGGAGTGGCAGCTCTTTGAAGACTAAGTCTTAAGCCATTTCTTAAGGTTCTGTATCCCTGTCATCGCTGCTGGCTCCTCGTCCCTTTTCCTTCTTAAACCGGCTTCCCATCCCTTCACCTACTATAGCATTCCAGCAAAGCCCATGGAAAACTTCTTCTTGGAACCTGGGTATCTGCTCTTGGGTTTTCTTTTCTGAGTTAATAATGACACGTTAGGATGTTCACGAGGTACAAGGTAGTGTGATATGGCACATCACCTTTATGATTTCAGTAAACTCTCACAACAATCACCGACAAAAATGCTAGTATCCCCAATGTACGGAGGAGGAAGCCGAGCTTCTGAGAGGTGAAGCCACATGCCCCAGTTCACATGAACAGCCTGTGACCGGCAGAGGCAGGAGTAGAGACTTGTCTGCTTGGCTTCAGACACCACCCTCTTTACTACTAAGCTCTAAGATCTGATGTCTTTTTAGGGATGATTGCACAAGTCTTGACCATTGAAACCCTGGTGCAGGACCTCCCTTAGAGCTGGTCAGTCAGGTCCCCTGGCCTCCTGCATCTGCTTCCCACTCTGTGAGATGAAGTGCTGGTGGGGTCAAGGGCATGTGCCCATCTGGGACCCATGTTCCCTCTCCACCGTCTCTGGGAGGACCAGGCTTTAGAACCTCACAGCTCAAGCTCCGCAGAGAAGCTTTTGCTTTTCTCTCGGTAGTCTCAGCTCTGATAGGGTCTCCTGGCCCAAATTCAACCAATCACTGAGGCCAGGGGGTCTGGTACTCTGATTGGCCAGGCCGAGTCACATGCTTACTGCTGGCAGTGTGGATGAAGTCCTTACCACCTGAATGGTGTAGTCTGAGAGGAAGAGAAAGGTGGTGGGGGTCCCTCTCCACACGATCCAGGTGTTGTGGCTGGAAGAAGGGGAAAGAGATTCCCACCAGACAAAACCAACAGGTATCCAGTCCTCTCTTCAGGCCTCTCTGCCTCCCAAATCCTCTGGGGTCTAAAGGTTCTAGGAGAGAGAGAGAGAGAGAGAGAGAGAGAGCAGTTTGAGGAGAGACACTGGAGGGAACAGAAAATAGGGAAAGATGGAAGGATCCTTTCAGAGAGGCTTGCTCAGAAGTGGAGACACAGAATTCACAAAGAACCAGAAAGATTTCCCTTCACCTCCTCAAGAGACACACAAGAGACAGAACACACAGGAGGAAATGCTTTGAGAGCCCAGCCTTGGCTGATTCCCGCTTCCCATACCTCATGGGCCAGTGATCTTTGGTTTTTGTTCTGTGGATACCTAAAGCTCTGGGACAGCTCCTCAGGCTCTTTTAGAGAGAATTGCGAAGTGGGACTTGGAGGAAGCTCAGTGGGGGGAACTCAGATACCCCCCACCCCCACCCGGCTTCCTTCTCATTTCTGTTGCTCTTTTCAGTGCGTTTCCACTTAAGACCTTGTTCAGGGCCGGCGGGGGGAGGCAGGGAAGGATTCCTCTGCTAGACACGGCTCTATACCAAGATCGGTTCAGGAAGAAAGTCCTTTTGCTTACCTCTGTCTCTCGGTGTTTAACCCAGTGCCCGGCACACAGTTCAGACTCACCAGCTGTCGAGCTGAGAGCGCTGAATTGACAACCGGCAGAAAGCAGTAGAGTAGAATTATGGCTGGAAAATCTTAAACCATGGAAAGGAAGCTGAGGGCTTTGGGGGCACCCAGAGAGCTGGCAATGCCCTTCATGATAGTGGACCACAAAAGCTTGTGTACCAAGCCAGATGCCCATTTACTGCTCTCTTTTTGGCGATGACACAGCTCTAACTGAAGAGGTAAAATTTGCTTGTGATGGGCCACTGGTTAATAATGACATCGCTCTTCCCACATTTATCAAGAGCCAGGTATTTGTGCATTATCTCATTTAATGCTCATAATGGCCCCACGAGGTGGATGCTGTAATTATTTTGCTCCCTTCACGGGCTGGAGAGATTAAGGCAGCCAAGGTCACGCCTCTGAGAGGGCAAGGCCAGGGTATAAATCCACCTGTCTGATTGCGTGGTCGCAGTACTTAAGCACTCTGGTATTTGCTCACCACCTGAGGGTGCGTTTATGTTGGGCCCACAAAAACACCTATGGTTTAGAGTTCAGGCAACTAGCAAGAGGAGCACTGATGAGCTGAGGTACCTCAGCTGGCCAGGATGCCGGTGATGGATGAGCTGTGTAGGAACTGTCCCTTTACTGAGGAAAAAAGACCTTGGGGAATGAGCCTTCAGGTCCCTTGAGGGCCACTGGGAGGAGGCATTAGCTTTGTTTGGGGTAGTTTTAGGGGGAGAAGTAGAAACACCACATCTTCTTCAAGTAGACAGACTTCTGTGCAGTATGAAGTACAAACTTTCTCGAATGGCGCTCCTTGGACGTTTGTGTGCACAAGAATCACTTTGAGAGCTTGGGAGAACACACATTCATGGGCCCCACACCCAGAGCTTTGATTCAGCAGGTCTGGGGTCGGTCCTGACCATTTGCATTTCTAATAAGCTCCCAGATGCTGCTCTTCCCCAGACCACATGTTGAGTAGTAATGCCCTCGACCAAGGGTCAGCAAACTTTCTCTGTAAAGGGCCAGAGAATAGATACTCTAGGCTTTGTGGGCCAGTCAAGGTCACAGCTATTCACCTCTGCCATTGCAGTGCAAGAGCAGTTATAGGTAAAATGTAAATAAATGAGCATGTGCTCCAGTAAAACTTTATTTACAAACACAGGCCAAGCCCTTGTGCATCAGTTAGCATCTGAGCTGACAGCAACAGAAATCGCTGTTTCGTTTAATGAGGCAAGGAGTTTATTACCTTCCCTTTGCAGGCTCCCACTGAGCGTATTGGTACCATGGGCCATTGCCTTGTCCAGTGTTACTGATGCTTTAAGAACAGCCCAAGTCTCCTTTCTGCCAAGTCATCTCTGATGTCCGATCTGCATCTCTGATCTCAGCTGGAAGGAAACAAAAGGGATGTGTTCCATCTCTGCCTGTGTGGTGTCTGATGGACGTGAGCGGCCCGCCTCTGAAGCTGGAAGATGTCTACACACATGGAACTCCTAAGAGACCAAGAATGCTGGCAAGGCATTCACATCTGAGTGAGTGCCACCCTTCTGCATCACTCACATCAGTAATACCTGCCCTGTGCTAGGGTTGATAGATCCAGACAATATGCAGAGCACCCGGGAGAGGTTCAGACTCAGCCAGCCAAGTCAGCAAGTCTAGAACAAGGACCATATGATTCAGCCCAACTCAGGGCCAAACTCATGTTCCCCAGATGCCAGAAAATCCAGATCTCTAAGAAGCGAGGCTTTGCCAAATTTGATGTAACTATTAGTTTGAGAGAACAGCGGCTGAGTGTCAAAAGTAATCCAAAATGTGGTCTCTTGGATGAGAGCTGGGACATGTTTCATGAGGGAACTGATGCACATTCTTTCTCCAAAGAATTCCTTGGGCCAATCTCCTTCTACTCCTAACCCCCAGTAAGCTCTATCAGACACACACATGCGTGCAGAAAGGTTTTGTTAAAGGATATTTCTCATGCACATTTCTGGAATCTCCAGAGAACCTGACTGGAGGCCATGGATTCAGGAGTATCCCTGAAATTATACTGCAGCCTTGGGTGGATGGAGTTGCCATGTTGGCTGCCCTGGGCCAGACACCGTGGTTTGACTGCAGGGCACGGGGCATGGGATGCTGTTGTTAAGAATCTCTGCCTTTCTTGCCTCTGGAAGCCGAGCATTCCTGTTGCCCCTCTCTTCAGAGTGGATTCCCGCAGCAACCAGCTCCCATTTCCAAGTCTTGCCCAGGCCCAGCTGATTGGCCGAGTTGACTTGTGTGCCATGTGCCTGTGCCCTTGCTGCAGAGGCTGCTGGGAAAGAGTCTGAAAGTTCTGTCCTAAAGTAGAGAAACCTCCCAACAAAGGAAGAATATGCAAAGGAGCAGAGTGATCAAAAGGAATTTTAAAATGCCCACTGTACCTTCTAAGACAGCTTTTTGTGTGTCTAGGGCCCTGTCCACCATTCCTTCTACTTTCAGGAGCTTAGTTTCTCCTAAGAACAGAATTCAGATTACTAGTAGTGCAAAACTCGCCTTCCTGTTTCCTGAGGAGGAGAAGGGAGACTTCAATTTCTAAAAACTCATGGCAGGAAGAAAAAAAAAAAAAAAAAAAAAAAGCGAGAATGTGAGTTGAGCAATTCATATTGTAACGCAGGTTAACTTCAGCTCATCTAAAAATCAAAATTGAAAACAAATTGGTTTAGATTGCAGCAAGACCGCTTTCTGGTTTTCAGGCTTGTGGCAACATGGAATGTCTTTCCCGGAGGTCCTTTGGGAATTGGCTGGATCCACCAGGTTGGCTGGCATAATTATATGACCTAGTTGTGTGTAGAGATAAGAGGAGTAGATGAGATGGCTTTCGCGTGTCCCTGCTAGCCTTGCTGACGTACTGTTGCTGTGCACTACCAGCCTATGTGCGATGACAGCACAAAACGAGACATTCCAGTGAGCACAGGCACACAAGTGCATGCGTGTCTGGTGGGGGCAGCAGAGTCAGCTGGAGCCAGGAACAAAGGACCGATTCTCGGGATGGGTTAGCTACTGCCTGCTATCCCTTCTCCAACCCAAATAAGTTGGGTGATTGCTAAAGAAATGGAAATTGCCAAAGAGAAAAGTTGCAAGGGGAGGGGGGGGTGCTCTTAATATTTTCTCTGACTCTTACTTAAACATTGGCAACTTTCCTGAGACTAAAAATATGATTGGGGCTCAGCCATTTCTCTCTTTGTAGTCTGTGAAAATTAACTCAGTCCACAGGCACTGCAATCACCGCCAAAAACCTCAAGTGTGGGCTCTTCCTCCACACTGACAAAAATAACAGTTAATTAGGCTGCAACACCCAAAGGAAAGTGAACTTACACCACCAATCGCAGGGCGGCATGCAGAATGTCGCCATGACAACCGGCATTTACAGCTCTTCAATTTTAATATATCAAAGGCTAGGGATAATTTCCCAGTGAGAATACACGAGGGTGGATTCTTCCCCCCCTCCTCATTCTTTCTGCCAGTCTTTTGCCAGCACGGGAGCTCTATTCCTGTGGCAACAGGTTTAAAAGGAAGAGAAGCCTTGTGAAAGCATCGAACACCTGGTGTGGTTCTGGAGATGCCATATGCCCCAGGAAGCCCAGGGAGGATGGGCACAGCATCCTTCCTAGAGTGTGGGCTGGGGGGAAAGAAGTCAGGCAAGTGAAGCGTGAGCTATGGACCTTCTCCCCCAATTCCAGGTGAACTTGCTGTTTTCATGAACTTCCTTCCCTCCTTCCCACACTGCCTTCCTTCCTTCCTTCCTTCCTTCCTTCCTTCCTTCCTTCCTTCCTTCCCACCCTTCTTGCTTTGTTGAGTGCTTACTCTGTTCCAGGCACCTGATGGGCATCACCTCAGTTATTCTAGATGACTACACTGTGACTTAAATATTCTTTTACACAAGGGCACTGAGATTGAGAGGATGAATGCCCTAATCACATAGTCAGTTGCAGAACCCGAATTTGAACCAAGTCAGACCTCACAATTCAGAGCCCTTGTACTTTCAGTTTCCTCAGTATTATTAAAAGGAACTGTCTATAAAAAGAAGTGAATAAATTTGTTATTATCACCATTGCCCTCACTCACCATGTATTAGTCAGCTGTGGCTGCATAACAAACACCTACAGAGTCTCGATGGCATACAATAAGAAGTGTCAATTTCATTTTGGTATAGAGTGGCTCTAATCCCTGTGTGTTTATTCTGGGGCCCAGGCTAAAGGGGAAGCCACTACCCAGGGACAGCTCTTCTTACAGTGATGATAGAGTCATACAGGGGTATACCTAACCACACGTGCACATTACACATTCCTCCTGTGTCATGTCTGCTGATAGTCCCATTGGCCAAAGCAGGTCACATGGTTGAGCCCAAAGTCAAAGAGTAGCAAAATACACCCTCCCTTTTGTGGGAGGAATTGCAGAGTTTCATAGCAAGAGTGTAGATACAGGGAAGGGAGAAGAACTGGGGCCCAAAAGATCGTTCTACACAGTTAGCCTCACCACTATCATCCTCCTCCTCCTCCTCCTCAACTTCATTACTTTGTGGGCCAGACTTACCTTTATCTTGATCTATGTTTAAGAAATAAGTGATTTCTTTACAAGCTCTTTAAGAATGTTAGTCATGACTGGAGCAACTAGTCATTCAATGAGATGAAGGCTTCCATAAACATTTTGGTTTATCACAATTTTAAAAAGTATTGTGGTGATTGTGGTTCAATATACTGTTTCTTTTGAATACTGTGTGTTTTGCTTTATGCATCTAAAAACCTGTGTTTTTATCTGAGATAGGGTCCACCAAACAGTTGAACATTTCCTTTGCACTAAACATTTAAGATCCCTTGGTCTTCATCATGTTTCCCCTGGCATGAGACCTCGACATGATTTGTGATCACGGCCATGCACATTTATAGAAAGCTTTATAGTTTGCAAAGCTTCCCCTGACCCAGATCTTTACATATCGTCTTCATTGCCATGGGGACCCACAGGTGTCATACCTACAGCTGAAGGTCAGGTTTCTAAAACCACTCCTAGTATTGAAAAGCTGTTCTGGTAAATGAGGCATTTGTCAGAAATTGTGATAACTGAAGCATCTGAGCCTGATAAGTGAGGAGCAGTCAATTTTACCTTGAGAATAGTCTGAAAGTATAAGAAAGTAGGCTCTTCTCTTAAAGTTTATTTATTTATTTTGAGAGAGAGAGAATGAGCAGGGGAGAGGCAGAGAGAAGGGGAGAGAGAATCCCAAGCAGGCTCTGCACTGTCAGTGTGGAGCCCGATGTGGAGCTCAGTCTCACAACCGTGAGATCATGAGCTGAGCCAATATCAAGAGTCAGATGCTTAACCAACTGAGCCACCCAGGCTCAGGTGCCCCATTAGACTCTTTTTTTTGTTTGTTTGTTTTTTAAGAAATAAAAACTATTTAAATTTTGTATGCATCCTATAAATATCTACATTGTATTCTAAAAATACCTTACTTGTTCAGTAACAAATCTGAAATAAGGCAAATCTTGACCTGTGTATATTGATACCTACGGAAAATGCAGGATGATTTCTTTTAAGTTCAAGCCGGTACACTAAGCTAACAGAAGTCTGCCTGCTAGAGATCTTTAAAGCACCCGCTTTAATGCACAGGTCAAGATGGAGGCACTGAAATGGGCATATCCGTTTTGTTGACAAGTGAACAATTACAAAGTACTCTCAAAAAGTTTGCTTAAACATCCCCTTGCAATTTGTGTACATGTACCGTAACCTGGAGTAAAACATTTATTTGCCCTTTTTTTTTTTTTGTAGTGTCTTATTCCCCACTGTATTCTCGCATTTGGAGTGACACCTGCTACAGGTAGATGTTCAATAAATATTAGTTGCATGAATGAACGAGTGAATGGTTGGATGGATGGATGGGAATGTTTGGAAGGGCACATCCCAGCTCTGGAATAGCCCAGATGGGTTCATTGGGTGTGAATCTGTGAGTCTCCCCTGTGTGTAGGTGGCTGGGCAGAGAGAGGAGGGTGGACCTGGAGTGAACAGAAAAGCAGATGAAAAGACCAGTCTTGCTGCAGAGACACACTGGCACCAAGCGATTATTTGTTTTCTCTAATACAATGTGAAGAGGGCTAATGGGATTAGCTTTTTGTGATGAATACTAATATGATATGAAAACAAATGCTAATATACAATGTGAGATTGCCAACAAAAGGAGAAAATTGCTAATAAAATTCAGTAGACCTCAGTGACAAATGCCTCGTACGTCCCTCTGGTCTGGCCGGGGCTGTCTCAGAGCCCAGGAGTGACAGTAGGCTGGGGAGAAACCACAGCATGTGCTTTGCTCGGTGATGGGTGGGTTCCCGTGGCTTCCTCCGAGATTGCCTCTGCGTGGGTGGGGAGTTGAGAGAAGGCACACAGGATACACACCGGCATGTGCACACGGGCCCGTGGCACCTGGAGGACCCAGCTGGGAGGTCTCTGTAAGGAAGTTAGAACGTGCCCCCCTTGCACTTTTGTGACAGGTCTTTGAGCTTTTCCAGAGTTCTGTCCAGTCTGTTGTGCTGGTTGGCCTTACTCGTAACTGTATGCACTTGGTCAGGTAGCCATGCAAATGGAGATATAGACACCACCGAGAGAAGTGACTGCCTCTGGACATAGAAATAGCACCCTGGGGCAAGATTCTACTTCTATATTCTGCCATTTCTTCACCTCCACCTTCTCTTCCTCCACCTTTTCCTCCTCTGTCTCCTCCCTTTATCTCCTCTCCATCTCTTTTCATTCTTCTGCAAAACTCATCTTCTGTCCCTTTGCTTATGGCAGAAGATGGCTTAAATAGCTTAGCTTGGTTAACAAAAATTCGATCTGCACTATGCAGGAAGCAACTGGGTTCTGATCTCAGGTTCTGGGACCAACGATGGCCACACAGGGTGTTTTAACTCAGATGAACGATGAAGAGGACTCTTGCAAAGTGGAAACTAGATGCGGTTCTTTAAGTAAAGGAGCGATGGAGGGAACAGGAGGAAAAAGCAGAGAGAAGATGCTAAGATATTCTGATGACCGTGATTCCCAGCACAATTGCCTTGACATGAGGGGAGTGGAGGGACCCCCCCCCCCCACATAGAAGTGGCCATGAGGAGCTCAGGACAGGAGAGGGGATCCACAGCAGGCAGAGGGGAGGATGGTGAGTCTTTGGCTGTCAAACCACCCCAGCAAATGTGTTCGAAAGATAAAGAGCATCACAGGAAAGAGGAAAAGAGAAATGCAGGGACTGTGGCCGTTTGGAAGGGGGAAGCATGCTGGAGTGAAAGGAGAACAGGGACACAGAAACGACATTGAGGACAGGACAAAGTTGGCTGGCAATGGGAAAGCCAAAACAGGAAGGAGACGGCGAGAGAACATTCCGGGAGAGAAAGGGACCGCCTTGAGCAGTTAGAAAGGAAGCAAGAGGAGGAGGCAGCAGAAGCAGTGGAAGGAGTGGAGCACAGTCAGTGCAGGACTTGGAGGGTTGTTACTGCACATCTCTGAACCTGCCAGAGAGGAGTGTGGCCCCGGAACCAGAGTAAATACAGCCGTTGAGCTGGGAGAAGAGACACCTGCTGTCCCACCCACAGGATATCAGTGACAGTGGAAGGAAGACAGTTCAGCTGAGTCCTTGTCAGTGGAATCTTCCACGTGGAGGAGGGGGAGGAGGGTGAAGAGGGGGAGGAGGATGAAGAGGAGGAGGAGGGCCCTTCTGACACTCGTCTGAGCCGTGAGTGAAGAAGGAATGGGACGATGGACAGTGGCAGAATGGAAGCGTACCTCAGCTGTCCCGAGACCGGGGGGGGGGGGGGGGGAATGAAGAAGGGGAGGGGCGAGGGCACCCCTCAGACAGCGCCCTAACCCAAGAGGACTTGGTGCCGAGGCCTGAGCCTTGTCACCGCCGACGCACAGGAGCTGCTGCCGGGTCCCGGGTCACGCACCTGTCCCAGAGGGAAGCGGGCAGGTGCAGGGTGACCAGAACCCAGAGGGAACAGACTCTGAAGGGGCTGGACGGGGAGGAGGAGAAGCGCTTATCGGTCTGGGGGCTGAGGGAGGTGGCCGCCCTGCTCGGTGCCCGGCACCCAACCTGGGCTCCGTGGGAGAGCGTCTAGTGCAGCGGCCCCGCGTGGTGAGGAGGACCGCGGTGCACGACCTCGGCGCGGGGGTGGGGGTGGGGGTGGGGGTGGGGCCATTCCCTTCCGCGGAGGCCCCTCGCGGCCCAGCTGAGGCACCGGGAGCACCTACCGCCGCCGGATCAAGCGCCGCAACCTGCGGGCGCTCAGCTTGCTGCCGAGGCAGCCAACTGGAGTCCTCAAGGTGGGGGGGCTCTGGGCCGGCGCGTGTGTACGGGCCCCCAGTGAAGCCGACACTCTGGTCGCCGCGGTCTTGGGGTTCTGCGCTCCCGGCTGCTGCTTGGAGGCTAGAGTGCTCCACCCCCCTGGACAGGGCGTCGCGGGGAGGGTTGCTGCATCTCGGGCGGCTGCTGCCTCGGAAGCCACCCTTCCCTGGGAGGTTGGAACTATCTCAGGTCGACAAAGTGTTGAAGGAGCCGGGGACCCCCAGGGAGAAATCCGGCCCGGCTGTGATGGCCTCCCCGCAGCCAAAAACCATGACGTTCATCAAGAGCCCCTGTACCAACCTCAGCGCTCAGACCCAGGCTTAACCTCATGAACGAGTTCGCCATCTAATGTCTCTGGTGGAGGACCCCGGCTTGCCCGTGACCACCACGAACCAGGGGGCCTCGGCTGCGGGGCCCCCGGCTTCAGCCTCAAGCTCTGAGGTTCTGAGTGGACCCGGGAGCGACCCCCGAGGAGCGATGGCTGTTGACGCTCGGCCAGGACCAGGGGCCGCTGCTGCCTGTAGGAGCTGCCATGGATCATCAGGGTCAAGTCTTGGTCTCCTGGTCTCGTTTGTTTTTGTTTCCTTGTTTTATGTTGACTTGTAGAGTGAAATCACATTTTCCTTCCTGTAGAAAAGCAACATCTGCCTTATTCACCTGCTCCCTTCTCTTTCTCTCTGTCCTCCTGTCTTTATCCCAACCCCCCGTCCCCCAGTCATCACCTTCCCCTCCACAGTCTCCTCCACTTTCTACCCCTGTGCTACCCTTTCTACCCCTGTGCTCCACTTTCTACCCCCTACCTCCCCCTCCATCCTCCCCTCCTTCAAATGCTCATCCAAGGCTCATTTACACGAGCAAAAACTAACAATTATTATGAGAACAGAATTTGGTGTGGGAACAGCCCATTTTGGAATCAAAATTAGAATGAAAACTTGGGTACTCAGAAATTCTTTGAAGATGGGTCACTTCTCTAAGCCTCAGTTTCCACCTCCATAAAATGGGTTTCCTTAATGGCAACTCTAACTACATGTATATATCTTTGTGAACTATAATTGCAGCTATTCAAAAGTGGGCATGTGTGGGAAAGAAGGCTGAGAAGGGATATTGAGAAACTGAAAATGGCTTACTAGAGTGATTTTTTTTCTTTTTTCAAATAAAAAAAATTTTTTTCATTGTATTTCTGTGTTTCTCAGCCCTATAGGACCCAATGCCCTCTTTTTATAACTATTATTTTGTGACATGCCCTTTAGTACCCAGAAATAAAAATCATAGATTCCATAGCTCCCTTGCACACCTAATTTCATAAAAACTCAATATAATGACCTCGCTGTATTATAAAGGAGAATGGAAGGAAAGCAATTTACATAAAATAGTATGTATTTCAAAATGTAGCTGCTTGACTGTGAATACAGAAGACATACCAATGTAGGCGGGTGCCTGCACTGATCTCTAGAATCGCCTCGAATGGGATGCCTACTGAAGCCATCTGATGCAGGCGTGCTTTGTTGGGGCCTCTGATACTTTGAGTGGCACTGCCACCAGTGCTGGGGGTTCCTGACACGGTGAACAATGGCTGGTAAACTTTTGCAATAAACAAAGTGAGATTTATCATTTAGTCCCGGATCTGGAAGCTTCAGTGTAAATTATGACTGAAAAATACTTTTGTATTTATAGGGAAAATCGAGTTTACCAGTAAGTCTTTTCATCAGCTTGAGGGTCCAGACAGAGAGACTTTGAGATGCCAGCTAGGATGTGGGGCAGTTCTGCGTGGGCTGAAGTTGTCCTTTCTATGGCATGGACCTGACCTTCTCAGTATTCATAGTGCCCTTTCCCCACCATTGTGACAACCAAGAGCGATCCCACACATTTCCAAAATAGCTTGAGACCACAGCTGTATTTTAATTAAAAATAAAAAGCAAACACTATGCTTTGGGAGGACTTTGACAACATCTGGGCTGGCATCACTGTCTCACTGAGGCTAAAAGCAAGTGAGGACAGTAGCACTGATCCCACATCCAGGAAATTGAAAGTGAATCAATTTTGTATCATCTAACCTGACAGGTTTGGCACGTCTCTCCTGTCACATTCCTGTCTGTCCTTGGAGTCGCTGTACAGAATCTGCACAGATCCGTGTTGTTGCTAATAGGATTTGTCTCACACTAAGCATTCAGTTTCCTGTTCTCTGAGACCAAGGTGTATACTCTCCTCTCCTTCCTGAGCCCAGTGTTCATTGTATTTCAGCTAACAAAATAATTCCCTGCCAGATGGCGGGGGGGAGAAACATGGCCCCTGGGAGAGATGATGGTGCTGTCACCAAAGGCTGGACTGGTCAGTACCAGTTTGGATTAGAGCCAGGCATTGCTAAGGTGAGACTGTCAGATGAGTTTGCAGCAGGCAGTCTCAGGTGGGCAGAGCAGACTCTCCAGGACGCACAAACTCCCCAGCAGCAAGCAAGCTTGAGTCCATGCATCGGGCCCACAGAAGCCTTTTCTGACATCAGTGTTCTGTCTGCTTCAGAGTTGGGGGAATTTTAGTAGGGCTTGGGATTTCAAAAGGAAAAAGTGCCACTCACATTGTGAATTTAAAGTTCCTGATAGAAAGCTCTCTTTTCAGCCTTCTGATCCCAGCATGGTCCTGGAGGCTGAATCTTTCATTCCAGGCATCTTTCCTGAGCTGTATTACTATTAAAAACAAGACAACAGGCCCCAAAAGAGTCACTAATGCTAACCGAGGCTTGATTACAATTTCAGCTCTTCCAGAAATGGAGTCTTAAGCTGGCCAATCAGAAATTGCGTGATCAGTACTAGCCAAGTCATCTGCCTGAGAGACCTGGCCATCCCCTAAAGGAGAGTGACCTTTCCACAACCAAACCACGTTTTTGGTCTAGTGTAACTTCTTTGTTCCCACTTTCTTCTGCCTACAAAAGTCTTTCATTTTCTGTAGCTCCTCAGACTTCCTTTTTGGCTGCTAGATTGGATGCTGCCCAGTTCGTGAATCATTGAATAAAGCCAATAAGGTCTTTAAAATTTACTCGGTTGAGTTTTGTTTTCTAGCGTTATTTTTGGACTGTTGCCTGTTCTTTAGAATCTGAAAGAAAGGTGCAGTCTTGGACACCCCCTTCCCTCAATTTCGTCCAAAGTATTGTCTTGTAACATTTTCCTATGATGAATTCCATCCGGTCACTTAAATGTTCGCTAAAGGTAATCCATCATTTCAAAGCAAAGATCCTAGATCTGGGCAAAGTGGGGTTGGCATGTGTTTATGTGTGCTGACACACGCACACACATGCACACATACACACACACACTGGAAATTATGCCCTGTTTTCTCTAGGATTTGATGTTACATGAGCCCTGGTACATATCCTTGAACCTCAGCTTAGTCTCTTTAACAAATCATGTATCCTCTCTGAGGACTGCTCCCTTTACTTGTGAAATAGAGGCAATTAGTGTTGTAGGGGAGGAAAATAATGTTGTGACAAGGGCTCTACCTCTAGAGATTCTACCCTTCTAGATTCTTGGCTGAGACCCCAACTCCCTGAAATAAAAGGCAGACTAACAGGAGAAAGACAAATAGAAGTTTAATGACACATATACCTCCTGAATACATTGAGAGATACCAACGAAAACTACCCAAACTACCACCTCAGACACCATCTGCAGCCAAAACCAGAAGATGCTGGGATAGGTAGGGGGAGGCCAGTCATGGGAGTTTACCAGGAAAAGCAGGGTAAGGGTGTTGTGCAGATGCAAGTTGTTGCCTTGTCCACTGGCAAGAGCTTCTAGAAATCTAGTCACCCACTTCCTAGGACAGAGGGGGAGACCCCCTTACAAATGGAGATTTCCCTTATAAGTGTAAATATCTCTTAGGAAAGGGTAACGTCTCCATTTTCTGATATTTTCTCCTGTCTGTTGTCTCTTAAAAATAACCTAAAATAATCCTTGTGCCACAGATGCAGATCTGGGGTGGCATATTGTGCTCCCCCCTCAGTGTCTACCCTCTCAGGATTGTTGTGAGGATTCGGTGGGGTGCAGGTGTGTAGTGCTTCCCGCGGTGCCTGGAGCATAGCAATCCCTCAGCAAATTGCCAGCGCTAGCTTTACATTTGGTCGGTGCTGGGAGTCTCCTCTCCACTCAGCACTTAGGCATCATGCTTCCCAGTCCAAAAGTCCTTCTCCTTAAAAAACTTGGGGTTCTCCTCTTTCTCTCATGTCCAGTATATGTACCACATTGGTAAGTCCTGTAAGCTTTACCTCGAAGACATGCCCGAGTCCATTCCCATTAATTTCTCTCTACTACCTCTCAGCCATGGCAATAACGTCCTTGTTGAGCCTTCTTTTTGACTCGTAGCCTTTTAAAATCCATTCTCGGGGCGCCTGGGTGGCTCAGTCGGTTAAGCGTCCGACTTCGGCTCAGGTCACGATCTCGCGGTCCGTGAGTTCGAGCCCCGCGTCAGGCTCTGGGTTGATGGCTCAGAGCCTGGAGCCTGTTTCCGATTCTGTGTCTCCCTCTCTCTCTGCCCCTCCCCCGTTCATGCTCTGTCTCTCTCTGTCTCAAAAATAAATAAACGTTAAAAAAAATTAAAAAAAAAAATCCATTCTCTACGTGGAAGCTGGAGCCATCTTTCAAAATTTTGACCCGCATCACCCCTTTGCTTAAAACTTGCAGTGGCTGCCCATGCCACTTGGAATGAAAGTTGAGATCCACACGCAGGTGTTCATGGTTCCATGTGATCTGACCCCTGTCCATCTCTGTGGTCTCATCTTGTACTTTCCCTTCTGCTCATCATGGCCCTGCTGCACTGACCTTCCCTCTGTTCCAGTAAGATAAGCTCATGCTTGCCTACGGGCTTTGCACCTGTGGGTTTTTTCAGCCCGGGATGCCCTTGCTGGCATGACTTATTTTCACTGTTCGGGCCTTAGCAGAGTTGTCACCTCCTCAGAGAGGCCTTTCCTGACCACCTCGTCCAGTGTTGCCTATCACTGTATGGTCACTGATAAGGTGACCATATAATTTATTGCCCAGTCTAGACCACTTGCAGGGGTGAAAGGGGGATCTATACAAGGAAGCCAGGACAACAGGTTGAATCAACATGGGTGATGAGCCCTCCCACTACTCACACCCTGTCTATATCATATACTGTGCTTTATTATCTTCACAGCCCTTGTCATTAACTGATGTCATTTGTTAACATATTGATTACCTCTCTGCTCTGTTACAACGTAAACTCCGCGAGCGTGGAGATACCGTCTTTCTGGTTCGCTCTTAGAACCTCATCCCCTTGAATGCTGTCAAAAAGACAAAATTCAAGTGAGTAAATGATAACGATCTTATTGGCTTTATTAAATTCATGAATCAGGCAGCATCCAATTCAACGGATGGGAAGGAGCTCTAAGGAGGTGTAGCTATAAAATGATTTTTATAGCTATGTTAACCTTAACAATGAAAACTGCCAGTTATTTTACCAGCGAAAATGGGTTTATTAGGGAATAGCAAAGAGTTGCAACCTGGGATAAGCAAGCTACCCCCAAATCAAAGGTAAGTCCGCAGAACAAGGGAGGAGGCTGTTTCGCACAAGAAAGGAGGAAGTGGGGAGGGGTGTTCTAAACAAGAAGCCCATTGGGCTAAACTGGGAGCTTGAAGTATGGTGGCTTCTCATTGGCTGAGCCGTGACTGTCTCTTACTGGCTGGGCTGTTGCAGGAGCGGGAGGAAACCTGTCTTCCTGGGCTGGGAGAGTGAAGTAGTGTGTGTACCTGCAAGATGGTCTCTTCCTCTTGGATGTGCAAATGAGGTCGAGCGGTAGGGGATGAGAGCCTCTCCTGTTGATTCTCCCAACTCCATTTCGGTGAATTTCTCCCTTTATTTTCACAGGCCAGAGCGAGTGGGAACAGAAAGTTATACTTGGCCAAGAAACAGGTTGGTTATTGCAAGGTCATTTTTCTTTAGGGAATGACGGGTCTGTCAGGCAGATTACCTGACTAGTGCTGATCAGACTATTCTTGATTGACCGGTTTAGGATTCCATTTCTGGGAATGCTGAAACTGTAATTAAGTCTCAGTTTGGTGATGTGGGCTTCAGCAGAAGTGAGGCCATTTTGAGCCTGTTGCCTTGTTTTTAACAACACGGTTTAGCACATAGTAGGTGCTCTGTGAGTATGTGGGGATTAAAATACGTTGACTGTAAGGCACCTTACAATGTCCGTGGATTAGGTAGTTGGGTTACTTATGGGATTAGTTATGAGTTAGGTAGCTGGGATTATGGGTGAGTTATCCTGGCTCCACTGATCTTTTCATTTTGAACTGTGAATCAGAAAACCTGCCTTTCTGCGCTGATCAGGAACCATGTTCTTGTCCAAATCAGGAGCTCTAGCCAAAGCTGGCATGGGTTGTACAGGGCTACCCAGAGGTTGCTTATTCTTAGTGGCCCCCTTTTTTGAATTAGGTTTGATAAGCACAGATCAGGAGATAGTTCCAGGAGTGAGAGGTACTTAGTCAACCTGATGAGAGAGTGCCATGGTTCTGCAACATCTGGAGCCATAAAATAAATGCTCTCCTTGCTTATTGATTGGAAGTGCCAGAAAAGCAATGCTGGAAATAACACACTGGGATCATTGAATTAATTAGTGTGGATACCGATTGTGCAAAATCCGGTTATTGTGTGGTGGGGATTGGATTGCCTGTTAATTAATATTTAAGTCCTTTGGAAGTGGCACGGAAGGAAGAACCCGCTCGCCACCCTTTGGTTCCTCCACAGCCGATCCCCATGAGATAGGATTTCTGGGGGCCCCACAGAAATCCCCTTATCACAGGCAGCACAGATTGCAGACAGGGCTTGGACTTGGATTATTTGCATTTCTATAAAGGAAGGGCCTGGTATTATGTAACGGCTCTGGGTTCCGAGGGCTTCTAGTGGGCCTCCCTTTGTACAGTCTCTTAGCAACCAATTGAAGTTTGTAGCTGAAACAAAGAGACTCAAGACCATCATTCCTTGAGCACATTCCTCTGAGTCCGGCCTGCCTCGAAGAGAACTAACTTGGGGGCTACGAACCTTTTCTTCTTTGCCAAAGTTCAGCGATCCTTGTTCAATCACTGTTTCACCTGGGAAGGCAAAGGAATTGGGAGGTGGGGGAGACAGGTTAGAGACCAGCTGTGCTTTGTCTTTAGAACTTCCTGGGAAGCCAGGGAAAGTCTTGAAAGGAGTTGAGTTGCATTCATTCTTTCTAAAGTAAGGTAATACTGAGTGATAGTCAGGAGTGTCCTTTAGGGCCTGTGGGAACCTGGGCTCTCTCACTTGTTAGTTGTATGTCCTTGGATGACTTACATTTTGGGGCTTCAGTTGCTTCATCTGTCACACGAGAACAAAAATTGTACCTTCCTCACTGGTTTTCTGAGAACATTACGGGACATCATAAATTTAATACATTGTTATCCAGGGTTAGGGTACCCTGTGTGTCAGGCACTTTGCTTGGTGCTGAAGACACTGATGTAAATAGAACAGACAAAAATCCTTGCCCTCATGGAGATTACGTATAATAGCAAGTGCGCGCACACGTGTGTGTGTGTGTGTGTGTGTGTGTGTGTTTGTGTGTGTATGTGTGTGTAGTATACAGAGATCATAAATATACACGTTAGCTATTTGTTCATTAACTTGTTAATTCAAGTTAGTCATTCATGTGTTCATTTATGCAGTGAGTAATTCTTAATGACCTATCCGTCTGTCCATCCATCTGTCCGTCCGTCCATCTGACATTTGCTGAAGGAAGAGGACAAGAGTAACATGATCCTTATATTCAGTGTAACAAAAGCTATGGTAAAAGATGATATAGACAAGGTTTATGATAAAGTATCTTAACTTGGGTGCTACTGCTATTTTGGGCCATATAATCCTTTGTCGTGTGTGTGTGTGTGTGTGTGTGTGTGTATGTGTGTGTGTGTGTGTGGTGGGGGATGGGCTGTCATTTGAATTGTAGGCTATTGAACAACAACCCTGACTTCTACTCTCTAGATTTCTATAGCACCCTCATGTGACAACCACATGTCTCCAGGACATTGTCAAATGTCCCCTAGGGGGGAGGTTGGGGGGGGACAGAATTGCTCTCAGTTGAGAAACCCTGGTTTATAGGAACATTTGTCCTCAGGAAGGGAAATTAATCCATCACATTTCACCAGAAAGGAAATGAACCCAGGACTTTAATTTCTGCAGCAACGGCAGCATTTCCAGACATTTTGTTTCCTAGAGATCTGTTTTCTTGTGCCGAAAAGCAGGAGGTACTTGGGGAGTTTTTGAAATTAGAAATAGAATCTTACCCCACAGGAACCCTTTCCATCACCTCTGAGAAGTGTGGCTTATTTAAAAAACATCTCCAAGGCTTACTGAGGAAGTCATTCTGACAGAGAAGCCGTTGCTAACCTGGCATATGGGCTCAGACTTAGTGCCTTTGGAATCTGTCCTGATTATATTGATGGCTCCATACTTACAAAGTTCAACCCGAGATTCCTCAGTGGGATAGGAGAGAGTGAGGCCTTCTCTCTAGGGAATTCTATTGAGTTCAGCCAAAGTGCTGGATCGCCCTGCTTGATGATAAGGAACATGCTTGATAGGGTATCAGGTTGAGACCAGAGCAAGCATTTTGATCCACAAGCACCTTGCAAGGTCAGCTCCTGAATCCTAGCAAGGTGACTCACCTTGCCTCATTCCTCCCTGCCCCGGATGTGTCCATTCCCAGGGACATCTGAGTCGCAGGAAGGTTGTCTGGGAAGCCTGTGGTGTCCTAAATAGCTCCTGAATCTTACGGTTTCTCTCCATTCCCCTGCATCCTCTCTGCTCCCCCCTTCCTGTTGAGGCTATCATCATATCCCATCCGGACTGTCACAGTAGCTTAGTAACTGTTGACCTCCCACCTGCTCTTCCTCCCTTCCACCTCTCCTCTGCACAGCAGAGACCAGAGTCTTCCGGGTGAACGTAGACCAGAATTCACACTGGCCTGCAAAGCTGTGCATGATCTGCCCTCCTCCCCAACTTCATCACCAACCACTCTCCCTGTGCCCACTCTAGGCCTACTCCACCGGCCTTCCTAGCAGATCCACACCTCAGTACACAAATATGATCATGTCACAGCTCCCCTTACAGGCCTCAGTTCCTACGGATCTTCTCTGGTCCCCATTGTTCTGAGGATAAGAATCCCAACAAGGCTCCTGAGTCTGCCATAGTTGGGCTTCTACCTGCCATTCTGACCTCTTGTCCCCTAAACCCCCATCTCTGTGGTCCGGCTGCCTCGTGCAGGCTGTGCATGTGGTCGTGCATGCAGAACTCCCTGTCATGGGCTTTGCTCCTCCTTGGCGGCTCTACCCTTCCCTTCCTTCGTGCCAGTTAAGCCTTCATCATACATCACATCTGAGCTCCAGCATCATCTTCTCACGACCAGCTCCTGCCCTCTTGTTATATGTGCTTATTCCATTATACACTCTCGCACACTGCTTCCTAGTGGCCAGTTTTCATTTCTGTGCACACTTATTACATTAACACCTGTCCTCCACAGCAGACCCTGAGCTCCAATGTGGCCATGTCTGTCTTATTACTGTTTTCACCCAGTGTTTTTGAATTGTGCCTGACTCATAGCACTCATAGGTGCTCAGTAAGTGTTAGCTGGAAGACTGAGTGAATAGTGCCTCAGTGACAAAGCCCCATGTTTGGGGGATTAGGGCCACATGAGCTTCTCTGCGGCCCCGGGGGAGGGGGGGGCGGTGCAGGTTGAGGTCGGGGCTGACTAGGGAATTTGCAATCGGTGAGGCATGAGGGCAGGTCAGAGCAGCAGGAAGTTGTATCTTCTGACGTTCTCTTACACTTTCTGTGTGCACCTTCATCCTGTATTATCCTGTATCACAAGGCCCTTGAAGGTAGGCGTAGAAGTTGTTATTTTTGTACCATGAGCACTTTGCCCAGGGCCTGGCATATAGGAGCTGCTCAAGAAAGCAGCCCTGAATGAGTAGATGTATGTGTTACGGATTCAGTGCAGATCTGATCATCTGAGCTGTTTTCGTAGGGGTAACTGGGGGAAGGAAGGGAAAGCGTGGGGTGTGACAGTCCAAGGCTTTTTATCAGTAGAACAGGGTGTGTTGGAGTTTTTAACACATGGTAGAAAGGGCCCGAGTGATTTCTTTTTCAGCTAAAACATTGATTTATTATTTATTATTTAAACATACTTTTATTTATTAAAAACATAACTTTTTGCCAGGCCCTGTGATAAATGCTTTATATGCATTACCTGGTTTAACACGAAGACGTTAATTTGCAGATGCTGCTTAATTTGTAGATGGGTAAACCGAGGCTTGGAGATAGCTGATGAGCCTAAGAGCAGAGAGTAATTGGCAAAAGGCCAAATGAGTACTCAGATTTGGGTCTGACTCCAAAATTCACATGGCCAGTTTACTGCAAGGACTCCTTCACTAACTCTGGGTCCTTAAGAGAGGCAGCCAACACCTTTGCCTTCTTGTCCTCACCCATCGGATGGGAGATTCCATTCCTGCCCAGATCTCAAGGTTGAACAGGGGGATATGTGGGTGCAGACAGGCATCAGGAGTCATCTGGCCAGAAGGGGTGCCGTGACTCATTCATTGAGTTCCAGCTCCACGTAAGCGTGAAAGGGCCTGTTAGTCTTACACAACCTCCCATTTCTCAATCCTCTGACGATGGTAAGACAGCCGTCTGCATGCAAGGCGACCCTGAACAGCTACCTGCTTTCCAGTTCCCACTGGAACTGGAAACATCTTAGCAGGCTAAGAAGCCAGAAGAGGTGTTTGAGTCTGGTTTCCAGTAATTCACTCTGCTCTGTGAACTTCTGGGTTTGCTTGTCCAATTTCCTGAAAATTGGATTAATAAGTGTTAATTGGTGCTGACTCAACTGGTTTACAAGGGATGGGGTCAGATGGAAGAGGAGCACACTGGTGTGACGGAGGGATCCTCTGGGAATTCGTTTTCTGCATGGATGCCGATAGCATAGGCTACCTCTGGCACTTTCTTCCAAGCTGCTCTTAGGGAAGACAGTATCATCCCCACAGACCTTTGAAAAGTGGAGGGACACTTCTTGCATTAGAACAAGGAGAGGGTTTGCTTTGGATGCTGGCGAGCTTGAGGATTGGGTCAAGATGCTCATTCATTCATTCATTTTATGTTATTTTATTTTTTAAATATCATTTATTGACAAATTGGTTTCCATACAACACCCAGTGCTCATCCCAACAAGTGCCCTCCTCATTGTCCATCACCCACTTTCCCCTTTCCCCTACCCCTCATCAACCCTCAGTTTGTTCTTAGTATCCAAGAGTCTCTTATGGTTTGCCTCCCTCCCTCTCTGTAACTTTTTTATTTTCCCCTGCCCCTCCCCCATGGTCTTCTGTTAAGTTTCTCAAGATCTACCTATCATTCATTTATTCATTGAATCTTTTCTTGTGCCAAAAAGCAGGAGGTACTTGGGGAGTTTTTGAAATTAGAAATAGTATCTTACCCCACAGGAACCCTTTCCATCACCTCTGAGAAGTGTGGCTTATTTAAAAAACATCTCCAAGGCTTACTGAGGAAGTCGTTCTGCTATGTGTCAGGCCGTTCTGGGCTCTGGAGACCCAGTGATGAATAAAACAAAATTTCTGTCCTCATGAAGCTTACAGTCTATCTGAGGTAGGTAAACAATAACTGAATGAATACACGATAGGACTTCAGGTAGCATTTCTATCCAGTGCTTCAGCATTCTCTCTTAAGTATGAGAAAAGATCATTTAAAAAAATTTTTTTTAATGTTTATTTAATTTTGAGAGAGAGAGACAGACAGACACAAGTGGAAGAGAGGCGGAGAGATAGGGAGACAGAATCCATAGCAGGCTCCAGGCTCTGAGCTGTCAGCACAGAGCCTGCCGCAGGGCTCAAACTCATGGACCATGAGATAATGACCTGAGCCAAAGTCAGATGCTCAACTGACTGAGCCACCCAGGTGCACCAAGAAAAGATCATCTTTTTAAAAAATAGCTTTATTGAGATATAAGTCACATACTATAGAAATTAACCCCTGGAAGTATACAGTTTGATGGGTTTTCGTATGTTCACACATATGTGCAGTCACCACCACAGACAATTTTAGAACATTTCATCATCCCAGGGGTGCCTGAGCAGTGCAGTTGGTTGAGTGTCCGTCTTCAGTTCAGGCCATGATCTTCTCATGGTTGGTGAGTTCAAGCCCCGCACTGGGCTCTCTGCTGTCAGCGTGGAGCCCACTTTGGATCCTCTGTCCCCCTATCTCTCTGCCCCTCCCCTACTTGTGTGCGTGTGCTCTGCTATCTCAAAAATAAAGAAACATTAGGGGGAAAAAAGAACATTTCATCACTCCAAAAAGAAACTATAAGCTTTAGCTAACACCATCCTATACCCCAACCTCCACCCCCAACCCTAGGCAAGCAGTAATCTACTTTCTGTATGGATTTGACTGTTGTGGACAGAGAAACAAACAGTTCTCTTGTGAGAGTGAGGGGCAAGGCAGGAGCCTTTACCATCCTCACCTCCCAAATGAGGCCTCTTGGACTCCATTTCCCTTGGAGCTGCCTCCAGGATCCAAATTTCCATTGCTTTACACACTCGGTTTCTGGGGGTGCTGGCCGGTGTCCCGATACATAATCACTCCTTCGTGACCTTACCTTCTGCCTCTAAGCCCTACCTCAGCTGCCATGCTTTCAGCCAGCAAACCCTGAGCATAAATGTGCATATGTGTGCACACAGAATGTGTGGTCCCCTGCTCAGGTGCATCTCCAAGCAGTAATCAGCATGTCCTGGTCACAGGAGCCTCACCTTAGGCCGAGCTGCTGTAATTCCCCACCTGGATGGCGGCAGCAGCCTGCTCTCTGGTTTCCCCACCTCCCAGCTTGCTTCCCTCCCAACTGTTCTTCCTGCAACGTCAGGATAAATGCTATAAAGCATGAATCTGACCGCGTCACTCTTGCGCTGATGCGTGTCCCACATGGTCCTCAAGATAGCTGAGGCTCTGTCCATGGTGCACAAGGCCGTGCATAACCTGGCCCCTGACGGCCACTCCAGCGTCCTCTAGCTCCGTCCCCCTCGGCCATATGAATCACCGGCAGTCCCTGCAGAGGTGCCGCCACTCCCTGGCAGGCCTTTGCACATGCTGCGGCCCTCTCTGGAACATTCTCCTGCCCATAGCACCTGACCAGCTCCTGCTCATCTTTCAGGCTTTGGCTTAGAGATTAATTAGAGATTATTTTGGGGGCCTTCCCTGTCCCTTCAGAATCTGGTTAGGTGCCTATATTATTTCCCCATTGCTGCTTGACAAATTACCCCAATTTAGCATTCTCCAGGGGTGGCTAAGTTGGGTGGTTCTGGATCAAGGTGTCATGACATTGGCCTGGGCTTCAGTCATCTAGGGCTTGACCAGGGCTGGGTGATCCCTTTTATTTTTTATTTTTTTTTAATGTTTATTTATTTTTGAGAGAGAGAGGGAGACACAGAATCCAAAGCAGGCTCCAGGCTCCGAGCTGTCAGCACAGAGCCCAATGCGGGGCCCAAACTCACGGACCGTGAGATCACAACCTGAATGGAAGTCGGGTGCTTAACGACAGAGCCATGCAGGCGCCCCAGGTGATCCCTTTTAAAATAGCTCAGCCACATAGCTGTTGGCAGGAGGCCTCAGTCCCTCACTCCATACAACATGGCAGCCAGCTTCCACCAGACTGATGGGCTGAGAGAGAGCAGGGAGGAAGCTACAATGCCTTTTGCATGTTGGCAGTAGACTGAATGTTTGTGTTCCCCTCCCCACTTTGTATGTTGAAATCCTATCCCCCAGTGTGACGGCATCAGGTGAGGCCCTTCAGGAGGTGATTAGGTCCTGAGGATGGAACCCTCATGAATGGGAGCCATGCTTTAAAAAAAAAGGCCCCGAGAGCTCTCTCTCCCTCATGTGGGGCTACAAGAGCATAATAGTCTGCAGTCTGGAAGAGGGTCCTCACCAGCCCCTGACTATGCTGACACTCTGATCCTGGACTTTCAGGCTCTAGAACTGTGCAAGAAATAAGTTTTGTCGTTTATAGGCCCCCCCCCCCCAGTGGTATTCTGTTTATAGCAGCCTGATAGGCTAAGATGATGTCCCAGGCCCTGAAGTCACATACTGTGGCTTCTATCATATTCTGTTGGTTACAAGTGACTCATGAAGTCCAGTACACCCTTAAGGGAAGGACAATTAAACTCTACCTCATGAAAGGAGTATCCAAGAATTTGTGGGCACATTTTAAACTACCATAGTGCCCCTCATCCACACCCCCACAGCATCCTGCACTTACCCCTGACTGAGCATTTGGCAGACTGCTGTCACTGTCTGTCCCCCACGGCTCCCCATGAGTGCCTTGAGGATCAGGGCTGCTTTCTGTTCCCAGTTACATGCCTAGATTCTACCATAGTGCCTTGCACAGTGCTTGGTGACCATTGAATGACTCAATGACCTGTTCTGGACACATAAACGGTCTAGTACTTGTTAAACTTTGCATGCCTGCAAATCACCTGGAGTTTTTTTTTAAATGAGGATTCTGATTGAGTAGGTCTGGGGTGGAAGCCGAGATGCTGTTTTTTTCCTAACAAGCTCCCAGGTGATGCTGATGCTGTGCTTGGTGGAGGCGGGTCTTAGAACACGTGATCCTATTCTCAGACAAGCAGAGTAACCTAGCTGGGAAGACACTGCAGCTGGTAGGACAGCCTGAGGCACACCACAGGCAGCGTTGGCCTAGTCCTGGGCTTACCTACTGTTGTGCTGGGCTCCCTCTCCCTTCATTGGCCCAGTATGATGGAGGAGATGCCAGGAAAAGACCGTCAAGAAGGCATCTGTGGGGTACAGGAAGACTTCCAATCTCTTGTAAGTTCTCTTAGCTCTGGCTCTGGAATGTCGAGCCTGGGGTCCCTCATGTATGGGCAAAGGGGTTGTGTGGCATGAGGAATGGCCAGAGGGAAGCTGGCCAAGCTGCCTGGGGGGATCCAGAAGAAAGGTAGGGTTGGGTGGTTGTGGGTGATAGAGTCCCCATCCCCACCCCAGAGAACTCATGAAACCCAGCTGTGGCTGGAGGCCGGCCAATAGACTAGATGGTGTGTTTATACTGTTTTTCCCAGTTCTTGGGAGGATACACAATTCTAAGGGTCACATTTTCGGGAAAATTGAGTTGACTTGGATCATTGAAATGTTTTCTCTTAATACCTTGGATCTTACTTTGATCCTGTGTCTCTGATTTTAGCAGCCTGGGGCACTGATGTATGTGTGTGACATCTCTGGTCTCAAGCCCGCTTTGTTCCTACCTCCTGGGGCTGATGAAAGTGCATAGGGCAATAATGAAAACCCCTCACATTTGGGGAAAGGTTTCACGTCTACCTAATTCAGTGGTTCTCATCCTGGACTGCCCATTAGAATCACTTGGAATCTTTAAAAACGATGCCTGGGTTTCGCCTCCAGAGATCTGACTTAATTGGTCTGGATTGTGGTGTGGACACGAACACTTAAAAAACCTGCATTTAGGGGCGCCTGGGTGGCGCAGTCGGTTAAGCGTCCGACTTCAGCCAGGTCACGATCTCGCGGTCCGTGAGTTCGAGCCCCGCGTCGGGCTCTGGGCTGATGGCTCGGAGCCTGGAGCCTGTTTCCGATTCTGTGTCTCCCTCTCTCTCTGCCCCTCCCCCGTTCATGCTCTGTCTCTCTCTGTCCCAAAAATAAATTAAAAAAGTTGGAAAAAAAAAAAAAAACCCTGCATTTAAGTGCATTGTGTGGCTGTGGTGGAGAGTCCCTGGTTTCATCTTGGGGGAACCCTTTACTAATAGGTAAGGTGGGTAAGATTCTCTCCTCCTTCTTGTGCTTTTAACACATGGAAACAGTGTATTACGAAGTTGAGTGGCTAGCTCAAAGTCACAAACCAATAAATCAAAGGGTAGAACTTAAGCCCATGTTCGCTGGTTAGTTTTTTCCATTTGCATCAGGATTGCCTCCATGTAGCTAGTATTATGCCAAAGGAAGGGAAACTGAGTCTGATGGTTAATTTTATTTGTACACTTGACTGGGCCCTGATAGTTGGTTTAGCAGTATTCTGGATATGTCTGTGAGGGTGTTTTGGAGTAAGCTTAATACTTGAATCCATAGACTGAGTAAAGCGGATTAACTTCCCTAATGTGGATGGGCCTGATCCAAACAGTTGAAGGTCTGAATAGACTAAAAATACTGACCCTCCTGCTGGCAAGGGGGAGTACCTCCTGCCTGACTGCCTTGACCTCGGTCTTTTCCTCTCTTCAGACACGAAGTTAGACATTAGCTCTTCTTTGGGACTGGAACCACATCATTGGCTTTCCTGGTTTTCAGGCCTTTGGGCTTAGGCTCGAACTTCAGTCATCAAGTCTCCTGGGTCTCCAGCTGGCTGACTGAAGATTTTGAGCCTTGGCCTCCATAATCAGGGAAGCCATTCTTTATAACAATATGTCTAATTTGTAATAACAACATGATAGTAACCTTATTTATGTTAATACACCTTATAAAGTTTATAATTTTCTGTATATGGATATGTCTTGTATTGGTCTCTTTCTCCAGTAAATCCTAATACACTGAGAGATGTAACAATTAGGTTTCTGTATAGAGGTCAGGCTTTTAAGTTAGGATACAGTTAGGGAGGGTTGTATGTCCTTTATTTCCTGTGATGTTCGTTCCTCGTCCTGTTTCCAGTCTTGGAAGCTGAGTCTGGACCAGTACCTATATCAGATGAGCAAATCCTAGATGCCTTGTGTCGGCCGATGCTCATTGTGAATAGGCAAGGTTGGAAAACAAAAGTTGGCAGGAAGGACTGTCCTAGAGCATGAATGTTCTTTGTTTTGAACGATTCTCCATTCTGGAGTTCATCCAAGTTCAAATTCGGACCCTTGTAACCTACTTGCCCACCATTCATCCCCAGTTAAATCAGCAGATGCCCATGATGGAGGTTGGAGATGCCGAGATAATTCCTGTGGTGGTGTGGGAGACCCCAAAGGTTGTACAAAAAAAAAAAAAGCATTATCCAAGGAATGAAGCCCAGTGCTTAGCCACCACTTAGCCAGGGAGTGTGTTCAATCAGAATAATTGGGGGCGGGTGGAGGGGAGTATTTTGTGGTAATTGTTACCACAGCTGGCTCCAGAGCCCCTCTTAAGAGAGGATAGAACATAGGAGAGAACTTGCCTTTATAATTTTCATTAGGTATGGAATGTGGGACCTGGAGGGACTGGTCTGCTCCCTCCCTTGGAGTAAGCTTAATACTTGAATCCATAGACTGAGTAAAGCAGATTAACTTCCCTAATGTGGATGGGCCTGATCCAAACAGTTGAAGGTCTGAATAGACTAAAAAGACTAACCCTCCTGCTGGCAAGGGAGAACTTGCAGCGGATGGCTGGACTGGGGAGGTGGAGGAGAGCAGGCAGAAGGAGAGAAAAGACTGGAAATGCAATGGGGAGCCCAAAGCATGCCTGGAATCTGGAGACTGCCCGAATGGTGGTGGAGGAGAGATTTCTGGGGCTTTTGAGAATGGGGCTATCGAGTATTAAATTCCTGATCGTTGGAAATGCCATCTTGCAGTCCCTTCTCTGAAAGCACTGGTCAAGTCTTTGGTTTGTGTATCTTGGCAGTAGTACGTTGGGGAGCAGTGGGTTTGGGTGCTTCTGGTGGGGGAGGGGGGGTGTGGTGCAGAAAGGAGCAAGAACCCCTGAAGAATAGGCGGGTGACCTGTAAGATGAAACCAGTTCAGTGGATGTGGAACCCAGGGCTGTAGCTGACCTTGAGTGTCTCCAAGAATCTCCAAAGAGACTGGGGGGCAGTACTTTTTTTCCATCAGTTCAAGGTGTTGGAGAAAATATCCCCTGAACATCAGAAGTTTAGGTGATAGTTGGCACCTTGTCATGAACAGGGGCTTAAGGAAGATACCAAGTTTCAAACAGAGAATGGTTGTGGAGACCAGATTAAATGGAGCACCCCCGAAGAAATGAGATTATGGACTCATTCACTAAACACTGGCACACTGCCTTACGTGCCAAGCCTTTTAATCTGTCCTGAAAATTTAGACCTTAGCCCTGCCTTCCAGCTTTTTACCTCTGGGTGTGAAGGTGGTGGGGCAGACCTTTACTGACCTCCTCCCAATTGCAGACAGTGGGCTGTGTATTTCCTATGTGCTGTTCTTCTAAGATTCTCCCAGCACCTTTGTGAGGAACTATTATCCCCAACATACAGATGGGTAGGCTGAGGTCCTGAGAGGTTAAACTTGACCCAAACCTGACTCAGCTGACCCATAATGAAACCAGTATTTGGCCACAGGATGATCTGACTGCGAAGTTGGAGGAGGTGCTGGAAAATTCATAGCAAAGGGTTCAGTCTTGATAACTGTGATTTGAAAAAGTTCTTCCTCTTCCTCCAGAGTCCCACCCAATCTGCAGTGACGGCTACCAGCCTATCTGCTGTCCATGCTTTCTAACCACGGGGCTCACCAGTGCTTTCCTCATCAGCTCTGTTTTTATTTATTTATTTATTTATTTATTTATTTATTTATTTATTTTATTACGTTTATTTATTTTTGAGAGACAGGGCATGAGTGGGGGTGGGGCAGAAAGAGAAGGAGACAGAGAATCTGAAGCAGGCTCTAGGCTCTGAGCTGTCAGCAAAGAGCCTGACTCGGGGCTCGAATCCACGAACCATGAGATCATGACCTGAAGAGCTCCGTTTTTAGATGCAAACACACCAACTCAGTAAGGCAAGGCCACCTCCTCACAGAGGAGTTTGCTGGCCAGAGGGCTCTGGGTGGTGCTGAGGGCACAGAGCAGCAGGAAGCTCTGAGGAGACTGGGATCCCGGGAGGAGGGTATCATGGAAACGTGGAAGATGCTGCTGCTTCAGGTGAGACTCATGCACCATAATTAGTGAAGGGCAGTTACAGGGACCTTTTTAATGAACCCTGTGCCTAGTGACAAGGAGAAAAGGAGAAATCCATTGTGTTGTCCCATGAGCACAAATACTCCACGAGTGAGGAAGTGAGGGTGAAATCAGCTGTGTTATCCATATGATATTTATTTCAAGTGATTTGCTGAAGACAGGTCCGGAACCCTTCTCCTTAAGGAATTATCTAGGAGCTGGGGGGAGGCAATTTGGGCACTTGAGGAGCAGAAAGGAATTGGACTGGCAAGCCGAGAAGCCCCCTGAGCCTGGAGTTGGTGGTGGCAAGTGTATAGACATCTGTTGTTTTTGTCTCTTTCACATCATCCTCTCCCTTTGGGGAGCTGCTCCTCTTCCATTGGATCGTATGATGGAGATGGGGCTGCCAATCACAGCTTCTCACCCAATCCCCTGGCCACAGAGGTGGGCATATGACCCAGACTCAGCCAAATACAGCCCGTTGTGTGCCTGGCCCCTGTGATAGGTGGAGGGCTAGGCATGTGCTCCCAGCTTGCCTGTGAGATCCATTTGCTTGGCAATGAGGACCAAGGATGTTGATGTTTCTGTGTTAGAATTTGAAGGACAAAGCATCTGGGACCTGTGGGGTCGTCTTTCTCTCACGTGGCATTTGCTGTCTGGTGGGGACCATAAAATCAAACCGGGGCCAGTGGAATTGGAGAAAAAGGGGACCATAAGTATGAAGTCTCCAGTTCTGGAGTCCCCGAGGGCACTGTCATTCTTGTGTCTTGTTTTTGTACTTGGTATCTAATGCACTTCTATGAACCAATAGATTGCTCTTCTGAATAAATGCCTTTGAGTTGGCCTACTATGGCTTTCCGGTGAGAACCCTGACTAACGCAGCTAGAATCAATAAAAATTTATTTTGAGAGCAGCTTTTTGTAAGCAGCTGGCACCTTACATGTTCTGTGTTGGGTGTTGAGTTGGAACTTGGGACTCTGTACCTACATGTCTGAACTTGACCTCAGTGGTCAGTAAGGCTCTTTACCCATTCGGTGGGTGAGGAGACTGAGCTGCCCCATGGGAAAGAGGCTCTGTGATCATGCTGCAAATTGGTGGCAGACCCAGGGCTGGAGAGCACCTGGGTCTTTTGGTTCTCATGCCAGCACTTGGCGTTGGAGGTCAGGCGACACGCAGCTTCCAGGCACAACAGTGGGGCACCCAACTAAATAGGAACACTCAGGGTCAAGAGTCTCCAAGCCTTCACCTCCAGCCAGCCGTACCTCCTTTTAGTCTCTGTTCTGTTTCTGCCTTCTGACTTTCAAGACCAGGTGAGGTGTGAATTACACTTGCTTGGATCTCATTCTTAGAGAGAATGGCCTAGAACTGGCCTAGCTGGCCTAGAACTCAACTTTTGGCATCCTGGCAGCAAGGCCTTCAGCCAACCATGCAAAAGGCCTCGATGCCTCCTCCAGAGGCATGGCTTTCAAAGGGACACATCCCCTGGAGCCTGCAGGGGTCACCTGGGGACTGGGAGTAGAGGCAGGGGCATTGCTAACACAGAGCTTCATTCCCATTTCAACTGGAGGAGCCTTCCCAACCCCCCTTTTTTTTTGATAAAGGAGTTTGTATTTGTATTTTTAAAAATGTTTATTTATTTTCGAGAGTGATCTCGAATGGGAAAAGTACAGAGAGGTGGGGACAGAGGATCCGAAGAAGCTCCAAGCTGACAGCAGTGGGATGCAGGTCTCGAACTGATGAATTGTGAGATCATGATGGGAGCCAAAGTTGGCCGCTCAGCTGACTGAGACACCCAGATCCCCAGTTTTTAATTCTCTTTTATATATTGGTGTTTAATGTGCAGTTCTGTTTGAAAAATGGTTCTGTTTAAAAGACAGGACAAAACCTCCTGAAAACCATTAATCCAATGAACTTGAACCAACCACTACTATTCTCTGAACAAAAGGTGACATGTGACAGGACAGATAAATCAAGAAAAACATTCCGGCCAACCTTTTCATGAAGAAGGCCCAGAAACGTCCTTAATGAAGGGAAAAAAGAATCAATGTTGACTTTACAGTGACCCATGTTTTGCAAAATTTTATTAAATATTGGCCCTCAAGACCGCATCTTGGACAAATGACCTCATAATGTCCATATATTAATTAAGACATACGGCCTCATTCTCTTGTTCATTCACTAAATACTCTGAGTACCCATGGCGTGGGCTTACTGTGTGGAGTGCTGCGAACACCATAGTGAGTAAGACTTCCATGATCCTTCCTCCTGTGGAGAGTGTAGAAGGTTTTCCTCCCCCCTGCAGGCAGACTCTCTTTTTGAGAATGTCTCTTTGGGCAAATGCAGATGGAAAAAGGGTTTTAGCAAATGGATCTGGATCATCCATCTTCCCAAAATCACTTATCTTCTCTAGCTGATTTCTATTTTTATTGAATTCCAGTATAATTAATGTGCAGCGTTATATCAGTTTCAGGTGTACAATATAGTGACTCAACAGTTCTATACCTTACTCAGTGCTCATCATGATAAGTGCACTCTTAACCCCCTTCACCCTCCTCCCCTCTGGTAACCATCTATTTGTTCTCTGTAGTTAAGAATCAGGGTTTTTTTTTTTGGTTGTTTTCTTTTTGTCTCTTTTTTTCTTTGTTTTGTTTCTAAAATTCCATATAGGATTGAAATCATATGGTATTAGTCTTTCTCTGACTTAATTCACTTTGCATTGTACCCTCCGGATTCATCCATGTTGTTGCGAATGGCAAGATTTCCCTTTTAAAAAAATTAATTTTTAGTTTTTAAATGTTTTTAAGTAGGCTTCATGCACAGTGTGGAGCCCAATGTGGGGCTTGAACTCATGACCCTGAGATCCAAGACCTAAGCTGAGATCAAGAGTTGAATGTTTAACCCACTAAGCCACCCATGTGCACCAACATTTCATTCTTAATGACTGAGTAGTATTCCATTGTGTGTGTGTGTGTGTGTGTGTGTATGTACATATACATACACACACCACATTTTCTTTCTCCATTCATTTATCATTGGATACGTGGGCTCCATCCATATCTAGGCTATTGTAAATACTGCCGCAATACACACAGAGGTGCATATATCCTTCTGAATTAATGCTTTTGTATTCTTTGGGTAAATACCCAATAGTATGATTACTGGATCATAGAGTAGTTCTATTTTTAATTTTCTGAGGAATCTCCTACTGCTTTTCACAGTGGTGGTGCCAGCTTGTATTCCCAATAGTAGTGCATGAGGGTTCCTCTTTCTCCACATCCTCACCAACATCTGTTGTTTCTTGTGTTTTTGATTTTAGCCATTCTGACAAGTGTGAAGTGACCTCTCATTGTAGTTTTGATTTTTCATTTCCCTGATTATGAGTATCTTTTCATATGTCTGTTGGCTACCTGGATGTGTTCTCTGGAGAAATGTCTGTTCATGTCTTCTGTACATTTTGGATTGCATTATTTGGGTTTTTGGGTGTTGTATAAGTTGTTCATATATTTTGAATACTAACCCTTTATTGGATATGTCATTTACAAATATCTTCTCCATTTTCTTTGCTGTGTAGAACTTTTTTTGATTTGATGTATTCCCAATAATTTTGCTTTTGTTTCCCTTGCTTCAGGAGACCTATCTAGAAAAATGTTCTTACAGCTAATGTCAGAGAAATTATTGCCTGTGCTCTCTTCTAGTATTTCTATGGTCTGAGGTCTCACATTTGGATTCTTAATTCATTGAGAGTTTGTGTCTGGTGTAAGAAAGTGGTCCAGTTTCATTCTTTTGCATGTAGCTGTCCAGTTTTCCCAACATCATTTGTTGAAGAGACCATCTTTTTCCTGTTGCATATTCTAGGTTCTCTTGTCGAGGATAAATTGACCATAACACTGTGGATTTATTTCTGGGATTTGTACTCTGTTCCATTGACCTATGTGTCTGTTTTTATGCCAGTACCATACTATTTTGATTACTACAGCATGATAGGGTATCTTGCAATCGAGGATTGTGTTACTTCCAGATTTGTTCTTCATTTTCAAGATTACTTGGGCTACTTGGGGTCCTGTGTGGTTCTGGACAAATTTTAAGATTGGTGGCTCTAGATCTGTAAAAAATGCTATTGGCATTTTGATAGAGATTGCATTAGATCTGTAGATTGCTTTGGCTAGTGTAGACTTTTTAACAACAATTGTTCTTCCAAGGTATGGAGTGTCTTTCCATTTCTTTGTGTCATTTTTTATTTTTTTCATTGGTGTTTTATAGCTTTCAGAGTACAGGTCTATCACCTCTTGGTTAAGTGTATTCCTAGGTATCTGACAATTTTTTTTTTCTCAAGAGAACTCACATGTGCATGAGGGGGGAAGGAACAAAGGGAGAGAGGGACAGAGAATCTTTTTTTTTTTTAATTTTTTTTAACGTTTATTTATTTTTGAGACAGAGACAGAGCATGAATGGGGGAGGGTCAGAGAGAGGGAGACAAAGAATCTGAAACAGGCTCCAGGCTCTGAGCTGTCAGCACAGAGCCCGACACGGGGCTCGAACTCACAGACCACGAGATCATGACCTGAGCCAAAGTCGGACGCTTAACCGACTGAGCCACCCAGGCGCCCCAAGAGGGAGAGAGAATCTTAAGCAGGCTCCATGCGCAGTGTGCCAAGTGCTCTGAGGGGCTCGATCTCATGACTGTGAGATCATGACCTGGGGCAAAATCAAAAGTTGTATGCTTAATCAACTGAACCACCCAGGTGCCCCGGTATCTTACTATTTTTGGTGCAACTGTAAATGGTAAAACTGTAATTTCTCTTTCTGCTGTTTCATTTTTAGTGTATAGAAATTCAGTGGATTTCTACACTTTGATTTTATATCTTGGGGCCTTCCTGAATTCAGTTATCAGCTGAAGTAGTTTTTTTGGTGGAGTCTTCAGGGTTTTCTGTATATAGTATCATGTTATTTGCATGTAGTGAAAGTTTTACTTCTTCCTTACCAATTTGGATACCTTTTTTTAATTTTTTTTTTCTCTGATTTCTCTGGCTAGGACTTCCAGTACCGTGTTGAGTAAACGTGGTGAGAGTTGACATCCTTGTCTTATTTCTTACCTTAAGGCGTAGAGCTCTCAGTTTTCCCCATTACGGATGTTTGCTTGGGTTGTTTTGTATGTGGTCTTTATTATGTTGAGATATATTCTCTCTAAACTTACTTTGTTGAGGGTTTTTAGCATGAATAGTTGTTGTACTTTGTCAGATGCCTTTTTTGCATTTATTGAAATGATTATATGGTTTTTATACTTTGTTACTAATGTGATGTATCACATTGATTGATTTACAAATGTGGAGCAACCCTTGAAAACCAGGAAGAAATCCCACCTGGTCAGGATGAATGATTTTTTTTTCTGGGCTAAAGTTCAGTTTATTTTTATTTGTTTATTCTTATTTAGTTTTTAATTTATATCCAACTTAGCATATAGTGCTATAATGATTTCAGGAGTAGATTCCAGTGATTCATCCCCTGTGTATAATACCCAGTGCTCATCTCAACTGGGTATTCAGTGGAGAATACCCAGTGTTCTCCCTAATGCCCCTTACCCATTTAGCCCATTCCCCCAACCACAACCCCTCCAGTAATCCTCAATTTGTTCTCTGTATTTAGGAGTCTCTTATGTTTTGTCCCCCTCCTTGTTTTTATATTATTTTTGCTTCCCTTCCCTTATGTTCATCTGTTTTGCATCTTAAAGTCCTCATATGAGGGAAGTCATATTTGTAGTTCTCTAATTTTGCTTAGTGTAATACTCTCTAGTTCCATCCACATAGTTACATATGGCAAGATTTCATTCTTTTTGATTGCCAAGTAATACTCCATTGTATATATATCCCACATCTTTATCCATTCATCCGTTGATGGACATTTGGGCTCTTTCCATACTTTGGCTATTGTCGAAAGTGCCGCTATAAACATTGGGGTGCATGTGCCCCTTCGAAACAGCACACCCCTATCCCTTGGATAAATACCTAGTAGTGCAGTTACTGGGTCATAGCGAAGTTCTATTTCTAGTTTTTTGAGGAACCTCCATACTGTTTTCCAGAGTGGCTGCACCAGCTTGCATTCCTACCAGCAATGCAAAAGAGATCCTCTTTCTCTCCATCCTCGCCAACATCTGTTGTTGCCTGAGTTGTTAATGTTAGCCATTCTGACAGGTGTGAGGTGGCATCTCATTGTGGTTTTGATTTGTATTTCCGTGATGATGAGTGATGTTGAGCATTTTTCATGTGTCGGCCATCTGGATGTCGTCTTTGGAGAAATGTCTATTCATGTCTTTTGCCCATTTCTTCATTGGATAATTCTTTTTTTGGGTGTTGAGTTTGATAAGTTCTTTGTAGATTTTGGGTACTAACCCTTTATCTGGTATGTCGTTTGCAAATATCTTCTCCCATTCTGTCGGTTGCCTTTTAGTTTTGCTGACCATTTCCTTCACTGTGCAGAAGGCTTTTATCTTGATAAGTTCCCAATAGTTGATTTTTTACTTTTGTTTCCCTTGCCTCCAGAGACATGTTGGGTAAAAAGTTGCCGAGGCCAAGATCAAACAGGTTTTTGCCTGCTTTCTCCTTGAGGATTTTGTAAGCTTCCTGTCTTATGTTTAGGTCTTTCATCCATTTTGAGTTTATTTTTGTGTCTGGTGTAAGAAAGTGGTCCAGGTTAATTTTTCTGCATGAGGCTGTCCAGTTTTCCCAGCATCATTTGCTGAAGAGACTGTCTTTATTCCATTGGATATTCTTTTTTCTTATGTCAAAGATTAGTTGGCCATACATTTGTGGGTCCATTTCTGGGTTCTCTATTCTGTTCCATTGGTCTGAGTGTCTGTTTTTATGCCCGTACCATACTGTCTTGATGATGACAGCTTTGTAATACATCCTGAAGTCCAGGATTGTGATACTTCCAGCTTTGGTTTTCTTTTTCAAGATTGGTTTGGCTATTCAGGGTCTTTTCTGGTTCCATACAAATTTGAGGATTGTTTGTTCTAGCTCTGGGAAGGATGCTGGTGTTACTTTGATAGGGATTGCATTGAATATGTAGATTGCTTTGGGTAGTATTGATATTTTAATATTTGTTCTTCCAATCCTGGAGTATGGAATATTTTTCCATTTTTTGTGTGTCTTCTTCAATTTCTTTCATAAGCTTTCTATGGTTTTCCGTGTATAGATTCCTTACCTTTTTGTTAAGTTTATTCCTAGGTATTTTATAGTTTTTGGTGCAATTGTAAATGGGGTTGATTCCTTGATTGCTCTTTCTGTTGCTTCATTATTGGTGTATAAGAATGCAACCTATTTCTGTACATTGATTTTATATCCTGCGACTTTGCTGAATTCACGGATCAGTTCTAGCAGTTTTTTGGTGGAATCTTTTGGGTTTTCCATATAGAGTATCATGTCATCTGTGAAAAGGAAAAGTTTGACTTCCTCCTTGCCAATTTGGATACCTTTTATTCCTTTGGTTGTCTGACTGATGAGGCTAGGACTTCCGACACTGTTGAATAACAGTGGCAAGAGTGGACATCCCTGTTGTATTCCTGACCTTAGGGGGAAAGTTCTTAGTTTTTCCCCATTTAGGATGATATTAGCGGTGGGTCTTTTATATATGGCTTTTATGATCTCGCAGTATGGTTCTTGAGGGTTTTTATCAAGAAAGGATGCTGTATTTTGTCAAATGCTTTCTCTGAATCTGTTGAGAGGATCATGTGGTTCTTGTCCTTTCTTTTATTGATTTGAAGTATCACATTGATTGTTTTGTGGATACTGAACCAGCCCTGCATCCCAGGTATAAATCCCACTTGGTTGGTGAATAATTCTTTGAGTGTTTTGTTTGATCTGGTTTGCTAGTAGTATCTTATTGAGGGTTTTTGCATCCATGTTCATCAGGGACATTGGTCTGTAGTTCTCCTTTTTAGTGGGGTCTTTGTCTGGTTTTGGAATCAGGGTAATGCTGGCTTCATAGAATGAGTTTGGAAGTTTTATTTCCATTTCTATTTCTTGGAACAGCTTCAAAAGAATAGGTGTTAATTCTTTAAATGTTTGATAGAATTCCCTTGGAAAGCCATCTGGCCCTGGACTCTTGTTTTTTGGGAGATTTTTGATTACTAATTCGATTTCTTTACTGGTTATGGATCTGTTTAAATTGTCTATTTCTTCGTGTTTCAGTTTTGGTAGTTCATATGTTTCTAGGAATTTGTCCATTTCTTCCAGATTGCCCATTTTATTGGCATATAATTGCTCATAATATTGTTTTTATTTCTGCTGTGGTGGTTGTGATCTCTCCTCTTTCATTCTTGATTTTATTTATTTGAGTTCTTTGCTTTTTCTTTTTGATCAAACTGGCTAGGGATTTATCAATTTTGTTAATTCTTTCAAAGGACCAGCTCCTGGTTTCATTGATCTGTTATACTGTGTGTGTGTGTGTGTGTGTGTGTGTGTGTGTGTGTGTGTTCCCCTGATAGCATTGATTTCCTCTTGAATCTTTATTATTTTTCATCTTCTGCTGTTGTGTGGTTTTATTGGATGTTCTTTTTCCAGCTCTTTAAGGTGTAAGGTTAAGTTGTGTATCTCAGACCTTTCTTCCTTCTTTAGGAAGGCCTGGATTGCTATATACTTGGCTCTTATGACTGCTTTTGCTGTGTCTCAGAGGTTTTGGACTGTGCTGTTACCATTTTCATTGGTTTTCATGTACTTTTTAATTTCCTCTTTAACTTCTTGGTTAGCCATTCATTCTTAGTAGGGTGTTCTTTAGTTCCCAAGTATTTGTTGTCTTTCCAAAATTTTTCTTGTGGTTGATTTCGAGTTTCATAGCATTGTGGTGTGAAAATTATGCATGGTATGATCTCGATTGTTTTGTACTTGTTGAAGCCTGATTTGTGTGCCAGTATGTGATCTGTTCTGGAGAATATTCCATGTGCACTTGAGAAGAACGTGTATTCTGCTTTAGGATGAAATACTCTGAATCTGTCTGCTAAATCCATCCGGTCCAGTGTGTCATTCAAAGCTATTGTTTCCTTGTTGATTTTCTGTTTAGATGATCTGTCCCTTGCTGTACGTAGGTCGTGGAAGTCATCTATTATGGTGTTATTATCAATGAGCTTCTGTATGTTTGTGATTAATTTATTTATATATTTGGGTTCTTCCACTTTTGGAGCTTTAGTGTTTACAATTGTTAGATCTTCCTGGTGGATAGACCTCTTAATTAAGATACAATGCCCTTCTTCATCTCTTGTTACAGTCTTTATTTTGAAATCTAGATTGTCTGATGTTAAGTATCACTACTGTGGCTTTCTCTTGGAGACTATTTGCATAATAGATGGTTCTCCATCCCCTTTCGATCTGAAGGTGTCTTTAGGTCTAAAGTGGGTCTCTTGTAAACAGCATACAGATAGATCTTGTTCTGTTATCCATTCTGTTACCCTATGTCTTTTTATTGGAGTGTTTAGTCCATTGACATTTAGAGTGAGTACTGAAAGATACGAATTTATTGCCATTATATTCCCTGTAGAGTTGGAGTTTCTGGTGGTGTTCTCTGGTTCTTTTCTTTTCTTTTCTTTTTCCCTTTCTTTCTTTCTTTCTTTCTTTCTTTCTTTCTTTCTTTCTTTCTTTCTTTCTTGTTTATTTTTGAAGGAGAGAGAGAGAGAGAGAGAGTATGAGTGGTGGAAGAGCAGAGAGGGAGACACAGAATCTGAAGCAGTCTCCAGGCTCTTGAGCCAAAATTGGATGTTTAACTGACTCAGCCACCCAGGATCCTGTGGTCCTTTCTAGTCTTTGTTGCTTTTGCTCTTTGTTTTTTTGTTTTTGTCTTTTCTCTCCTCAGAGAGTCGCCCTTAAAATTTCTTGCAGGTCTGGTTTAGTGGTCATGAACTCCTTTAGTTTTAATTTATTTGGGAAAATTTTTCTCTCTCCTATTTTGAATGACCTCATTGCTGAATAAAGAATTCTTGGATGCATATTTTCCCATTTCACCACATTGAATATATGCTGCCACTCCTTTCTGGCATGCCAAGTTTCTGTGATTAGATCTGCTGTGAACCTGATCTGTCTTCCCTTGTAGGTTAAGGATTTTTTTTTCCCTTGCTGCTTTAATGATTCTGTCCTTGCCTGAGTATTTTGTGAATTTGACTATGATATGCCTTGTCGATGGCCGGTTTTTGTTGAATCTAATGGGATTTTTTTGTGCTTCTTGGATTTTGATACCTGTGTCTTTCCCCAGGTTAGGAAAGTTTTCCACTATGATTTGCTCACCTAAACTTTCTACCCCTTTTTCTCTCTGTTCATCTTATGGGACCCCTATAATTCAGATGTTATTTCTTTTTAATTAGTCACTGAGCTCTTTATTTCTTATAGCGTGCTCTTTTGCCTTAGTTTCCCTCTCTTTTTTTTCTGCTTCATTATTCTCCATAAGTTTGTCCTCTCTATCACTGATTTGCTGCTCTGCTTCATCCATCCTTGCTGCGGTGGCATCCATTTGAAATTGCAGCTTAGGTGTAGCATTTTTAATTTTGTCCTGACTGGATTTTACTTCTTTCATCTCTATAGAAAGGGATTCTATGCTTTTTTTCAACTCCAGCTAGTATTCTTATTATCATGATTCTAAATTCTGCTTCAGACATCTTGCTTCTATCTGTGTTAAGTCCCTGGTTGTCATTTCCTCCTGTTCTTTCTTTGGGGGTGAATTCCTTTGTTTTGTCATTTTGAGGGAAGAAAGAAAAATCAATAAAATAAATAAATAAAATAGAAACTAAAAAGTTAAAAACAACACGAACTTAATAAAGGATGCTAGCACCTACGTGTGTTTTTTCTGGTTGTTGAAAGAAGCTTGATAGAGAAAAAAGGGAAGGAAAAGATAAGAAAAAGGAAGAAGAAAATGTTTGAAAAAAAACGAATAAGGTAGGATAAAATGAAATGATGAAAGTAAAATAGAATTTAAAAAACTTACAAAAATGTAAGAAATATAACAGAAAAAAATTCTTTCTTATAAAAACGGAAAATAAAAATAGTTTCTTCTTTTTTTGTATTCAAGAATAAGAAAAGAAAAAAATATTGAATAGATGGATCAGGGAACAGAATGAAATACGATTGAAATTCCATCCAGTTTCCCCTAGAAGTCAAACCATGAAACATTTTATAATCAGTAAACTAAGCAGGTGGAGAGATGTGTGGTGTTCCTCTAGAGCAAGTTGGCTCAGTTGGGTGGGGCTTGGTGTAGTGCCTTCATTCTCCACTATATGGTGTTACTTAGTTTACTGAGATGGATCATTGTGGTCCTAACGGCACGTGTGTGCATGTGTGGGAGGGAGAGGTGAAAATGGCATCACCCAGCTACCCTTTCTCTAGTATCAGAACTCTGTGCTCTTTGTCTACCAGCAGTCAAACACCCCTCCTTTGTCTCCAGCTTCCATTCATTCCCCCATCCTACAATGTCCATGACCAAGCCATCGGCCTGCCAGGCAACACCTCCCTCCTGAATTTTATCTCAGATGGGTCTGTGTTTCCAAACACACCCACCCCCTGGTATGTTCATGTGACTCTGCTGCTGCTGATGCCCAGAGACTGTGGCCAGGTGTCAGCTCACCCCAGAAAAAGTTGGTGTGATCATTTGGCAGCAGTGTTTCAGGGATTATGGTAAATTAGAACACCCATCTGCCACTAGGCTTCACCCTTAATGTCCTTGTTCCAACACCAGCAAATGTGTCTATTGTCTGAGGTCCCCTGGGACATTTTTCTGTGTGGAGACCACACAGCCTCTCCCAAATGTCCTCTCAGGAGGGAACTGCCTCTCCCTGTGTGGCCTGAGGACCTTTTGGATCTTGCACTATGCTCCTAGGGATTCACCCTTCCTACCAGAGCTTCACCAGGTATCGAGCTGCAGAGTTTCAGACTCTGTGCTCCACTGTTTATAGCATCTTAATAGAATTAAAACTCTTCTTTCTCCTTTCTCCCCTTTTTTTTGGTTCAGTCTCTTGGAGTCCCTTTCTCCCTTTTTTGTTCAGTCCATTCTTTCTTTTTCTCTCCAGCTGCTTTCAGGTGGGTGGTGCTTTTCCCTTACTCTCCCCCCTGTCTCTGTCCTCTCTTCATAAGCAGAAATAGCTCCCTACCCTCTGCGGCTTCTCTCTCCCCCACTTCACCTCTCTATGCTGTGTGCCTGCCGAGTTCTGTGACTGAAGTTGTTTAGATTGTTGTGTTAATCATCAAATCAGTTTCCTTGGTGTGCAAGATGATTTGGTGTTGATCTAGCTGCATTTCAGTGATGAGAGAGAAAAAAAAATCCCATACTGCTCCACCATCTTGGACCCACCTCAAATGATTTTTTTAATGTATTGTTGGATTTAGTTTGCTTATATTTTGTTGAGGATTTAAAAAAATTTTTTTTTTATTTTGGGCAGAGTGCAAATGGGGGAGGGGCAGAGAGAGATGGACAGAGGATCCTAAGTGGGCTCTACACTGACAGGCTGAGGCAGTGAGCCCGATGAGGGGCTCAAACTCATGAACTGCAAGATCATGACCTGAGGCTTGGTTGGATACTCAACCGACTGAGTCACCCAGTGCCCCAAGGATTTTTGCCTCTATGTTCATCAGAGAAATTGGCTTGTAGTTCTCTTTTTTAGTGGTATTATTAACCTGCATTTGGTATCTGGATTATACTCACCTCATGGTATGAATTTGGCAGTTTTCCTTCTATATTTTTAGGAATTATTTGAGAAGGACTGGTATTAACTCTTCTTAAAATGTTTGATAGAATTCACCTGTTGTGGACTTTTGTGTCTTGGCAGTTTTTGATAATTCATTCATTCTCCTTGCTGGTAACGGTCTCTTCAAATAGTCTATTTCTTCCTCTTTCAGTTTTGGTAGGTTACATGTTTCTAGGAACTTATCCATTTTTTTCTAGATTGTCCAGTTTGTTGGCATATACTTTTTCATAATACTCTCTTACAGTTGTTTGTATTCTATTGTGTTGGTTGTTATTTCTCCTCTTTCATTTGTGATTGTTTGAGTCTTTTCTCTTGCTCTTTTTTTTCACTCCTTTTTTTCTTTTTCTTTTTTTATCTGTCTGGTTAGTGCATTATCAATTACATTGATCTTTTCAGAGAAGTAGCTCCTGGTTACATTGATCTGTTGTTTTTTTAAAATTTCTGTATTATTTATTTCTGCTCTAATCTTTATTTCCTTTCTTCTGGTGGTTTTGTATTTTGATTGTTCTTTTTTTTAGCTCCTATAGGTGTAAGGATATATGGTTTGAGATTTTTCTTCTTGAGCTAGGCCTGTATTGCTATAAACTTCCCTGTTAGAACTGCTTTTGCTATATCACAGAGGCTTTGTGTTTTTATTTTTGTTTCCATATACTTGTTGATTTCTTCTTTTGTTTCCTGGTTGACCCACTGATTGTTTAGTAACATGTTATTTGACCTCCATGTATATGTTGTCTTTCCAGATTTTTTTTTCTTGATTGATTTCTAGTTTCATAATGTTGTGGTCAGAAAATATGCATGGTGTGATTGTGATTTTTTTGAATTTTTTGAGCTTTGTTTTGTGGTCTAAGTGTGATCTAGTCTGGAGAATGTTCTGTGTGCACTTGAAAAGAATTTGTATTCTGTTTTAGAATGGAATGTTCTGAATATATCTGTTAAATCCATCTGGTTCAATTCGTTATTTAAAGCCACTGTTTCCTTGATTTTTTTTTTTTTTGTTTGTTTGTTTGGATGATCTAGCTAGTGATATAAGTGGTGTGTTAAAATATGCTATTATTATTATGTTACTATTGATTAGTTGCTTTATTAACTGTTTTATGTATTTCGGTGCTTCAGTGTTGTGGACATAAATATTTAGAATTATTACATTTTTTTGTCAGATTGTCCCCTTTATGATTATATAGTTTCCTTTGTCTCTTCTTAGCTGCCTTGATTTTAAAGTCTCTTTTGTCCCATATAAATATTGTTACTCCAGCTTTGTTTGACATCCATTTGCATGATAAATGTTTCTACATCCTTTCACTGTCAATTTGCAGTGTGTCTTTAGGTATGAAATGACTCTCTTCTAGGCTGCATGTAGATGAGTCTTGTTTATCTACTCTGACACTGTATGTCTTAATCAGTCACCACTGTCTTTCAATTGGAGTGTTTAATCCATTTACACGCAAAGTAATTATTGATGTATACTTCTTGCTATTTTGTTAATTATTCTATGGTTTCTGTAGTTTTTCTCTGATCCTTTCTTCTCGTGTACTCTCCCATGGTTTGCTGGTTTTCTTTAGTGATCTACTTGAATATTTTTCTCTTTATTATTTGGGTATGTATTATTGGCTTTTGATTTGTAGTTTGTTAGGTTTGTATGTAACACCTGCATACAGCAGTCTGTATTAAGTTGATGGTCACTTAAGTTTGAACCCATTCTTTACTCCTCTCCCCCCATGTTTAAAGTATATTGTGTAATACTTGACACCCTTTTGCGAATCCCTCAACTGATTTTTTTCTGTAGAAATACTTATCCTTTAATGCTTTTGTGTGTCTGTTTTTCATACTGTCACTTACAGTCTTTCCATTTGAGATTCCCCATTAATATTTCTTGCATGGCTGGTTTAGTTGTCACGAACTCCTTCAGTTTTTGTTAAAGAAACTTTCTCTTTCCTTATATTCTGACTGACAGCCTTGCTTGATAGAGTATTCTTGGCTGTAGATTTTTCCCTTTTAGCACTTTTATTTATCATGTCACTCTTGTGGCCTGAAAGGTTTATGCTGAAAAATCTGCTGATAGCCTTATGGAGTTTCCCTTGTATGTAACTGTTTCTTTTCTCTTGCTGCTTTTAAAATGTTTCTGTATCACAATTTTTTGAGCCTTTTTCTTTTTTTGTTCTTAATGTTTATTTTTGAGAGAGAGAGTGCACATGAGCATGCAAGTAGATGAGGGCAGAGAGAGAGGGAGACCAAGAATCTCAAGAATATGCAATGACAGTGCAGAGCCTGAAATGGGGCCCAAACTCACAAACCATGAGATTGTGACTTGAGCCAAATAAAGAGTCAGGTGCTTTAATCAACTGAGCCACCCAGGCACCCCTTGCCATTTTCATTCTTGGTGTGGACCTCCTTTGGTTGATTTTGTTGGGGGAATCTCTGTGACTCTTGGACCTGAATCTGTTTCCTTTCCTAGATTTGGGGAGTTTTTAGCTATTATTTCTTCAAATAAATATTCTGCCATCTTTTCTCTCTCATCTCCTTCTGGGATCCCTATAATGTGAATGTTATGCTTCATGGAGTTGCTGTGTTTCCTAAGCCTATTATTGTTTTGCATAATTCTTTTTTCTCTTATTCAGCTTGATTACTTTGCATGACTTTCTTCTAGTTCACTAATGCGTTCCTCTGCTTCTTCCAGTCTGCTATTGATCCATCAAGTGTATTTTTAATTTTATTTATTGTGTTGTTCATCTCTGAGGAGTTCCTTTTTACGTTTTTTCTTTGCTAAGGGTATCATTGATTTTCCCCTCTTAAGTCCAGTGAGTATCTTTATGATCATTATTTTAAATTCCCTATCAGGCATGTTACTTTGATCTTGTTCACTTAGGTCTCTTGCTGTGGTTTTGTTCTGTTCTTTGATTTGTGATGGATTTCTCTTTCTCCTCATTTTGCCTGACTCTCTGCTTCTCTGTGTTAGCAAAGTCAGCTACATCTCTTGCTGTTGAAAGTTGTGGGTGGAAGTGCATTTTTAAATAGGTGGTGCTTGTCCTCCTCTACAGGGGATGTGCAGCCACCCTGGAGACCAGGTGTCTCAATGGTTCCTGAAGGTGGTTGTGTGTTTAGGATGAGAAGCAGGGGAGGTAAATAGTGCCTGCCAGTTTCTCTGTTCCTGGAGAAGTCCCTCAGGGAACTCTGTGATTAGTTAACCAACTATCCCTCCTGTAAGCCCCACGTGCCTTTCATGTTGCTGCTTCACTGCAGAGTTAGCAGGCTATTTGTTGTGCTATCTCTCTAAGGGTGGGGACTAAGGTGCCTGTTGCCCTCTGGGCTCTCTCAGAGCAGAGCCAGCTGATTTTTGCTGTTTTTTTAGGTTTGCCTGGAAGCTTTATGTCCAGCTGGTTGTAAGAATTAAAAAAAAAATCGGCCCCTGTGATTTAAAGCCAAATGTTAGGGGATTTCTCTTTCCTTTGCAGGCTCCCTGTTGTGATAGACTGTTTCTCACCTGTGTCTGCTCCTATGGCTCCCTCTGGTAGTCAGATCCTTGGGGCTTAGGGTCCTGCTGAGTCTTAACCCTTCCTCTTTGATGTGGCCTCTTCTCCACATTAGTTGTGGAGTTTGTTCAGCAAGTCTTTAGGTCCTTTTCTGGGTATTGGCTCCTATGTGACTGTTACCTAGTTGTACCCACGGGATGAGATGAGTTTAGGGTTCTCTTACTCTTTTCATCTTCCCTGAGAAGTCTCCCATCAAGCATCAAGTGTATTTTTAATTTCACTTACTGTATTCTTCATCTCTGATTGGTTTTTTTTTTTTATCTTTGTTAAGGGTCTCACTGAGGTCCCCCACTCTTTTCCCTAGTCCAGTGAGTATCTTTATTTTTCTTTCTTTAAAAAAAAATTTTTTTTTACCGTTTATTTTTGAGACAGGGAGAGACAGCATGAACGGGGGAGGGTCAGAGAGAGAGAGGGAGACAAGAATCTGAAACAGGCTCCAGGCTCTGAGCTGACAGCACAGAGCCTGACACAGGGTTTGAACTCACAGACCGCGAGATCATGACCTGAGCCGAAGTCGGATGCTTAACCGACTGAGCCACCCAGGGGCTCCTCCAGTGAGTATCTTTATGACCACTACTTTAAATTCTTTATCAGGCAGATTACTTACCTCTGTTTCGTTTAGCTCTCTTGCTGTGATTTTGTTCTTTCATTTGGGACATAATCTTCTTTCTCTTCATTTTGCCTAACTTTCTGTGTCTTTCTCTCTGGGTTAGCAAAGTCAGCTATGGCCCTTGCTCTTGAAAGTGATGGCCTTAGGAAGAAAAGGTCCTGTCATGTGCTGCAGTGAGTCCAGTGTCCCCTGTTCATCAGAACGTGGTGTTTCAGGGGTGTCTCCTGCGTGTGTTGCAGGTGCCCTGTAGTTGTGGCTAAGCCACATTTATTTGCCTTCAGTCCAGTCAGCTGCAGTGGCTTTTTGCCTGTTGTGGGCAGGGTTTGGTCCCTGTGGTGGCAGTGGGCCTGTCTGGGGCTGCCTTGGGCTTGAGTTGAGTCAGACCAGGCATTTGCCAGAGACGAAGTAGCACCTGAGAAGCTTCGGTTGGTGGATGGGACTATAAGATTTCTTCCTCCTGCCCACTGTCTGGGTTAGTTGCACTGGTTTATGTGGTCATCTGTCCCTCTGCCTGGGGGAGGAGTCACCTTGGAGTGGTGGTGGCGGCCCCTGTTGGGGCTGCTTGCATACTGCCGGGCTTGTGGCCCCAGTTTGGATGGGCTGCTGCCAAGAGCATATGGCGGGGGCAGACCCACCATGTGCAGGGGTGTGAGGGGCGGATGGGTGGTGCTGGTAGCAAGGTTTGTGAGCAGCTGGTCCTCTGCAAGAGGGATTGAAGTGGGCCTGTGTGGAGGGGGCAGATCCACCAAAGCACAGCGCCGGGTGGTGGGGCATATGGTGCAGTCAAGTTAGGTGGTGGTTGTTGGCACTGTGCTGGTTCCCACGGGTGGCCGTGTGTTTATGCTGGGGGGCGGGGGTGGGAAATGGTGCCTCTGTTCCTGGAGGAGTCTTGCAGTGTTCTCTGTCCCTCTGGGACAAGCTCTTCGTAAATAACTCTTTTTGTATACCCCAAGCATTTTTTCAAACTGCTGCTTCTATTGACATATCTCCATGGGCTGTTTGTTGTTCTGTCTCTTGAAGGGTGGAGGCTCAGGTTCCTATCACCCTCCTGGCTCTCCCAGAGCTGAACCTGATTGTGAAAGTTAAGGATGTTAAGCCTGACTGATCGTAAGACCTCTAGAAGTTAGGCCTCTGTGGTTTTCAAAGTCAAATGTTAGGGGGATTCATCTTCCCAGTGCAGGCCCCCATGTCTTAGGTCTGACGTCTGCTCCTCTCTCTGTGCCTGTGGTGTCCCTGCCTCCTGCACACAGCCCCATGGGTCAGTTTGCTCCCGACCATGTTTCCTGCCTTCCTATGGCCCCTTCTCTACAATTAGCTGTGGAGAGTCTGTTCTGCCAGTGTTTGGGTTGTGCTGTGTTTTTTTTTTTTTTTAAGTTTGTTTATTTGGAGAGAGAGTGTGAGAGCTTGTGTGTGAGTAGAGAAGGGGCAGACAGAGAGAGACGGCGAGAATCCCAAGTAGGCTTGGTGCTGCCCTCCAGAGCCTAACACAGGGCTCCATCTTACCAACCCGTGAGATTAGGACCTGAGCCGAAATCAAGAGTTGGATGTTCAGTTGACTGAGTCACCTAGGTGCCCCGTGTTTTCGGGTTATTTATACTGAGCTGTCTGTTACCTAGGCTCCTCTTATTCTGCCATCTTCCCAGGAAGTTCTGAATGGGGCATCATTTAGTGTGGAGGTCAGTGCATGCCATCACCATACCCCCTACTTCCACCCTAAGGTCACGGTCTCTAGACTGTTTTATTCCAGCTGTGTAGTCCCATCTGGGTCTTAGTGGCACGCTCTGCCTTTAACGATCATGAAGGGTGAATGCACCACCTGGGCATTCTCTGTCTTTGTCCATGACCTTTGAGACCCACATACAGATATGGTAGTGAGGTCAACCCAAGAAAACCAGTCCTCCTAACGACTTGAGGTCTCACTGGGACTACATAGGCAACCTTGGTTCTGGTTCTGACCATGATACTGGTATTGCGTATCTTGGTAGCTTCATGCAAATCACTTGACTCACTCGAGTTTCTATCCTTTACTTGTAGAATGAAGGGGCTGAAGCACTTTCCCAGATGATGTCAGTTGTCAATTCTGGATGAATTAGCAGTTAAGGTAAGGCTACCTGTGTAACACAGGTTCTTAGGGGTGTAACACATCACGTGTTGTATTGTCATCACCAGTCAGAAACAGCTGGTCAGATGGCCTTCCATGTGACCATCAGGGGCCTAGCTCCTTACATACTCTAAGTCTGCCTGCCTTTAAATTGGGGGCTTTGTGAGGTTGCCAGGAATGAGCAGACTGACCAATGAATGCTCCAGATGTAGAGGATTCAAAATATGCCCCTTCCACCCACATTCCATTGGCCAGAATTTGGCCCCATGGGATCACACCTATGCACCAGGAAGTCTGCGAATTGTGGTCAAGCATGTGTGGCGAGGAAAGGGAAACGGCTTTGCTATACAATCAGCCATTTGGATAGAGAAGACCCCTGGCCACTTAAATGGCAGCTTCTCCTTAACAACATCTCCTGCAACCAGGGGACTCCTATACAGGAGGGCACTGTCCTAATCTCGTCAAGAGACAGAGCAGGATGATTAGGGAGTATAGCTATACCTCCAGGATTGCCCAGGAGGGGCCCAGCTCAGGCCTGTGGTCTTGGTAATTCCAGCCAGTTGGTGCCCCTTTGGATAACGGATAGTATCACCCTCAGACTACAGGATGGACAGAGCAGAGGAGGGGAGAGAGGACCAGATTTGGCGAAGACCTGGGATATTGCTGAAGAGAAGCCATAAGCCGCTGTTCCGTAAAGACAGTATTTTTTTTTTAATTTTAAAATTCTGCATCTGAAAACACAGTATGACAGAAAGCATCTATGTACACCTGCAGTGTTTTTGGTATGATACAGTATTTAATACATCCACTGTTTTCTGCAAAAAATTTTGCTTTGTCAGACAGAAACAAACTCCCCTAGACAAAAAAATACAGCTAAGGCACAATTTCGTTGTTGTTTTTCTGCTAAATGAAAAGACAGAAAAGGTGCAAAAATGGGCGGGTAGTGCAATCATTTCCAAGAATCACTGTCTACCTTGAGGAAAAGCATTCGTAGGATTGGAATTTTGATAACTCGTCAATTTCAGATAGTTCAATATCTCTTAAAATACTCCTTTAAATAAATAGCAAAATATCTACATCTTTCAGGTGTGTGCCATTGGAATTTTTTTAAACTTTATTTACAGATTTTTTTTAAATCAATACATTACAAAATATTTCTGTACAGTTTTATGCATATCATGATCTATAACAAAATAGTTATTTTTAAAAACTATATCACCACATGTCTTTGAAAAAAATGAGGGGGACAGTAATAACTTATCGTGAGGCCTCTAAAAAAAAAAAAAAATACCCAAACACACGCTATTGACAACATATTAGAAACAAAAAAAGACCGAGAACGGACTCGAAGGACGGTTGCGCTCAATTCCAGTAAATTTCCTATGAAACCCTAGGGTTGTCTTTGGCCTCCAACAGAGCCTGGAACAACAGAAGGCGCAAGTGTGATCCCTTTGAGAACACGACCCATTGGCTGGGAATATTTAATGCTCTCACTTTCCAGGCAGGAAGGAGGAAGAGAGAAACTGAGAAACTCTCCTGCTTTACCCTTGAACGAAGTACCTCCAAGTCACCACGCCTGGGTGGGGGTGGGGGAAAGAGGGTACCTCGGCAGTGTGCGCGGAGGACGGGCTGACGTTCACATGAGCACCCGAGCCTTCGTTTCACCCACAGGAACAACAGAAGAGTGCTTCTCTTAAAGACGGCGTTTAGAAGCCACGTGTATGGCATCTGCAAACTACAGACGGGCAGCCTCTTGCTTAGGAGGCTGCCGCGAAAGCTTCAGGATGCTCCTTCTTCTCGGATGTTGGTGGAAGGTGGACGGAGAGGGCAGTCAGCTTTCCAAAAATAATTTTAAGGCCACATTTCAAAAAGGAGAAACCTAAGGCTTTTGAGGGTGAGGGAAGGAAAATGAAGGAGGGGGATGGAGGTGCAAAGGGGCAGAACCTGCTTTTCCTGGGGACTCCGTGGGCAGAGGCAGTGGGGAGGCTTCCCAGCCCGAAGGAGGGGGGCCGCTTTCTCCCTGGGTGGGGCTTGGGGAGGACAGAACCAAAGACAACGTGAGGGGCAGACACAGGTGGTGCATGAAAGCCCTCAGTCTAGGGTCTATAAAGTATCTGATTTGCAACGTAAAAAAAAAAATACTTTTGAGAGACAGAGAAGGAAACAGAGGGAGAGAATTTGCATAGATTGTACATTCAGCTCGAGCAGATTTGGGACACCTAATTGTTTCTCCCCCAGGTAAACTTCTCAGCAGACACAATGAGGTAGCGCCTGTGGTAGACCCATGGGCAAAGTAAGGTAACTGAGGCAAAGAGGGCATCCTGCGAGCAAGCAGGGCTTCCGAAACGTGCGCAAGGACAGCTGCTCAAATGTAGGACTTGGAGAGAGCTGGGCTGCGACACAACCTCCCAGGCCCCCCAGCCAACCTGTCATCCATCACCTCTGCCTGGGTGGGCAGGAATTCTGGAAAGTGTGGGCCTCTTTAGGTTGAAGGGGCAGCGACTGAGGTCTCCAAATTCTTTTTTTTTTTTTTAAGCACCATCTTAGGACAGCTGAACAAGCCATTCCTCCTGGGACCCTTCTCTGCAGGACGGTCTCTCCTGGTTGGAATGACTGGTAAGAGGTTTATGGTTTCTTCAGAGCGCTTGGTGAGATTTCACCAAGGGTGGCGCTTTTCCTCCTCCACGTGGGCACTGCCTACCTCATGGTAAACCACCTCTCCAGCCAGCAGGTGGGCCGGCAGTGCCCAGGACGAACTGTGGAATTTCCCTTTGCCCACTCTCTCCAACAAAACAAAGAAAAAGCCTTGCCGACACTTAAAAATCAGATTTCCAGTGACCATCTGGATCCCCTGTCCTCCCTGGCCCCAAGGGAAGACTGCACTGTGCCTGCATACTCACGTGCAAAACCAGGCAGCAGCCACCATGCTGTCTTACCCCACGATGGAAGGGTCTGGGACCCCTGCCACACAGCGCGGCTCTGACCCGGCAGCCGTTGCCAGTACACCCTCCTACTCCATCCCCCCTTGGGTGCTGTAGGAGAGCTTGCGTCCTGAGTCCCCGATAGACTGGGCTGTGTCAGGGGACAGGCTAAAGCCCTACACGTCTGTACTCTGCCCCTTCCTGGCAAAGAGATCAAGGTTCCAGCCGGTGTCCATGCACCAGCAAGGGAACGATGAAGGCAGTGCATCCACCTGCCCCCATACCCCCTGACATCTGGGGTCTTGCTGGTTCTCTCTGAATGTGCTGGCCTTTTAAAAGTTAAACTGCCATGGGGAAATGAAGTCCAAATGATGCCTTGATCTGACCAGAAAGGTCTCTTTCCAAAGGGAGGAAAGGGCACCCTTGTGACCCACGGGGTCTAGGCCATGCTTTCTGTCCTCCCTGGAGACCATTTGGCGAGACTTGGGCAGGATGGTTGGGAAATCGCACCGCATGCCCCAGCCTCTGGCATGAGTGACTTCAGACCTGGTCAGTGACTCAGTGCCCCAGGTGCTGCCCTTCCAACTATGACAGGGTTTCCAGGGGCTTGTGATTAATCACTCTTAGATTAAAAGAGAGTTCAACTATTAGTGTGTCTCTTGTGGAAACATCTTTTCTCAAATCATCTTAGGCTTTTGCTTATTTTATTCCCTGACCCAAAAGAAACACCTGGGCTGACTGCCTGGCATTCCGAATCCCTTGCAGGGAGGGGGCTGCGGATCGTGCCCAGAGTAAGCTGGCCCTGGCCCTTCCCCTCGTTCTGGGGGGAAAGCCAGCAATGTGGGCAAGTGTGGACACGGGGCTGAGCCCCACACAGGACACTGTGGAAAACATGCTCCTAGCCACTCTGCCAGGAGGGAGAAAAGGCAGGCTCCCTGGGTGGGCTGGGGTGGAAAGAGGTGGTGGCAGAGGCCTCTGCACTCAAGTTCATGGAGTAATGACCTGGGCTTGCAGAGCAAGACCCTCCACAGCCCCTTGACAGGGGCTAACTCCCAGCTCGGTCCGACTACTCCCCCTTTTTCTAAACTGGATCTTTCTTCTTCCCAGGCTTGCAAGGAGTCAGGTTCCCTCTGTCACCTGCTAAGGTCCCAGGCTCTGCCCTGGGTCCTCTCCCTCCACCGGAGTCATTGGCCTGTTCGGTACTGGAGGCCCAGCCCAGGCTCCCACCCTGCCTGAGAAGGAGGAAGCCTTCATTTTTGTGAGGGGCACCCCACTATCAGCAGATGCTGAGGCACACATTCTCCTCATAGTGTCCAACACCCCTGCCTTTCTCTCAGGACATGGAGAATACAGAGCAGACAGGAGATAGACAGACACTGGCCGCGGGGAGGGTGGGGAAGGGGGGGGCCTTTCATGAATAAAGGCAGCTTCAGTTAGTAAGAGAACATAACTAACAAGCTGCAAACGCAGCACCTACTATTAGTCATGGACTAAAACATATAAATAATAAATACTGCAAGTGTCCCTCTTCCAGCCCCTCCCTGGCCCGCAGGACATCCGGCCCGGTGGGGCAGGGGCTTGGGGGCAAGAGGCATGGGCTCTGCTCCCTTCACACACATGCTGCACAGAGACACAGGACAGACTCTGCAGCAGAACACGGTGCAGCCACGGGTGGGCCTGTGCCAAAGAAAGCCTGTCGTGGGGACGGGGTGGGGGCTGGAGGAGGAAGGGGCCTGGAGCCACGGCTCCGATGTCAGGTTTCTGCACCCTGAGCACTTAGAGTAACACTGCTGTTAAGGTAGTAACCAATCACATCTGCAAGCTTCCCCCTTTCACGCGGCACCTCACAGGAGGAAGGACATGGAGTTAGAAACCAAATCTGAAATGCTTTTGCAGGGATGTAGAAAGTCTGGTCCATTCCTACAGCACCAGGGATGGGGGTGGCAGGTATGATTCACAGAGGTCTGGAGTGCCCGGACCTCAGGGCAGAAGGGCTCACGCACGGGAGGGTATTGCTGTGCCATCCAGCTCAGGAGTTGGCTCCCAACAATCTCTGAGTTTCATGGCCGTGGTCCCCAAAGTTCCCACTGGCCAGGGCCCACGTATGCCTAGGAGACTTGATGTGTATAAGCATCAGCCTGTCGGTGGCAGTCGGGAGGGAGGCTGGCCTGGAACCCTGGCCCTGTGGCAGTGACACCTTGGGGAACCTTGGCCATGTTCCATCAAAAGGCTCTCCTGCTCATCTAGTGACTAAGGAGGACAACTCAACCTGACAAGGCTGGGGGAAGGCTCAGACAGTCTCCTTCTCCGGCCCAGGAGCAGGAAAATGAGCCCAAGCAGGGGGCTGGAGATCAATCAAGCCCACGGTCTGGGCCGTGCTTTTCCATCTGGCTTTTGCAGAGCCTGTGGGTTCTGGACAGGTACCTTGGGAGGTGCCGCTGATAAAGGGAAGGCCTGGTGGGCTGTGCTTGGAGAAGAACCTTACACTCCCCGGCTTCAACCAGAGCAGCCTGGAGTTCAACTACACCTTGAACTTCCCCCTTCCAACTGCGCTTAGTAAACTAAAGTCTGCTGCTCAAAATAAAAGTTTTGAGAATCACTTGTCTGGGGGACTGGGTCACTGGCAGGGACAACAAGGAACCTATAGGCTTTGAGGATCAACCAAAAGAGGTTAAGACCACTGTGGCACGGGGACCAAGCAGTCCTTGCCCCCAGTACCCAGCTTGCCAAATGCAGGTCGTCGGCAGAAACAGCTTTGACCTCTACACCTTCCTTCTCCATCATTCTGTAGCCATGAGAGCTCCTCTCACAAAAGACACCCCCCCCACCTTCCCGGGGGTGGGAGGCCAGGGTCCAGGTGCCACCGGCCCCCCTGGCTGTTTCCCTTTGAGATCTGCTGTGGCTCACGTGTGCCCAGTGCTACCTGAGCCGGCCGTCAGGTTTGACGGCCCCCAGCTCCGACTTGGGGTCGGGGCTGAAGGAGCTCCAGGCCGTCTGGCTGCAGGTCTGCATGACGGGGCAGGCAGTGGGGCCCGTGGTGCAGATGTCCATGGCGGCCCACATCCCACCTACCAGCGAGTCCAGCCAGCGCTCGAGGCCCGCGCCAGCCGTGGCCGCGTTCCTACGAGCCTGCTCCACCTGGGCAGGGCTGATGGGCAGGCTGAGGACGGGGTTCAGGCTCTGGAAGCTCTGTTCCATGTAGGTGCTGCGGAGGGGCCCGTTGTGCAGCCTCAGTGCCTCCTCTGAAACGCAAAGGGATTAGAGCGTCAGACGCACCACAGAGTGGGGGCCGGCTGCGGGCCTTGCACGGCCCGGAGCACCATCTGTCACCACGTCAGTCACGGGACAAGCTCGGGAAGTTGGTCAGTGGCCCCCACTGCACAGACGAGGAATCCGACCACAGGGACATTCCTTCCCCAGCCAGGGGCCTGCTTGGTGCAGGGCACTGTCCGCTCGTCCCTCCAGTCAGCACATGTTCCCAGAGCAGCGTCAGTTAGTAGTCCACACATTCATGTGGAGCATTTAAAGCACCTATGTGCAAGGCATTCACTCCTTCATTCATTCATGTGATAAAGATGTATTCAGTGCTGCCTGGATGTCTCTGCCAGTCGAGCACCCCACTCTTGGTTTCAGCTCCACTCCTGATCTCCAGGTTTGTGAGATCGAGTCCCACATCGGGCTCTGTGATGACAGGGCATAGCCTGCCTGGAACTCTCTCCTCCTCTCTCTGCTCCTCCCTGGCTTGCACACATACTCTCTCTCTTCAACGTTAAATCTTTTTTCTTAAGTGCCAAGCTCCACTCCCAGTGGTGGAGTGAACCAGGTGGTCAAGAAGATTACGACCCAGGGGAGGAACACTGATGGCGATAAATAAGCAAGGTCATTTCAATCAGCAATACGCAAAACGGGACTAAACTGGGTGTGACGGTAGAGCAAGGGGTTGGCGAGCTACAGCCCTTGGACCAAATCTGGCCCACCGCGTATTGTTGTAAATGAAGTTTCAGGGGAACACAGCTATGCCTGTGCGTACATCTTGTCTGCGGCTGCTTCTGTGCTACCACAGCACAGGTGAGTACAGATCAAGACCATACGTGGCCCACAAGCTGAAAATATTTACTGTGTAGCCCTTTGCAGTAAAAGCTTGCAGCCCCAGGGTTAGAGAGTGACAAGCGTGTTTCTTTGGGATGAGAGGGGCTAGGCAGGCCTCTGTGAGGCGACAGCTGAGCTGAGTGCTGGTTAATGAGAAAGCAGCAGCCGCAGGTAGATGGCAGGAAAGAGCGTTCAGGGCAGAGGCAACAGTGAGCACAAAACCTCGTTAAGTGCCTTTCTGCAAATCACAGAGGTAACCAGGGGTGGAGCGGAGGTTTGAACCCACGTCTGTCGACCTCAGCTGTCTCTCAGGACAGCCCTGCTTTGCTGAACAGCAGCGCTCCATGCGTGAGCGCGAAGACGGCAGTCAGGGTGTCTGGGTCTGAATCCCCACGGCCCACACGCTTGGGGTGTGGATTCTGATACCAACACTGGGCACCTGGTTTCCTTGACCTAGTACCTTTTGTGATGGTTAGAAGGGTTGACTTCTCTTTAAGCGCTTAAAAAGGCACCTAGTGTTAGGATCCCAAATATAGAAAGAACTTGTACAACTCAACACCAAAAAACCCCCAAATAGTCCAACTAGCAAAAGACATCCAGAGGGCCAACGGACACATGAAAAGATGCTCATCATCAGTCATTCTTGGAGAAATGCAAATCAAAGCCACAATGAGGTATCACCTCACACCTGTCAGAATGAGGACTGTAACACACGCACGTGTTACTGGGGACGTGGAGGAAAAAGAAGCCTCATGGTGGGGATGCAAGCTAGTGCAGCCACTGTCACAAACAGTATGGAGGTTCCTCAAAAAGTTAAAAATAGAACTGTCCTCCAATCCAGCACTCACACTCTAGATATTTACCCAGAGAATATGAAAGCACTGACTTGAAAACACACATGCACCCCTATGTTTATTGCAGCATTATTTACAATTGCCACATTATGCAAGCAGCCCAAGTACTGCTTTATCCATAAAGATAAAGAAGGTAACTTATGTACAGTGGTATTTATGCAGTGGTATATTAGTCACAGAGAAGAATGAAATCTTGCCATTGGCAACAACACGGATGGAACTAGAGGGTATAATGCTAAGTGAAATAAGTCAGAGAAAGATAAATACCCTACGATTTCCCTCCTGGGTGGAATTTAAGAGACAAGAAGGAAAAAAGAGAAACCAAAAAACCAAACTCAAATACAGAGAACATACTGGTGGTTACCAGAGGTGAGGTGGGTGGGGGATGGTAAACTAGGTGAGGATTAGGAGTTGCCTATCGAGATGAGCACTGGGTAATGTATAGATTTGTTGAATCACTACATGTGCACCTGAAACTATAGAATACCACATGTTAATTATAATGGACTTAAAATTAAACGAGACAGGGGCGCCTGGGTGGCCCAGTTGGTTAAGCGTCCGACTTCAGCCAGGTCACGATCTCGCGGTCCGTGAGTTCGAGCCCCGCGTCAGGCTCTGGGCTGATGGCTCGGAGCCTGGAGCCTGTTTCCGATTCTGTGTCTCCCTCTCTCTCTGCCCCTCCCCCGTTCATGCTCTGTCTCTCTCTGTCCCAAAAATAAATAAAAAACGTTGAAAAAAAAATTAGAATTAAACGAGACAAAATCTGGTGCAAACACACGCACACAAGCAATGCCAGGCCTGTACTAAGTGCTTGAAGAAGTTTAGCTAGGGTTACTGTGGCTGGTGTTTTTAGGACACAATCCTCCTACACTCACACAGTCACAGGACCGGTGTTGTCATCCCCATTTTACAGATGGGGACACAGGTGGCTATCGTGTGAGACAGATCAGGGGTTCAATCCAGGACTGGCTGGTTCCAAAGCTCGTCATCATGACACTCTATTTGCAGGCACATCCAACCAACTGGAAGCTGGTTTTAAGACTGGTTTTAAGTTTTTAAATTTTATTTTCATCTGGAAGCCAGTCTTTCAAAGACTTGGTTTCCCCATCTGTAAACTGGATACTCATTCCTGGTACCAGATTGACCCCGAGGGCTGGCAAGAGGCTCAGGTAAAGGTTCATGTGCTCTATAAACAGTAAAGGAACACTCAGGAGGCTGTGTGGCTCCTTCCCAGGGTTTCAAGATGGGGGAAGTAGAAAGGGCACGTTTGGGCTGAAGGAAAGAAGCCAAGATACTTCTGTTTTGGAGAGGTTCTCTCTTATTGCCTACTTATTGCCAAATACAAGAACAGGTTCTTTTTTTTTTTTTTTTTTTAATTTTTTTTTTTTCAACGTTTTTTATTTATTTTTGGGACAGAGAGAGACATAGCATGAACGGGGGAGGGGCAGAGAGAGAGGGAGACACAGAACCGGAAACAGGCTCCAGGCTCCGAGCCATCAGCCCAGAGCCTGACGCGGGGCTCGAACTCACGGACCGCGAGATCGTGACCTGGCTGAAGTCGGACGCTTAACCGACTGCGCCACCCAGGCGCCCCAAGAACAGGTTCTTAAAACACACGGGCCAGTGATTCTGGTGAGTTGTGTTTTAGCAAATCAGCTCCTGCCCTGCTTGAGATAGCCAGGGTTCTAAGAAATGTCCTTATAGGACAGTGTGGCATTCAGAAAACGTTTTCTGTTCGCTTGGCAGTGGCTGTCACCCTCACTGGCAACCAGGAGAGCTCAGATAATCCACAGACTGTTTTCTAATATGTGGTCCATGAGTGAGGTTCACGAAGGGGGAAGAAATCCCATACACCTGCAACTAGTGGCATTCACAACATGCCTTGACTGCAGACAAGAAAATCCATCCCTCCCTCCCTCCCTTCCCTCCATCCCCTCTCCGTCCCTCCCCTTCCCAGAAGCAGAGGGGCTGGGCTCCAAGGGTAACAGGTACAAGAAGGGGCAGGAGCCTGCATTAACATATATCCCGGCTTGCTGTGACTTAGCTGACTTAGGTAGGACCCAACGTGTTTATAAATCTGGCAGACAGGGCGGGTAGCTCCTGAACCATCTGCCCAAGAACAAAACCTGTTCTCTCTCCAGCAGGTCCTGATCTGTCCACCAGAGCCTCTCCATGCCTCCACATCTGCAGAGCTGGTGGTGGGGAGATCTCTGAACTGACAAAAGGCAGGGCATGCAAAGTGAAAAGAGCAGCTAACAGACATCTGAACGCTGGGAACCCCGTATTATGGGTGATGCAGAAAACCCTGATGAAAAACGAGGTTAATGTGGGGAAATGCTATCACAGCATTAGCCCGTGATGCTTGCCTCTATAATTAAATTTTCCTCAATTCCACCTCATCAGATTTATCGAGATTACCAGGGACGCATCAATAGCAAATTACTCCTGATGAATCATTTTACAAACTGTGTTGCTCCCACCTTCGTGTTCCCTGCCACTGGAACATCATTAATAGACACAAATGCTGATGTGGTGGGGGGCAGCTCCCAGTGGGGTACAATGACCCCTGGCTATTCCTGGGCAGGGTTACAAGAGCCTTGCCATCCTCAGAAACTCTAAGGAGGAAAAACTGGAAAAATCAGGACCCAGTTAAAGGCCCCAGGCTATTTTACTGGGGTGAGGAGGTAGATTCAGGACCCCTCCTTTGTTATATCCGACAGGTGTATGTGGAGCAAAGAGGACAATGCTATTCTATCCCTCTCTTCTGCATCTTTCTTTGGGAACTCTCAGGGATGCTAAAGATGTGAACCTAATCAGGAGGGCACTTGAGGGCCCTCAGTGGGTGGGCTCTGGCCCAGCTAGTTCTGGATGTGTTCTTTTGCCTGCTTCCCAGGGGAGCTGGGAGGATCAGATTTCCTTCTCCAGAAAATATGAGGCCTGGATCTTTCTGCTTGCTCAGCACAGAAACTTAGAAGAGGCCCACACAAGTTCACTTCAACACCCCCTTGTTAGGATTCCAGCCAACCCCTCCCCATGTCTATGTCCCCCTCTCCTTGTGTCACCAGCTAAATGACACCCAGCCCAGAACTGAGAGTTTAGCTAACCAGAGGCTGGAGTGCGTTTTTGGCTTCTGGGTTTCTGATATGTTAGATATAGACCAACAGTTTCAAATACAGAGAGATCCAGAAATCCTGTTTCTAAGAATCTATTTTATAGATGTATCTGCATGGGCACAGACAATTTCAAGAATCCTTGCAGCGTTACCTGTAACCCTACCACGACCGAAAGAAACTGTATGTCCACTCAGGGGATGAAAGATAGATTGTGGGTCTTTCTCCCAGTGGAATACGAGGCAGCTAGTAGCTTTATATATATTGACTCGTTAAGTCCAAAGAGAAGTTTCACCCCAAAATGTATCACTCCATTTTCAAACACCAGCAATGTGTGTGTGACTTATTTTGTGTGTTGATGCTTTAGAAGCCTTGAGAAACCTCTAGAAGGATGAACACCAAAGTGTTGGCAGTGGTTACTCTGGGAGGTAGGACTGAGCAGGGAGGAAGATGTTCCCAGTGATCAAAGGGGGAGGAGGAAAGGACAGAAAAATAAAAGTAAACTCTCTGGGTAAGAAAAGAAAAAGAAGGCGGCACGTTAAGAGTCTGACATCCCTCTCTGTGCTCAGCAGGAACCACTGTCCTGATTTCCTATTAACAACTCGTTTCCTCACAGCTTTTTATGGACAGAGAATCCTGAAATAACGTAGTGGTGGCTTGGCTTGCTTTTGAACTTTAAATGTATGCGCTCTAATTATGACTCTTCCGTGATATTTTCCTCTCAACATTATGTTGTAGAGACTCATCCAGATCAATGCACGGCACGGAGCTCCGCTGTCTGAACAGACCCCGCGGTGTTCATGCATCTGAATGTGGGCATCTGGACTGCTTCCGGTTTGGTGCCATTATGAACAATTCTGCTCTCCTTCTGCAAACGTCTGTAGGGCATACACCTTAGGCTGGGATTTCTGGGCAGTAGGAGGTGTGTGTTCAGCTTTGGTAGGAGATGCTATGCCATTTTCTAAACCCGTTTTATCACTTTGCCCCACCCCCCGCCCCACGCCAGCACTACATGGGAAGCCATTATTCTCCAACCCTCCATCATATGATATTGTCTAACCTTCGAACATTTCACAACATAGTGGCATGAAATCGGATCTCTTTTTGCTTTTAATTTGCATTGCTCTCGTTATTCGTGAGGCTGAGCATCTTTTCATATGTGTGTGGGCCATTTATGCCCTGTCCTTTTTTTTTTTTCCCTTTCTTTCTCCTTTCTCCTTTGTAGCAAAGGCCAGCAATCCTTTTCTCTAAAGGGCCAGATAGTCGGTTGTTTTGGATTTGTGGGCCATGCAATCTGTGTCAAAATTACTCGATGCTGCCACTGTAGTCCCAAGGAAACCATAAACAATATGTAAATAAATGGGTGTGGCTGTGTCCCAATAAAACTTTATTTAAAAAAGAGGGAGTGGGCCAGATTCGGCCCCTGGCTTGTAGTTTGATTTATGGGATTTCTTTATATATTCTGAATGTATTTTTTTTTATGTGTAGCAAATATTTTCTTACTAGTCTTTTCATCTAGTGTTATCATATTTTTGATGGAAAGAATTTCCTATTTTAATTACTATTTTTAAAAAAGTAAGATTTGCCAAAACTCAGTATCTGCCTGGGTTTATTTCCCATCTTGTTTTAAATATAATCAGGGCTCTCTGGAAGTCCAGTGGGAGAGCATCTAATAATTAGGTACCTAATACACAGATGACATCATCTCAGTGTGCAGGTAGAAAATTAGAAGGCTCTCTTTGCAAACAAGCAGGGAAAAATGCCGAGCAGAGAGCACTATTCTCTGAGGCAGCCCACATGCCCCCCCACCTGCAATGCCTGAGGGAGAAGACCCAGGAGACGCCCGGGATGGATTATTTCCACCCCCAGAGACACTAGGAGTACTCACCTGGTTTGATGGGCTGCCTATTTGAGAAGGTCAGAGGTGCAACGAGGAATTTGGTCTCTGCAACTGGCACCCAGTGGTGAAGAATTTTCACTGTCCAGACCCCAGGCCTCAGGGGCAAGTTCAAAGGGGGCTTGTAGTGAGTGAATTCGGCAGTGGATTCAATCAGGATGTCATAGGTGGCTGCGATGATGTTGACGGGATCCACCCAGATGACAGTCACGGTGACATTGGGGCCCTTCCCCCATTTCTGCATGCCTACCGGCTCATCCATGGGCCCCAGGAGCCCCCCAAAGTTGCGGAAGAGCCGCTCCTTGGCATCCCAGTCGGTGCCGACCTGAAAGAAGAGAACGAGTCTTGGAATCACTGAGCCGGATTTAGGATACAGGGTCCCAGAGAGGCCTACGATCCTGCTTGTTGGGCTACATACACCCATTTTACAGATGAGGAAATGGAAGCTCTCAGGAGGTCACCTGCTCAAGACTGCAAAAGTGGTAGTAAGCAGAAGATTTGAGATTTGGACCCAGTCTGTGGTCTGTTCATTAAACCACTAGGCCTCGTGGGCCTCATACAGCATTTGACACTTGGAAAGAAAACACACAACATGCACTGAATCAATCAATGCCTGCTGGCAGGCCATCCCGAGGACACATACCTCCACTGCTCAGCAGGTGCGGGCGGTTTCCACTTTGGTTCTCCGTCTTCTAGATCAGGCACCTCCATCTAGTATGACATTCTGAACATGAACAGAGCTCAGGTTTCTGAGCTGCTCTATCACAAGCTGGGAAAAAGGAGGGTCCCTCAGCCTCGCTTATTGCTGGCAGTTCACATGGCTCTCCTGGGAAGAGACCGCTGTGGCCTCCCTAACGCACTCAGAGCTAGACCTCAGGGGTGGGACGTGGCTGTGACACCCACCCTTCCTGCCAGCGAGCTGGTGTCTGTGTGGCTCTGACTGGCTAGGGGCCTGCTCTTGGCTTCCCTCCTAACACTAGAGTCACCTGCAGTTTGTTCTTCAGCCAGAGTGGCCAGGAAGAGCCTCTGAAATGTCCTCTCGCTGCTGCTCAGTGCCCCTGTGGCTTGCTTCACTGTGCTTTCCTGGTGCCTAGCACCATGCCTGGTGCACAGCAGGTGTCCGTGTCTGGTTAATATCTGTCACATCGCTGAGTGAGTGACATCGCAAAGAAATGAATGGACTACAAAGATCCCTGATACTGAGCTGTTACTATTTCAAACCAATTTAAACGAGGGGTCTTCTGCTCCCCCAGGAGATTTAATTTCATGTTTTTGAAGATACAGCATGTGGGCAATGTTGTCAGCAGATAATGAGCACACTCTAAGGCTTGCCTGTTTCTGTGGTCTTTCCATGACCAGCATCTCCAAGGTGTGCGTGCGGGTTGGGGTACAGGTGCACGAGAAGGTGCACCAACACCTTCTCAACATGAGAAGATGCCTCATGTACAGGCGCTGGCTTACTTTCTTGTTCTTGCCACTGGTTGCTGCGTCTGGTCTTTCTCTTAGACCCAGAGCTCCGTGGCTCATGCTTCCCAAGAGCTTACCATGGGACTGGCTTAACGCTGAGCGCTCCAGTGCACCCACTTGTTTGACCCTCTCCGCTCTGTGAAGGGGAGACACCATCATTATCCTCGTTTTACAGATGAGAAAACTGAGGCTCAGGGCACTGAGGTCACGTGTTGTGGTCAGTGAGGGGCAGAGCCAACAAGGGGACCCGGGAAGTCCAACCCCAGAGGCTGTGTTCTAGTCCACTCTTGTGTTGCTGATCATTCATTCACTTGCTCATTCAAAAGTTCACTCACACAGACGTGCCAGACGCCTACTGTCTGCCAGGGATGCACGCTCCCACAGCTTGTTCCAGGTTTCCATGTTTACACAAGAGCCTACGGACTGGGACCGAGGAGCTGTCCTAAGGGCAGCGGAGGTAGGGATGGCTGTGGCACTTCGGCAGGGGTGGCCGGCCCTCCCAGATCGATGATAATGTGGCATCCGCTGCCACCGTGTGGATCAGCTCCCCCTGAGGACCCTGGTGCTAGCACAGTGGCTGGAACACAGCAGGAAGCAAACAGCTACCATTAACTGAAGAAATGAATGAATGAGCGCACAGGATTCCAGATAGCCTCCACGTCTCGGAGAGTTTTCTCAAGAAATGCAGTCCTGTTACGTCCCCTACATCCAACCCTTGCTGGTCTCAAGTCCAGTCTCTCATCCCCATCCTGCGAGGTCTCGTCCCTTTCTGTCTCGCTTCATCTCCGCCCCCCAGCCTCCCTCCCATTCACCCCTGCTCCAGGACACCTGGATGTCTTGGCGCCTCTGTGAGGAGGGCTCTCTCTCGTCTCTGACCTTTTCTTTCTTTCTGGCCCCCTGGCTGGAACAGTCTTCCTTCCTTTCCCCACCGTCCTCCTGCCCAGACCGCACTCCCCACAGAGAGCTCAGCCAATGCATCAGCTTTACTAAGAAGCCTTCCCAGTTAGAGGCACCGCCCTGGTGCTTCTCTAGTCTCTTTTTTAAAAAAAAGTGTTTATTTTTGAGAGAGAAAGAGCATGAGCAGAGGAAGGGGGAGGACACAGAGAGAGGGGACAGAGGATCTGAAGTGGGCTCTGTGCTGACAGGAGAGAGCTCAATGCAGCGCTTGAACTCAGGAGCCATGAGACCTTGACCTGAGGGGAAGTCGGATGCTTAACCGACTGGGCCACCCAGATGCCCCGAGGTGGGTGCTTCTCTAGGTGTTTGCCCCTCTCAGTTTTGGGTTTTTTTTTTTTTTTTTTTGCACAGTTTTACAACTTTTAATTTATGTGTCTCTTTCCTGAGCTCCGGACTGCCAACTCCATGAGGAGAGTGGCTGTGTCTGGCCTGTTCACCGATGTATCACTGGTGCCTAAAGCAGTACTGAGCACATGGTGGTGCTCGTCTGACTTTCTCCATCCATCCATCCTCTATCCATGAATAATTAGGGGCCAAGCACACGGACATCCCTATGCACCAGGCCCTCCACACGCTGGCTTTCCCACAGACACTAACAAATGGAGGACTGCTCATAAACTTACTGGGGTCCTACTTAAGGAAGGGCTTTGTGGCCATTTAGGGCAGTGTGGGGATGCTCCAGACCAGTGTCCTTGGATTCCCCAAAGAAAGGGGGATGACCAATTCTCTTAAGTCTGAGCTCTAAAACCAAGATAGTCCAGATAGAAGATCTGTACAGCAGCTGTCAGTGGAGAAGTGGATCTCATTTCCAATCCTAGAAGAGGGGGCAGAAGCCTGGCTGCCTCCCCCAAGCACGAGCAGGGCTGCCTGAGATAGAACCCCACTGCTGTCACAACCTCTGGGGCTTCAAGATCTTTTCACAGACTCACTGTGCAAGCCCATAAACGCTTACTACACAGTGATTACTACTCAAATTTAAGTGCCTGTTAAAGTTCAACATATGGCTCCCCAACTTCAAACCCACTAAGAGCTTCTCACTGCATTTCAAATACAATCTGAGCTTTCCTTCCATGGCCTTCAAGCGCCCCCTCATGATCTGTCCCATTCCCTCCAAGACCTCCCTTCTACCACTCTCCCTCTCACGGTGCTCTGGCCACACTGGCCTTGCTGCTCCTTGAGTGTGCCAAGCTCCTTCCTGGAGGCCCAGGGCCTTTGCACATGCTCTTCTCTCTGTTTGGAATGCTATAGGTCTTCCAGTGGATGGTTCTTTTTTACAGGATGCTGCTCTGCAGTAATCTCCTTAGAAAAGCTTTCCTGAATGAACCATCCCATTGGAAGTAGTCCCCATCAGCCTCTTCAGTCCTCAGCAAGGACAGGAATGAAATTTTATGTTCTTTAGCTGAAATGTTTTTCTTCATTTATTTGCTCACTCACAGGCTGCCTTACCACCTGACTATAATTCCATGACAAGAGCCTGTCTAGGTCACGGTGGTCTCTCTGCACCTAGTACACTGTAGCCACTTGGTGACTGTCTGTAAAGCAATGAGCATCTTTTCTGCCAACCACCAGCATGGCACTCCCATGGGATGGAGAAGTCCCTCTGATGGCCCAACAATGGCCACCTGCTCTGAGCCAGGCCCTGCGCAGAGTCCTGGGGCTGTGCTGCCACAAGGCGGGGGGGCATTCCCTACAGTTCTCTCCTTTCTTTTTACCAATTTTATACTGTTTGCCTTATAAATTATTAGGAATTCAGAAAAAAATTCAAAATACAAAATCCAGGGCCCCCTGCATCACACGCTGTTGCTCTGCCAGAGGTCTTGGTGGTTCTCACATCAAAGTTACCAGCCCTATGGTAGGAAGCCTCACAAATCACTAGCCATTGAGTGGCCAACCTCATTTGTCACTGCCAGAAGTGCCCAGTTACCCACTGGCAGGCTGATAAACAGGGAGAGCCCAGCCACCAGGCATCCGTCTCGTTAATGGGACGTTAATGTCTTCAGTTGGCCGCCTGGGGCCCCCAGCGCAGGATCCAACTGGGGAAGTGTCTAATGGCCCCCTGATGCTGGTAATTTATGGAGTCGACTTCCATGGCAGCTTGAATCCAGCCAATCCATTTGGATCCTTAATTGAGAATGGTGGCTTAACAAGAAACCCCATGCAGTAGGGCACAGCTCGGCCAGGTAGGCCACAGGCGGCTGGTGACGGACCGGCAGGGACAGTATAAGCAGGTGGGATCCTTCCTGCCTATCCCCACCCACTCCCAGCTTTTTCAAGATACTCCCTATTCTAAAACTAGACTCTTCGTAGTTAACCCAGCAGCCCAGCTCACTGGGACTGCTCAACTCCAGAGATGCATCACCTTCTCTGGCTCCTTGCTGATATGGGGAAGGCAGAAATCAGGTGCTGGAGTTTTGTGTGGGCGACCCTCACCACGCTGGATCATGCTTCCTTTCCTCCGACATCCCCCACCCAAGTCGACATACTCCTTCATTCAGAAATCGTATTCAGCACCTAGAGATGCTGGGTACAGGGAACACAGTCCCAGCTTTCTTGAGGATGATCAGCAAGTGATCAGAGAAACCAACAAGATGATGTTTAAATGGTAAGTGCTAAGAAAAGAAAACAATAAAATAGGTACATGTCAAGTGGAGAATTTGCTCTTGTGGCATATGTAGGTGGGAGGGAAGGCTTTTCTGATGGTTCACCATTGGGATGCAGATCAGAATAACAAAAAAAAAGCTATGTGAAAACCTGGGGGAATGTATTCTAGGCCGGAAGATGAGAATCTGCCAAGCTGGAGGCAGGAACAAGCTTGGCATGTGTGACAACAACACAAGAAGTGTGAATGGGGAGGAGAGTGGTAACAAATGAGGCTGGATACATAGAGGCCAGACTGGGTCTGCAAGTATGGCTGATGTCATAAGGGTGGTGCTGGGCAAAAAAAACCCCAAAAAACAAAATAAAAACTAAAAATGCATCCCATGGATTCATGTACCCAAACACCTGTCTGTATCCACCCACCCATCCATCCATCCACCCACTCACCCATCTATCCATCCATCCATCCATGCATCCATCCATGCATCCATCCATCCATCCATCCATCCATCCACTCATTCAATGACTGATTTGAATAAAACCCTGTGCTAGGAATTGGGGAGACAGAAACACCATTAAGCATGAGATGCGTGGGCAGAGATACCTGGGCTCAATTTGGAGCTCTACCACTTCCTAGCTAAGATCCAGAAAGTTCTTGGCCCTCCAGAGGCCTCAGTTTTCCAGTCTGTAAAAGGAGACTAATGCCATCACTTCATTACGATACTGGTTTTTTCCGTCTATTGCTAATACAGGTTTAGGAGGAGTCACTGGGTAGGATAAAAAATTAAGAGGATTCTACTGGTAAAAAAAACAGACCAAGGGTTCAGGTCAGTTTGGACCACTGAGAGCGGCCACACACTCTGTCTCCCTCCCTCCTCCCGTTTAAGATGCCGTTTCCCGTGCACTGGAAGATCTGCAGGTATGGGGTTAGCTATCGTCCAGGCTCTCCAACTCCCCTTCTCTTCCATCTCCATCCTCAAATGTCAGACTGGGAAACAGAGGCCGGCAGGGGGCCTGCAAAAGACGAAGAAGCACGACAGGACTCCTACCTCAGAAAATTGGAGCCTCCCGAAGTCACTGGGGGGACTTGCAATCTTGAAGACTTTCTTTGGCATCACCCATGTCTCCAGGGTCTCAAGTTTGCTCACGGCCAGATTGGTAGCGTGATGCTTGATCAGAAAGCCCTGGAAGCGGTCCGCAAGGAAGTAGAGGTGGACGGATGCTGGGTGGCCCATCGGGTAGTACCTGTAACAGATGCAGTCTTACATGGGCTCATGTGGTAGGTCCAGAGGTGTGTGGGCTCACAACAGAGCGCGTTACCCATCATACTGGGGCCATTCCAAAAACAGGCCCCGTTTTACACAGTGCAGACCATGGTCCTTTGCACCCTCCTGAAAGCTGCTCCCTGTGTATCTCGGGTCCCAATAACTATAAATGACTTCTTGGCTGTTTATAAATGTAAAACATGCTGATTGAACAAAAGCACAATAAAGAAAATAAACATTATTACTTTTGATGCTTCTTCCCATGGAGGATGTCAGTTCACAGTTATTTATTGATCCTCTGGTGCTAGGTACCAGAGAGTGACAACAGTATGCCAACGGTGCCATATTGATGTCTTTCCCTTCAGCCTTATTTTCTATGCATATATTTGCATATATCTTACATATTTGGGATCATAATACACCTTCTGCTTTTATTCTGCTTTTGCTTCATAGTATTGCCTAAGCATTATCTCATGTCTTTGAAAAGTCCCTGAAAACATGATTTTTTCTGAGTGTGTGCACACACACCACTCCACTGTAATGCCATAGGTCATACAGCAAGTCCATCTTTGGATGCTTAATGTGTTTTTTGTTTTTTTGTTTTTTTTTTTTTGCAATTCTAAACAATGCTGCATTAAACATCTTTTAATAAAAAACCTTTTTTGGAACATCACTCGCTCTCATCTCCAAAAGGCTCTTTATGTCTGCTGTTCAACTTTATCAGAAAGGTTGTACTGATTTACATTCCCACTGTCCTTCTCACCCCACAGCATTGGGTATTATCCTTAAAAACTACTGCCAATCCAAGAGATATACACACAAACAGGTAGCCCCTTAATACACATGCCTTTGATACTCAAGGTCTCTGGGCTGAAAGGGGCAGGGAAGCTAAGCAGAGGTACCCCAAGGAGGCAGGCAGGGGTGGGGGGGAAGGCAGAGAGAGAGGGGAGTTGTGGACAGCTCAGCTCTTTGTCCTTCCTACGCATGAAATAAAAGCTGCCGGCCTCTGTAATGTGTTAATAGCATAGCACTCAGAAGGTGCTGGTGGCCCCTAGGGAACAGCATTCCACAAATCATTGCCCCACCCCTTGTCCTTCCTGCCCTCTGGCTCCAGTCAGGAGTTTAAGTCTTCATGTCCAATTATAATGGTCAGGGAAGCTGCCTTCCTGTGTTGACACATCTCCCGAAGTCACCATCTTGTTGTTGGGATGCCTCCGGGGCTCTAAGAAAAAAAGCTTATGCTGTTTTGGGATTGCCAGTGGAACATTCAGGGCTTATGCAAACCCGCTTTGGGTCTGGATGCTGGGAGCCACAAACCCCCCTCCCTGGACTGTGCTGCCGAACTTTCTGCCATGATGGGAATGCTTTTCTCCCCTGCTGTTCAGTACAGTAGCAACCAGCCACCTGTGACTCCTGAGCGCTTGAAACGTGGCCAGTGTGACTAAGGAGCTGACGTTCGAATTTTAGTTAATTTAAACGTGAATGCTCGCTTGTGGCTGGTAGCCACTGTGGAGAGCCTAGAGTTGTGGAGGGGTCTTGGGGCAGCCTGCATTCATGTCCCCAGTTCTTCACCTCCGCTGTCTCCACACTCTTTTCCATTTGACTCTGTACGTCTCCTTGCACCAATGTGACAGTCTAGTTCTCGGTCTTGAATCTGTTTTGGCTAGCAGTGTGTGGTACAAGGGGTGTCATGCCAGGTCTGAGCCAGAGCCTCCAGAGTCTTGTACATTTCTACTTGGCTCTTGTTCTTTTGTGCCTACCTTGAGAGCATGCCTGAGCTCGCCTGCCAGGGGAGGAGGCATGGAGAACAAGAACAGAGCCATCCCCACTATCCCAGGGAAGCCATCCTAAATCCGCTGACAAGTCTCAGCCACAGACAACAGAGCCCCACTTGTGACCTGCAGCTGGCTGTAGATGCGGAAGAGACACCAGCTGAGACCAGGAAAACTGCCCAGCTGACCCACACACTTGAGCGCTGTATCAATGCTGACCCTTTCAAAACACTGATTTGGGACTTGTTATGTGGCATCATTACAATAGATAGTCTGTCCACGTTTGTTCTGTAAGGTGGGTAGGGTCAGTGAAGGTGGATGAAACATAGGAGAGCTTGTCATGAGAGTCAAGAGAAAACAGTGGTTCCAGAAGGGAGTGGTCAGTGGTACTAGGTGCTACTAAGGGATCAAGTAAATGAGCCATGGTCAAGCATTCTAGAAATCCAGGAGTTAGTCTTTGATTGCTTGCCTTCCCTCACCTTCTGTCAAGAAATCCTGTTGTTCCCACCTGAATCCATCCTCTCTTCTCCTTATGCACTGCTAGCATCCATCCTCATCCAAGCCACCATCACACCCTACCTGGCCCTTTCCAGGAGCTTCCTTGCTTGTCCCTTCCTACTTTGTCCACCGTAACCCATTGTTAGTAGCCATATCCACTGTCCACTGCTTAAATACCATAAGTGGTTTGCTTGATGTCTATGATAAAATCCAACCTCCCCATGTGGCTGACCAGGTCCTGCCTCTCCTTCTAGCCTCATTTTGTTTCCCTTTGTCCCAACCCTTTATCTTCTAGCCACATGGATTCTTTATTTTGGGTTCTTGAGCATGCTAAGCTCATTTCTACCTTGGGACCTTTGAACAGGATAAACTTTTTGCTGGGGATACTCTTCTCCTGTTACATTGCACGTCTGGCTCTGTAGTCCCATTCTGCACAAATGTTACCACCTCAGAGAGATCTTGCTTGACCACTGAATCTTAAGTCACCAACTCATTGCTACCATGTGGCTTTTGTTAGGTATGCTGAGGTACTGTCTTTACACTAGAATGGAAAATCCTTGAATTCAGGGGCCTGGTTTGTCTGGGTCACAGCCGAGTGCCCAGTGCCTAACAGGGCCTGACACATGGGAGATGATCAGTAAATGCATGTTGACTGAGTGAAAATTCTAGAAGGGTTTTCTCTTGAACCTTTGGCTTCTAAGGTGCATCTAGGGTACATATAACCCTATATATAACTGAAAAAAAAGTCCTGTGATACCTCCTCTTGAGTGTATATGGTACTTGAGCAATTAAAACTAAAATGAGGGGTGTGCCTGGGTGGTTCAGTCCTTCAAGTGTCCAACTTCGGCTCAGGTCATGATCTCACGGCTTGTGATTTCCAGCCCCGTGTAGGGTTCTTTGCTGACAGTTCAGAGCCTGGAGCGTGCATCAGATTCTGTCTCTGTCTCTCTGTCCTCCTCTCCCACTCACTCTCTCTCTCTCAAAAATAAACATTAAAAAATTTAAAAACAGCAAGACCGGTCGTTTTAATTAGGTGCAGTACACTATACAAAATCCAACAGGATATGACCCAAAGGGTGCCAAAGATGCATCCCATCTGGCCCAAAGGGGTTTTCCTTATTTAAAGAAGGTGGGCATTGAAAAAACTTAGATTCACACAAAAATCTGGATTTCTAATTTCTCTTGAAAAATCAGGAGACTGGTTGGCAACTTCAAGTCTGCAATTCCCAGAAGGCAAGGATGTGCTGGAGCTCAGTACCAGGGCCCATGGGTACTCCACACTGGCATGGTCACCCCGCCCCGTGAGGACTGGCACTGGTTGACACCTGCTATTCTCTGGCTCGGGATAGCATTTGGATTTAAGTGCCTGTATTAAAATACTGACATGGTTATCTCTGGATGGTGGCTCAAAAGCAAACTTGTATGTATGTATGTATGTATGTATGTATTTGTTTATTTTGTATTCTCTCAATTTGCCATTTCAAAAATTTCTGCAATGAACATATGTCATTTTATAATGAGAAAAAAAATCAATAAACATTACTTTTATGAAAGGTTATACTATAGACTGGAAGGACAATTTGCATGAGACACCCAGAGCAAATGAGACTCCTGAAATAAAGTTTTCATTTGCTATTTCCCCAGACACCCCAGAGGCAGGAATTCACTCTCTTTTGCCTTTTGGGATAAGGGTCCTTTGTCCTGATTTATTTGTAGGCACATATCCATAAATATATCTGCTTTGCCCACAGCAAGGCACAATGGTTCTATTATAATAAAAAATGAGGTAGAAGCCAAAGGATTCTAGGCCTGAGGCAACTTGATGGCTTGTTTAATCCCCAAACAAATACCAGGAGAATATTTCAACAACCCTAAATAAATTGTGGGTGTCTTTTGGAATTTCGTATCGGTCATTTACTTTATCAATTCCATCAAGTCTGGGACTAAAACTATTCTTGGACAACATTTGCCTCCCCAGAGTCAGACACCGAGTTACCAACAGGGATGCATGTGGTGGCTCTGAAAGCCAGGATCCTGTCCCAAACTAGCAGGAGGGGAAAGACACTGGTGACGACCTTGACCCGGGGTACCGCACCTATCCACAGTGGGCGTGTTGGAGGGAAGTCTGAGCTACTGGCCGCTTGGGAGAGGGAGGAGTGGGGCTCTTAGGGGAGCCCCAGATGAGCATCACAGAGGCCTTGAAAGTGACCTTCAAAGACTAGGGAAGGGTGGGCCGCACAAGAAGCGGGGAGGCGCTGAGCACAGGGAAGCAGCCAAGGAGGAAGCGGTTCATACCAGCTACGAAGCGTGCAGCTCCCACACCGGGCTCAGTGTTGACTGCTTTTGGCAGCTTCACGGTAATGGCAACTGAGATACCAACAGTGACATGCGTCCTTACTGAGCACTTAGCGTGTAAAACACTTAAATGGGGATGATAATAGTAACAGTGATACGTAGCTCATGAGGCAGCGTTTGAAGATGATCTCCGTTAAAATTCACACCACCTTACTGACACTATGTGCATCTTATAGATGAGGAAGCTGAGGCAGAGAGATTAATGACTTGTCCAAGGTCAACAGGTATGGAGTGCAGTCCCGGGCTCCCAACCCAGGCTGGTCTCCCTTCAAACCCAGTCAGAACTCGGAGAAGGGAGGCGAAGTGTGAGGCCAGGAGGAGAGAACGGAAGTGTCTGCTGCAGCCCAGCTGGGTATGCACCAGGCACTGGGCGGATACTCCCATGTTTGCAGCTTGGAGGGAACAAGACAGTTCCTCTTTCTTCTCTTCTTCCACTCCCCAGATGAGGAAACAGAAGAGCAAGGAGGGACACCAGGGGAGGCCTCAGTGTGGACAGACCATTGTTCCAAAAAAAAAAAAAAAAAAAGAAAAAGAAGAAATGTTTTCTCTTTGTAGTTAAAGGAGGGAGGTGGGATGACGAAGAGAACGGAGACCAAGAAAGAGAGGGAGAGTGATTAGCACTTCTGGGAATACATCCTAAGAAAATCATCAGAAAAGAGAAGGGGGAGAAAAAAAGAGGCTTTCTGCACAAAGATAGTCATCAGAACATTATTTACAATGGTCCATTACTGCCAAGGCAACGGGAAAGGGCAGAACCAGGCAAACTCTGGAATTTCTACTCAATGGAATCCTTGCAGGCATTAAAGAGGATCATTATCATTAGGGAGGCGGCAGAGCGGCATGGGGAAAAGGGGGCGAATATTATAACATCAAATGAAAAAAAAAAAACCAGGGCTACCAATTCTTGGTGCAATTATGTAAACATCTGCAATGCGCATTGCTGGTACGGAAGAAGAGGCAGGCAAAATAGACCAGGGCTGGAGGGCTTCGCGAAGGGGAAGGGGCCCAGGGTGAATGATCTTCTACCTTCCCCTCTTCTTTCCATATATTCTAGAACACTCTTTCTTCAAGTCTCAACTGGTACCTGCTAGTGGTGGGTGAGATGACGCTAAGTGGTACCTGAACATCTTAAATAACAGTTCTGCATGTTAACGACGCTTCTGGTTATATTTTTAGGTGTGTCAGTGATAGTATGGCTATGTATTAAAAAAGAGTCTTTATTTTTCAGAGATACGTATTAAAAATACGTATAGCTCAAATGAAAGGTCGCCTGAGATTTGCTGCAATCAAACTATGTGGGAGGAGGGTAAGTGGGCAAGGGCGAAGAGAGGAAATCACCTTGGCCCTGAGCTAGAGATTGCTAGAACTGGGTGATGGGAGCGTGGGGTAGCACTCTGCTATTTCATATATACTTGACATTTTCTGTAATAAAAAGTAAAAAAAAAAATAATAAGTTCTGCATTTTCATGGTTACCTTCCACTTAAGACAAACACCACTATACAACATGGTGATCTAAAGCTTCCCTGTAAGATACACGTACTTAGCATAAACATGAGCGCGCTGCAAGGGAATAAGTAGGTAAACAGTAGACTTGGTATTATGAAAAAGCGGAAGAGTGACCGTGGCTTAGAGTGGAAGAGTGCCGGCCCTTCGGACGGTTCAGATGCTTTTCAGGCCCTAGGAGACTGGGAGAGGTGAGGTACGCGGCTACAGCCCCCAGAGAGGTGCAGGTCCCCACGCAGCGCCCCCTTTTGGTGCTGTGCCGCCCGCCCCTCCTGCACCCGGGAGGATTCTCCCCACCCATGGGCTCACCGGCAGCTGTTCTCCCCCTCCACGTGCAGCGACGACTCAGCCCGTCGGAGGCCCAGGCGGGCAAAGGAGTGATACAAGGTGAGTGCCACGTCGCTCAGGCTGTGGGTACCATCTGGCTCATCATACACGTTTTCCCAGTAGGAGCGGAGGCCCGGGGTGCCCGCGGGGTAGTTCCCGTACAGGTAATAGTCCAGCTGCCCGATGATTTCCTGATTCACCACGGCTTCGAATTTTCGGGCAAAGAAGGTGGGCCTGGCTGTCTGCTGTGCTCATGGGATAAAAAAAGCAGTGTCAGGGAGTGGGATGGGGGAGGGAGTGGGGGTTTGGGGAGCAGGGCTCGGCAAGCCACCCTGTCTGGATCCACATCCCAGCTCTGACACTTTCTAACCTCTCTGTCCTCAGTTTCCCTATCCGTAAAGTGGAGATCCTCAGAAGTGTGTTAGGACTGAATGAGTTAATATTTGGAGAGCATTTAAAGCAACGATGGGCACAGAGTAAGCATCATTTAAATGTCTGTTAAATAAATGACGTCCTAGATGTTTATAGCTGAGATGGATCTCAGGAATCATTTAGCTGAAGGTCTGGGGCAAATATAGCCTACAGATATATTTTAGTCGTCCAGCAGAGTGTTTTAAAATTGAATTAGCTGGCAATATTTAAAAAGTACAAGAGTTCACAGAAACAACTTTTAGCTTTCCTTTAAACAGAAATACATCTAGCAACATCCAGGCCCCTGTTCCTACATGGGAATGACTGCTTAAAGCTGGAGAGCAAGGGGGCGCCTGGGGGGCCCAGTCAGTTAAGTGTCCGACTCTTGATTTCGGCTCAGGTCATGATCCCAGGGTCTTGGGATCGAGCCCCGCATCAGGCTGCACTGAGCGTGGAGCCTGCTTGGGATTCTCTCTCTCCCTCTTCCCCCTCTTCCCTATGTGCCCACTCTAAAATAAAAAATAAAAAGGCTGAAAAGCAGCTGTCCCTTTAGATGGGCATATCCTCTTCAGCTCGCTATAGTCTCCACTACTCCCTACTGCCTCCTGGGCACTGCAGCTGATTTACAGACTCACAAGGAACTCCGAGAGGTACTGATCAGAACAATCTGTGGGAGTGAGACTTAGGAATCTACATTCTTAACAGGTTTTTGGGGTGATACTTTTATAAGACTCCAGGGTAAGGTAAATGGTGCCTGACTGGGCTAAATACCACAGTCAATTGAACATTTTTTAAAAAATTCAGATTCTGGGGTCCATCCCCAGGCCTACAGACTCAACATCTCTGGAGATGAGGTTTAGGAATCTGGAGGCCAAGAAGCTTCCCAGGTGACCATGATGCAGTATTAACAGACCACGTATGTAAACCAGGTTTTCAAGGAAACTGAGGTCCAGAGAGGGAAAGGGACTTATCTAAGGCCATACAGCAAGCTAATGGCAAAGCCAAGATGAAGATCCAGGGTTGAGGATAAAGAAGGAAAATTCTGAGCCCGCTGTGACCTACTGGGTCTTATACTAATATCTGGGCAGGGATCAACAAAGGGCCATAGTAACTATTTCCAGCTTTGCAACTACTCAACTCTTCTGTCATAGTGTGAAAGCAGCCACATAGTAAATGCAGCTGTGGTCAATGGGTGTGGCTGTTTTCCAAAAAAACTTTATTTACAAAAGCAAGCAGTGTGCTGGATTTAGCTCAGGGGGTGTAGTTTGGTGACCCCCATCTAGGACTGTGGAAACAAAACCTAGCCCTCCCTTGAGGAGCTAATGGTCTAGTGTTATTACTGACCTTAAACTGGGTCTAACAGTGTTTTCACTGCAGTGGGTTAATAGCACCAATGACCATAAAAAACACCGAGCACATACTATGTACACCGAATGCTGCGTTTTATCACCACCTCGAATCCGCAACTCTGCAAAGCAGGGATTATGAGTTTCATTTGACACAGAAGGAAACTGAGCTCATATACAAACTCACACGGCTGCAGGACTCTCAAGCCCAAGCTCTTTCCACTATGCCATCCTAGGACTGGGCTGCTGGGTAAGCTGGAAGCTCCCGAAAACAAACATCCTTGGTATTATTCTGAAGATCCCCTCGCTTCTCGGCTTCATGAACCCTGTGGCGGTTCACGGACAGTATTTAATAGTATTCTCACTCTCTCTGGGGGGGTGGGGGGGAAGTTCAGTTCAGTTACCTTACAGTTAGTGCTGAAAGGAGACCACTTGGGGTCAAATCCTTACACTGCTACTTCTAACTATGTCTTTAGGCAAATCACTCAGGGCTTTAGCTTTCTCATCCTTTAAATGGGTATAATAAAATACATACTAAGCACAGAGTCTGGCACATGGTGTTAGCTATTATTATGTGACTATTATCACTACTCCCCGAAGCTTGCTACGAGGGGCTTCTAGACCTTCATGTTCTCGAGGCAGAGAATGGACTCAGAGGCCGGCAGCCTCCCTCGTCTGCTTGTGATTCTTTATTCACAGCTGTATCTTCTAAAAGGGCACGTTTCTATATTTATCACTCTTCTTTGAACAAGAACTCTAAGTTCCTTACAGGCAGCAGTTTCTTAGACTCTAGATGTTGGGGGATATTCTTGATCTCTGTTTACTGTGAGAGGAATAGCTGTGAGCACGTGCGAGGTCTCTGTGTTAGCTCGTCTTTACCAGAGACCACGATGTTCCTGGGAGGCTGGGGCTGGAACGCAGATGCCACCACCAGGGGCAGCGCTCCCACCAACTGCCGTGGCCATTTGCTCTAAATGATGAAGGTCCTTGGCATTGAAGCAAATAGTTGGTCCTCTACAAAAGGGGGAATCTTTTTTTTTTTCCTTTTGAATAGGTCATCTATTTCCCCTGCAACCTTCTTTCTGCTCAGTGGATCCTTTCTCCATGGACAAAGGAGTTAAATGTCACCCAAGTTCATACCTAAATTAACATGGGTTTGAAGAGGTCCCTGGGTAGCTCTTAATCTGCCACCAAAAACAGGCCTAAAAGAATACTTATTGCAGCAACCGCTTACAGAGGTGAAAAATGTTAGGTGGGCACCTTGAGGAAATCCAAATAATGAGACGGAACCCTTTGTGTGTTCTGCACCCGTGTGGACACAAAACCAGGGTGGCAGTGGGGTTTGATGGAAAAGGCCCAGGTCTGCAGCTGGAGGCATCCAGGAGGGACCTCCAGCCCTGCCACTCCACTCTGTGTCCACGGACAATGAAGTTAGCCCCTCTGTGCCTCAGTTTCCCCACGTGCACAATGGGGATGCTGCCTACCCCAGTGAAGCCAAGGCCCACAGAGGTCCTGGCACAGCGCCTGGTATGGGACAGATTCCTACTCCTGTGCTTCTCAAGCATAAATAGCCTCCTCCTCTACCTGGGAATCTTATTTATGTGCAGATTCTGCCCCAGGCCAGCTGGAGCAGTGGAGATTGCAGCCTTCTAACAGCTCCCTGGTGATGCTTAGGCCAGCTCCCTGGACCACACGCTGAGGAGCCTGCTAAGAGACTAGAAGCTCCACTCGGGTGGGGGTGGCCATGTCCTCCCATGGATGGTTCTATTATGTGTCAGAGTGAGTCTGTGGGGGCGCCTCAGCTCGGGTTACCCACCTGCACTCCCTCTGTGTTAGTGGTTGGGGAAGAAGCACACCATATCCATGTGGTGACCTCAGAGTGATGTGTTTAACCACTCTGTAGCATTCTGCTCGCCCTCTCAGCAGCAGGTGCCAGGGCATGGTGAGGGGGGTGAGGCGGGAGCGGGATGGGCACTCACACAGGACGGAAGGAGGCTGCCATCCAAAAGAAGTCTGGGCGCCAAGCATCCTTGGGGCTCATGGAAGCCGATGGAGCATTTATGACCCCCTGCCACTGCTCCCCCCAGAACCGTAAGTCGCTTGGCTGTGCCGAGACACTGTAACGGCAGTAACGTTTCTACCTCTTCTGACTTCTTCGGGTTCAGAGAGCGCGGTGTTTTGCAAACCTGACTGCTCATCAGGATTCTCCAGAGTGTAACACATCAAAATAAAAATTCCTGGACCTCAACAGAGATTAGAAATTCTCAAGTGGGGGTGAGTTTGCCCCCAGAGGACATTTGGCGATGTCTGAAGACATTTTTGGTTTTCCTAACTGGAGTGTGTGGCTAGATCTAGCGGCTGGAACCCAAGGATGCAGACTCACACCCAACAACGCACAGGACAGCGCCCCACAACAGAGAACTATCCAGCTACCATGTTCAGAGGGCTGAGGTTGAGAAACTCTGCCCTGGGTACACTCAACTTGGAACCCAGAAGTGTATTTTTACTGAATATTTCAGGGGATTCTAACTGAAAAGCAGTAGAGAGAAATGGATTTGGAAACATACATAGCCCTATGGGACCTCGAGTTTTTTTTACCTTTCTATGCCTCAGTTTCTCTATCTCTAAAATAGATTACTGATAATATTATCTTGGGATGCCTGGGTGGCTCAGTCAAGCGTCTGACTTCGGCTCAGGTCATGATCTTGCTGGTCATGGGTTTGAGTCCGCTGTCGGGCCAGAGCCTGGGGCCTGCTTTGGATTCTGGGTCTCCCTCTGTCTCTCTCTCTGCCCCTCCCCTCCCCCCTCAAAAATAACCAAACATTAAAAATTTTGTTTAAAAAGCCAATAATACACTCTCTATGTGTCACACAAGGTTGATGTGGGGTTCATGAGTCAATACAGGCCAAGTGGCTAAAACTGTTGTGGCCTAGGGGGTAAGTGATCAAAACCCGGTGGCCACAGTTGATGCTGTCACTGTTACTATGGACACCCAGGTCTGGAAACCGCAAGATGAGAAGACTCGCAGGCCCGGCCTCAGAGGCCTGTGGACGTGTGCCGGGAGGGTGTGGGCCAGGGGCTGGCAGGGGCCCCGGTGGGCTCACCTGGAAGCGGTGGAAATCCTGTGGCTTGAAGTCGTTGGGGGAGCAGCCGCACCAGTCCACGATGTGCTTGTACTGGCACTTACAGCCCAGCTTGCGGTTCCAGTTGGTGATGCGCAGGTTGTTGTCCACCATGGTGTCGCAGTGGGGGCTGTTCTCCAGGACGGTGTGGAAGAAGGACTGCGGGGAGACAGGGACCAGCCTGAGACCTCCTCCAGCCTCCCTCGAGTGGGCTGAGGTGGTGGTGGTGGGGCCTCCCTTCCTCCAGGACCACCTGACTGCGCAGGGACTCCCCTCTCCTGGACACTCATTGGGTCTCTCTGCAAATGGGGTCAGCTGCCAGCTTGGTCCAATTCAGGCTACACAGGATGTTTTGTCCAAGTGGCTTCATTCTGTTTGCAAGTCTAACGCTCTGAGTGTTTCTCTAAACTGTCTTTCCCCAGCAGTCTACAATCTGATTGCAAGACGTTTCCTATTGTTCACGACATCTCTGTCTGCCCGGCAGAGAGGAAAAGTCCCTCAGGTTATGTCAACTCATGGGTACCAGAGGAAACGTGGTGACAATTTTCCAGAAAACCTTGGGCCAAAAGGCCTCCTGCTTTGCAAATAGTCAGATCTGAAACCAAGGGGATTCCTGTCTGAGATATCTAGAGAACAAGGACTGATGCTCTAGAATTTCACCCCTTGGTAAAAGAAGCCAGATTCAGGGATGTTTCAGTCCCAGGCCCCCCTCCTCCTGCCTCAGCCACACGGGTGTGGCTACAACACAGGGAGGGGTGGGGCAGGGCTGCTCGCTGTCCATGGTGCTGAAACAGGCTCCATTAGTTTCTTGTAATCCAATAACTCTTGGCCAACCTCTCCTAGGAATCTGAGAAGGAAGCAATACTGAGAGTGAAGAAAGAGACCAGAGAGAGGAGAGAGAGGAGGGGGGAGGAGGGACAGGGAGGGAGGGAGGGAGGGAGGGAGGGAGGGAGGGAGAGGGAGGGAGAGACAGACAGACAGACAGGCAGACTTCTGTTTGGACACTGTTTTATAACAACCCCAGATACCAGGCAGATACATTCTCCCTGCTCTCTGCTCCCTAGGGGGAAGATGTTGGGGTACACATGTCTGCCTCTAATAAATTTATAGCTCAGCCTTTAGATTTACTCTAAACTGTTTTCCTAGAGGTGGTCTGGGAGGAGGGAGGGCAAGGTATGGATCCTGGAGTGTTAAGTGCCTGTGTGTGCTGGGGCGGGGTTGAGATAGAGCCAGCATCATGAACGGCATCTTGATTAAAACAACCAGAGCCTCCAAACAGTCCCTTCTCAAACGGGGGATGGGCAAAATGAGGCTCCACCCACGAACTCCAGCTGCCCTGTGCTGCTAAATGACATATGCCCATGAACCTGGATTTTAAGCTTAAATTGTCTACAAGCCCACAGAGGCACATATTCTCCATCAAACAGTGGGGAGAAGTTCCCAATTACCAATTACCCTATGTCCTTTCATAATGATACAGAAATTCCCCGAAGATAATGGATGAGGAGGTTATCGACATTGAGAGAAAAGGTGATTTTCGCTGAAAAAGGATTAAAAGCTGATTACCTAATGTGTGTGCAGAATAGTAAAACCTGGCCCAGTGATGACAAGCCCATCATCCCTCTGGAGTGACGTGGGCAGTCAACCCTATCAGCTTGGCACTGCTCCAGATGTTGGTGAGGGATGTGGAAACCATCAAATGAGATACGTTGTCTTGTCTGACCTAGACACACAGCCTGAGCCTGAGGCACAGCCAGGAAGAAATGGTAGACCACTCACGAGAGGTGTCATGGGCTCAACAGAAGGGCAACCAGCTCTGGAGTTTCCTGAAGTCAGAAATTAGGAGGAAAGGGAACTGGAGGCCAGAGAGCTGAATCGAGAACCCCCCAGTCAGGTCTGATAAGAAGGCTGCTGGCAACATTCAGAACTGTGTCCACCCTCCCCCCCGCCATTTTCAGATGGAGCTGGCACTGTTTCAGAACAGGCTGCAATTGTACACAACCAGGCTTCTGAAATGGGCTGCATGTTTGCATCTCCTCCAAAATCCATAGGTTGAAATCCTAGCCCCACAATGTGATGGTGTTAGGAGGTAGGGGCCTTTGGGAGGTGATTAGGCCAGGAGGGTGGAGCCCTCATGAATGGTATTAGTGCCCTGATAAAAGGGACCCCAGAGAGCTCCCATGCCCCTTCTGGGATTGAGCACAATGAAAACTGTCAGTATGTAAACTGCAACCCAGAAAAGGGCCCTTGCTAGAACCTGACCATTCTGACACCCCAATCTCAGACTTCCAGCCTCCAGAACCGTGACAAGTACATTTTTGTCGTTTAAAAGCCACCTAGTCTATTGTATTTTGTTATAGCAGTCTGAACTAAGACACCTTCCCCTCACTGAGGTCTGAAAAGTGGTGACAGGCTCCCTGGAGCTTCCAGAAGCTGTCAGGAAATGTTGAGTCCCAATGGCTGTCAATGCAGGGGCTAGTACAGGTCCAGCAGAAGCCCTGGCTCTTTGTCTTTGAGATCACTGGAATTTCTATTGTGACCGATGAGGCCAACACTAATGTCTATCATGATATGATTAAAAAAATTAAAAAAAAAACCCTCAATATTGAAAAAGGGATTCTTCATGTTGAAAAAGTGGTTATTACATGATTGATGACTGTAGAGGATCTCTCAAAAGTTGATGTGGGTGTGTCCTGAAAGAGCCGGCATATACAGTTGTGAGGGTTACACACTGCACAACCCTAGTGGGACACCATCAACACTGTCCATCTGAGAGGTTTCAATTTTTTTTTTTTTAAGTTTTCTGGAAAATGGCAGTGAAGGGTCTTGTTCTATCAAAATCAGTATATTGTGATGATTTTACGACCAATGGGAGCCAAGTGTCTTAAGGAAGAGCTGCCTTTTCTACTTTGCACAAATATGCTGTGTGGACTGCTAGTGGCCGTGTTGTATGCCTGTCTATTCCATACCAGAGGCCGGTTATGACAGCAAGGACCCTGGTGGCAGATGCAGTTCTCCAACTTCTTCTGGATGTTTGCAGGACTATGTATTGGACCCAGCATTGCTTTGCAAAACCTTCGGCAAAAATTCAGCATCTGCTTTGTTCCAAAGGCTAGAGCTGGCTCTTACCTTGCTGAGGAACTTTTCCCTAGACACTCACCTCAGCAGGAAGCAGGGTATAGGAGTAAAATTGCTTCATTTTGGTCACCAGATCATCTGTGGAGAACGTCACATACTCCACAAACTTCCGGTTCAGCAAGAACCAATCCGAGCCTCCATCCACAGCAATGCCCTCTGGGATTCGCCGGTCCCCTAGGCGCCACATGTGGGCGTCACACTCCAGGAAGAGTCGGTCCAGACCCTGTTTTCGGATGAACCTGTGAAAGCCAAAGTAGCCCTTAGCCCAGAGGTGCACAGAATCCAAATGAAATAGCACAGTCATGTCAATAAAAGCATGTACTGACACTTACTGTGTGCCAAGTATTTTTTTTAATGTTTATTTATTTGAGAGAGAGGGAGAGAACAAGTGGGGCAAGAGGCAGAGAGAGAGAGAGAGAGAGAGAGAGAGAGAGAGAGAGAGAGAGGGAGAGAGAGAATCTCAAGCAGGCTCCACGCTGTCAGTACAGAGCCGATGTGGGGCTCAAACTCATGAACTGTGAGATCACAAACTGAGCTGAAACTAAGAGTCGGACACTTAACTGACCGAGCTACCCAGGCACTGCTACTGTGTGCTAAGTACTGAGCCAGGGGCTCTGTGTGTAGTTTGCCACTTGATCTACACAAGTGAGACAGGTCCCTATGTCCCCATGAGGTAAGCACTGTCAATATTCCCATTTTATGGGTGAGGATGCTGAAGCTTAGAAGGTTTAGGGGGCTTGCCCACTACAAGTAGATGGCAACAATCATCTGTTATAACCACTTCTTCCCTACGGAACTTTTGAAATCGCCTTTTCATGCCATGAATGCCTTAGCACTTTGGTGAATACAGCTTATGGATGCTCATCTTGGAATAATGCTCTTAAAGGCATACCTTAAATATATAGTATTAAAAATATTACAAAAACCCCAGTTATGATGTAATTCATATGGTTTTAGATTCACACAAGAAAGACAGGATTACAAAATATTTTTCAAAACACCAAATTTGTGTGTGTTTCTTTTGTAACACATGAGATAGCAAGCTCTTGTGGCAGGTCTAACAACTGTTGTAATTTTGCAAAAGAGGGGAGCATAAATGATACTTAGAGGTATACGCATCAATCACAGTGATATCAAAATACGTGATTCCTTACAGTTACCGCGAATACCGTTGTGGTTTGTTACCTCCATTTAGCTGGATTTCAATTAGAGTTCAGTGAAAATAAAGATCACTTTCTTCCCAGCCAAAGTTGTGGGCCCCTAGAATTCTATCGGAGAACCCCAGATTAAGAACTCCTGCTCTGGAGTGTATACATATTTAGGATTTGCAAGGTGGGCAGAGCAGAATTGGCACTTCCTGTTTTGTAGATGCAGAAACCAAAGATCAAAGAGCTAGCGAAACGGATGTGTTGGGAAGGTGGGCCAAACTAGAACCAAGCCTTCTGACGTGAACCCTCAGTTCCTTTGCAGTAGGAGACCCACACCTGCTGTGTGCCAGGCACTGTGCTGGCCTGGTGCGGGGAAGGGAGAGGGAAGGATGTTGCTGTTCCTCAGGGTGCTGTCTCACTAGGACCTATAATCTCCTAACTATAGTCTCCTAACCCAGGGGCTTTGCTGCTTCTCCAGCTCATACAACATAAAATCAACCATTTTAAAGCACGTAATTCAATGGCATTAATACATTGACCATGCTGTGCAACTGTCACCCACGTAGTCTCAAAATATTTAAGCACTCCCAAAGGACATCCTATACCTATAAGTAGTCACTCCATGTCTGCCTTCCTTCTAACCCCTAGCAACTATCAATCTGCTTTCTGTATCTATGGATTTACCAACTCTGGACATTTCATACAGATTCACACATACAATATGTGGCCTCTTTGGGTCTGGCTTTCTCTACCAACAATAATGTTTCCAAGGCTTCATCCTGTGTTTCTGTCTACCCAGCATCCACTCCTCATTCTTCTGAGAACCACACCTTGATTTTACTTTGGACAGCCACCTATCTTTAACTCTCACTTAACTTGGGTTTGCACCCCACCCCCAGCACCAAGCGGTGGTGACACGACCCAGCCTGGTCAGAGTATTCCATCTGCCTGGCTGCCATAACTGATTCAGGGATGGGTGAGTAACTCAAGCTAACTCTGAGATTGGGCCCCGGATTTTTGCTGGATCTGCTGGGAAGGAGGGCTCTTCAATGGCATTTTCAGCTGAGAGAATGTAAGCCTAAAGCAGCTGGCAGCCATCCTGTCACCATGAGTACAAAGGTTGTTTGACAGTGGAGGTAACACAGAAAACAGAGAGAGGAAGGGAAAGAGAGAGGGGGAGAGGGGGAGGGAGGGAGGGAAAGAGAGAGGGAGGGACAGTCTTGATGACTATGCTTGAGACCCTGGATCCCACTGTGCCTGACTCACCCGGACTCCTCAGTAACGTGCTTAGGGCATTTTGAAATGGGATTCTGTCATTTGCCGTTGAAAAAGTCCTATACATTCCTGAACAACTTAAACTTTTATCACTACCATGATGGATGTGAATCATCTCAGTCCCTAGAGAAAGCAGATAGCCATGGACGTGGCACATATATACCCCTCTTCCACTATGCCAGTCTGCACCTCCATCATGTGTCTTAGAGGCCTTTGAACCTGCATGTCTTCAGATTAGAGTTACCAGTCCCCCACCAGGTAGATGCTATTTATCATTAGAACTGACTCTGGATTCCTCCCTTTCTGCTTTCCTCACAGTTCCTAGGACAGTGCAAGGCAGTGACTCGGGAAAGATCTACCGTGATGCCCAGACTTCAGGGTATAAAAGCTGCAGATAGTTCCATTGTGCTGGACGTGCTGAATTCTACAAAGAATCCCTCCCAGTGTGTCCTCCCAAATCCACTAGCATCCACTGGAAGGAAGTGTGTGGAACCTCACTAATAAATCCATATCCCTAGTACTTTCCTCCTGCTTAAGGAGAGAACCTGCCCATAGATACTGGTCACTCACTGAGCATCATGATCAGTAATTCAGCATTCAGTAATCCACTGAATTCTTAGCAAAACTGATGACTGTATTAAAAATGTTGATGACTTCATTTTTTAATATAATTTATTGCCAAGTTAGCTAACATACCATGTGTGCAATGTGCTCTTGGCCTAGGGTGTAGATTCCCATGATGCATCGTTTACATACAACACCCAGTGCTTGTCCCAACCAGTGCCCTCCTCAATGCCTGTCACCCATTTCCCCCTCTCCTCCCACCATCAACCCTCAGTTTGTTCTCTGTATTTAAGAGTCTCTTATGGTTTGCCTCTGTCTCTGTTTGAAAGTATTTTTTCCCCTTCTCTTCCCCCTGTCTTCTGTTAAGTTTCTCAAATTCCACATATGAGCAAAAACATTATGATATCTGTCTTCTCTGACTTCACTTAGCATAATACCCTCCAGTTCCATCCATGTTGTTGCAAATGGCAATATTTAATTGTTTCTCATTGCTGAGTAGTACTCCATTGTATATATAAACCACATCTTCTTTATGTCGCTGACTTATTCTGCTGAAATGTGCTTTCCATCTACATGGTGGTGCAGCTCTACCAGTAACGAGTTGAGTGACTTTGGAAAGTGATGACCCTGAGTCTTAGTTTCCCTTTTGGTAACATGACTTTGGAAAGTGATGACCAAAGTTGGGCTAGGTCTGGATTGTAATATTAAATGCCTACAGGAGTCAGACGGATAATGGAAGCATCTGAGGCAGGCTGGGTAGAAGACCACAGGGTTGGTGGAGTCAGCAAAGTAGAGAAGGCAGTTTTTGAAAAGCACTCAAATTCATTTAAAAAAAAAAAAAGGTGCTCTGATTAAATAAAACATATCCCTAGCCTTGAAGCCAGCACATGGGCCATCAGTCATATGGGTTAGGTAATCATAAGGTACTTCCCAGCTGTGACATTCTCTAAGTCACTCTGTTATATCCAGGAAGAGGGGGTGGGGAGGCATTCCAGACAGATACATGGGATCCCAGAGAAGGCTGACAAATTTTCCACAGACACACAGAGGATACAAGCCAACCAGAAGACCCAGGTATCCCTCCCAGGTATCCTTCCTAACACGTTTCCAAGTGCAAATCCACGCTGTCAGCAAAGCCACGTTCTCTCTGGGAGTCACTCGAAGGTTTTCCAATATACTTACCGTATCACTCCACTGACACAAAACTCGGCTCTAACTGCGTCCATTAAAGGAAGCGCCTGAGTTTAGGAAAATAAAATCCTACCTCAGCTCTGTCTGGTGCTAATTATATAATAATATTAAATTGCAGACACTTAACCCTGCTTAAACCTTTGAATTTTAGGTAACTTCCACAAGAACTTATGTGGTAGCCAAGACTAACTCACCCAGAGAAAGAAAGAAACAAAATTCAGGTGTTGAGGACATGCAAAAGTTTTCTTTCCATAGGCCAGCCTTTTAATTTTGTGTTCCATTATGTGGGAGAATAGCATCGTCTTGCAATTTTAATGTGATGTCCCAGACCATAATATCCAAATACAATATTTATGCAGTAATCTCCAAAATGAAATATTCATGGGGTGGGAGATTGGTTGCTATATTTACTTGCATTTGAAAACTGATAAGCTGCAAATGCATGCTTTGGTTAATTATGAGTAAATAGAGACAAACAATCCCCCCAGGTCTCAGTTCCTGGGTTAAGAGGGGCGTCTGGACTGGGATAAAGCAGCAGAGGCCCAGAGTCTGGGTATTTAGCAGGGGAAAGGAATCAACTGCTTGGACAGTGATTTGCATTCTGTTTTCTACCCTATGCATTTGCCATCTCTTGAAAAAGGGAATGGCTGGAAATCAAGGTAAGTAGGCAAATACCTGGGTGTGCCTTTTCATAAATGTTGGTTCAGCAGTCAAGGGTGTGTGATTCTCTACCTGAGGGGTGGAGACTAGATTTATTTAAGCACTGGGCCAAACACACAGAAGATGACCAAAGACACTCTCTTATATTTAGTTTCATTTCCAGATGATTTGATTATGTGAGGGCAACCGAGTCAACAGGTGGAATTCAGAGCAGACAAAAAAAGGATCTGGGTGCTAATGATGACTCTATCTTCGCAGATGGGGAGATATGGGGTTGGCTTGACTCTCTGGAATGCCAGTTTCCTCATCTGGAAGATGAGTTCCATGACACCTGTGCTGACACCCTCCTGAATCATCTGTGAAAGGCTGACAAATAAGGTTTACAAAGGTCCTTGCTAAGTATTCAGTAAGCACTATTCATTCCAGCAATGGATTGAGCCAGTCATTACACAGTGAACCATTCTTACATAGCAATTATACCCTCCCAGAATCCCTCACATCTGTGACCACCATTTCATGTTTTATTTTTCTCCATAAAACTTAAAAATTTGTACCACTGTATACAAGGTATTTATTTAGCTTACTGTCTCCTTACTAGATGTAAGTCCCAAGAAGGCAGAGAGTTTTTTGCCTGTTTTTGTTCAAAGCTGTATCCTTAGTGCCTAGACTAGTACCTAGCATACAGTTGGTGCTCAATAAGTATTTATTGAGCCAATGAATAAAGGGAGAAGTAAAAGCCATGAAATTGTTCAATAAGGAAGTAGCAGCCCTTAACCAGGTATCTGATTCTTCTAACAAACATTTGAGACACAAAGGAACTCAATCCAAGAAGGTTAAGGGCGTTCCCCAAAGTCACACAGCTAACAGTCCTGGACTCGAATCCAGGTCTGGATGAATCCATGCAAGCTCTTAACTGCTCTGTCCTGATTGCCAGGGTCCTTGTAAAAGGATCCAAAGGGAGGATCTGAGAATTTTCACTACCTCAAAAAGACCCGGTGCTGAAATGAGAAAACTGACAGAAAAGGGCTCATTGTTGGTCTTGGAAGAGCTCCCTGCCAGACGTCACAAAGACTTCTGTCTTCAGAACAGACTACCTGAGGGCAAACATGGAATCAACTGCATTTGGTTTTACCTCCCAGGATTTCAGGGAGGGGTGGTTTGCCTTCCAGGGACTTTCTCTACTGGCACAATATGGAACAAAGTCATAACTAAATGGATTCTACTGAGATGTCATAGGGACCAAGTTCTACTCAGCTGAGCATCAAAGGAAATTGGATGGAAGGGGACAGGGGTCCTCATTCTCATCCGTGTGTGAAAAGGTCAGTTAAGAAACCTTCTGTAGCCTTTGAACATGATCTCAGAAAAGGCAGACAATGAAGGTCTCTTAATTCAGTTAATTCCCTGGCTACAGTCTTGGCATATTCATTGAGTGTGGAATTATTCCAGAACTGTCTCGTCCTATAATGAGTTTGAAAAGGAAGAACTCTGCTCCTCAGATTTTACAGCGTGTCTGAGTAAGAAGGAATCTTAGCAATCAGTTAATATAATTAATTCTATAGATTGAAAAAAAACCCCAACACACTGAGAGGATGTATGATTCAAAGACATCCAAAGTCACATAGCCTAGGAAAAAAATCTCCCCTTCTTCTCTTTTCCTGTCCAGTGATCTGTCACTGAATCCAGATTACTCCTTTAGCCTAAATACAACCTAAGCATTTTAGTTAAAAAATAAAGTCATGGAACAAAGCACGAAAGCCCACAGTGTATGAACTCAGCCAGCTATGTGAATGTGCTGACACGTAACAGCTGTATAATGCAGGGGCAAAGCTTTGGACTACACAATTCACGTGCTGGGTAGGCCACCAACCTTGGACGACCTGAACACGTAACTTCACATGGAAAATGGTGATGATAATAATGCTTCAGAGGGCTAGTGCAAAAGTTTAAATGAGATTATACATAGAAACGGCTTAGGGTAGTGCTCAACACACTGTAAGTGCTCCCTAAATATTCACCAAGATGCTTAATATTTTTCCTTCATCAAGCTACAAACTTAAATTTTCTATCTCTCCTCTTCTCTCTCCTGTGATTTGGTAGACAGGAATGGGCAGGGCACCTCCAGAACTAATTACACACCTCTATGTCCAGAAAAGCAATGATATTTCAGCACCAAGGACAGAAGCCCAGAGCCCCACACAAACCGTGAACTTCATCCCCTGTGATTATTTTAATAAGCAATGCCCATGGTTGTGGTAGTGGAGGTGACAAGGGTCATGGGCACCTTTCTAATTCTGTCCGAGCAGTATGAATACATCATCTTTTCATGCTACCAGTCAGCAAGGATTCAGCTCATTGGGACCTAGTCTGGCAGCTCCACAGGGACCCTACTGGCTGTTTCTTTCAGGCCCAGGCTGGATTGTCCCCTTTCCTGACCTAGGCTGGGGTCAACTGTTATGCCTCTACTCTGAAGTACCTGGAAGAACAGGGGGCTTGGAGCATTCACTCGTTCAGCAGCTCCAGATAGCATCTTCACTACCCCAGGTCTGTGTGCTGAGAATCTGGTTGTGAACAAGATGGACATCATCCCTACCCTTCTCCATCTTCCAGGGAGAGACATAAAAAATAGAATAACACCTACCATTTATTGAGCACCTGCTACTTTCCAGATCCCATTCCTCACACTAAATCCATATTCTCTCATTTAGTCTTTACTACAACCCTATGAAGGTTCATTTTACAAATGAAGGAACAGAGACATGGAGAGGCTAAGTAATTTCCCCAGAGCCACACAGCTGGTTAGTGCCAAGGGTGCAATTCTAACCTCAGCCGTCAGGCTCTGGATCCCACACTTTTAGCCACTGAGCTATAATCCTGCTCTTAATAACTAAGTAAGTAGACACAAAGAGCCACAAAACACATTAATATGTAATTAGATGTTTGTAATAAGTGCTATATAGAAAAACTCAAGGGCGCAGTGGCAGAAAATAAAGAGACAGAGACGTCATTAGTGAAGATTGTTGGGGAAGGGCTTCACTGACGAGGTGGCACTGAAGCTTCACGTCAAGGATGAGGAGGAATCAGTCATCTGAAGATCTGGGGGCAAGAGCTTTACTGGGGACCAAAACAGCATGTGCAAGAACTCAAATGAATGGAAAGAAGTCAAGGTGGCTGGAGTGAGAGCCTTGCTGACACATCTGAGCAGGTCAACTGCGAGAGAGGCAGACCCTACCTGATTGGTGGGGGGAATGCATCATCTACCTGGATATGGCAGGAAGCCCCACAGTGAACATGCTGAGGGAATCAGCGTGATACAGAGGCTAGGACTACAGACCCTGGGGCCAGATTTCCTGGGTTCTAGTCAGCCTCCCCACTTACAATCTGTGTGTTTAACTTAGCTAGCCTCTGGGCTCCCATCTGAAAACTGAGCCTGATAGGACTGCATTTCCATCATGGGGTAGTTTTGAGACTTGCAAGAAGTAACCTCACTAAGGCATTTAGGACAGTCCCTGGCACACAGGAAACCCTTCACATGTGACTGTTACTACTGCCTTGTGCGAAGAAAGTGGACTTGTGTTTGATATCCAAGGGTGGGAGAAAAAAGAAGACTGAGAAGAGATGCTAAGTCAGGGGCCCAAATCCTGGGACCCAGAATCCCCTGACTTGGTAGCCATATGGTCTTCATGGTGCTTGGTGCCCAATCAGCTTCTACTTCCAAGAGGCTAAAGGTCCACTGAAGGCTAAGTGGTTTTCCACAATTTTTCACACATTTTAAAAAACAGTGTTTACTGCCTTTTGTTCTGTTTATAAATGTAATGCACGTCCTTCATGGAAAACTTAGAACAGAAAGAGAAAGCAAAGAAAAAAAAAATCAAAGTCCACCTCTCAGAGATGACACCCTGAACATACTTTTGTCCTAGTCTTTTGTCTAACTTCGATGTATATTGTTTTGGAAAAAGAAAAGTTCCCAAGTTGACCTCAAAACGCATGTGGGGGCCAAGAAAGGAGATGCATACACAGCTTTGTGTGGGTGCTGGTGCAACGCAAAGCTTTATTTTGACATGCCTGCTATAATTGGATTAAATACAGTGAACATGCAAACAGTGATAAATGCACTGGTTGGGTTTAAGAAAAGCAAAGGGGAAATGCAATCTGCTTTCCCCATTGGAAATGAGATATTAATTATCTCCTCACATCAATCATGGTGCTATAAGACAGCTGGGGAGAGAGCCCATCTCTTGATAAGCAAGTTGGCACCAAAGGGCCTCCTGAGCACAGATTTGCTTGGAGGAGGTTCCTGGCCAGGCTCTCAATGGATTTGCCAACTATTGGCTAAACAGTTGCCTGTTTATACATCAAGGGAGGTGTGGGTCTGAAGATGAGTTCAATGTCAGAGAGAAAGGGCTGCTGAAGCTGTTTGGCTGTCATTCTGGTGCCCAGTCGGGGGGAGTGCTGTTTAGAGCAGGTAGGGTCCAGACCTGACAGCTGGAAGAAACTTGCTGATGTCACTTCCAACCTCAGGGCTGGGACCCCTCCTGGTTTCCTACTGGTCTAGCCTTCTTACCCGTCAAATGCTAGTTTCCATAAGAATTGGAGGAGTGCTTGCAAAATGTTAATCATATGTATGCCATTTTCAAGATTCTTCTCCATCATCACTGTCACTAAGTTGACACGCCCAACTAATTGTTCCAAGAGTTTATCCCTATATTCTCCCATTGAATTCTTCTAACAACTCTGACACACAGGTGCTTGATGTCACTCAGCCAAGGTCATACACCTAGAATCCAGAGTGTGGATTCCTACCTGCTGTGCCAAGTGCTTTATGTATAGCACTTACAGGAAAGCTCCCTTAATAATTTTCTCTAAATCAACTTTGAATAGCTTCAACGGTGTTTTTGTTTTTTTTTAAACTGAGTCTTATTCTCAGCATAACTTCTATGAAACCATGGGGCAGACAGCTAATTCTATCAATTGTTGTTGATACACTTGCGATCAGTACCTAGCTTTCCCAGCACTCCTGTCTGTGAAGTACCTGAATCCACCTCTCACGTTACGGGTGGATGGGGAACACACTTTGGGAGACGCCGACTCTAGAAAGGAGGGGAAGAACCTGATCTTTCCTCTCCTGATCATTTCAACAATACTTCTGCTTAAAGTTAGCAGGATTCTGCTCTTTCAGTTGTACGCCCCAAAGGCAAAACTGCAGGTCCTGTCAGATGTGGTCATGAATCACGGCGTGATAAAATCAGGCCTTAAAAGCCAGACCGAGCCATGTTCCAGTCCCAGCTCTGTGGTCTGCTCGCTGTGGAACCTTAAGCAAGTAAAATCAACTCTGTAAGCCTCAGCTGTACTCATCTCGAAGATCTCACTTGCCAAGTGAGGTGGGAATGAGACAACACACCAGAAAGTGCATGGTTCAGGGCCTTCCCAGGGTCAGGGAGGACACTCCGTCCTCCACAATGCCCATCTCCCTATTCACATTTTATAAAGATGAGGAAACAGAGGCTTGGAGAGTCAAAGCCATCTGTTGAAGTCCTATGGCCATCACATGAGCAAGCCAGCATTTTAACACAGGTGCCAGGCCTCTAATGTTCATGTACCTGCCCCTGTACCACAATGTGTCCCTGGGCTCAGCATGGGGGCCTGTGGACCTTGGATCAGCAAGAGAGCTCAGATGGACTGAGGCAGACAAAGTGTCACAGGAAACCCTATTCTGGCTGGTGGAAAGGATCTTCCCTTTCTAGCCCCTATCAGACCACCCCCCACCCCGGCCCCCCGCAACAATCAGGTTGCAGACATTTGGTAAACTTCTCCAATGCTCCCTGAACAGAAGCCAGGAGTTCCAGGGTAACTGCAAGGACCTATTTAGTCTGCAAGGACATATTTAGTCCCTCAGTGAGCTTTAGGACACCTGCTTCTGCTCACCCTACAGAGGCTAACTGGGAAAACAGTAACTGTGCTGCGTGCCTTTCATTGCATCGACTTTATTTTTGGAGGAAAGCAAGGAGAAATGGTGAACACAACACTCCCCTTCATTTAATTACAGGAACAGTCAGGACCAATTTGGCAGCTATTAAAATATTAGTTTGCCTTTATGCCATCCCTGTGGAGCAGGAGCTGGGAATCCACACTGGCTGCCAAGGGCTGAAGATGGGGACAGAAGGTCAACACTGCTATTAGGAGCCACGTGGAACTAAATACCGAGGCACCCTGTGGCCTATTTTGTATCTTACTGCTTGTTTTTGGTCCCTCCACATCGTTTGATCTTTTAAACTCTTTGCCTTTGTCACAATGTCTTTTATAAGGGCTGGTCCAGGAGCAGAGAGCATCAGAAGGAGACGTGCCTTCGGAGACCATCTTATTCATCCACTTTTCTTTTTTCAAAGGGAGAAAGTGAAGCCCAGAGAAGCAGAGTCGCTGCCTGAAAGCCACCCAGCATCCTGGAGGATGCTGGAGGAAAGCAGGCCCAGAATACAGACAGGCTGCATCATACAAGGGTTATGAGCTTGGGCTCTGGGGACACAGGCGCCTGGGCCGGAGTCCTAGCACTGCTGTAACTATGTAGGCTTCACCAAATTACTTCACCTGAGTCTCAGTTTCCCCGTCTCTAAAACGAAGCTACTAAGTCACCATTGGAGCCAGAAAATCCAACAACACAAAGGAAAATAGAACTAAACAAGGGAGTCAAAAAGTACACACTTCCAGGTGTGAAATAAATACATGCTGGGGGGAGGTGATGTATAGCCAATAATACTGTATTGTGTATTTGGAAGTTGCTCAGAGAGTAAATCTTAGATGTTCTCATCAACAAGAAAAAAAATGTAACCATGTGGGGTGACAGATGTCAACTAGACTTAGTATGATCATTTTGCAATATATACATATAACGAATCATTAGGTCATACACCTGAAACTAACATAATGTTATATGTCAATTACATCTCAATTAAAAAAATAAAAAGATCCCCCTCAGTGAACTACTTGGCTATTTGATGTGTTTATTTTACTTTAACCCGCTCCAGGAATAGCAAATAATTAAATGCCCCCCCCCCCCAATAAAAAGGAAAAGAAAAGAACTAACGGAGTCTAGGTGTGATTAAAGCATTTGAACTGCTTGATTTAGCCATATCTGAAGTCAGAGATCAAGGTTTTCCTTCCATTAACTTCCTTTACCCACTTAGTCTAGTTTAAGCTGGGTTTCTGTCATCTGCCACCAAGGGTCCTTTATAACACATCACCCGTGCAGGGTCTGAAGCCTAGCCATGCCCAGCTCTGTGCGATGGGGAGGGGACAACAGAAGACGCACAGTGGCTAGGGTTACTCATCAGCAGGTGAGGCCCCAGCTGACAGAGAGGAGAGGGTGGCAGGTAATGGCTCATTTTACTATGAAATTAATACTACATTACTGCCCTTCATTCATTCAAGTAAGAGAAAACCAGCCAAGGGCTCATTCCTGGGTAGTGGAATGTGGGAGGTTTTCTGTTCGGAGATCCTTGGGTTTTAGTTTTATAGCAGGAAGTGCCAACAACATCTTAGCCGGAAACTTTATGTTGTTCTGTGCCATGTGGGTATTACCTGTCAGCTACTGACGCACATCCACCAGACAGGTATTCACACACCCAGCGGGGTAACTCTGGCCCAAACACCATCTATTTATTTCTCCCACCACAATATTTTCATCCTACACTTATCATAGCCATGACATCACCATCATCATCACCACCATCACATAGGGCATCTACTATATGGTGGATGCTTTATATGCAGCATCTCATTTAATCCTCTCAACCCCAAGAGTGTAGGTCTATATTTATTTCCACTATAAAGGTAAGGGAACAGGCTCAGAGAGGTTAAGACACCTGTCCAATGCAACATAGCTAGGACATGGCAGAGCAGGACTCTGATCCAGGAAGTACAACCTCAAGGGCCACGCTTTTAACCTCTGTGCTACATACCCAGTCCCAAGCACTGGGCCTAGAAATAGCGGACAGAGAATAAATACCAACTAGGCAGGAATAATAATACCAGGGTGGATAATAATTCAGACACAAGTCTATCAAATTACAATAGGCTCCTTTCTGATGAAACAACTTTGCACAAAACACATATTACAAGGTTACCTGGAGGTAACCTAAGGGCCTAGACACTAACACCTGGGCCAGTTTTGATACCTAACACCTGAATGGAATCTTGTTCAGCTCTACATTGCTCCCATGGGCTTTGGGGTCAGAGAACTGGGTTCAAATTCTAACACTTACCAGTTGTGTAACCTTGGGAAAATCATTTAGACTCCCCAAAACCCCTTTCGTCTCCAGACAAATGGGGATAATGATTCTTATTTTGCATTGAGCGGCCCTAAGAATGAAATTGGATCCCACAGGGAAAAGGTCAGTGGAGCAAGGGCACTTATTAGGAACACATCACACAGTGGCTGTAATTCTTGATCTACCCAGGCCTCTCTCCCTTTAGCGGTGGGAACATGCTCACACTAATCTGTAAATCATGCTGATTTACAGCATCCTCAAGTCTGGGGGCTCCTTCTAAATGTAAAAAATGCAGGCTGTCAGTAGGATGGGAACAAGCTATAAACAGCTGGATGAAATCAGAGTTAGAATTTAGGCAATGACACAACAAAGGATTCTGGGGTTACATCTGTAGAGCTCAGGAGATGGAGCTCAAGGCTACCTTCTGGTCCACCCCCCCGCCGTAGGTAACTCGGTAAACTGAGTTACAGAGCCAGCCAGAGGGCAGGTCAGTCAGCAGTTGCACAGAATGCCTGAAGCAGACTACAAACTGAAATGCCAGTGGGGGCCAGGTAGGGAAGGGGCACAGGAGAGGACAGGAGAACACGGGCTTTGTCTATGACCCAGGTGATAGCCTCCAATGAGAAACCTGAGGCCCAGAGTCAGTGGACCTTTGGATCTTTTAAGATGAGCTGGATGTGCCTGGGAAACATTGCTATTTTTAAATGGGGCTATTCATTTTCAAATGGAGCACTTGAACTAAAACAAAACAAAACAAAACAAAACCAACACAAGAGCCAAACCAAAGAAAACACATTAACGAGCTAAAATTATCCCATGTGCTGCCAGGTTATGGTCTGAGTTCAAAGCTAGAAAAAGCTGCCAGCATGTCAGTGATCTGGGCTGGTTTTTTTTTTAATGGTGTTTGCCATCAGGACGGTGAGGCCTATCATGTGATCTCCCCTAAAGGGGGCGCTTGAGACTGAATCCCTCGTAGCTGATCTCTGGCCACAGAGATATTGACTCTGCTGAAAGTGGGACTGCAGCATGCTATTTGTGGATCCAGATTGGGCTTCTTGGTGCCTTGAATCCCCGCCAATGTCTTGGGCAGCAAGAGTGAGGCACTGGTGAGGGCAAAGGGTGGGAATCAGGATATATGAGCTCAACTCCATGCTGGAATGAGACTCTTTTTCACCAGGAAGTAAGTTCCATGAGAATGAGGATTTTGTCTTGTTCAGCTCTAGAAGGGTGCCTGGCACATGCTTGGCACTGGGTGAGTGTTTGCTGAATGGCTGACCCAATGAATGATCTGGGGCCATCACTTAAATTATGGGGCTCAGTCATCCCACCAATAAAGTGGGAATGAACAATGGCTGCCCTACTTACCTCAAAGCGTTGCCATAATGAGATAATGGACCCAGGAAAGTGCTCAGTGTGTGTGTGTGGGGGGGGGGTGTAAAGGGCTATTACGAGAAGAGATGCATTTACTATTATCCCTGTCCTTGGCTGACGGGAAAGACCGCTGCAGACCCGATATGGAAGGGGCAGGGGCCCACCCGAGCCATGCCTTCCTCCTGTCCTCTACTTTCCTCTAGGCTAGCCTCAAAGGAAGCCCCAAAATGATCACTCAGATTTTCATTTTGCACACGGGTAGGGGGAGGATGTGCTACCTTGCATTGTCCCGGCCGTGTGACTTCAGGAAATTCATATCTCGGTATCGGGAGAGAAATGCCACCAGCTGGTCATTCGTCCTGTGGAAACAAACCAAGAGGAAGGTCAGGGTCCTCCAGAGACCATGGACACTTTCTGAGTCTTGGCTCCCTTCGTGGTCACAGAAATAAGGTCCATACAGGCTAATAAAGCATCTTCTTTCATGGGTCACCACCCTAGGCTTACCACACTACATTAAAAGGGTATATTGGCGTGTTTGTATCCTACCTATCCTGTAGCCTGTACACTCTTTGAGTATAAGCATACTACCTTAGCTGTTCTGGAATCTCCAGTGCTCAGCACTGGGCGTGGCAAACAGTAAGTCACTAGTGTGTAGCTCAATGCGATACATAGCAATCTCAGGGTCTTTGCACGTGCTGTCCTTGGGAAATTCTGCCTTGTATCTTTCCAGGTCTGGCTTGCTGTTATCATCCAGGTCTCCTTTCAAATGTAACCTCTTCAGAGATGCCTTTTCTGGCCACCCAACCTAATATGGCATCAGCCTCCCCCACCCCCATCTTTATCATATCCCTTTATTTCCATTACTATTTTATTGTCACCTGCAAATGTTAAACTTGTTTATGTTATGATGTAAGCTCCATCAGGACAGAACCTAGTGGGACTTGCTCCTCACTAGCACATGGTAGGAGCTACATTAATGGTTGCTGGATGAATGAATACTAAGTCCTTGTAAAACCAGTGGGCTACCAATTGAGAGAGCTTTAAAAAATATGAAGTGCGATCGAAACAGATGACGTCGTTCCCAGTATTGTTATCCCAAATTTATCACCATCAATCTCGGTGCAGGCAGTGTAGTCACAGCTAATCAGCTTGTGCATACAGCTGTGACAGTATTTTAAAAGGCAGTCACACGGGTCTCCATCTGCCAGAAATGCAGTCGCCTCTTCTGCTGAATAAACCCAAACAGGTAAATGGTGCTGAAGTGACAGCTCCTTTATCATCTACTTTGCTCAGGAATTTTTACTTAGAAGGAAAGGGTTAACCATTGTTTCAAAGTGGGAGACGAGATGGAGGCGGTGGAAAGGAAGGACACTTGTGGAACCTAATGGAGGCTCTCAGAACTTTGGGGGGCAGGTAGGTGCCTTAGAAAGCAATGCCTGGGCTCTAAAAGCAGAAAGGTCTAGAGGCAGATCCCAGCTCCACTCCTGACCCAAGGGTGAGTGATTTAACATCTGGGTGGTAGGCTTCTCTGAACCCCCCTGACTGCCCAGCAGACAGTAGGCTCTCAGTACATATATAACGAATGGAAAGCTGGGAATATTTAAAGGGCATATAGTAGGTGCGCAATAAATGCAAAGTGCTTTGCTCTTCCACCTGCCACCATCTGGTCTAAGCAGCCCCCACGCCTCACTCCTCTTCATTTCCCTGCAACTCCCTGCAGCCGCACCACTGCAAGCCCCTATTCTGTGATTGGATGACGCATGCTGACCAACTCATAATTCCAGTGGAGGGGGCACAAAGCAGTCAAGGGACGCTGCAGTGAAAACGAGCCCTGCTGGTGTCCCATCCTATTACTGAAATGAACACCAATACAGAGGCGGCCATTCTGGCGGTAGCAGAGAGACCCCCGTCCGCACTGAGGTAAATCCGATAGGAACACGCAAGCCAAGCCCTGCCGAGGCACACAGAGGGAAATTCCAGGGACGCAGCCAAATGGCTAACCCCACGCATCTGCAAAACGGTGCATCTGGTGTGTGGACAATCCTGCCCACATGCTCCAAGGTAAAGCCCACGTGTGCCTCATACCAAGTTACAGACAGCCATGGGCAAAGGGCCTCCCGAAGTTGCGGGGAGAGGTGGGAACAAGATCAGCCCATAAAAAAAAAAATGAAAGCAATCTCTCTTTCCAAACCCTAAAGAGGCCCATTCCATCTCCGTGTCTCAGCAGTTCCTGTTTACCAACCCCCTTGCCACTCTGGGACAGTTCATTATCGTAGTCCTGATGAATACGGGGACAAGTTAACCTCTGAATGGGTCCCTGGCAGCAGGAATAATAAATAGGGCCTCTCAGCGGCCTCAGAGGGAGGATTGAAGGGGCCGGGCCGGGGCTCCTGGGCCCCCGTGCGAGAAGCCTCAGGCCTCCCAGGGTCAGTGGCTGCAGCTCCATTTGGCAACCCCAGAAAGCGCCTTTCAGGGCCCTGAGCTGGGGCCATTTTCACATTTACCGCTTCACCGAGTCCCCATCTGACGGGGATGAATAGGCATTTAGCGAATTTACTTAGCGATGCTTCCACATGAAATCGTCTCAAAAGATGACATCTTGGGGGAGGGAGGGCGGCTGGGGAGGGGGCTGCGGATTCCAGGCCCAGAGCCCGGGGAGGGAGAATGCGGGGGTGGGGGTGGGGTAAGGCTGCCTTTCAAAGCAAAGTGCTGTGTGCCTGGCTTGGCTGGACTGGCGGGGTCGAGGGGACCCCTAATTCCCCCTCCCTGGGCTCCCTCCACCGGCCCCCTCACTCCCCCTCTCTCTCAGAGTAAAAAGCTTGCTCTGCACACTGAAACCAGTCTCCCAGCCCTTCTTCAAGGGGACACGCAATTCGGCTGGGGCCCAACTTTTCCTATCACTGCTTTCCAACGCCTGTCTATAATTGCCTACATAATATTTAGTTCTCCTCAGATAATTAACAGCTTGCGATCTGTTGACATTTTACCCAGTTCCAGCCTCTCTCTCTCTCCCTCATTCCCCACCACATACGTTTCTCACTCTTCCTCTTCTGGTGGAGTCATGTGCCAAGTGGCACCCACCACTCATCACTTGTGCCTGTCCCTATCTTTTGTGAAAACCATTAGGAGACATGTTTCTTCGTCCACAGCCACTCCTCTATGACCGTGACTCTGGGCCCCTCACTGGCAGCCTTCGTGGCCGCTGGGATGTCTTTGTGGAAATACGTAAATAAGTAAATGTTAAAATAAGTGATTTATTTTAATAAGTCATTTATTTCAATTAATAAATTGGCTATAATATAAACAAACTTATTGGAACCATGTGAAAATCTCTGTTGAAATGAGGGAATAAGTGAATGATAGATAAGCTCCAAACATTACAAAAATTTAAAAAAAGGGGCTGCCTGGGTGGCTCAGTTGGGTAAGTGTCTGACTTCGGCTCAGGTCATGATCTCATGGCTCATGAGTTCGAGCCTCGGGTCGGGCTCTGTGCTGACAGCTCAAAGCTTGGAGCCTGCTTTGGATTCTGTGTCTCCCTCTCTCTCTGCCCCTCCCCTGCTCACGCTCTCTCTCTCTCAAATATAAACATTAAATTTTTTTTTTCAAATAAGCTCTAAACTACGACCATTTATGAAATTGTCCACCATGCCCCAGACCCTGGAGCAGATGTTTGCCACATTTTACTGCATTTAATATTCACAAAGACTTTATAAAATGCTAGTTTCATTCCCAATTTGCAGATGGGCAACTGAGACTCAAAAATTGCCACTTAGTGAAGCACAGCGTCAGGATTAGAATCTGAATCCAGATGTCAGAGAGTGTCATGCCCTTTGCTACTAGACTGTTTGCATAAATGAATGAGTGAATGAATGAATGAAGGAAGGAAGGAACAAATGAGTAAATGAATGAATGAATGAATAAATGAATGAACAAGTCAACGAGTGAATGAATGAGTGAACAAATGAACAAGTGAATGAATGAGTTCCATGCCAGGTGTAGGTGCTCAAATGCCCCCCTATTCAGAGCCTGGTCTTTGGATGAATGGCCTCCTTCCACTGTTACTAGAAATGCAGTAACTCAGGCTCCACCTCGGACCTACTGAGTCAAATTCTGCATTCTAACAGGATTCCCAGGGGATGCGTGTGCCCTTTAAAGTTTAAGAAGGGCTGCTTTAAGTGAAGCGTGAATATCGTAGTTAATTCTCTTCCTCTTTTCCTTCTTCATCTTTTCCCTAAGGTCTGCTCCTGAAAGCCTGGACTTGCAGCAAGTTACTTTCGTCTCAGTAAGCCTCAGGTGTTGGGAGTATGAAATAAAATAATGCCTGAAGATCTGTGCCGTAGCACCGGGCATATAGTAAGCCCTTGATAAATGTTAGCTGTTATTTAATAGTATTATTATTGCCATCTTGAATATCAGAAGCTTAAGACATTTTGAACTGGAGACAGCAGTATAATGACCCAGCCAGATTTGAACTTGGAAAGCTTTCTGTGCTTAAGCCCCAGGGGATGCCCTGTGGAGCATGGTTTGGGAAATGCCCCATCGAACGGACCTGTCTCCTCTCCCGGCTGGTGTGAGAGTTAGGAACTGGCTCCCGGGGGGCCACCTCGACATTGTGTGTCTAAGATGCATAATGGTTCTGGGCACGAGGACACACAGAACTGGGGGTGAGGAGGACAGCTCAGCTCTCAGGTCCCTCTAGTACCCGGGAGCCCGGTCACAGCCGAGCCTGCTTGCTGGCAGCCTGAAACAGGGCAAGGAGGGAATGGGGACCTTCTCAGCCTCCACGTGGAAAGAGCACAACACAGAGCCAGCCCTCAACTGCTCTACGTTCCTCCTGCCCACCAGGCTGTGGCCCGGAACCCCCTTCTCTGATACAGGATGCTGCGAAGAATCTGCCAGAGGTACTCCCGACTACCGGCAAGGCAAAAGCTAAGCACAGAGTTTTTGTGAATGTCAGGACTCAAGACTTCCACCCACTGATGCTGCCGGGTGTGTGCAGACCCCAGGGGCACCAGATCCAGGCCTCGTGGATGCGGCGGGTGGGCCATGTGAGGATCAGAAATGTGTGTGGGTGGCAGGGGGTGGAGGAGCAGGGCACTGGGCAAGCCGAGCATGCTAAGGGTGGAGACACCTTCCATGTGAGCTCAGAATAAACACACCGTGTTTCCCCAGCTTCCACTGATCTATCATCTGCATGGTTCTTTCAGACACATGTTCAATTTAACGTTCAATTCAATAGCGCTTCAGCTTTACCCTATGTGACAATATCTGTGGTATGTGATGTTTTTGTTTTTTTTTTTTTTTTTACAAATCTTAAATTCTGGTAAAATACACCTAACAGAAAATCTGCCATCTTAACCATTTTTACGTGTTAAAGTTCAGTCGTATTAAGTACCTTCGTACTGCTCTGTAACCATCAACCACCATACCCCTCCAGAATGCTTTGTATCTGGCAAAGCTGAAACCCTGTACCCATGAAAACAAGAACTCTCCATTTCCCCCTCCCCCAGCCACTGGCAGCCCCCGTTCTGCTTCCTGTCTCCATGAACACATTCATAGAGGAGTCAAAGTCCAGGAACCTCCTATAAGGGGGATCATACAGTACTTGTCTTTTTGCGACTATTTTTCCCCTTAGCACAATGTTCTGAAGGGACATCCATGTCATAACATGTGTATTTCTGTTTTGAGGCTGAGTAATTCCGATACACCATTTTTATGTTTTTTTTTCCCCCCCCCGTTACACATGAAAAACAATAATGACTACACATCTGGGTACCTCCTAAAGCACCTGGGCCACCAGGGGCATATGGAGAGCAGTCAGCTGTCCCGGTTTGTCCAGCCCTGAGAGGGGATCCAGGACGTAGATGCTTCAGTTTTAAAATCAGATGGTCCTGGGACACCTGAGTGGCTCAGTCACTTAAGCGTCCGATTATTGATTTCATCTCAGGTCATGAACTCACGTTGGAGCCCTGCATCGGGCTCTGCGCTGGTCATGGAGCCTGCCTGGGACTCTCTTTCTCTCTCTCTCTCTCTCTCTCCCTCCCTCCCTCCCTCTTTCTCTGCCCCTTCCCTGCTCACGTGCACATGCGCGCGCTCTCTCTCTCTCAAAAGATTAAATAAATATCAGACGGTCCTGGCGAACCAACTTGAGCTGGTGGCATACACGTCTGCTGAGAGCCATGTGACCCCAGAAAAACGTCATACTTGTCCTTTTCTGAGGAGCCCAAGAGTGCAGAAAACCATGCTGGGGGAAGCACGTAACCCTTCCCTATGCTTCTGAAATTACCATCCTACAGCTTAGCCCACAGCAAGACAGACCAATTAATGGCAAGAACAACAGAAAGAACAGCATCTAACACTTGAGGACCTGGAGTGGGGACCACTCTCCGCAGCACTCTGCATCTGTTAACCCACTTAGTGCTCACGGCACCCCTATGAAGCAGGTGCTGGGACACTCACAGCCCTTGTTATTACAAAAAGGGGAGCGTGTGTGTCCATGGCTTTTTTATGTAAGGATCTATCATGCTGATCTGTCTAATCGGCACATAAAGTAGACTTCATCCTTCTAAGGGCGACACAGAATCTCATGGAAGGGACACAGCCAGTCTCCTAGTGATGGACATTTATGTTGTTTGCTTCCCTTACAGATACTGCTCCTAGGAACCTCCTTGAGCGTTTCTCTTTCCCATATGTGGGTCTGATAGCTTTCTGTAGGATTCAATTCCCAGATGCGGCATTGTTCATGCAAAGGGCACTTTTTAGTGTCTCTTTGCTTTTAGAAAGGCACGCTACGTAGACTGAGGCTACGCCCAGAACCAGGACGGGGCTCACACCACCACGCAGGAACCAAGCCAGTGGGCTCCCAGGAATATGGGGAGGGGGAAGGAAATGGCAAAGGTGATGAAAGGGGTGGGGGAGTTTTCCTGGGGAGGCTGGTGGGCTTCTTTGGCAGGCTAAGCAGGACTAGCAAGGGCCTTCTTGCTTCCCCATGGTACCAACAGCCAGTGGGACAGGAATGAGCCTCCGTCAGGCAGCGAGGTGTGTGTGTGCGTGTGTGTGTGGTGTGGGGTGTGCAGAACTATCCAGTGCCTGGGGCAGCTGCTCCAGCTGGTGCCCATCTGTCTGTTAATAGCACAGGGATTTTCAACCAGGGCACCTTGGACAATACTTTTCAGGAGCCTGGCTATAGTTGTGAGATGGGTGGGCACTGGATCTAATTCCGTTCTGTTCTTCCTGGACTTGACACTAGATGTGCAACAAATAATTGCCGTCATTCTTAATAAATGCCCCAGGGGAGCACTGGCGTGCAGGGCTCGTGGCCATCAAGGCAGAGAGCTCTGTCATTCACTTGTATGTATGTCCCTGCCTTTGACCACAATGTTTCCTCTACTGGACATGCTTTTCCCTGTGTCTTTGAACTGGAGGGGGAGAGGGGAATGTGAAGCAGTCAGAAAACACTTAGTAATGATTGCAGGAACCATGCCTGTGTTGCTCATTGTGTTAACTATGCCTCCCCCTTTCACCCACAATTCCCCCATCACACAGGAACTAGTTGATACATGAATAAAGTAGGACACAAAGAGATTTAATGACTTGGCTGAAGTCTTGCAGGAAGGTGGACTACAGACTTGGACCTTCGCATTCCAGGCCCAAAACATGACTCTTTGCAATCCTGATCTCCTCATGCTGGATCAGCTTTAGGAGTGCCCTCCGTTTCTTTCCAAGGACAGCCAGGCGGGAAACAGGCACCTGAAACTGCAGCCACCTTCTAAGGGGACCCATCGTCGAACACACACTGCATGTCAGAAGGTGACACAGATACGGCCTCCTAAGTGTGGCCCTTTCTGCTGCGCTGGTCTAAAATCGGAGCCCTAGCCACTGGGTTTCTCTCGCTGCATTCTGGCTCACAGATGGATTCAAACCCATTTTTCCACATGGCTTATTTCTTTTTGGGTGTTGGGGAGGGGCGGGGGAGATCCTGTCGATGCTCTGTCCATGACCCTCCAGGCAGGTTTTGCTTGGACCTTACCAAGTCTTCTTGTCTACTAGCAAATCTCTCAGGAAGGCCAGAATTCCAGAACAACACAAAGAAAGGTCAAGTTCAGGGTTCTCCGCAGACGAGCCAAGAGCCAAAGCACTGGAGATAAGAGAAGGGCAATCATTGATTGATCTTACAGAGCCAAAACGAGGAGTGAGACCCACTTCTGCGAAGACACAGTGGAAATGTATGGAAAGACCTAGGTACTGTATTTCTTCCTTGGCCCTGTGGGCGTACTTACAGCCACTGTTGGTACCCAAGGAAAAGTGAACTGGATAAAATGCTGCCCCAGCTTTCAGATTCCACTCTAATCCATCCTCCGGAAAGCAGCTGCAGGATTTTTCTAGAACCTAAGTCTGCTTGTATCCCCTCTCTACTTAATACCCTTCAGTGGCACTTTGTCCCCTGTAGAACAATGCTCTTAACTCCTTAGCAAGGTATATAGAGTGGTTCATGAGCTGGCCTGGCTGCTGAATCTCTGGCATTATTTGAAGTTTTCTAAATGTTCTGTGTTTCCCGTGACTTTGAAAAGTCGCATAAAACTGTGCTCTCCTGGAAACATGATTTCTTACCCCCTGACAGGGCGGGTGCCAGATACCTGGAACAGCAGTAGATAAGGTGGTCATGGTCTCTGTCCTCCAGGAGCGCAGAGGACAGTGGAGAAGGCAGACAGACAGGTAGATTCTTATGATATGGGGTGAACTGCCAGGTGAAATAAGGCACCGAGCATCCTGGAGACACCAGGGGAACAGCTCTTCCCCTCCACGCAGCCGGGCAGCAAACTGGGGAGCCACCTGGCTAATAAAACTCAGTCACTTTTGATTGGATTTATCTTTCTGTTACCAGAGAAACCGATGCAGAATTAAAACATGCTCACTGCATTGGCAGGAACTGGCAAACCATTTCTCAAAGCCTCAACGCTTTCACAGAACACTTGTAAGACACACATTTTTCATTTTAAACATACATAAGCCATTCTAAGAGGCAGTTTATCTGACTTTCCATCAGTGGGAACTCTTAACATGTCAGCCCTTCCTGCAGACGGCTGTAATGGAAAGGTAACTGACAAGAATCAGCGCCCCGGAGGCCATGCCTGATCCTGGAACACTGCTGGAATCATGAATGCAGAACTAAATTGCCATTCAGCCTTGTGTGTGTGAGCGCGTGTGTGTGCATGTGAAGTCTGTTTGATTGTATTTTAATTTTCTGAAATCTGGTTGTCCTCATATGCCACGAGACATCTCAAATGAGCAGAACATTTGGTTAACCAAATTCTGCATCCCCTTACGATGACTGATTACAGCCAGTTATTTGATTTGCTTTTGGGCAAGAAGAGAGGCCTGCTTTGGAGGACACGGAAAGACTGAATCTTAAGAGTAAACGTGATCTATGGGAGAGAACCAAAACTTGGCTACAACGGAAGCTGTGTCTGCAGAAATTTCTCCCTGATCTTTGCCACTTTGTTGCTATTTGATTTTGAGCAAATTCCTGAAGCTGGCTGAGCCTCAGTTTTCTAATCTGCAAAACGGGGATAAAAATGGTACCTGAGACACCTGTGTGTTGTGGGTAAGGCACCCATATTGCCTGGCCCATGGCTGGTGCTCAGTAAACAGAAACCCCCATACCCTCTGCTTCTAAATGCCAGAGGAAAGGCATGCCCACCACTTGCCAGACCTCCATCATGCTGTGTGACATTTCTAATCCTACCTGCCTGTGTGCCTAGCCCTAGAATAAGTTACATATGTTCAAGTCCCTTGACTGTAAACTACCTGATGACAGGAACTTTCTCTGATTCATCTTTATTTTCTCAGTGTCCGGCATAGGCCTAAAACACACATTCCAGCAGCTTGATGTCTGTGAGTCCCCCTGCTCATTTCCGAGGGGCTCAGCCCGTCTGTACTGCATTCCAGAATGAGGACCTTTGTTCCCTATGCTGGGACCATCCTTCCCATATATTTGCCTGTTAACCCCCAACTGTCTTTCCAAGAACTGGCCCAGGGTCACATCAACGGGAACAGGCTGGAGTATAAATGAGAACTAAACTGAATGAAATTTTATTGATAAGCTCAACTCTCCATCTGCGTGTATGGCTGAGAACAGAGTTCTTTTCACCATTCCACACTCCCCTGGGTTTGCTCAAATGACAGCAGTGACCCATCATAATAATTTCTCTATTCCAATTTCACCAGATGGACATCCCTAACGCACCAACAATAAATATACTGATGTGTGGAGTGTTCACAATAATGAGCCTGAGACCAGAGGAGATGTCGGTTCAAGTCCCGGTTCCACCACTTACCGGCTGCGTGTCCCTGGGCGTGTCATTTCTGCGATTTGAAGCTCAGTTCCCTCATCTTTAAAACTGAGGATGAGGATGTCTACTTCATAGGGTTGCTGTGACGATTAAGTCAAATACGACAATATTAACTGTTGCCTGCTACTGAAAGATCCAGGCTGATACAGATACACAGGCACTAGGAGTGCTGTAGGACAGGATACTGAATGGTGGGCAGGGGAAAGCCACAGACAGAGACTGGGTAACCTAGCCCGCAGAACGCTACAATGTAGCTACTATTCTTAAGGCTGCTGTTACTCCTCTTACTTCTCCAGCACTAGGTTCTGTATTTTGGGGCTGACAGGATACAACAAGCATCTCCATCCCCTGGAACTTCAGGGTCAGGTCAGTTCTGATTTCAGTCCCAGAGCAGGACTGAGCTCAAAGGACAGCTGACTGTCATGGATCACCTTGGGCAGCCTGCCAGGTCCCCTAGCCTGTCCTTTCCGGAATAGGATCCGAATGCATTGGAACACAGAAGAGAAGCCACATATTCCTCCGTGGAAAAGCAAACGTCTTGCCACCTCTGCAAACCTCAAGCGGACACAGATTCTTGGCTCAAGAGACTGATTCTAGGGGACGAGGACATGCTGCATCCAGAATCTTCTTTCCTCGCAGATTCTAAGCCTATTTATTTTGGAGGGTTGATGAGAAGTTATACCAGAAATCAGGCTGTTTAAACAGAGGACACAGGCTCTGAGGTCGTAATTTGGCAGTTGCTAGAGGCAAAAGCTTCTGAAATGTTTTAAAAGAGAATTTATCACATAGATGAATGGTTCTCAAACTGCATCTGGGGCAGCGCTAGGTTCCACTTGGCCAGTGGGGCCTCAGGACAGCTCACTTGAAATTTCTCCAGAGAAATCTGTCACCTACTTTCCACACTGGGAGAAGTTTCAATTGGTAGTAAAAGATTTAGTAGAATAACAATGTAAGTTGAAACATGATTAAAGAAGATGGCCAATTCAGATTCTAATTTGGGGGGGGAGGGGCAGGGAGGGCAGAGTATAGCAGGTGACTAAGTCTGTGTAGCAGGACTGGCTGAACTCCACCCTCACTAGACTGTCTGACCTTGGGCGGGAACACTTTCCTGGAGCACTCTTGCATTCTGAGCAATGGGCATCATGATAGGACACATTTTGTATGGCTGTTTTGAAGATAAAGAGAATGATGCATGGAGGTTAAGCACTTAGCATGGGTGCTTGGTATACAGCAAGCACTTAGTAGGTACTAAATGTGTTACTGTTGGGGCTGGGGAATAAATTCCTTTCTTCTGCCTTCCCTCCCTTCTTTCCTCCCCTCTCCTTTTACACATTTTTGAGCATTTCCTAAATGCCAAAAATTGTGTTGAGTTCTGATGTTAGATAGGAATTCAGCTTTTTAGACCACTGGTATCACTTTGAGTCGCACAGACCTATTTCAAGGAGGGGTAACTTTCCCAGGTTTTATTGGACTATGAACTCAGACTTCCTGCTCTTTGGGTAAAAGTCATTCATTTCCGGATATTCCTGAGGTGTTTACTCAAAGAGAATACCTTACGTCCACTCCCCTTGTGTTCCTGACTGATAGTGACAGAGTGTTTCTTAAAAAAATATTTAGGGGCGCCTGGGTGGCTCAGTCAGTTAAGTGTCTGACTTGGGCTCAGGTCATGATCTTGGGGTTCATGAGTTTGAGCCCCACATCCGGCTCTGTGCTGACAGCTCAGAGCCTGGAGCCCGCTTTGATTTCTAGGTCTCCCTCTCTCTGCCCCTCCTCTGCTCATGCTCTGTGTCTCTCTCTCTCACTCTAAAAACAAATAAACATTAAAAAAATTAAAAAAAATATTTACTGTCATCTGGGACTATTCTAAAAACCTGTTCACATATAATAATGCTGAAAGGTACTATTACAAGTTCATTGATCACTGATAAAATATTTTCCAGTGCTGGTCCTTGAATATTTAAATGGTTTGGATCGTAAAAGAGGTTTATGTTGTAAACTGTAAAACACGATGTGTGCCAGATGGGAGCAGGTCTCTTTTGTTCATATCACTATATCCCACATCCATCCAGTCAGTAAACATTACCATTACACCTACTACATGTCAAGATACTGTTCTAGATGTTGGAGGAACAGTGATGATTGAGACCCAGTCTCTGTGAGAATTGACCCCTAGTGTCTCGAGGCACCCACCGTATGCCTTGGATTAGCTTTTCTCCCATGTATTACAAACGGTACTAGTTATAGACCATTCTTGCAAGAATCAAGAAAAGAGCCACTCTGATCATTTTCTGTGTTATGAGGTTCCCACAAGGAACCCCCGTTAAGAAAGGTGCGGCTGGCACAATGTGTGGCACTTAATAGTTGCTTAAGACCTACAGGGACAAACGCTGAATGGAATCCCTAAGGCTCTGCCAGGTTCCTGAAATGGAATTCATAAACTCACATGACATCCCTTTCATGCTAAGGCAGATAGATAAATGGGCAGGTGCAGCTGAGACGAGCCCCACTGAGTGACAGCCAGATGTGCCACTGGTCTGCAGGGACATTGCTTAGCATCAGGTGACCTGGTTCTAAAGCCTACTGTGTGAACTTGCAAGCTACTTTATCCTGAGTCTCAGTGTCCTGGTCTGAGGGGGGTAGAGAACTGATGAGATCACGTGTGTGAAGGTTTATTGGCCTAGGACCCGGCACACAGGAAGTGCCTGGTTATCCCAGAGCTGTTGTTACTCAGGACATCTGAGGGATGGACAAGGAGGCCTGGCTTCCCGAGGCACACCACACTGCAAGCTGCAGTCAGCAGGTGTTTCCCCGGGGAAGCCAAGCCCGTGGGGTGCTGACATGGCCCAAGAGCTTGAGAACAAAGCCGAGACTAATGTCTCTCTGCAGCTGGTGCCCTTGCTGCCCCCTAAAAGGCTGAGGTCGGCCAAAAAAGGAAACCCTCAGAAGCTGGAATCCCTTTTTTCCTACCTTATCTTCTTACTATTTCTTCCTTTTCTCTCTTAGGCAGTTGAACCACATACAGTTAAAAGTCACCCTAATACCCAGAAGAATTGAAAAGCCAGTGTTGAAACAAAAACTTCTATATAAATGTTCACAGCAGCACTATGCACAACAGCAAAAGGCGGAAACGACTCAAACGTCCACCGAAGGGTGAACCGAGAAACCCAATGTGGTACATCCTTACAGCGGAGTATTATTCGGCCGTAAGACAGAATGAGGCACTGATATCTGCTACCATGTGGCTGGACTTTGTGAACATCATGCTAAATGACACCAGCCAGGCAAAAAGACCACATATCACAGGGTTCCATTTATATGAAGTATCCGGAATAGGTAAACCCATGCACACTGGTGATTGCTGGGGCCCAGGGACAGGAAGGAACAAAGAGCAACCGCTTACTAGCTTTTCGGGATGACTCAAATGTCCGGCACCGGGGTGATGGTGGTTGCACCACATCGTGAATGTACCACGTGTCACTCGTGGTGATTTCTATCGGTTGAACTCCAATATTCCAAAGCGAAAAAAACAAAGTTCATCATCACACAGCTCCGACGACAACCATGGTAGGTGTGTTGTAAACGTTTCGCACGCTCTACGTGTTTATCCTCACAACTCCCCTAGAATGGAGGCAGCACTGGACTCCTTTCACAATGGACACACTGACTTCTCAAGCCGGCCTAGCTTCTCTAGTACCAGGGCTGTTGCGGCTGCTAACTACGGGGGACAGAGGTCAAGCGCTCCAGGAACCAGATCTGTGTCCACCCTCACTGTGCCTTCCCAAAGACCTCACGAGGTGGCTGCCATTATTATCACCCATTTTGCAGATGAGGAAGGACAAAGAAGTTCCATGACCTCTTCTGGCTCAGACAGCCCATGTGTAACAGAAGTGGCCACCTGACCTCAGAGTCCCAGGGCTTTGGCACAGAGGCTTGGTCACGGAAACGGAGGGAAGGTGGACAGCACAGTGTCCACCTCCCGGCCCTGTTCGTGGAAGACGGGGACAGCTAGGTTCCCTGCCACACGACGTCAAGAGATCACTTGGGATCCGGACCCTCTCCCAGGCTGCAGGGAAGCCAGCAGTGTGATGTCCGCGGCCGGGCAAGTATGATGTGCCACCGTCCCCCCCTGCTGGGCTCCCACACGGGGGCCCCCCTGGGTCTGTGCTGGCACCTCCAGTTAAGTGGAGAAGCAGCAGAGCCAACTTGAGGATTTATGAGAACCCATCACGGCTCATTGTTCTCCTGAAATCCAGTCTCTGGCACTTTGGAATGTTTTCCATTTTCATGGTGGGAAAATCTGAAAATGCCTCTAGCCGAAAGAAATAAGTAAAGACAAAACCTTTCCACCGGTCTTCAATCCACAACGAAGCTCAGAGATGCCATTTAATAGTTGTGGAAGCGAACAACATGGGACGAAGGATCAGCGAGTCTTCTGCCACGTAGGAATAAATGACAGCAGGGGCTGCCGCCTGCCGCCGTTGTAGGGGGTGGCCACCGACCGTCAGTCTGCTCCTACAACCCTCACTGCACAGAGAACTTGCTGAGCTCCTGCGACATGCCAGGCACTGTGCCAGGCACTAGAGACACAGCCTCAGCAGAAGACCTGTCACTGCCGTGCTTGTGGAACTGTCAACCTAGTGAGCTGGCCTGTATAGGTCACCCCACAGTGACTGTGCATTGAGCACCTGCTCTGTGCCAGGCAAGGCCCTGCAAGTTCCACAGCTCCATCCTCACGGCGAAGGCTGCGGCGGGGCACTGTGACACTGTCCGTGTTACAGATGACAAAACCGAGGTGTGCCAAGGGTGAGCAACCTGCCCCAAGCTTTTGGAGCCAGTAAACGAGACGACTGGATTCAGACTCTGCGGACTCCCCACACGCACACTTCTGATCCCTTTCCTACAATGCCCGAAGGCCCGAGCCCCAGAAAATTTCTGCCAAACAGAGAACCGAAAGAGGGTTTCTGGGTCCAGCTCCAGCTTATAGTATCTCCCCAGGAACCCCCAGGGCACGGAGACGAAGAGCACTATGTGCCGCAGAGAGGCCCAAGAGAGAAGAAATAATAGCGGTGAAACAACAGGGGGGAATAGCCTGCTGGAAAGTAATTACCTGAGCTATCATGCACACATCCGCTGGCACAAAGTACCCGCTATCATATTTCCTTCTCCAGCAGCCTGGTAGACTTCTCTACTTTTTTTTCTTCTTTCCTTCCTTTTCCCCCCAATGCCAAACAACCGAATAGGAGCTGAGGCAATCTCACCATGGCACTTTCCAAACTAAAACTTTCCCAAGATAACCTGCTGCTTTTAGGATAAACTCAGGCTCTCAGGGTCTCAGGCTGTCTGGGCCCCGCCTAACTCTCCAGCCCGGTTCTCTATGTGCTTATCCCCCTGCCCACACCAGCCGCTATTGACCTGATACATGGTCTGTGTTGCCTCGTGTCTCAGGGCTTTGTAGCCCGCTCTGCTTGGAACACTCATGCCCCATTGTTCACCCAGTTAATTCCTTCTGTCCTTTCAATTCTCAGCTCAGAGACACTTCTCCAGAGAAGCTCTCTCTGACTCCTGAGAAGAGAAACGGTTATATGCACAGTGGTTTCCTACGTTATATGCATGTAAACTTCCTTCCTGACAATGGCGTGAAGATGTGATTATTTAATGGTCAAATCTGTGACGGCAGAGATGTTAACTACCCTATTGGTAGCTATAACCCCAGATCCTAGCAAATGTCTGGCACGCTGGATGTTTCTACAAGTGTGTATTGACTGACTGACTGTCTGAATGAATCAATCAATCAATACTGAGGTCCTAAAGCTGATATTTCATTAGAATGCATTTCGTGGTCATTGTCTTGGTTAAAAATTTCTCTCTCCCTAAATCAACGTGGCAACCTATGGCAGACTCATGAGACAGATTACAGACAGGGACCCCAAACACATCTAGGTGGGGAACCGGACCCACAAGATCAACCAGAGATACAGAAGGTACAAGTACACGGGTCTGGTCACTCTGGGCAGTCTTGGAGAATTAGCTGGCATCACGGCATTCATCAGCAACTTGCCAGGTCAGCCGAGGAAAGAGAAACGAGTCTTGTGCTTTCAGGGGGAGCAGGAAGTTGGGGTAAGTGCTGAAATCAATGAGTCTTGGGATTCAACATCATTAACCTTTCTGATTCAGAATGAGGAAGTGGCACAGGGTGAATTACAGTGCTAATGGGCACACGGTATTTCTGACGGGTTTGTACAGAGAAGGCTGATGGGAACAACATATGATCTTCTCTGGCTGAAGGATACTATGTGAGGCTGGACAGGCCTATAGTCATGGAGGACACTCTGTGAACAAACTCCCCATCCCCTCTTGGCTGGCTTGGTCAGGAGACAGGGATGGGGGAGCTGTAGTTCACACACTGCTTTCCAGCTCGAGTTTAGGACTGGTAAGTGATGCAGGTTGGGGAAAATAAAGTAAAAGGAGACTATTGTTTAGTGTCAAGTTCAGCTACCCAGGGCTGAGTGGGAGTCCAGGCCAGGGTCTGGGGGAGGTTACCAGAAGCCCTTACCATTCTTTCTCTGTCCAGGGTCATGAAATCTGAAGCAAGGAGTGGATTGCACGCCAGTGCCTGGGTGGGCAGAACCATCTATAAAGGCCATGCATGGGAAGATGGTGGTTGGGGAAGCGAATCTGCAGAGGCTGGAACCTGTGTGTTCTGGGCAAGGCCATGACCTGAAATGTGGGAGACCTGGCAGAATGGTATGGATCACGGGTCTGTGAACAATGGTCTGCCCTTGCTTTCGTAAATAAAGTTTGATGGTAACACAGCCTAGCCTGTCTGCTTATGTATGGTCTGCGGCTGCCTTATTGCTACAACGGTAGAACTGTGTCATTGTGACCATCTGGCCCACAAAACTGATGTAATTACTACCTGGTCCTTTATAAAAAAAAAAAGTTGATTGACCTCTGCCATTGTGCTTCTCTCTCTGTGACCCTTCACACACCTTCCTCTCAACTTGTTGCCTTCACCCCCTTTTTAAGTGTCTTCTTGGGCCCTCCCTCCTCCATCCACACTGTATGTTCCCTTGGACACATTTCCACTGGATGTGCCATCCACCTGCTGATGTCTTGTCTCTTTCCCTCACCAGCATGGAAGGAGGCACGGCAGTAACGTACTTTATTTACTGCTATACCCCAGCAGCCAGAAAACTGCCAGGCATACAATAGGCACTCAATAAATACTTGTGGAATTGACTGAAGAGCCACTTACACCTTGTATACTTGCTTTAACATTTTCCTATTTGGATCAACCGTATTTTTACTTTCTTAAGGTTATTTATTTTGAGAGAGAAAGAGAGCAAGTGTGGGGGAGGGGCACAGAGAGACAGAAGGAGAGAGAAAATCCCAAGTAGACTCTGCTCTGTCAATGCAGAGCCCAATGTGGGGCTCGAACCAGAAATGTCAGATGGTAACCTGACCCAAAGTCAAGAGTCGGACTTTGGGTCAGGTTACCAAAGTTCGTTTGGTTAAGAGTCGCTTAACCAAACGAACCACCTGGTCGCCCCTCAACCGTATTTTTAAATAAAATTTCAGCCTCAGAAATCTGGGGTATGTCAGGTCTTCCTTGTATGTGTTAATATAAATAAATATTGACGTTTTCAAAAATGTCTGCATACCACTTTAAATCGTCTTGCACGCTGCAAGTGGCTTGTGAATTAGACTTGGGAAGCCCCGGCTTGTGGTTAAGGATGCGGGTGGGTTTAAGTCCGAGCTCCGTCTCACGGGAAGCGAGCAATGGTGGGCAAATTCATGTCCCTTCTCTCTAATGAGGATGCTGAAGGTCCCATCTCACCAGGCAGCTGAGAGGTTAGGTGAGATTTGGGAAGCACTTGGCTCAGTCCCCCGCACATACTCAGGACTGGACGTACAGAGGTGGGGACGTTTGGCAGAGGGGTGTCTCCTGGTAAGTCAGTGTATGACCACGCAGCTGCTCTTGCCTCCCAGTCCTGCGGCCGTCGCTCCTAGTGAATGAAGCCGGGCAGAAGCCACCCAGGAGTGGACAAGGTTCCACCACATCCCTGGCAAAGCAATTTGGATTAATGGGACTATTTAGCTGTAGGTGCCTGGAGAATGCATTGTTTAAACTAACTTGTTAGAAACATCCCCAGGGCGGCAAACTTTTAAACAAAGATTGACTCTGTAATCAAAAACTGCTTGGCCTTAAACCACATTCAGCATCCCAAAGAGCGCAATTACGTTGAGAAAGGGGAGGTGATGTTTGCGCCTCTAGCTGGGTTTGCCAAGTAATGTTGACTGATGGACACGATTAAATTGCACCGGGGAGAATCCTCTGGAGGAGTAAAGGACACAGGAGGCAGGCGGTGGCTCTGGGGGACACCGTTTCCATTCTTCCTCCACAAGGGAGCAAAACACTGATGTGGGATTCCACTGGGCCCCTCACCCTGGGAAAACTGGCCCGCACCACCAACTGACTTCCTCTTTCCCCAACCTCTACTTGATTATGTGGCATTATGGGCAATGGGCCAAGGCCAGAATCCGGGTTCCAGATGATCCATCTGGACTGGGTGGGGCTTCTCACTTCAGAAGGACAGGGGCGATGGAGAAAGGCTTCTGTTTGTGACACTATCCCTCAGGCTGTGGACCCATCCAGATGTCTGAGCCACGTTCTGACCCTGCCTAGGGGCCTTGCAATGGCCACCGGGTTGGCCAGAGGCATATCACTTGAGCCTGGGGAGAGGGGTGGAGCGGTGAGGACGGTGAGTTGGTTTAGGAGTAGAACTATGAAGGCACATTCCACCTTGAAACTGAAGGAGACTGTAGCAACACGGATTCAAGAGTAAGCCGAATGGAGAAGGACAGTGGTGTTTCTGCCCACTGAGCTCAAGCAGGCTGATCGACAAGGAGGGTCTTTTCAAACAGCCTTACGGGGGGCAGGGAGGTGGGGGCCAGGTTTGCTCAACTGCAGACACATCCCAACAGGGCTCCGACCAAGGCAACAGCCTTCAGGACTCCCTGTGACCACTGCATCTCCTCAAAGGTAAGTGTGTGCGCTCTCTCTGGGTCTGCATTTCAATAGCAGTACAAGGATACAGAGAGATAAAATACAGGAAGGAATAAAGAAAACGACCACAAAAAAGGCCAGATCACACTTTTTTTTTTTTTGTCTACAGTTAAGAACTGTGAAGGATTTTTAGCTTGCATGATAATAATAGGAGAACCACTTCGTGAGCGCCTGTAATAAACGCCCAGCTCTGGCTTAGGTCCTGTGTTTGAGTGTCTCCCAATGCCATAATGCCACCCTGAGGAAATGGCTGTGGGGAAGGGGCTCTGGTTGGCTTTCTCATATTAGGGCCCCATCTGCTCATCTCCTTCCTAGACTCTCCCAAAAGGAGAAGGAACTGATGGTATGATTATGCAGTGCCAGAGACATTTCTTGGACAGGGTTATCAGGGGCTGGGTTACCATCTGGTGAAAGCCCCCACCTGCACTCCACTACTTTTTCTCCCATTTCTTGCCTCAAACCTTGGCTGTGCCTGAGTCCTTCGGGTGAGGACCAGCCACACATTTCTCTCTTGCCTCTTCCCTTCATGCAACTGGGTGGATACAGTAGCGAAGGTCTCCCCTGCAGACCTGGCATCCCTCTCTCCTCTGTGGCCATCGGCACGGCTGAGCATCCTGGTCCCGACATTCAGATGGTGGTAGGGATGAACATGAGCCCCCATGGAGGTGGGAGCCAGGCCTGAGCCGTTGTGTTCTAACCCGTTTGTTTATCAGAGAGCTTTCAGAGTGGGACTTCAGGCAGGGCTCGGATCCCCACGTGGCTGCTGTTCCTCACGTGGCTTCCTGACAAGTAACATGATCACCTCCCTCTTCCAGGTGAGAAAACGGAAACCCAGGAAGTTTGGAGTCACCTGTCTCAAGATGATACAGGCAGCAGGGGACAGATTCAAGCCCAGGTCAGGCCGACACACAGGGCCTCTCATGTGCCCTGGCGGAGCGAGGAATGGTGCAGAAAATGCCAGCGTCGGTTAGGTTTTGCAGCAGAACAACTGCATATCTGGAGGGACAGCAGCCATTCTTTCTGAATTAGCCTTGCTGAGGCTAACATTTAAATGAGTGAGGGTTCCATCAGGCACCGCAGTCCAGCAGTTAGGGGAAGACTCTGAAGGGTGAAATCAGGAGGGGACAGGATTATAAAGGAACTTGAAAGCCAGGGCAGTCCCAGCTAATGCAGGGACTAATGCAGCAGACAGCTGGCTCCTCAGTCTATGCCTTGAGCAGAGACAACTGGAAGAGTCCCGATCTTGTACCGGCCAGAGAGGAAGAGCGCCCATCTGGAAATGGGGCCACTCTAGCCACGGCGGCCATGTGCTGGGGTTCAAGTTCTTGTCTGACTGGCTTCTTCCCCTGGGGTCAAGGGCTTGTGCATCGCGCTGGGCGACCTCATGGAGCACAAAGCACACTGCACTTGGGAGTCACTGAGCCTGCATGCCAATTCCCGCTCGGCCACTGCCAAGCTGTGTAACCTTTGGCAGGTCATTCGGACTCACTAAGCCTCGTGCCCTTCTCTGCCCCACCCCTCCTCCATCCAGCAGAGCTAAAGCGGAAAGCGATGGGGGCTTGGCAGCTGTTGAACACGGACGACTCTGGGTTCAGGCTCCAGCTTGCACTGCTGCTCTCTTGGCTCCTGGACATGTCTGCCTCCTGGACTCTCATCCAGGTGGAGAGCACGTGGACTCACATGGGAGGACGCGTGGGAGAGCCGTGCTGCCCACTGAGTGCACTAGGACGTGCTGGTGAAGAACTCAGCTCTTGTCTCTCCTCCGGTGATAGAAGAAGTGTGGGTTTGGACTCCGGCTCTGATCCCCACCCGGGGTGAGACGTGGGGCAGATTCCTTAACTTTTCTTAGCCTCAGTTTCTTCATCTGCAAGATGGGATACTGCCACAGCACCTGCCTTCTGGGGTTGAGGACACACTGGCCGGGGATTCCCTGGATGGTTCAGTACTCGCAAAATGCTAGCTGATGAGCATTACGATTAGCTACGGGAGTCTGGCAGATCCCTCTTTTTCTTTATTAAGTTTATTTATTTATTTTGAGAGACACAGAAAGTACAAGCAAGGGAGGGGAAGAGAGAGAGAAGGAGAGAGAGAATCCTAAGCAGGCTCTGCACTGTCGTCACAGAGCCCGATGTGGGGCTTGAACTCATGAACTGGGAGATCACGACCTGAGCCGAAACCAAGAGTCAGATGCTTCACCAGGTAGGCCACCCAGGCACCCCAGGCACCCCCAGAGTCTGGCAGACTCACCGGGCATCTACTTTGAAACTCCACTATGGACCACTCTCTACAGTGGGCAATGACTCTGAGTGGCAGCAAGGGGGAGGGAGGAAATATATAATAATAATAATAATAATAATAATAATAATAATAATAATAATACCACCACCACCCGCAAGTTTCCATCCCAATGGCTGGAACTTAACCCTGTCCCTTGGGCCCATCGCATGCAAACCTCTGCTATCATCAATAAAAAGGGAGCGGAAACATTCCTCCCTTATTCCACTTGACCTCTGAAGACATGCTGTCCCTCCAGACTGCCCTTGACACTAACCCCTACCGGCAGGGGGATGTGAGGGGGGAGGGTGTGGAAGAACAACGGGCTCGCCGGTGCAGATCACCCATGTTGTGGACCACCCGGGGCTCACAGCCAAACTCCCGGACTGTACTTGGATGCACCTGGAGCATCCCAGAATGCACACCACCCTGCTCTCGGCCACTGGTGGGCAAGCCACATAAATGAAGGCTTTGCTTTCCTGAGAAGCACACATGCAAAACGCACCAGGCAGGAAGATGCCCAGGGAGGGAAATGTCCCAACCCCAGGCACACAGACAGCCACTGCCAAGGAGAAGCAGCACGCCCTGAGCTCTGGGGAGGGAAGAGTTAGGAAGAGCATACGCTGCGAAATTCAGTGCACAGTCACACCGGGATCCCACGAGACTGGCATCAGACTGGCAGAGGACTGAGGCCACATGGGTTTCTGAACTGGCGGCATCCAGTCTCCCTCACCTTGTGGACAGGGGTGCACTTCTCTCCAGCGGAAGTATTTCTGCCCCGTGACACAAACGGAAGGGCCGTGAAGGCCGGAGTTTTTGGTTGCTTTTGTTCAGTACTCCACGTGATCACCTAGGCCTGTGCTGCTTGATATGCTATTGGTTTACATTCAAATTAAAACCAAATCACATTTAAAATTTAGCTCCTCAGCCCCACAGGCCACATTTCAAGCCCTTCTTCTTTTTGTTTTTAAGTTTCATTTCAAGCTCTTCATAGCCACACATGTCTAGTGGCTGCTGCAGAGTCATAGAACATTCCGATCACTGAAGTCCTATGGCACGGTGCTGCCTACAACACTTCCTGGTGTCCAGAAGGATCTTAGCATGTGTTGAATGAATGAATGACCAAAGTGCTCTACTTCTGCTGGCAAAGAATGGACATAGGGGGCAAGATCGAACCACCTTTCCCTGGGACTTGGAATTTTTTTTTTCCAGTGATGAAAGAATGGAAAAATGAACACAATGGTAAGCACAGAGACAATATGGCTGGAACGTATTTAAGCCAAACAGCAGCATCCCTTGGGTGAAACAGTCACATCATTCTGCCCTTCTTCTGCAAACTTCTTATTCTTGCAAGAACATCCTTCCTTATCTGGTAGCCAAGACAGCGCTTTAAAGCGATATGACCACCCTTGGCTTTCTCAAGAGCCTCAGTGCTTTTCCACCAAGTCCCATGAGAACTCCCCGAACCTGGGCTTCACTCCGCTTGTCCAGGGGATGCTCTGGGTCAGTCCTTGCCCTTCCCCCAGAGAGCCCGATGGGTTGTCCAACCGAAGATGCAGCTCAGGAAAGAAACCCAGACCAGCTGGCGAGAGGAAAGCCAACCACATTTCTGCTAAGGCAGGAGTGCACTCTGTCAGGCTGAGAAATAACAGGGCTGAGGAAATGATTATTTTGCTACTAGATGCAAACAAACCTGCTAACGGCATAATTACCGGCATGTCTTTCCAGCTTCCTCATGAACAACAGCCTGAGAAGGTACACCCTTTCCAACTCGCACATTATCTGGGCGGAGTTTTCCTCAGAAGGCGTCACACCAGGGTCGGAGGGTCTCAGGAGAGAGGATGTGCATCTCTGAGCACCCGGAGAATGAAAGTGGCTAAATGCCAAGAAAGTGGCCAACAAGAGGTGGTCACACCTGCAGACCTGGGTGTTGGGCCCCCAAGTAGGACTTCCCACAAGGCACTAAGGCTACTACAGAATTTTCTTTTTTTTTTTTTTTTTTTTTTTTTTTAAATTTTTTTTTTTTAACATTTATTTATTTTTGAGACAGAGAGAGACAGAGCATGAATGGGGGAGGGTCAGAGAGAGAGGGAGACACAGAATCGGAAGCAGGCTCCAGGCTCTGAGCTGTCAGCACAGAGCCCGACGCGGGGCTCAAACTCACGGACCGTGAGATCATGACCTGAGCCGAAGTCGGACGCTTAACCGACCAAGCCACCCAGGCGCCCCCAGAATTTTCCATCATAGCATTTACCTTACTATTTATTACTGTAATTAAGTGACCACGTCTTTCCGACATCAGTGGTTTTCAACTCTTGCTGTGTCTTCCAATCATGTGGGGAGCTTTAAAAAATACAAAGATTCTTGCTTCTGACAAGGAATTTATATTCAACTGGTCTGGGTGGAGTTGTGATGTTTTTAAAGAATCTGATATTTTAAAGGCATCTGCAGGAAAATGTCCAAACATCACGTGGAACCCTGACTTTCCCCTGTTGGGAACTATGTGACAGGAGACCGTACTCATTGTGAAGGGACCCTGTCTTGCTGCCTGCTGCACCCCCAGGACACGGTGCGTGGTAGGTAGATGTGTGGGACATGGCTGTTGAATTTTGAGAGACACAGGGAGGGTCACACTGGGATCCCTTCAAAAAGGAAGGAAATTCGGAAGTGGAAAATACCAGTTCCATCCCAACATGGCGCTGAGAGGAGGGAATCTACCTAAGAATTGCCTTCATAGTGGGCTCCAGATGCTGCTGGAGACCCAGGACAGCATCAGCCCATCTCACAGGGCAGCTGCCTCATGTGCTTGGCCCAGCAAGGGGCCATGGGAGGCCAAAGGGCATCCTTCCTCCCCAAATTTCCATCCACTTGGCACCTCAGAAGGTGACCTTATTTGCAAAGAGGGTCTCTGTAGATATAATTAGTTAAGATGAGGTCATAGTGGTTAAGGTGGGCCCTGAATCCAACCACTTATGTCCCCATAAGGTCATACGAAGGTGGCGGCAAAGAATGGCATGATGCATCTACAAGGCAAGGAGCCCCAAGGGAGGCCTCTCCCCTAGAGCCTGCAGAGGGAGCACAGCCCTGTGACACCTTGATTTCAGACTCCCCGCCTCCAGAGCTGTAAGGTTCTGCAGGCTGTTTTGAGCCACCCAGTCAATGGGAATTTCTTTTAGCAGCCCCAAGACACTAGGACAGAGGCTAAGGGCAGGGAGAGAAGAGGTAAGTGGGCAGGAGAAGGAAGAGGGGCACAGGCCTGGTAAGTCTCCTTGTGTGTTTCTCCAGACTCTGCTTCTTTCCCTCCCCACTTCCGTTGCTCTGCTCCACCCCACTACTCTTCCCTCTCGTTCCTGAGCTCTGCTGGCTGTTCTCTGCCCCAGGGACTTTGCCTATGTTGTTCCCCTTTGCCTGACACCTCCACTCCTGTTTTTTCCATAGTGGGCCCCATTTCAGGACGTGGCTTAAACATACTCTTGACAGGCATTTTACCTACCTCGACCACTAAAGTAGGACCCCCTTTTATTCTCCATGACGGCACCCTGTCATTATTTAACTTCTACAATCTCCGTTTCTCCCAGAGATTGTAAGCTCTCGAGGTCTCGAAGCTCCAGCCCATTTTCAGGCTCTGGAGCACCTCCGTCCTCCTGGCGGACTCTGATGGCCCAGGTATGTGGCGAGGAGGGTCTGACGGGACAAGACGGAGGGGATTGAGGGTGGGAATGTACATGAGAGAGACGGCTGGGGCGGAATTCTGCAGACCTGGATGGAGTGACGAGGTGGTGGGTGCACAGGTTTCCAGACACTGGTGAGCAGAGTGTGAAATGAAGTGAACTGTTGGAGGCTGGGAAGAAGTTCTAGAAGAATCATTTGCAAGCCGTGGCCTGTGGGGGAGACAGTTCCCTGCAGTTCTAGGGAGAGCTATGTCAGCTATTCAAAACTTCTAAGGGTGATAGGGCTCTTTGCTCCAGGAATCTATGCTCCTTAAAAAGAGTAAGAAACACCTCACATCTATTAGTATGGGTACTATCAAAGAACCCAGAAATAAGACATTTTGGTGAGGATGTAAAGAGACTGGAGCCTTGTGCATGGCTGTGGAAAATGGTGTGCAATGGCTGTAAAAAAAAAAAAATAGAATTACCATACAATCTAGTAATTCTACTTCTGGGTATATCCCCCAGAAGCCCCTGAAAGCAGGGAGGTGAAGAAATATTTTTACAGCCATGTTCACAGCAGCATTGTTGACGACAGAAAAGAGATGGAAACAACACAGGTGTCCATCAGTGGGGGATGAATGGGTAAGCAGAGTGTGGTACAAATATACATGTGGTGGATTATTTCTCAGCCTTAAAAGGGAAGGAAATTCGGACACCTGCTACGACACGGATGAACCTTGAGGACATTATGCTACGTGAAACAAGCCAGTCACAGAAAGACAAACACCGTATGATCCCATTTACAGGATGGACCTAGAGGAGTCAAATTTGCAGAAACAGAAGACAGAGTGCTGGCTGCCAGGAGCCAGGGAGGGGACAATGTGGACCTGTCGTATCAGGAACACAGAGCTTCAGTTGTGCAAGATGAAAAGGGCTCTGTGGACTGGCTGCCTAGCAGTGTGAAGGAATGTACTCAACACTACCAAACTGGACACGTGAAAATGGCTAATATGGTAAATTTTATGCTACTGTACTTTGCCATAGTTAAAAACAAATGAACCAAGAGGGGTCTTGAGTCACATTCTTCCATGGTCCTCCCACTAATCACCAGGCTGTCCCAGCTGCCTCACGCTCAGTGCTGTCCTGACCGCTGGGCGTGCCGGCTTCTCTGCACCAGCCCCTGCTCTGTGAGTCTCCCCAGTGGGGCGGTTCCGCGCAGGGTGGGATCCTGGTCCCCAAAAGAGGGCGGCTGCCGGGCTCTGTGTGATGAGAAGACTAAATGGCTGTTTGCATTCAGGCAGCGTGTGACGACTCCCAGGACGCCGCCTCCAGAGAGGACTGGCGAGCATCCAGGGGGTCTCTAGGCGTGCTTCTGGGGTCAGCAGAAGCAACCACCTCCTTCCCTGCTGGGCTCTCCACTCCCACCTGTGCTCCACCACCACCCCCCGCCACTATCTGCCACAGCAGCCTAAGTGATCTCTTCATACTGTGAAGGTGATTTTTCCTCGTTAAGACCACACAGCTCAGGGCTAAGAATTAAACCACCCACCAGGTGATCCAAAATCCCTGCAGGGACTGGCCTTGAGCTACCTCACTGGTAGAAAGGCACTCCCTTGCTCTTTGTGTTTCAGCCACATTAGCCTTCTTTCAACTCTTCAAACAGGCCAAGGTCCCTCCTACCGCAGGGCCTTTGCTCATGCCACCCCTTTCTCAGAACACTCTCCCGGCACCCCTCGTGCTCTACTGGGGAACTACCACCCATCATGCCCATCTCAGCTCACACGTTGCCTCTTCAAAGGCTGTCCCAGGCCCCCAGCTCAGGGGAGCTACACTAGCTGGGTGCTTTTACACCCCTTCCTTCCCTTCAGAACACCTGCCTTACCTTGTAATGGTATGTGCATCTGCGTCATCATTCTGATTGATGCCCATCTTCCCTCTATTAATAACAAGGGCTGTCACATGGACAGCACTACTGTGTGCTAAGCACTTCACACACAGGAACTCACTTAACCCTCTTAGCAACCATATGGGGTGGTGCTGTTATTATCCCCACTTTACAGATGAGGCGATTAAGGCACTGAGACATTAAGTGATTTTCTCAAGTCCAAATTCACACGGCTAGTGAACAGAAGGGCTAGGATTTGAACCGAGGTGGTCTGGCTCGAGTCCACACCCTTGACTGACCTCTGATGAGGGCAGAGTCTAACATGCTTCTCCTCACTGCTGAATACCTGCTGCCCAGCCCAGTGTCTGGCACACAGTAGGAGCTCAGTACATATTTACTGAGTGACTGAGGAGGTCAGAAGGAGCCCCATCTCCTGAACTCATTGTGGGAGTAGAAGTCTGTTTTCAGCTGCCTTCAGAAGGGGTCTGGATGATGCAGGAAGGAAAGAGGCACGCTTAATGCTCAGATTCTAGGCCTTCATCTTTCTACCTTCAAACCCAAATCTGTTTCAGCCAACCAGAGACACTGAAAACTCAGTCAAGGAGGGGCAGGCTGAGTGGGAAAGGTCACTGGGCCTGTGTGGACAGGGATATGCCAGATCATTATCGCCACCCGGCCCTGGCATCCCCATGACTCAGCCCTGAGTCCCTCAGTACCACGGCCGTGTATAGTCTCGGGCAATGGAGCCACAACTTAAGCCAGATGAGGCCCTCCATTCATGGCACACAACACAATCCAAGCCAAGAGACAGGGCTTGTGGGCAGCCCTAAGAATTCTGGGTCCATCAACTGAGGAATAGATAGACTGTGATATATCCACACAGTCGAAGAGCAAAATCAATCATAAAAAGGAACGAAGTACTGATACATGCTATGATGTGGATCAGCGAGAAAACATGCCAAATGAAAGAAGCCAATCGCAAAACGTCACACATCGTATGATTCCATTCGTATGAAATATCCAGAAAAGGCAAATTCATAGAAGCAGATTAGTGGTTGACGGGAAATGGTTGGGGAAGGTGAATGGGGAGGGACTACTTAATAGACACAGGGTTTCCTCCTGGGATGATAAGAATGTTCTAGAAGCGGACAGCGGTGGTGAATGCACTCCGTGCCATGGGATCAAACTCCTCAAAATGGTTAATCACACGTTAAGTGAATTCTGCCCCCATTAAAAGAAAAAAAAAAAAAAAAGGGAAGCTCTGCCACCTTACCGGCCGCATCCTTCTAGTCAAATTTCTTAATTATCTTTGTGCCTCAGTTTTTTCATCTGAAAAATGGGGATACTGAAAGTGTGTACGTCATAGAGCTGCTGTCGGGACTATGTCAAACACTCAGAATTATGCCAGGGATATGCATTTGCTGTGGTTGCGATTTGCTATTAACAACAGGAGTTCTTTGAGCACTGAAAGATCACTGAGCAACCAACGGAATGAAAAGCAGGGAAGCAATTGCACACAGATGCCTGGGCATCCGTATTGGTTAACGTAACTTCAAAGCATAGGCTGAGCAGGACCTGTGCTGTGAAGATCACCCAGGGTCTGACTTCCTGCAGAATTTACTCGAAGTTCTGTTTTATTACTAACCTCCTTAAATTTTCTTACACAGGAGAAGTTACATTTTCAGGAATGAGGATTGAGACAAAGTGTATGTTAAAAGCCTCAGCAGAGGGCCTAACACAGAGTAGGTGCACAGTAGGTATTTGTTGGATCTGGATGTGAGTTCGGCTCCATCGGTCCTATGTAAACATTGGTCTAGAACAGCAGGGAAGTCCCTGACACACCCAGTTCCTGTTGTCATGAGCTGGAGCTTCCTGCTGAGGCACCACAGATCTGCTCTTAACGCTCCTGGCCTGGGGCTCTGCTGTCTTATGACAGCAGTTTGGGTCTATGGTCAGGTGTAACTTCCATGGCCACATGGTGGGCCCCACTGGGTTAGACCTTACTGCAGCGGATCCGCAAGAGGCAGAATTAGTAGATCCCAGATTTAGCTTGAAAAATTTCAGTACTGTTTCCCCTGCCACATACATGCATGCACACATGCACATCTCCTGCACGCCAGACAGAAAGTGAGCCCTGGGGGCGCCTGGGTGGCTCAGTTGGTTAAGCTTCTGACTCTTGGTTTCGCCTCAAGTGATGATCTCACGGTTTGTGAGTTCGAGCCCTGCATCGTGTTCCGTGCTATGGACAGTGTGGAGCCTGCTTGGCATTTTCTCTCTCTCCCTCTCTTTCTCTACCCCTCCTACTCTCTCTCTCAAAATAAATAAACTTAAAAAAAAAAAAAAAGAAAAGAAAGAAAGCCTCAGAGGGGCCATGGACACACTCAACCCTTCTTCTGTTTGCATCTGCTTTGTCTGGGACACAGGACCTGGTGTAGGATAGACAGTGTGGGGTCTCTCACGACTAGCTCAAACCAGCAACAGTGAGAAACATTTTTGGTTTTGTCTCTAAAGCCCATCTAACTACAGGATACTAACTAGTGGAGCTTCCTGCCTTAGTAAGTTCAATATACTCAACAAAACCATCGTGTCCTTTGAAGACTCAACGCCTAGCAGGACCTCAGCGTTTGAAATATCTATTTTCATCCATGCCCCGCAGCCACAACCAACACCAACCAGAGCCTACATGGGCCAGGACGTCACGTCACATCACAGCACAGCAGGAGGGTCTGGATTCTTTAAATACACTTAGCTTGCATATTTCAAATACAGGGCTACAGTTCACGGTCACAAACACGTTGGTTCTGTCCTGTTTTCTTGAGACATTTGGACTTCATTGTCTAACTTTGCTTTTCCCGCTTTTAAAAGAGATGGGAGTTCAAGTAATATTTTACCAGTCTCTTCTTCAGTAAAGGGAACAAAGGAAGCAACTCGGTTGATGATGAAGTCCTGCCTGTGAAGCCCTCATGATTCCACTGCTGGAATAAGAATAGCCTGTGTTTATCCAGAATTTTCCATGTGTCAGGCACTGTGCTAAGCCCTTGATGTACTATTTCCTTGACCCCTCCTAACATTCCTATAAAATAGGTGCTAACATTGTGTCCCTTTCTTAGGTGGACAAACTGAGAAGCAAAAAGCAGAGGCAACGTGCACGGTCCCCAAGGCCAGGGCAGTGGCTCAGAATCTCCAACCAGGCTGTCTGTGTGCAGGGCCGAAACAAGGCTAGGAGCCCGTAAAGATCAGTGAGTCTTTATGACTTGAGAGGCCAAGAGTCTGGCCCTTCAGTTAGAGTTGGGCAGGGGACACAGGGAGGTGAGGTCAAATCACAGAATGGCTCAGACTAGCCATGTGGGGTGGACTCTGCCCTCGGAAATCCCCGAAGTTTTGAGAACCTCCTAGAAGCTTCTGACTTGGGCACTCATGCCCCTTTGAGAAGGCTGCTAAGTGTGCTCACCCTTCCTGGGACAGGAGAAGTAGTGGTTTTGGAAGCTACAGATGGAGCGGCAGATGGGAAGTGAAAGCCTATCAGAGTTGCCCAGGATAAAACCATTCATCTGCAAAATTCATATGTTTTTGCGTGGGGCGACTTCCCAGAAACAATAGCAGGAGGAACCAGCAGTGCTTGATGCAGAAAGTACCTCAGGCCATGAGGCTGGCAAAGTGAAGTGGGCAGAAGAAGGGGGTGGGGGTGGGGGGCGAAGGGTGCTGGAAATGACAACAGTGAGGGTAGAGGGAGAGAAAGACAGACTGACAGAGGCACAGAGAGACCTGGAGCATTAAAGCTAAAGAAGCTAAAAATACCAAGACTCCCTTCTCTGGAACCCAGAATAGGTTTGGCACATGGTCTAGGAAAGTATTTCTGGGCCCCTCAGAAATATAGGAGGTTCAGACTTGGATTCAGGTCAAGAATTAACAGCTGACATTTACTGAGCCCTTTGTAAGTGCCTGACACTTTGTTAGGTTCTCTTACCCTACCCTGATTTCACAAAGACCGAATTTACTTCCAGATGGTCACACAGCTAGTGAAGTTGGCGGAACATGGACTCAAACCCTAAGCCAAGTGATGGGACTCGGAGCACCCACCCTCGGGGATGTGTAAGTGCTAGAGATCCTGACACCCTGGCCCAGGTGACCTGGTTGTGTCTACGGTTGTGGCAAAGCAACACTGGGCCCCTAGGGGGCAGCCTCGAGATCTGGCGGAAGTCTCCCGGGAAGGGCCCTGGGCACAAGAATGCCCACTGGACCTAAAGAGGTCTCTGGCCGAGTGCCACAACTTCATCTAGGCTGAGATGACCTCAGCCTGCATTGGAGGTCCAGAGTTGGAATGATCAGACTTGGGACGAGAGGTGACCTTCCCACCTCCAAGGACCTTCTCTGAAGGCATTTCCCTGCAACCACTACCTTGCCCAGCTTGAGGGATGGGATTGTTTGCTGCTTTGTGGTCCAGGTAGCCTGGGGCCATCTTGCCACTCTGGGCCCGGCTGACTTCCCCAAGGAAGCAGAAAGAACACCAACCTTGGAATGGGACAGAACTGGTTCTCGTTTCCAATCTACCATGTGTTTCTTACATGATGTTGGGTCTCAGTTTGCCCTTGTGTAAAAGAGGTTTGCTTTGGGAGCTGAAGGAAGTGTCTACCTCGTTAGACGTTATGCTCAACATATGAACTCCGTCTTTTCTTGGAAGACAGAGGGAGAAGGTCCTAACTCACCCCTGCCCGGTGCTTCTCTGTACTCACATCTCCTCATTCTTTTGTTTATTATATTCCATCCATTTATAAATTTCTCAAATGCATCAAGTTCATCTCAGACCCATGTCTTGACCAGACTGTTCTCTCAAGAAGCATTTTCAACTGGAAGCATTTTTGCCCCTTGGGGACATTGGGCAAAGTCTGGGGATATCGGTGGTTGTCCCAAATGAGTCGGTGGGGGGGTGGGGAGGCAAGGCACTATTGGATCTAGTGGACTGAGGCCAGGGGCTGCTGCTAAATGTCACGCTGTGCACAGAACAGTCCCCAAAACAAAGAGTCATCCAACTCAATATGTCATCAGTGCCCAGTCTAGAATGATCTGGGGCCTACTCTAGAATGATCTCTGTCTCATTTGCCTGACAATCTTTTAATCCTTCAGTTTTCAAGTTAAAACTGCAAGTTGAGATGTTCTGACCTCTGACCATGTCCACCCCCTAGTCATCCCCTTGCTTTCTAGCTCTTTCACACCTTGCATGGTGCCTCTAATTCCACCTTCACAGGCAGGGGACCTGCTCCACCAGGTAGGGCCTGGGGCGCTTTTGCTCACTAAATGCCCAATTAGTGCTTAGTACAGGAGTTGCTTAACGAACGTCTGTGGAATGGGCATCTGAACAAATGAGTAAGTAAATAAGTAAGAATCTGCCTGCCATGTTTCATAATCTGTTTGCCTTGCTATCCTATGAACAAAAGAAAATAGGTATGTTTCTAAGGATCATTTTTCTCAGGTGCAAGGGTGCCAGGTGGACCCTGCCTAAACTGGCCAAAGAGTGTGCCTTCCCCAGGTTCCCACCAGGGCCCAGGGCTTCCCAGCCAACAATGAGATGCCACCAACCAAGGATGGAAGGAAGGCACCAGGAATCGCATCGTGAAGGAGATGGAGACAATTTCTAGCTTTAAACAGAGAACATCCCTCCACGCCTGTATCTTATTTGGTTCCTGATTCAAAACCCAAACTCCTGGGGATGTGTGCTTTCCATATTTGATGACATTAAGAATGATGGTTTAGGTGCGATCACCCTGTGGATGTTATCTTTAAAGATAACATCTTTAAAGTCCACCCTGTGGACTTATCTTTCTGGGAGGTATACGGAAACACACACACAACTACATGGTGTCTCGGGAGTGCTTCAGTGGGGCCGCGGGAAGAGGGTGATAGCACAGACACGTCAGCACTGGCCACGACCTGATTCCAGCTGAAACCAGGTGATGTGTACGTGAGGGTTCCCTATACTGTTCTCAGCACACGTATGTGTGTTTGAAAACTGCCCTGATAACTTTTTTAAAAAAATTTTTCTAATGTTTATTTTTGAGAAAGAGAGAGAGACAGAGACAGAACATGAGGAGGGGAGGGACAGAGAAAGGGAGATACAGAATCCGAAGCAGGTTCCACGCTCCAAGCTGCCAAGACAGAGTCTGACACAGGGCTCAAACTCATCAGCCGCGAGATTATGACCGAGCCGAAGTCGGACGCTTAACTGACTGAACCACCCACGTGCCCAAAAACGTTTCCTTCTTTTTCTTTTTTTAAAAGATGCCTTCATGTGGCTCTTGTGTGAAAGTACTGTCCTCACCCAATACCCTCGCGCCACCAGAGGAAGTTAGGCCCCCCGCCCTTTGCTCTCTGTCCTCTTCTCCTTTTTAGCCCCACCAATAAGTCAGGTTGGAAGACACAACACAGCCAAGCAAAGAGCTGCCTTCCAGCAGGAAATACACTTCATTTTCTTGCCTTCTCTCCCCATCCCCCCGTCTAGAGGGGTTTCCTTTTTTACAGCCTATTTTCAAGAACAGATCAATGTTTGGGCCAAGGGACAGATGTTCCTGGTGGCATCTCAGTTTCTCAGTGCCTCAGGGCTGCTGGCCGCCCCACCAGCTCCACACAATCATGGCTGGCAGCCTGCAGGCCCACAGCAGGCAGACGTTGGAGAATAGCTTGCCGTTTGATACTTTCACGTGAAACCTCCCAATTTTTAAATGTGCGCAAACCGTTGTTTTGTTAACAGTTGTTAGGGACCAAGCACAGAGACCTGTGGGTGTCCAATAGCCCAAAAACACACGTCTGTGACTCTGCCGGGCCTATCACAACTGACCTCCCTTCCTCCACTCTGCTTCCCTTTCCAACACCTTGCCCTGCCTCTAATCAAACATGCCAGAGACTCCCAGATTCTAGAACGAACATCATGTCACCGCAGGAATCTCTATGACTGCTTACCTCTCTATCCCTTGCATACTCCATTCCAGCCACACTGAGCCCCATTGTGCCCCCCCACCCCCCCGTACACCAGGCACATTCCCAGCAGCTGCAGTTCCCTCCGCCTAGACCACTTTCCCAGTCAGAGCAACTCACCCCTCCTTCTGTTCTTCTCCATAAGGACTTCCCCAGCCACTCTCATTAAAATCACAACTCTCTCCTGCTGCTACGTTCTGCTTTGTTCTTCTCACATGCCACCGTACTATTTTGTTGTGGTCTCCCCCACTTGAATGGAAGCTCCCCGCAGGTAGGGGTTTTGTGGTCTCTTCTGTGTACCCTTGAACAGAGCTGGGGACACCGTGCCCTCAGTAAATAAACACTAGCTGAATGGGTGAACGAACGCACCCGTGATGCTCAGGTACGGTGCAGATCCCAGGCCAGGAGACCCCAAGTGTAAGGTCTCCACAGCGTCTCATGGAGGCAGAATGCTTCTCCAGCCCGGCGGCCATGTGCCTCTGCCTCTGGTTTCACAGCTCGGACCAAGGAAAGCAAGAGGAAGCCAAGACCTTAGCGCAGGCCGGCCTGGGGCCACAGGCCGCCTTACCTGATGGGGTAGTCGGCTGCGCTGAGGTTGATGAAGAAGTCCCAGGGCCAGTCGGTCATCTCCAGGAGGTCACGCATGCCCTGCAGGTATGTGGACAGGAGGCTGGCTCCTCCCCAGATGGTGGCCATCCGCCAGGGGGTGACGCGAACGTTGTCATACTGTCTGGCAAACTGGAGCACTTGCCGATGTAGGTAATTAGAGCGCTTTTCCCAGGAGAGAAAAGGGGACAATTCAGCAGCCCAGAAAACACGCAGACATGCCCCTCGGCTTCTGTCCCTTCCCTTCTAGTTGACAGGGCTTCTGAACATACTGGACTTCGCCAAGTAACTGGTTCAGGCCTGCAGGGTCTTTCTATGTGGCTGTGTGAAACTTTATTATTTTTAAAAACTTGTTTTAGGTACTTGAAATGCAGATTCCCTGGCCCCACTTCTGAGCTGATGGTTCACTCTATGTGGGCTGGTGCCTGGGATGCTGCATTTTAATACAAGACTGAGGCATGTGGTCTGAGGATAATAAGCTAAGAAGTACGACCGTGTCTAAACCTGGTGTGTATGTTGAGGGATGGAACTTCTCCATGACCTTCCCAAAGTCCTGCTGTGATCAAGCGTCCCGTTTTTCCTCGTCGACTACTGACATAATCGTGTCAGGTCAGCAGACCGACAGAAACCTCTACCTCAGGCATAAGTCGGCTGCGGGGTTTTTATAAATAAAGTTTTATTGGGACACAGCCGCACATACTCATTATACATTTCTTATGGCTGCTTTCACACTACATTGCAGAGCGGAGTTGCTGCAGCAGAGAGTGTAGAGCCCACATAGCCTAAAATATTTACCATCTGGCCCTTTCTGGGACATGTGTGCCCACCCCTGGGATAGCCCCGCTCACAAAGCGGCAGGCACTGTATTGGGCAGTGGGGCAGTGAGGAAAAAGAGGTAAGAAAAACAACGTTTACAGATAAAGTCTAAAGTCACAACTGGGGACTTTGAAACACAAACACACACACACACACACACACACACACACACACACACACACTCTGTGCCTCTCTCTCTTTTTCTCTCTCCCCCAGACCAAATGCTACAAGGAGAGGCAGCTGATTAGACTATCAGACTTGCCTGAGAGGCAGGGCAGCTTGGAGAGGGGCAGACAGACGGGCCAAGAAAGGCAGCAAGGGGTGGCAAGCGGGGGAGGAGTTCCTCACCTTGTCCACATGGATGTAGTAGAAATGGTCTTTGTGGTATATGGCCTTGAACATGCGCTGCAGCTGCCGAGAGGCCCGGCCGTGGACCACCAGGACGAAGGCGATTCTGACTGGGTTGGCCAGCATGTACTCCACCGAATCCTCGTCCCACTGAACGTTCTTGTTGGCTTTGCCTGGGGACAACCCAAGAGACCACAGAGGTGGGTGAGGCCCAGAGGTTCTTTGGTAAGAGACAGGGAGTTTCTCTAATGCTTCAATTGGGGACTATTTGAAAGGCACGGTCATCACATCGGGCCCTAACACCTAATCCAGCTTAACTAAGCTTGTCGTGGACACTTACAACGTCCTGGTACAAATGTGGGGGGACCGTGAGGTCCATAAAGGCAGGGTTCCAAACCCCAAGAAGCTTTAAAAAAGCTGATGGAGACCTAAGCACATGTATTAAACTACAGAACAAGGAGGGAGGAAATGAGAGGTGTAAGAGTTGTGTCTCTGAACTGCAGGGGAAGGAGGAGGTATTTCTGAGCTGGAAAACACAAGATACACGAGCTGGCTTTGCCTGTCCAGCACCCACTCTTCCTTCTCCTCCTAACAGCACCCTTTTTTGTAAAAATTGCGGTAAGAAGAGAAAATATGGTATCTGCCCTCTTACACTTTTAAGATCACAGCAGAGTATTGTTGATTTTAAGCACAATGTCACACAGAAGGTCTCTAGAACTAAGTCATCTCCCAAAATGAAAACTTTCTCATACAGGACGTTGGGGGGCATCGTCCCCCTCCTCTATCCTCAGTCTACATGGATGGGGAGGGTCTCCATTATCGGTGACAGGGAAGGTCACAGAGCTTAAGGCCTGGCCATTCAGAACACTGTATCTCTCTGGCAATGAACAGTGTGTACGGTTCAGAGACGGATGTGTGACCCAAAGAAGCTAATTAGCCAAGAAGACAGTAGAATTCCAGACTTTTGTTGCAACAAGTAGATTAGAGAGGCTCCCCTTCTGCAATACATAAAACTGCAAGACTCTAAGAGCCCATTTATCCCCACCTGGACAAAGATTTTTTTCTGAGAGAAAAGCCAACACAGAGGAGGCACTGCTGAGTCATGGGATCCTAATGACCCCGCCTGAGTTAGCTCTATCAGTCCTGCTGGAGGTCAGCCACCATCATCTCTTGGTTTTCTTAGAAAGCCCAGATGCTAGACCAGAACCACCTGCATCTACATGGTTCCATATGTCTTTTACCCTAGAATAGCCTTAAAGATTCCTTTTCTCCTCCTTTCCCTTGCAAACACTCCAAGGGCAGGGCTTCAAGGAGGAACACAGCCTGCTGGGTTAGTTCATTACAATTTTGACTAGAGATCTTCTGCCTGACTGCCTTTGGCTCAAACTTGATTTCTTCTGGCTTCTAGGTTTATGAGACCCAGAACGTTGCAGGTGTCCCAGGATGTCAGCTTGGAAAACAGAACCAGGAGCGGTTAGTCTGGAGCTCTGGAGACTGGGAGCCTGCCGCTGTCACTGGAAAGCTGAGCGACTGCCAAATGAACACGGCTCCTTCTATGCTGTTCCAGAAGACAGGATGAAATTAACATGGATGATGTCCAGATCATGTGGCCCAGCCTTTACAGCCTACGTGACCTACCTCCTGAGGCCCTCTGCGCCCTGCGTGCCTTACCGTCTACCTTGCTACCTGGCCTACTTTCTTTTCCTTGAGCCATTTCATTTCTGCCTCAGGACCTTCTCACTGGCTATTCCTGTTACCTGGAACACCCTCTCCCTAGATCTTTGCATGGCTGTAGCTTGTCATTAGTTCATAGCTCAACAGAAGAACACCTGCCGCCACCAGCCACATCACTCTCTTTCACCTCACCGTATCTCAATTTCTGCATAGCATTTAATACCATCTGAAACTGTTTATCTGTTTACTTATTAATTGTTTGAACACTCCACTAGGACATAAACTCCAAGAGATGAGAGGCTATTTCAGTGTTGTTTATCAATGAACACTCAATGCTATAACAGGATCTGGCACACATCTGGTTCTCGCTGGAAAAAAAAAAAGCGATAGGAGGGTACATTTTGGTTTGGTCCATAATAATAACAATACATTTCACTGAGCGCCGACCAGCCCTTGCCCTTCATTATTTCACTCAATCCTCTTAACAACCCTGCATGATAGTGCTATTATTCCCATTTTGCAAGTGAGGAAACCATAGCTTAGAGAGGCCAAGGGATTTGTTTATTCAAGGTCACAATGCTTTAATTATTCAGCTGAGATTCAAACCTGGATCCATTTCCAGAGCCTATGTCCTTAAACACTAATATATACTACGGTACCACACCTAGACTTTGGAAAAGTTTATAACAATTCTGCTTGAGTTGAGGAGAGGACAGGAAACACCAGAGGGGCTCCTGGGTGGCTCAGTCGGGTAAGTGTCAAGCTTTTCATTTTGGCTCAGGTCACGATCCCAGGGTCGTGGGATCAAGCCCCGTGTCAGGCTCTGTGCTGACCATGGAGGCTGCTTAAGATTCTCTCTCTCCCTCTGCCCCTTTTCCCTGTTCATGTACACTCTCTCTAAAAGAGAAAATAAAAAACAAAACAACCCCTACTCAATTCTGCTTTTTAATGAAATAGCCTGTAAATTAGTCATTTTAGCTAGGTAGACATGCATTCAAGGCCTATCATAGGCACTGCAGGAAGGATTCCTATGTTACGTGGGAGGCTGACTCTCGATGGCCAATAAGATCCCACCTTTTCATCCATCCATCCATCGAAATCCAACCACCCATCCAGCAAACCATTCGACAACCCATCCAGCACAGCACTCAACAGCTTATCATCCAGAAAACCAAGCATCCATTCATCCATGCACCCATCCATCCACTCATCACCTTTAAAACCATCCTTCCATCCACTTACCCAGCATCCTCAAAGCAAATCACCCATGCCCGCACTCTTCCAACTATCAATTTGGTGATTCATGCCATATTAATTTAGCCTGTACCTCTTTGCCAAGTACTGTGCTAGGTACCAGTAAAATAAAATTCAGGGGAAAAAATCCTTATCTTTGAGGAGCTCAGCCAGCTGGGGCAAACAGAAGACAACGGTCACTTGTTTTAGGATAGGAGTGTCTTCAGCTTGCCCTCGGAGTGGGGAAGGGGTGAGCGGTCTGCCTGCAGAGCTAGGGGGCACCTTAGGAAGTTCAGCTGAAAGCTTCTGAGCCCATCTTTTTAAGTACTCGTGGTGGATCCCAGCGTCTTTGGCTCCTTGGCTGTTCAGTCAGTAGCTGCGATCCTGGGGATAATTACCATCTTGGCTCTTGTTGCAGACAGACTGAGCAGCAACCAGAAAGGGTTACCCTAACCACCCTCTAATCTTCCCTCCAAACCAATCACAAATACTCTGGGCTTTCCCGGTGATTATATGAGAGGGGCATGCCTGGAGGAATCGTGTCCCTTTAAACACTCACACAACTATCCATCCATCCACCCACCCACCCACCCAGCATCCTTAAAACCCCCCACATGCCAGCCCTGGACAACACCTGAAGTGCTGAGACACGTAGGATGTGAGCCTGTTTTAACAAATGGATTATGAATGGACTAAGGAATGTGAGAATCCAAAGTAAAAAGATGATAACGTGTAAGAAAAGCTTATATTCTCCTTCCCATGACTGCAGCCTAAAGGCAACATACTGATCTTCACCATGCTGGCTGCGACCTCGCCTTCCCTTCCTTGGAGACTATTTAACAAAGGGAGGAACGTTTAGAAACAACGGCTACCTGTGCCCCTTTTTACCACCTGGACTTCATCGGGTGGTTTTTCAAAGGCCTAAAGGTGGCCCACGACATCATATTTTCTAGGAAGTTCACTCTGCAGGGGCTCCTGCTGGTCCTCAGGTAACACTGCTCATCCCTACACCAAGGTGTCTGGGTAACACTGATCTGGAGCTCCCCACACCTGCAGCTTCCTGGGCCTCTAGGATCAGCCAGTGGTCTCTGGCCGTGGCTATCTCTTGCCATGCTGCTGAAGGGGTGAATGAATGAATGGAAGGAAGGAATGCATTCTGGACACGAGCCGCTGCTCCGGTCCAGAGGAGCTGATGTCACTTGAGGGCCTGCTACCCATCAGCCTGTGCCGGACCGGGTTTGCGGGAGAGTTACTTGGCTCTGGGGGAATGCAGAGTCAGCCTGTGAGGCTCAAAGAAATCAGCATGTCTCCCCAGGGTCACACACAAGCCCAAATCTAGTCTGCTACCTCTACCTGCCTCCAGGGCATCAGAGGGTAGAGAGACAGAGAGGGTTGGCATCAGACCCTGTGCAGATTTTTCTTTTATTAAAAAAAAAAATGTTTTTAGTGTTTATTTTTGAGAGAGAGAAAGAGGGAGGTAGGGAGGGAGGGGGGTCAGAGAGAGAGGGAGACAGAATCCAAAGCAGGCTTCAGGCTGTGAGCTGTCAGCACAGAGCCTGATGTGGGGCTTAAACCCACAAACTGGAAGATCATGACCCGAGCCAAAGGTGGATGCTTAACTGACTGAGCCACCCAGGAGCCCCCCATGTGCTGGTCTTTAAAGAGATTTGTGCACTGATGTTCAAGAAAACCTTTTGTAACTTTCTTTAGGGTTTTAGAAAGAAGAACAGGGGCGCCTGGGTGGCGCAGTCGGTTAAGCGTCCGACTTCAGCCAGGTCATGATCTCGCGGTCCGTGAGTTCGAGCCCCGCGTCGGGCTCTGGGCTGACGGCTCGGAGCCTGGAGCCTGGAGCCTGTTTCCGATTCTGTGTCTCCCTCTCTCTCTGCCCCTCCCCCGTTCATGCTCTGTCTCTCTCTGTCCCAAAAATAAATAAAAAATGTTAAAAAAAAAAAAAAAAAAAGAAAGAAGAACAGATTCACGGACAGACAGACACAGATGTGAATGCTTCCCTTCTGAAGAAAAGGAACCGAGCCCCAGGGAAATCAGGCACTATCACTCCAGCAACAGAGCCTCTGGACTGAAAGCCATCCCTGGGTCAGACAGCTGGTGTGGGGAGCAACCAAGAGAAGAGGGAACAAAAAACCCCAGGCTCCTCTGGAGTCCGGCTATTTTGGGGATAGGGGTGGGCAGGAAAGAACTGAAATACCTGAAGAAAGGAGACACACACACACACAGGGGAGGATGAAGACAGGGCTGAGGGGCAGAGAGACAAACAGACAGAAATAGACAAAGACAGAGAGACAGATGCAGAGAGGGAGCAGGGACACAGAGAGGCCACAATCCCATTGAGAGAAAAATGGAGGGAGAGCTGCAGGCAGGAAGACCGCCCCCTTCCTCCCACATATGGAGGGAGAAACACACACGGAAGCGCCGAGAAAGCCAGAGACCTACACAGGTATAAACGGAGACAAACCATGTAATCGGATATAGAGAGACAGGAAGAGACAAGGAAAGAGGGAGCCACGATGGAGAAGCCGGGTCCACCGAGCTTCTGCACCTATTGAGCATCCCTCAGAGCAAAGGCAAACGAACCCCCAGGACGTCAGAGTGCAAGAAGGCCCCAGGGCTCGCCTGCTGCCCCCTCACCTTGCGGCTCTGCCTCTCTCAGGGGCCCGGTGACGGAGGCAGGAGCCAAGGCCCAGAGCCCCACCCAAAGCGGCAGGATGGCTGGCTCCGGAAACACACCCATAACGGCCCCCCATTCCGGCACGTAGTAGGACCTCGATGCATTTCACTGAATAACCAGAGAGGGAACGAGCGACTTTTGTGCCCACATGGCGGCCGGGTGGGGGTGCGGCTCCCAAGGGCTGAGGTTCACACGATGCCCTTTGCCAGCTGCCAGCCACCAGCTTCCCATTGTTGTCGCACGCCCCTGGCTCCTGTAATGACCTTTCCGGCAATCAGCTCTGACACGGTGGGGGCTGGCGGGTGGGGGAGCTGGGGAGGACAAGAAGCCACACCGCAGACTGGGCGGAGACAGGCCCTGCGGTGGCCCCCTCCACACCCCGGCCACCACTGCGGGGGCCGCGGTCCTGAAAAGTCTTCTATGCAGTACGTCTTCAACGGACTGTGGTGAGATTCCCAGCACGAGCCGGAAGTGGAGAAACCTTCTCTCCCATGCTGCTGGCGGGAGGTTGGGGGGCGGGGGGCGGTTAGCTGCCACGGCTTGGCCAGCACTGATGTGGCCGCAAGAATTATAATTTTAAACATAGCCCTTGACCCAGTAACTCCGCCCCCAGGAATCTATCTTAATTAAGGTTAGGAGAAGGCAAGCGTGTAAGTCTCTACATACAGAAGGCTCTTTTGTTCATTTATTCATTCACCTGGTGTCTTGAATGTGCCAGGCATAGTTCTTGTCATGTTAGTGGACACAAGAGAGCACTTCCCTGAATGCTGCTTAGTCTAGCAGGATGGAAAGCCAATAAAAAAAAAAAAAAAAAGCAAATAGAAAATACAGTTGGAGATAGTGATAAAGGTTATGAAAAAGAGAACAAAGGCGTGTTAAGGGAAGGGGTTTATTTAACCACGGTGGCCGGGGAAGGCTGATGTGGGGATATGCGAACAAACTCTGATTAAGATGAGGGAGTGAGCCATGTTATTATCAGGGATGAGGAGGATTGCTGGCAGCCAGTGTAGCAAGTGCAAAGGTCCTGGGGCCTTGACCTCAATAGTGTTTATAATGGTCCAAAACAGGAATCACCTAAAAGGTGTTATTAATACATACTGATACAGACTGTTGTCTATAATATATCAAGCAAAAGAGAAGTTCTAGTCTATAACCCCTAACGTTTTATAAGACATGATCCCAAATATTAACAGAGGTTCATATGGTGACGTGACAGTTTTCCTCTCTTATTTATACTTTTCTGCATTATCTGCATTTGGTAAAATGGATTACATTTATCATGAAACATAACAAAGGTGAGGCCTAATCGATAATTCTAATACCAAACTGTTTATTGAGTGCTGCTACGTGTTAAGCAATTTCTATCCATGATTTTTTTTTTCTTACTTCTACCCAAACCCCTATGAGGAGAGTCACTGTCCTTCCATTATATGACTGAGGAAGCTGGAGCTCAGACAAGTCCCACTTGGGACGTGGCTGTGCTGGGGATGAAGCAAGTGTGTGATGCCAGAGCCCTATCCTTGCCACTACGCTCGATCAAACTGTCGCCATTACAAAAAGAGGGAAGGCTGCTTCTCGAAGAAGCATGTCAGCTGGCTTTCAGCTGCAGGACAGATAACGACATGTGGCCGGAGCCGTGTGTGTCTCCACAGACTCAGACCCAAATACTGCCCAGCTCCTAAAAAAAAAAAAAAAAAAAAAAAAAAAAAAATCAACAAAAAAAAATCCCCGATGCATTTCACAATGTAATCAGGTTCCTGTGGCACAAGACAGGAAGTGGAAGAATCAGAGTGATGAGGGACAGCGGGAGAAGCTGACTTCAGACCAAAGTTAACAAGCCACGTTTTCGGGAAAGAATATCAAACCTATTTTTGCGATGCAGGTGTGAAGGCCAAGCAAAGGGAATCACGGAGAGTCCTGCCAGTTTCTATCTGTGCTGCACTCGGCCTGTTGCCCAAACTCCGCGTTTCTCATCACGGTCATGGGTCAGACGAGGACTATGTGATGCTTAGGCTCCAGGGAGGTGGGGAAGATGAAGCGGCTTTCGCAAGGGTCGATGTGTTGGGCAAATATCGTGATGCTGGTAACAACCTTGCAGGAATACTGCCTGGGAGGAAGAAACAAGGTGCGGGGCCGAAGAGCATTGCTTCTGGTCAGGCAGACCTTGAACAAGTTACACAAGCTCTCCAAGCCCCAGCTTTCCCGTCTGTAAAACAGGCATGTGATAATCACAGCACCTGCATCCCGTGAACGTTCACGTCCGGTACCCGGCACTGTGCCTGTCGTGCAGTAAATGCTCAATAGACAAGAGCGTCCGGGTCGTCAGTGTTCACGTCATCATCTCTACTAGGGTGTTCATCCACAAGGATCAGCATCCAGCTTGGTTTAACTAATGGACCCAGTTGCAGGCTCAACCCCGAAGCCTCTCAGGCTCCGAGAGCTGTGCACATGCAGCTTCCAAGCCAATGTCCACAGCCGGAGTCCTCCGCAGTGTGCGCCTCACACCGCGATGAATAAATGCGGCCAACAGGAACGACTTACGGCCGCGATCCTTTTGCGGTGAATCCCACTACCAGGTAATGACAGTGTCCACCTGGAACGAATGCTATACGTTCACTCTATCTCCATTAAAAAATAGTAAAAATAAATACAACTTCCAGGACACTGCTAAAATAAAAAAATCCCAAACCCAAACCAACCAAACAAAAACCAAATCCAAAAAAGCCACTTGATTGGAATAGTTGCTTCACCAACAAAGCCCTCAATGCTATTTATACTCTGAGAGGGCCTCTCGGGCCTGCGGCAAGAGAAGCAGCTTTCTGACTCGGTTCCAAATAAGAGGGTTGGTTGGGTCGGGAAGGGAGCACACGGACACAAGGTTGTGCGCACGTGGCACTCGGGTCAGGAGGTTCCGAGCTGGATCATGACCAGCTTCCTGCTGCCTGGGAGGCTGTGGGCTGCACTTCAGCACCGGTGGCCAGCTCTGTCGTTTCCCGGTAGAGACTCTGGGAAGACAGAGTTCCTTTCTGATCCTCGGTTCTTCCTCTGTAAAATGGGATGGTTCCTCGTAGCTCTATTTTTTATTTTTTGAGGAGCATCCGTACTGTTGTTCATTCCCATCGGGGTGAACGTTGAGGGCGTGATGCTCGGGGAAAGAAGCCCGTCGTGGAAAGGCAAATACGGCATGATTGCCCGCGTGTGAGGTGGTGAGAGTGGTCAACTGCAGAGAATCAGAGAGTGGGCTGGTGGCTGCCAGAGGCTGAGGCGGGGGGGGATTACTAGCAATGAGGACAAAGTTTCAGGCCAGCGAGATGAACAGGCTCTAGGGTCCAGCTGCACAACACTGTACGTTGAGTGACCAGTGCTGGGCACTTGAAGATGTGTTGATAGGATAGATCTCATGTTAAGTGTTCTTACCACAATAGGATAAAGCATGTACACGAAAAATAAAGACGGATGAGCAATCTGTCCCCGACCCCACGGAGTTGTGTGTTGATTCGTGACTACGGATGGGACACGGCTTCCAACTGGCAGCAGGCTCACCGCACAGGGGCAGGATTCACATCACTCGGGGGACAGCCCCTGACGGTGGTAGTTTCTTTGTCAGACCTGGGTGGGGGTGCCTTTCCCCACTGGGAGACTTCAATGAGGAATTCTGGTGACCAGTACTTGGGAGATGCCCAGTGCCCAGAAAGAAGTCCTGCTCTCAGTGTGCCTAGAAAGCTGGCCGGGGTGTGAGGGCAAGTGCACCAAAGGCCCCAAGCCTGGGTCCCAATCCTGCTTCTGCTGTGATCCAGCCATGGGACCCTGGGCGAGTCACTTCCCTTCCTTGACCCCTCTAACCCTTGTAAAACAGTAATGATATGTCTAGGTAGACTGGGCACTTACTATGTCCTAAGCACTATCCGCACATGGTGTCATTCTCCCAAGGTCTAAGGAAGCAGGTACCAAGGGGCGCCTGGGTGGCTCAGTGAGTTAAGCATCTGACTTCGACTCAGGTCATGATCTATGGTTTGTGGGTTCGAGGCCCGCGTCGGGCTCGCTGACAACTCGGAGCCTGGAGCCTGCTTCGGATTCTGTGTCTCCCTCTCCCTCTCTGCCCCTCGCCTGCCTGTTTGTGCTTGGTCTGTCTCTCAAAAATAAACATTACAAAAAAAATTTTTTAAATTTTTGATAACCCCATCTTACCATGAAGGATTCTGAGGCCAAGGGGGCACTAACTGACGACAAGTCACCTTCTCTGTCGAGTGCCAGGACAAAGACAAACACTCAGGCCTGCCGGGCTCCAAAACCTGTGTGTCAGTCTGCCAGATGAGGGAGATGAAATTTCCATAGTCTGGGATCCTACCCTTACGGAATTAGCACCAGTGCACAGAAAGCTTCCTTCTCTGAAAGTGGGGTTGTCTTCCCTGAGCTGACCTCCTGTCCCGTTCCTTCCTTTCATCTTTCTTTCCTTTCCTTTCTCCTTCCTTCCCCTTCCCTTCCGTTTTCTCTCTTGCCCTCCCTCCTCTTGTCTCTCTTCAGCTTTATGGAGGTATAAGTGACATAAAATTTTGAAATACATAAAGTGTACATTGTAGTTCTTTGATAAACACTGTAAATGGGTCCCCCATCCATCTAGTTAATTAACACATCCATCACCTCACATATTTATTATCTTCTGTGTGCGTGTGTGTGTGTGTGAACATTTAAGGTCTACTCTCAGCAAATTTCAATTACACAATACGGCGTTATCAACTACAGCCACTATGTTTTACATCAGCCCCGCAGAGCTCATTCATCTTAAAACTCAGAGTTTTCACACTTGCAGCCACCTTTCCCTATTTCCCCCATCCCTCAGACCCTGCAGCCACTTTTCTACTATTTCTAGGAGCTTGGCTTTTTCCTTTCCTTTCTTTTCCCTCCGTCCCTCCCTTCCTTCCTAGTTTCCACACGTAAGTGATACCAGGCAGTATCTGTCTTTCTCTGTCCAGCTTATCCCACTTGGCATGATGCCCTCGAGGTCCATCCATGCCATCCCCCACCACAGGATTCCCTTCTCTGTCATGGTCGCATGACAGAACCCTGCATAGAGACACCATGTCAGTTCGGTTTTTGATAGCTTTCAGTTCCCCACGGGCCACGGCCAGGTTTCACCTTTCCTAGGACGCCATCACCACCCTTCTGCCCTGGCCCAGCACAGAGTGGAGCCCAGCGTGGAGGTCTCAGTGAATGAATGATTTCTGTCCGGTGGATTAAGCCTGGCAGCTTCGCCCAGGTTTGGGGGCCAGGAGGCCGAAGTGGAGGATGCAGGCCTGACTGTCTCCACTCATCGGGTGAACTGGCCGAGCGCTGGGTCTCCACTTTTCCTTGAGGCTTTTGGCAGCTTGGGGACCCTTGCTGAGCAACCAGGAAAATGCCCAGCTGCCCTCCAGCATGGGAGCTAATTCAATGCCATCAAATTACCACCAGCTGGACTTAGGGAGAAGGAGGGGAGAGGGTCTCACAAGGGGACCATGGAGTCGGGAGGGGGGAGCTGGGAGAACGCCACTCCAAGCGTAAAGATGGCCAGGCCAGCACCCTTCAGGGCTCAGGAGCAATGAACCTTTCTCGGCAAAGCCATCCTTGACCCTGCCCCTCTCCCTTTTTTCGAGTCCGGTAAAGGCCCTCCAAGCATCCTGAACTTCCTTTTGGGTCAAACTGTGCCCAAATGTGCGTAACGTTTACCATCTTAACCATGCTTAAGCATACCACTCAGGAGTGTTAAGCCCATCCATTTTGTCGTGCAACTGTCACCATCATCTGGCACCAGGGCTTTCCATCTTGCACATCTGGAATCCTCATTAAACCACAGCTCCTATGCTCTCTTCCCCCCAAGCCCCAGGCGACCACCACGCTCTCTGTCTCCATGAATGTGACCGCTCCAGGAGATTTTGCCGAAGTGGAATCGTAGAATAGGTGCTCTTTTGTGTCAGGTTTCTAGCCTAATGTGCCTAGAGGTCGTACATGCTGTAGCGGATGGCAGGATTTCCTTTACTTCTCAAGTTGAGTCATCTTCCATTGTTAAGGACAGACCACATTCCGGTTTATCCACTCACAGGCAGGTGAATAGCTGGGGTGCCTCCACCTTTTGGTGCTTGCGAGTAACGCTGCTGTGGAAATGGGTGTTGAAAGGCCTCTGAGACCTGCCTTCAGTTCTTTTGGGTCTACCCCCAGAAGTGGAATCGCTGGATCACACGGACCGGCATCTTTGGCAAGCAAAGGGAGTACCGGCCAGCGCTGAATGCCACTGAATGCCCTTGCGTGGTTCCTGCCTCTTTATGGCAAGCGATAGCAAGATTTCCACTTACAGCAGTAATGCAAAATTACTCTGAAAAAAAAACTGACTTAAGTAAAAATGAGAGTGAGTCTCTGGCCATGAAAACATTATGAGAATAATAGGGCAGGTGGAATGTGGATATGGGAAAATGGTGAAGAGGGCTGAGGGGTGAAGGAAGCTTCAGGAATATTAATTAGGCTCCACAGGCCTGCTTCCCCACCTGGGACGTGCTGAGTTTGTTAAACAAATGAGGGGAGGTGAAGACCAGCTACAGGCTGATGCCCGAGCAGCCCCATCCATACTTCACAGGACTTGCAGGTCCTTCCTACACTCCTGGCCTTCTCAGCTGGCTTCAGGGAACCAGGTTTTGTTCAGGACTTTTCTAGGGGAGGCTCTGAGGGACCATCTTCCCGCTAGGGAGATGGAGCCATGGCTGTGCTGACAAACACCATCCTTTCGATTTTCACTCCAATTTGTGGGGCACTTAACATTCATGAGGTTCTTTTACAGGCTTCTACCTCTCATAGAAATGCAGCGCATGGAAATTATCCCCATTCGTGGATAATTGTCCTGGGATCAGAGAGGAGAAGGAGCTTGCTCAAGGTCACAGAGCCAGGAGGTGGAAAAGGGATTAGGGTACAAGTGGATCTGACTTCAAACACCATGTTCCACGTGCAGACTTTGCCTGGCAAGAACCTCAGCATTCTCAGCTTTGCTCAGGATTCCACAGGACCCAAAGGGGTTTCTCAACCTTGGCACAACTGACGCTTGGGGCCAGATCCTCGGTTGTGGGAGGTGAGGGTCGTCCTGTGCACTGTAGGATGCACATCTTTGTCACATCTTTGGTCTGTACCCACTCGATGCCAGTAGAACCTTCCCCAAACGTCTCCATCCATTGACAAATGTCCCCTGGGAAAATGGACAACATCGCTCTCTATAGAAAAGCACTGCTGTAGAACGGAAGGTCTTAAAAATGTGGTCTTTGATCATCAGCATCAGCGATACCTGAGAACCTACTGGAAATGCAAATTTCAGTCCACCCAGAGCTTCTGACTCTGAAACTCTGGGCATGGGGCCCAGCACCTCTGCATTTTATTTGACAAGCCTTCCAGGTGATTCTGGTGCAAGCTAACATTTGAAAAATCACTAGCCTAGTCTAGTGATTCTTGTGGTTTTTTTTAGTCTATTTTGAGAGAGAGATTGCATGAGCGAGTGAGTGGGGGAGAGACAGAGAGAGGTAGAGAGAAAATCCCAAGTAGGCACAGTAGGCTAGTGATTTTTAACCCTGGGTGCACATTAGAATCACCGTAGCATCTTAATAAACCAGAACAAACTAAATCCATGCTTTTGCTCCGCCCCAAGAAATTCTAATTTAATAACTTTGGTGGGTGACAGTGGTGGCAATTTTTTAAAGCTCCCAGGGGGTCCGATGTGCAGTCAGGGTTGAGAACCACCTTCTGGATACCTTCTTTTCAACCACCTTTACAAAACCACGTGTCTCAAGGTGTAGCTTTACACCCAGATACATCTCCAGACTCCTCCTCAAATCCCCATGGCCTCCTGCTCTGCCACAGACCGAAGCCTAGCTCACTGTTATTTTTCCTCCCACTCTGAGAAAATGCCTCCCTCCACCCCCGACCAAGCACTCAGGAAATGTTCCTGCTCACTGATTTTTTTTTTCCCCTCCATTCAAGTCTGGAGTTATTAAACCACAGCCCATGGCTGAACCGTCTTATTGATTTTATTGTCGAGAGCCCAGGGATATTCTAATGATGTACTGCTCAATAAATGGAAACTGGTGGGATAGATATTGATGGCGTATGGTACATTTCGCCGCAATTCACTGGGTCCCAGTCACTTTGCCTGTTACACATCATCTGTGAAAATGCTGCTCTCGGTCCTGCAAGCTCGTGTCCATCCTGCTGATGTTACTTTTCCCTGGCATCCGGATGAAAGGGCCATTATGATAACAGCTACTGCTGTGTGCCAGGCCCCAGGCTGAGTGTTTCTCAACAGACATTATTTCATTTACTTCTTACAGCAGAACGGTGTGGGGAGATACCCTGCTTAGTCCTATTTTACGGATAAGGAAGTTGAGACTCAGACCGGATGCTTGACCTGGCTAGCTCATAAGGTGCAAAACCAGCATTCAAATCTCTGTTAGCCACTAAAACGAGGGCTTAAAATTTTTTTTTATGTTTATTTATTTTTGAGACAGAGAGATAGAGTGAGAACAGGGGAGGGGCAGAGAGACAGAGAGGGAGACACAGATCTGAAGCAGGCTCCAGGCTCCGAGCTGTCAGCACAAAGCCCAACGCGGGGCTCTAACTCATGGACGGTGAGATCATGACCTGGGCTGAAGTCGGACACTTAACCGACTGAGCCACCCAGACGCCCCTAAAATGAGGGTTTTTAACCTCTACTATGGTATCAAGATTTGTGTCCCCAACTCCCAAATGCCTATGTTGAAAACCTAATGCCCCAGGTGATGATATTAGGAGGTGGGGCCTTTGGGAGGTGATTACGTAAGTCATTAGGGCAGAGTGCTCACACATGCGATGGGGCCTGTGCCCAAATAATAGAAATCTCAGGGGGCTCCCTCACCAGTCTGCCAAGCGAGGACATAAAGGGAAGACAGCTGTGTAGGAAGTAGGTCCTCACCATACACCGGATCTATGGGCACCCTCTATCTTAGACTTCTCAGCCTCCAGAAGTATAAACAATCAATTTCTGTTTTTTATAAGCCACTTACTCTGTGGTACTTTCTTACAGCACAAAGGACCAAGACAACCCCTAAGCGAAACTGTACGAGGAAACTAACAGCTTCCTACTGTACTTGAGCAACCTTTCAGATGGTTTCAGTACCAATGAATAGGTCACCTATTCTCCCCTTCTTAAGTAGAGATTCTCAACACAAACTACTGGCATTCGAGGAGAGACGACTTTTCCGTTGGGTAGGGTTGTCTCATGCACTCAAGGACATTTAACATCGTCCCACCCAATGCCCCGTCCCCTCAGCATTTCCCAACATCCCATAAAGGGATCAGTAGGACTGTGGCTTGAGAACCTCTTACCCCATGGGGAGGCAGGAGATTCTTGGCCACGATGGCCTACTTCCTTCTTGCCAACATGGATAGTCACTCTGGCAAGGCGGGATGGACAAGTGGAAAGAAGTTTGGCTCTGAAATCCATGAGATCTGGGTTCAAACCTTAGCTTTTCACCCACTGTGACTCTGTGAGGTTGGGCAAGTTCTATCACCTAATGCTCTAGCTCCTCATCAGTAAAACGAGGGCGGGAGTGCCTGGGTGGCTCAGTCGATTAAGCATCTGACTTTGGCTCAGGTCATGATCTCACAGTTTGTGGGTTCAAGCCCCACATCAGACTCTGTGCTGATAGCTTAGAGCCTGGAGCCCGCTTCAGATTCTGTGTCTCCCTCTCTCTCTGACCTTCTCCTGTTCACACTCTATGTCTCTCTCTCAAAAAATAAATTAAAAAAAAAATTAAAGAAAAAAAACAAAAACGAGGGCAAATACTGACTCCTGCCTTGTAGGGAGGAATCTTGGGAATCACTCAGGGAAGTGCACACTACGGAGCAGGGGCTCTGAACCTGGGGCAATTTTGTCCCTCCAGTCACCTGTCTTCTTCTCTGTGCTCGCCTCAAATTCCTGATCTGCAGTCTCCACTGGAATAAAAAAGTGCAGTGTTCTACATGGGGTGGTTTGATACTCAGCAACCGTAACCAGGAGCAGTTACAGAAGCAGGTAACAGAGCGACGCCTGTGCCACAGAGAACCTTGGCTCAGGAGCGGAAGACTGTCCCGAAGAGAAGACCGGCAACGAACACCTGAATATTCCCCAGACCGTTTCCACCACAGGAAGAATACCGAACAGTGGCCTATTACTATCACCTTAAATCATGACACGCGAGGGGCTGCATTCAAGTTCTTGCTTTTCCTTTCCAATTTTATTTCCAACCGTGCTCGCCCAGTGACCCTTTCCGTGAGGCTGCAACCTAGTTGAATGTCATCGAACCCCTGCTTCTGCTCCTCACTGTGCTGGGCTGCCCTTCCCTTTTCCTCAGACACCAGCTCGCCATATGAACTGAATTGTGTCCCCAACCCAAATTCGTACATCAAAGCCCTAACCCTCAGGTGACTGCATCGGAGATGGGCGTTGAAGGGGGGTGGTGATCAAGTGGGGTCATTAGGGCAGAACCCTGGTCATACGGGATCAGAGCCCTTGTGAGAAGAGACAGCAAAGAGCTTGTATTCTGTCCGCCATGTGAGGATGCGGCAAGAACTGGTCATCTGCAAGTCAGGAACACGGCTCTCACCAGAACCCGACCAGCTGGCACCCCAGTCTTGGACTTCTGGCCTCCAGAAGCATGAGAAAATAACTTTCTTGTGTTGAAGGTGCCCAGAGCTGCTTAGTACACTACTCGAGGAGGGCAGGGGATGCATTTGTTGGGCTAAGATCTAAGATCTCCAGGTAGAGTGAGGAGTTAGTTAACTAAGTAAACAGGAAGGGGACAGTGTCCCCACGTAGAGGGATCAGCACGTGCCAAGGCCCGTGAGGAAAGACAGTGCAGTAAATGACAGGACAGGGAGGAGGGCCAGGGTGGCTGCAACACCGATGCCCAGCTAAAGCACGTGGTGCGACTGGCATGAAGAGATATCATCACACAGGGTCCTGGGCACCATCTTAGGGACTGCAGCTCAAGAGAGTGACGAGCCATCCTAAGAGGCTTGTAATGGATGGCGGGGCGGCGGGGTGGGGGTGCGGGTACACACTGCAGGCAGGACCCATTTTGCGGTTCGCAGATGGGATGGTGCTCGGTGCACGGCTGCCTGATGCAGACAGGAGGGGGAGTGGGGCCAAGACCCACGTGCTGCGGTCTGAGGTTTGGGGTGTCGAGAATGCTGCTTCATCTGTGCTCCCTACCTTTTTGACCCTGAGGTTACACCATTTCCCAAGTTCTCCTGCGAGCCTTCCTGTCGCTTGACATTTTCATCTCTGTCCTTCTCTCCTCTGCTAAAGGCACTCGCGGGCTCAATAAATACTGCTGTGGAAAAACGCAGAGACTCATCTATTTTTATTACAAATGGAGCCACTGGAAGAGGGAACAGCTCTTATTTACTTCTCAGGGTAAGGGTTTTGACAACAGGTTTATTTTCTCCAACTCACCAAGGACTGGAAGAGTAACACTCTCAAGTAACAGTACATTAATTAATGCCGAATTGGTTGGAATTTTCCTAATAAAAATCCTCATAGTAATCACATTATGGGCCATTAACGCTGTCTCCTGACCATAAACCATAAATATGTTCTGCAGGTGCCTTCTTTTTAAAATGGGACATTCCCCCAAATTGTGGCCCATTTGTCACGTTAATGCTGTCACATCACACAGTGCAGACAGGGGTAAACACACAGGCTCGTGTTGGTGCACGGGTCGCTCGGCCAAGCTTGTTCATGGGTCGCTTCGTTTAGACCCTGCAGCGAACTTACAAGGGAAGCGCCACCACCATCCCCATTTTACAGATGGGGAAACTGAGGCACAGAGGGAGTGGGTCAACTGCTTGGGGCCAAATGGCTAGGGAGTTACGGGCCAGGATGTGGATACAGGCAGCCTGAATACAGAATACTCTGCCATCTTGCCTTCTAAGAAACAAGCACTGGGTGGATCCAGAAGCATAGCCATCCTCTGGGCCAACCAACCCACAGCTAATGGTTTCTCCTTTTCTTTTCTTTTCTTTTTTCTTTCTTTCAACGTTTATTTATTTTCAGAGAGAGGGAGAGAGAGAATCCCAAGCAGGCTCTGTGTTGCCAACACAGAGCCCAGTGTGGGGCTTGAACTAACAAACTGCAACATCATGACCTGGGGTGAAACCAAGAGTCGGACGCTCAACCGACTGAGCCACCCGGGCACCCGGCCAGTTCATTTCAACAGTGAGGGAAGCAAATGTCAACCTAGCACAGCATTAGGCTTTGCTCCTAGAGGGCAGGAACTATGCCTTCTTTACTTCTGCCCCTCCAAGGCCTAACCAGATGCCTGGGACAAAGCCAGGAGCACCTGAGACACACTGAATACATTTCTGTTGAAAGAAGACATAGCTAGTGAAACACACGGATCAGGGACGCCTGAGTGGCTCAGTCAGTGAAGCGTCCGATTCTTGATTTCAGTTCAGGTCACGATCTCATGATTTGAAAGTTTGAGCCACCACATAGGGCTCTGTGCTGACTGTAGAGTCTGCTTGGCATTCTCTGTCTCTCTCTCTGTCCTTTCCCTACTCATAACTCTCTGTCTCAAAAAAAAAAAATTACATACATACACAAATACACACACACACATATGTATAATGGGGTTCCTGGGTGGCTCAGTTGGTTAAGCATCTGACTTCGGCTCAGGTCATGATCTCACGGTTCATGGGTTCGAGACCCACGTTGGGCTCTGTGCTGACAGCTTGGAGTCTGGAGCCTGCTTTGGACTCTGTCTTCCTCTCTCTCTGCCCCTCCTCTGCTCACGCTCTCTCTCTCTCAAAAATAAATACAAAAAGAATTTTAAAAAATTAAAAAAACCCACCACCATGTACTAGAGAGCTCATGGCAATGAGGAACAGGGAGCCCCCCAAGTGCACTTGGGATCTCAACAGATCCATTTCCCTGCAAGGGTGAGTGACACGTGGGTGTGGGGCCATGCTCAGGAGCTGCACCTCGCTAGGGTTCAAGGAGGGAGCTCGTGTTTAACCCTGTCTAGAGTCATTCCTTTGCCTGGTCTGGGTGTTTCTTTGATTTCTTTGCAGATAATACATACTCACTGTTAGAAAATTCAAGCATGCAGAGCAACATAAAGGGAGAAACCCCTCGCACATGAAAGCATCTAGAGATCACCACTGTTTACACGTTGGTGAAGATTTTCCAAGTATTTCTACGCACCCACACTACATATAATCACACGCATCCTGCTCTGTTGTACGCATTCTAGTTTCAATATACCCTTGACATCTCTTCCGTGTCAATGAACACAGATATTCATCCATCCTTCCTTCCTTCCTTCCTTCCTTCCTTCCTTCCTTCCTTCCTTCCTTCCTTCCTTCCTTCCTTCCTTCCTTCCTCTACCTTCACAAATATTCAATGAATGTCTACTAGGATCAGTTACCCTGCCAGGTGCCAGGGATGCATAGAAGAACAAAACACATATTGAATTTATCTTCAAGGAGCTTATACTTAACTGGGGTGGGGGCAGCAGGGGGGAGGGTGGAAAGGAGAGACAAACCTATTTTACAAAAGGTGTTGAATTCAATGAAGGAAAGGCTTAATGCAAAGGAGGGAGAAGATGAGGCCAGGGGATCAAAGGCCGACCCGGTCTTTATACTTTTCTGACGATGCAACAGTGAAGCCAACATCTTAAACATGAGGAAGAGGGAGCCAGGTAAAGAGGCTGTCATTACAGGCAAAGGGAAGGCCATGTATCAAGGTCTTAAGAGGTAAAAAATCTTACTATGAAGGATGAAAAAAACAGGGAGAAGGACTTCTGGGTTTTTTTTGTAGTTGTTTGTCTTTTTACTTTACGTTTCCTTATTTTTCAAATGTCTCTAGTGGAATGACAAAAACATATTGAATACACGATGAAGGGCCATTCAGTTCTTTCTTGAATGCCTCCAAAGACGGGAACCTAAGTGCTTTAAGAAGCAGCCAGCCATACTTGTGGTCAGTGTTGATCAATAGCTGTTTTCTTTCAAAATACGCCCACCAGAAGGTTTTCTCTGTAGGTCCTAATTCTGCCTTTGAAGATTAGCACCACCGCTTCTGCTGTGGACCAACCTCTCCAGTATATGAAAATTGTTATTATACAATCACTCCGCCCCATACCACCCTCCAAGCCCATGCCAAACGTGCTCCCCAGCTCATTTCGGTTTGCTCCTGCTACACTGAGGACACCTGTTCTGTTTGTCATTCTCCTTCCTGAGAGTGACTAAGAGCTATCAGCCTATGGTTAAACAGTGCTCTTGATTAGGACCCTGCACTAGCATACCCTACGATCACCATAGAAAAAAAGTTAAGCCTCCTGGGCATGTGACAGCACAGATTCATTCATTCGTTAAGTAATTGTGAGTGTCTGATGGCACTACACCCTGGGGGGAACAGCACTTAATAGAACAGATATACCACTTATTTGGGGAATAATTATCAAATACTTGCTGCTGGGGTGGCCGGCACTGGACCAGACGGACACACTTCCTCTCCCACCGAGTCTCTAAAATGAGCATGGAACGGGATGAATGCTGTGTCTTGCCTTTCACCATATATAGCTTCGCGGTGGGGATAACCACCCTCTGCCATGGTATCTGTACGAATCAGGTCTCCCAACGTGCTGGTTTAGAGTTTTCGTTCCTGTGAACCTTCCTTGATTAGCCTGGAAGACCAAGGACACCTCGATTTCTCAACCATGGCTCAGAAGCTGCCTCTAAGTTAGGGGGCTTCTGAGAATACCCTCTCCTAAACAAGAACCCCTATAAATGAAGTGGCATAAAAAACTCATCTTAAACATGCCCTAGACATCGGACAGGAGAGCTCCAGGGCAAAGGGCAGTCAGAGCTTTCGAGACAGAATGGGGTTAAGATAAGCCTTTGAGGAGAGGGGACCCACACTATTACAGCTTTCGAAGGCCACCGACAGTGACAACAATTTAAATTAAATTAAATTCAGTCAGCTCCAAAAGGAAACACGTGTAATGTTAATTTCATGGGTGTACCAATGTGTAAACCTAACAGATGATACTTAAATGAGAGAGGCAGAGAAATGACATTTGGTTAAATAATGCATCAGTGGGTAGAATTTGTTGAAACTGCCATTTGGAAAAAAAACAAAAAAAACAAAAAAACACAAGCGTAACTCAAAATTGAGCAAGCTGTCACCCAGGCCAGGTCACCCACGCGTACTCGGTGCACTGTGCTTGAGAGGAGAAGGGGCAGTAGGGCATGGATGAATTTAGGGGACTCGGGCCAGTGAGCCCTGCTGATTTTCGATGCCCTCCTGTGTGCCTGGGCAGACACGACCATCTGCTTGTCTTTCCGAACAAGTGAAACCTCACCCTGGGCAGGAAATGTGCCTGCTTGTTTATTTCCTTTTATTTCTTAAAAGCAACGGATGACTCAAGATTTAAGGCATGAGAAAATGGGCAAAGATGGCTTTCCTTTTTATTCCTGCGTCCTGGCACACAGTAGGCAGTCAGGCATTAAATGGGAACTACTTGAGGGGCCCCTGGGTGGCTCGGCTGGTTAAGCGTCCGACTTCCGCTCAGGTCATGATCTTACAGTCGGTGAGTTCGAGGCCCACGTTGGGCTCACTGCTGTCAGAACAGATCCCACTTCAGATCCTCTCTCTCCCTCTCTCTCTGCTCCTCCCTTGCTCATGCTCGCTCTCAAAAACAAACATTAAAAAACGTGGGATTCATGAATAACATGGACATTCCTTCTGCAGTGTCTTCCAGTATACCCTCATGTTAGACTCCATCATGACTCTAACGCTGTCGGCAACCATCACCTCCAATCCACATTCCTCTGACAGAGTGGTCTGGAGGTCCCTGTCCTTGTCCACTTGCTGTCATTCCTTTTCAATATCAACAGAAACTAGTCCTTTGGTCAATAAAGCTATGGGAACCCATCGATTGGAAAGAAATGGGACTTTGCTAAAGATGCTGATCCGAGAAACAATGTGTCTACTGAGCCTGGCAGAAACCTAACATTCATAAAGGCTAACGTCTGGTCGAGCGCTTACGACATGCCAGGCACTGAGTCAAGTGTGTCTCTGGGTTTTTTCTGTTGGTTCTGTTGCTGTGTTTTTCATTCCATTCTCATAAAACACGGGGAGGCAGGAGCCATCACCAAACTCATCTTACAGAGGAGACTGACAGAGGTCAGGCAAGATGATCGAGATCACACAGCTGGAGGCCAAGCTAGGCTGTGAACTAGGCTCATGTGATTTCAGAGCTCCTACCCTGTTCTGCCTTAAATGCATCACGAGCCTGTATCAGATGACAGACGAAGAAGGGAAGGGAAGGTGACTGCTTCTCACAGGAAGCCTCAGCACGGGGACCTGTGTGACCCAGGGCCATGCAAGGCTCTGCAGCCCTAACATCTCCTCGTCACATTGCTGGCTGGTGCCAACGAGGGTTCATTTCTCCCTGCTGAGCTGCTGTCCTCCGAGAGGTCACTTGAGGACCCAAGCTATTTCTACTTCACTCCCCCCAAGTCCTCTGACACCAAGCACACAGAGGAGAAGGGGACCCGTGTGAAGAATTCATACCCACGCGTAACTGCCTCAGCCAGGAAGTGAACCATCACTCCCAGTAATAGGGAGACCCGGTCACAGGACCTCGCCCAGAAGCGTAGGAGTGGATGACAGAGAAGGGAACATGGGTCCCTGAGGAACATTCAGTTTATGACACAGAAACATAGTGAGTAACGCTCTAATGAACCCAGAGGCAATTTGGGCCTCCAGGGAGCATTTAGCAACGTCTGAAGACGTTCTTGGTTATCACGACTGGGTGAGAAGGTGCTACTCATATGCAGGGGACAGAGGCCAGGGATGCTGCCTCACATCCCAGGGTGCGCAGGGCAGCCCCACCCCCACCACGGGGTTCCTCTGATTCCCAATGTCAAGTTCCGGAGCGGACGAACTGCTTGGAGCCAGGGATTCTCAAGAAGGTACCATTAAACACGCAGGTCCCTAGGGGGCGCCTGAGTGGCTCAGTCGGTTAAGCGTCTGACTCTTGGTTTCAGCTCAGGTCAGGATCTCACAGTTCCGTGAGTTCAAGCCCCGCGTGGGGCTCTGTGCTGACAGCGTGGAGCCTGCTTGGGATTCTTGCTCTCTGCCCCTCCCCTACTTGCTCTTTGTTTCTCTCAAAATAAATGAATTAGGAAAAAATGCAGCTCCTCTGGGGATTGTGATGGCCACTATTTGTGGCCACACCCGGGGAAACCTCACCGGGCAGGAGAGGCAAGAATACCAAGGGGGGTGGGTGGGGGAGAGGCACCAATGGAATCGTGCTGAGACACTCTCGGAATGTGTCAGGGTCAGTGTGAGGCAGCTATGGGGGGGCGCGGGAAGCTGACATTTGTTAAGTGCCTCTCTCTTGCAAGCCTTGAATTGCGGGGAACGTATTCTAAGACTAACCTGTCAGCCAATGACAACTAAATTACTAACCTTGCCTTCCCCCGTGCCCCATATCCCTGTCAGATACACAGCCACATTAACAGAGGAATGCTTCTTGGAGATGTGTTCCCTGCATCGTGGAAGGTGACCCTTTTATCAGAAAAGAGCCATGTGGTCACGTATGTGGTCACATGTCCTTCAAAAGGGCCAGCAGCCTCTGGCTCGCCTAGAAATAGCTGGAAAGTGAGGGAATCAAGACCAGAGCAGTAGAACAAGCAGAGTGGTGGAGGCTCTCCATCAAACCCACTGCCGGTTTTCCCCTGGCATCCACTGGCACCTGCTTCCCAGCATCCTCTGCAGTTACATCTTGTCAAATGGCTCTGCTTTAGCTGAAAAAGCTAAGTATAAGTCACGAGCCTAAGTTCTAGGCTTAACCCGTGGATATTTCCCCCTCACCCCCTCCGTGCTTTTTCTTCCTCCCCTGGGTGCCCAAGAGCATGGCCGCCTTGGATGCCATGTGCTGGAGAAAGTGGAGCCACAAGATGGAAGGGGCCTGGGTCCGTCAATCACTACTTGGAGGGGGGGCCAGTAAACCTCCTTCCTGTCTGACGCATTATACATTACTCTGCCCGTTTGATCAATTAGCTAATGTTGCCCTAATACAGTGACTGTACATCTGGGCTGTGAAGGCAGAAAGGTCTAGGGCCAGTACCTGCTCGCTGCACAATCTGAAGAAGTTAGAAGAACCTCTGTGAGGTTCTAGTTTCCCTAAATGAAAAATGGAAATAAAATACGTGGGAGGATGAGCCCATATGCCCTACTTAGAGGGTGTGGCTGAAAGGAACCATCTCGTAGCTGTCAGCCATTCTAGATGTTCTCAGCTTTGCTCACATCCTGTTATCAGCCAGTCGGCAGGAGGGGAAGCAAGGCATGGAGGTTGGCAAAGGCACAATCGCGTAGTTACTGGCCTCGACACTGTAGCTTTCTTGAGTGAGCAAATGGGTGAACAAATCCCTTTAGCGGCACTGCCTTCCACACACAGCTCGCACGTGCAAGTCTCATCTCCCCTGGAGGACAGGATCCACTTTTGACTTAGCTCGCTTCCCTCCTCAGTCTGAGCAGAGTGCCCTGGACCAAGGGTTGTACTGTGTGGCAACTCCTACTCAACCCCACCACTGAGTGACTGTACTGCTTGTGAGCTGATGCAGTGTAGAAAACACATACTTTATGTCACCAATTAACTAATTTTCTTATTTATTATACCTGGACCATTTATTCAATCTTACATCCCAAGCACCTAGCCCAGGGCATGCATAGCACGTAGTGTAAGCTGACTCGGGCTTTAGAGAATAAATTTATAGTATCTTTTTTTTTTGACATAAGTTGACTTCGTCTAATATTCTATCTCACTCAAAAAACCACGATGTCAGATCCTGGAATAAGATTGACAAAAGGGAGAATGTACATATTTATTTTTTGAAGAGAGGAAAAGGATGCTGGGGGAAATGGGGAAATGACAGGTGTCTGTCTGTATCAGCTCAAGAGAAAAAAAAAACACAAAAAACCCAACCAGCAAGTACATTGTACTTTCAAGTCAGGCAGGCCTCTCTCTGTGGGTTGGCTGAGTCACTTACTTGCTCTGTGGCTGTGAGCAAGAGGTTTCATCTCTGGAAGCCTCCTCAGCCTCCAAATCTATAAAATGGGTGTAGCACACACAGCCTGTGATCCGTCAAAATCCATTCTCCCCTCTTGCGTATAGTTACAGGTGGGGAAGAGGCTGCCTGCCTGGGACCCCACTTCCTGGCCCCTCTTACAGAGAGGCACCCCCTAGGTGAAGACAGGAAGGAGTCAGCAAACTTTTTCTGTAAGGGGCCAGATGGTAAACAGTTAGGGCTTTGCGGCCATACCGTTTTCTGTCGTGACTACTACTCTGCCGTGCCATGGTCTGGGAGAACAGCCACAGACAACCCCTGCGGAGATGCAAGTGACTGCATTCCAATTAAACCTGACTTACAAAACCAGAGCGGGCTGGATTTAGTCTGTGTGCCACAGGCGACCAACTCCCGGTTTAAGAGCAGCTCAGCCTACCAAACGTGGTCACTAGCCTTCCAGAAAGGGCCGTCTGATCAGACAGTCTGCCCCGCATGACCTCACAAGGCACCGATTCTTATAACACGAACACACACGTATACGCATTTTTCTAATTTATAACCGGTCTGTGTCCTTGACGTTCTCACCATTTCCTTTTACACCAACTCTTGTCTGGTCTTCAGCCATACCCCGGTGGGCTCTGTCACTTCCCTGGTCCTTCCCCTTTTGTAAGACTGCCCCCATAATTTGCATGGCCCAGTGCTAGAGAAAACGTGGGGCAGCTTGTTCAAAAATTATTAAGAGTTTAAGCAGAACATTTTTTGTTACATTTTTTTTTAATATATGAAAGTTATTGTCAAATTGGTTTCCATACAACACCCAGTGCTCATCCCAAAAGATGACCTCTTCTTTTTTTTTTAATTTTTTTTTTTTTTCTTCAACGTTTTTTTTTAATTTATTTTTGGGACAGAGAGAGACAGAGCATGAACGGGGGAGGGGCAGAGAGAGAGGGAGACACAGAATCGGAAACAGGCTCCAGGCTCCGAGCCATCAGCCCAGAGCCTGACGCGGGGCTCGAACTCACGGACCGTGAGATCGTGACCTGGCTGAAGTCGGACGCTTAACCAACTGCGCCACCCAGGCGCCCCTGACCTCTTCAATACCCATCACCTACCCTTCCCTCCCTCCCACCCCCATCAACCCTCAGTTTGTTCTCAGTTTTTAAGAGTCTCTTATGCTTTGGCTCTCTCCCACTCTAACCTCTTTTTTTTCCTTCCCCTCCCCCATGGGTTTCTGTTAAGTTTCTCAGGATCCACCTAAGAGTGAAAACATATGGTATCTGTCTTTCTCTGTATGGCTTATTTCACTTAGCATCACACTCTCCAGTTCCATCCACGTTGCTACAAAGGGCCGTATTTCATTCTTTCTCATGAGTTTAAGCAGAACATTAAATCACACACAGGCCTTTCTGGGCACGGGCTCTGTGTGCATGTCTGTCCACAAATACTCATTTGTATTATCATCAGCCCGCCCAGAAAGTTTTCTAACTTTTTTGACAAGTCCAGGAACTTGCCACCTGCTTGCTGCCTGAAGGGTTGTGGGAATGGTTTTACACATCACAAGGAGGAGGAGGAGAAGGAGGAAAAAAAAAAAAAAGAAAGAAACCCAATTTTCTTTTAGTCTATTACTTGTCAGACAGTGAAATGGGATATAATTATGGTGTGACATTTCCAACAGCAAATATGTTCCAGTGTAAGCAATTAACACCGGTTCTTTTGGCAGGCTTAAGAAGATTACTCAGAGACTATGGTAACTTACAATGCCCCATGAATAATAAATAACATAGAATCATGGGTAAGTTGCATACTAGGACTAAAGTTCAACTTTGGTGATGAAAATGGATAGGGTGCTGTTACCCCTCTGCCAATTTTACGTGGCTTAAGCAGATTCGGGTCACAGGCTCTTTGGATTGATCTAAATTACTTATTTACCTTGCTCCTGTGAGCATCTTCACCCCACCCTCTCCCCCCCAAATCTGCATGTATTTATTTCAGCTGCTGGAAATCTGCATCAGGCGGTGGGTTTGGAGGTGACAGCTCAGGGATAGAAGGCTTGTATTGAGACCTATCGTCTTTGGGGACCGTCACAGTCTAATGTCTTAACTGATGAACCCCCAAGATTTAGGAAAAGGCACACCTGGATGTTTGTCTCCACTGGCTCGCCCAGTCTTTTTTTTTTTTTTTTTTTAATTTTTTTTTCAACGTTTTTAATTTATTTTTGGGACAGAGAGAGACAGAGCATGAACGGGGGAGGGGCAGAGAGAGAGGGAAACACAGAATCGGAAACAGGCTCCAGGCTCCGAGCCATCAGCCCAGAGCCTGACGCAGGGCTCGAACTCACGGACCACGAGATCGTGACCTGGCTGAAGTCGGATGCTCAACCGACTGCACCACCCAGGCGCCCCCTGGCTCGCCCAGTCTTGATGTAACCCAAGTAAGAGCAGCACCTCATGCCTGTATTTTTGCAGTTTGTGAGCCGCAGCAATCAAAATCAATAAAAACACTGAGAGTTTTAAGTTACACATCCTCGAGGAAGGCGTTCAAAGCCTTGATTATGAGCAAAAGGCTTAGGGCAGGGTTTCTTACCCTTGCCACTATCGACGTTGCTGCTGGATCATCTTCTCTTGGGAGTAGGGGGCTGCCCTGGGCGTTGCATGATGTCCAGCAGAGTAAGTGAATTCCACCTCATCTGTGCTCCCACATCAGGAGTACCCCCCACTCAGTGGTGACAACCCAAAACGTCTCCAAACATTGCCCTGGGAGAACACCAGTTGAGACAGACCTGGGTCCTCGGCTGTGTGGCCCTGAACAGATAAATGACTTCATCTCTCTGAGCCTCAGCTCCCTCAAATAGAAAGTAGAAAAACCTGTGCCTACCTTATAGCGACATTAAGAAGGAGCAGGAAGATTCATGCAGAGTGCCTCCATGTTGGGTACTACATAAGTGTCCAGTAAAAATTGGATGCTGTTTAGTCAATCACTTATTTGATACAGAGGTACTGATCACAGCAAAGCGAAGATACGTGCTGGAGATGTTAAGATGCATAGGCCACTCACTGTCCCTGCCCCTGGTGTGGGAGCGAAAAATACCAGTGGACAGGGCCCCTGGGTGGCTCAGCCGGATGAGCATCCAAATTTGGCTCAGGTCATAATCTCGCAGTTCGTGGGTTCAAGCCCCACATCGGGCTCTGCTGTCAGCATGGAACCTGCTTTGGATCCTCTGTTCCTCTCTCTGCCCCTCACCCCCTACTCTCGGCATGTGTTCATGTATTCTCTCTCTCAGGCACGCATGTGCAAAAATAAACATTAAAAAACAAACCAAAAAAAAATGGGGCACCTGGGTGGCTCAGTTGGTTAACCATCTGACTTCAGCTCAGGTCATGATCTCACGGTCCGTGAGTTTGAGCCCTATGTCGAGCTCTGTACTGACAGCTCAGAGCCTGGAGCCTGCTTCATATTCTATGTCTCCCTCTCTGCCCTTCCCCTGCTCGTGCTCTGTCTCTGTCACTCAAAACTAAATAAAAACATTAAAGAAACAAAAACAGTGGTCAGACATGCAAACCAACAGCTTCAGTGCAGAGGGAGAGTTGCTGAAATGGAGGCATAGGGCAATGGGGATTTAGAGAAAAATATCCAAATCTTGGAGATTCAGAGAGACGACACTTCAGAGGAGTGAGTTTTCCAGGAAGACATGTGTGATAAAGGGCATCCCAGGCAGAGGGAGCTGTACGGACAAAGGCATGGTGGTAGGAGCCCCTCATAACTACCCAGAGCTCAGGACTGCTGGGGCGTGAGGTGCACAGTAAGGGTGGGGGAAGAGACAAGACAAGTAGGCAGAAGGCAGATGATGGAAAGTTCCAAGATATCAAAGCCAATGAATGCATGGCAAAGCTCAGTCCCAGTTCTGCTCAGTAGGAAATGTACAGTGATTAATTAGCAATGTCTGCTTGAGCCCAGAGAGGAAGAAGAGACCCAACAGTGCAATGTATTTACTGGTTTTGTGATGGAAGGATTTTTATCGGGGGAGTGATAGGAAAAGGACATTTTTAAAAACTTACTCCAGAAATCGTTTTTTGTTGTATTTTTTAAAGGAGAGGTTAAAGAGAGGCAGAAGTAGAAGCAGGAGGAAGAGTAGGGGACTGACTGCAATACCCTGAGAGATGATAAAGGCCTAACAGGGAGGACAGGATGGTTGGGGAGGAGGTGACGGACACAAGAGGTGTTGAGAAGTTAAAACTGAGACTCACCTTATGGATTTAAGGGAGTAGCAATAACATAGAGGTCCCTGGGTTTCTGGCTTGGGCAACTCGGAGGTTGGGGATGGTGTTCCTTATGGAAAAATGTTGAGAATTTGGGGACAGAAAGATGGTGGGTTCTTTCTGGAACCCTGAGATGCCTGTGGGACCCCAGGGTAAAAATGTCCACAGACTGCTGGGTATGTGGAGCAGGAATTCAGATGAGTAACAAGGACCAGAGTCACTGGTTTACCCATGGCAGCTGGCACCACTGGCCAGTCAATCATCTGCAGCTACCTCCTTTCCCAAACCCCAGGGAGGCCCAGCTGTAAATGAGAAAGACAGCTACTACCAGTGGGGTTCTCTCCTAATCTAAAACTATTCCCGATTGGTAGGATTAGTGAAGGATGACAGAAGAAAGTCATTACTGAATAATCCCCTGCACATTTCATAGGCAACGTGGCATTCGTATGATCCTTGTAATCCAATTACACGATGCAGGAAGCTATATCTTAATTCCTGACTTCATTGTGACTTGCCAGGGCTGCAGGCAACCTTGTTTAATAAGGTATCACCTAAACATTGGACGGTGCATACAAAATGAACACAGGACACGAGAGGACGTGGAGACTAAGGGACAGGTCACTCACTGCTGCTTAGAAGACTTCCTGTTTCAAGCAGCCAATGGGAGACTCAGAACCTGGCCATCCTCCCTACTGAGAGGCTTATGATTGGGGGAGACTTTACCCTCCCCCCTCTCCATCCACCCTGTTCCTCCCTGGCCTGCGAACGCTGTGTGCCATCCGTCTGCTCGCTGGAAGTCATCTAACAATAGAATGGTAATCATTTTTACATGGTTGCAATTCCTGAGTGGCTATTTCATACCTGGCGCCGTCTGAGGCCTTCCATACACATTATTTGTCACAAGCACACAATCCTTGGGCTGAGTAGACGGTACCCTCATTCTAAGACCATACAACCAGTTAGGGCTGGAGCTAGGTTTCAAAGCCAGATCCCTGTGATTTTTGAAGGTGGTGTCCTTTCACCTTTGGCACCATGCCCTTACAGGGTGGGATTCCAGAACTGCCACAAAAAACAATGGGGCAAAGGGCCTGAACTCTAGCCAGGCGAGGGAAACCCCAGGAGACCAGCCAGTCCTAGTACGGAGTCCACAGGAGGGCCAACTTGGGAGGCCTACTTCTGTGAGCCCAGCTGCGTGCTTTGAACTGGATGGTTGAATACAACAGTGGTTAAACCTAAGGTCAGAACACATCAGGGAGGGAGTGGCCTCTCCGATCTGCATCAGACCATCATGAACTTACAGAATGGTGGCCTGTGCTCCCAGGACTGAACTAGGCCCCAGGGAGGAAGGGCTTGTGGTGGGTATCTCAAACTTCAGCCCAAACAAGGGCTGCCACACAAAGTCCACAAGAGAAACACGCTGGGCAGAGGCAGTAGCAAATCAGAAAGAGCCCACTCACCCTGCTAGACAGGAGAGATCACCTCTTAAAGGGCTGGGTCCCTTAAGGGCTTCTTGCCATGGGGGATGCAGTCCAGTGTTGGTAAATCTTCTGGTTTTCCACAAGATTCCAGAAATACTGATTCTTATGTTCAATATTCCAATTGTTAAAATGGTTACTAATTTACATTAAAAAAATCTGTATGGAGGCACCTGGGTGGCTCAGTTATGAGTGTCTGATTCTTGGTTTCAGCTCAGGCCGTGATCTCAGGGTTGTGAGACTGAACATGGAGCCTGTTTGGGATCCTCTCTCTCTCTCTGCCCCTTGCACCTTGTCCCTAGAGAAAATATCATCTGTATGTGGGTGTATGGGTCACACAGGATCTCCCCAAAATTCACATCCACTTGGAATCTCAGAATGTGACCTTGTTTGGGAATGGGGTCTCTGCAAATGTAATTAGGTAAATTAAGATGAGCTCATACTGTATTAAGGTGGGCCCTAAATCCAGTGACTGCTGTCCTCATAAGATCTCCACTTGAAGACACGTGGGGAAGAAGGCCAAGTGACAAGGGAGGCTAAGATTGGAACTGTGCATCTGTAGGCCAAGGATTGCCGGTAACGACCAGAAGGTAGGAGAGAGCCATGGATTCTCCTTCAGACACCCCAGAAGGAACCACCAACCTGGTTTCAGACTCTGACCTCTACAGTGCTTATTCTCTAGAAAGAGAGAGTGAATTCATGGTGTTTAAAGCCACCAAGCTTGTGGTCATCTGTTATGGCAACCCCAGGAAAGTAACACCCTGAGCCAAATGACACACATCAGTGAGAGGAAAGCGTCCACTGTCCTTCAGCTGGTCCTGGGATCATGGTTTCGATCCCTCCTCTGCTTCCTCATCTCCTGTATCTTCATCAACTCACTCCCCTCTTGAAATGTTCCCTCTCCACCATGCCCTCCTTCCTTCTCTAGACCAAGTCAGATTTTCCTACCTTCACATTTCCTGCCATTGGCTTCTCTAGCCTCCCCCCCATGACCAGGGGGAGTCTTGTGTGCTGGCCCCTGGAGTCTGGCCACTGCCTGTTAGTCATTTGGAGATGCTTGTTCAAGGGAAGCCAGTGGAAAAACCAGGGGCTAGTTTTCTCCAGGTGTCTTTCTTCTCCAAAGCTTTGGCACCTCTGGGGGCACACCTCCCCTTCCAGGGACCCCCTGCTCCTTTGGCAGCCCAAGTACTGCCTCTTCTAGGTCACCCAAGCTCTTTTTACTACTTTCCTCAGCTCAGTAGTGGCCTTTTCTTCATTCTGCAGACCCTTAAATAGAAGAGTCTATCCTGTTATCTTTTCTATTTTAGCTCAAAATAAGCTAACCCAGGGGCCCTCAACTGGTAATGATTTTGTGTCCCAGAGGACATGGATCAACGTCTGGAGACCTTTTGGACTCTCATAACTGGGGCAGGGGTACTAGTGGCATCCACTGGGTTGGGGTTCAAGTACATTCAAAGTGCACAGGGTACCACTTGACAATGAAAAATGATTCAGTCCAAAATGTCAACAGTGCCACTATTAAGAAACCCTGATGTAACTTAACCCCAAAATTTGAAGCTGTTGACTATTTATCTCATGACCTATTTCTCTCAAGGGACCAGAGCCTTGAACATGCTCAAAGGGAAAAGATTCCTGCACTGCTTCTTAGAGATTCCCAATGTGGGTTTATGCTTAAAAGGCTCTGACAATTTCTGCAGCCAAATAAAAACCTGTTTCACTTTGTTTAATCCTGTATTTCCTAAATGTATTTGAGTACAGAAACTCTTTGATTAGGCAACAGCCACTACATTCTTCTGAAAGAATCTGTAACACCTAACATTTACTGAGCATTTACTACATGCTAGCAGTGCCTTAAGCATTCACATGTACTGAAGCCTTTGTCCCCTGTGGCACGGGTATATGGAGGCAGGGAAGGGCAGTGACTGAGTGCAGGCTCCGGAGTCAGGCAGCTGGCTTTGAATCTGGGGCCACACTAATAATCAGTGTGGCCTTGGTAAATCCCTGCATTTCTCTAAGCCTTGAGTTTCTCACCTCTAAATGAAATTCCATTTAGTATCCATGTTAAAGGGTTGTGAGTCAAATTATATAGAACAAAGGTCTTTATCGTGATGTTGGCTAAGGATTCACTGATGACGACCATGGTGATGGTGGAGTTGATGGTGGCAACGATAGTGGTGGAGGTGGGGATAGAGGCAGTGATGATAAGGGTGGAGATGATGGTAATGGCAATGGAGACGATGGAGTAGTGATGGTGATGATACCAGTGGTTGGTGGTGGTGATGGCAACAACGATAGTAATGGAGGTGATGACAGTCACATGGTGGTGATGGAGATAATGAGAGTCGTATGGTGGTGATGGTGATAGTGGTGGTTGATGATGTTGGATGGGGGTGGCATTGGTGATGGTGACAGCGTGCTCTCCGTCTGGAATGACCTTCCTCTTCCCTCTCAGCTTGGTGAAATTATATCCACACCTAGCAATTTAGCTCAAAGACTATGACACTTTCACTGATTGCCTCCTCTGGGCAAAATTCTTCCTCATTTGTGTTTTGCAGCGTTTTGTTAATGCCTCAACCATACTACCATCTGCCATATGCAATCAGGATTCCTGTACCTGTCTTGTCTCCTGTCCAGTACTCATCGCCCCTGCAGAGGGGCACTCCTCCCTCCTTCCCTGGCACAAGCAGACTGGCCATTTTATATACGCAGGCTGACATCGAATGGGGTGGATTACTGAGGCACCAGAATGTTCCAACTCATCTCTCCCAATGAGAACAGAAACAACTCATGGGAGACTGCATCCCTGCCTGCTTCCAGGAAACCTAGGGGCAAGCTCTTCCCCGGCTACAAATCGCTGTGAGCGCGGGGGGCAGCACCAGAAGACAAGCTTCATTACAGGGTGGGCCCTGACCATCCTGCTTGAAAGCAGCGAGCAAGGGGTACCAGAACTGAGCACAGCAGAGAGGGGGCCTGGAAAAGCAGCCTGGCTCCCCACCGTCAGCCTGTGCCAGAGACTTCTGACCACACAAACAGGCAAGAGTCCTTCAAGCAGAAATCTATGTGGGAAGGTGCGAGGCAGAAGGCGTTCAGCACACCAAGCGGCCTGCTGCGACGCTGGCTTCAAAGTGGAGCCTGCGGGCTGCCAGCTCCTGGGCCTGCCTAGCCTCCAGACAGGTTTTGTTGGGCTTGCTTTCTGTTTTGCTTATTTGTTTTAAATACAGTTGTCAGTTAAACCAAAAGATTTCATACAAAAACTCAGATTTCTTACTTTTAAAAACAAGAGCCAGCCTGTGCCTGTCATTCACATGGCAAGATGGTCTGGGGCTCTCGACAGGACCCGTGTTATTCAGTCAGCCATGGTCCACACCTGCCTGCTCCAGGTTTTTGCGTCCTCGTGGCCCCTCAAGGTATTTCGTCCATGCATTGGACCCTTGCATTGAACGTCCGTCCATGTGTGAAAATTCCACCTTCATGCTGGTTAACAGCATGTACTTGGGAGTAGACCTCAAGCAAGGTACCTCTCTTAAATCACAGCTTCATCATGGGTCAAACAAGGAGGTTGATGACAGTGGCTTCTCCCTGCTGAAGGACTCAAGACCATACACAGGACAGGCAGTATATCCTAATAACGGAATCTGTCTCAACAGTGGAGGGGAGTCCCGTGATCACCCCCATCTTGTAAAGGAGGTCCTTGGGATGAAAGAAAGAAAGTGATCTGCCTCTTAAGTGACAGAGTCTGGATTCAAATGCAAACGGCAGGTCTCCTACATCCTTCTGGCCACACCCCATCCCAGGTGCTGCACTCCTGAGGCCAGTTGCACCACTGGCAAAATCATGCCCCACATTCGCCTTTACAAATCTGTGCACACACCTCTCTCTGTGCATGTTGATAACGGTTTAGTTATGCCCTTGCCTCTCCTGCTAGACTGTGAGCAACTCGGGGTCTTGTGATACTGATCTCTCCATGGCTGGGGCTTGGCACACTGCCAGGCCCTATCACCTATTTGCCTAATGCATGATAAATAAATGCCCAATGAATAAATAAGCTTAATGAATAAATAAGCACACGAGAAATCAATCAACTCAGCTCTTGCGTATGGAGTAGACAAAAACAAAAAAAATTAGTAAACTCAGCTCATTGACTACTTTTTTGACATTTCTAAAATCTCTCCCAGATCATTATAGATTTCACAGCAGCCAACAGAGTGCCCTCCACTTGGGAGTCAAGCAGGCGAAGTCCTGCAATAAATGCAAAGAAAATAAACTGCTTTTCCCTCCTCCCCAACTCCAAGGCTCAATTCTACCGCGAGCAAAACGAACTTAGTGTTCTTTGGTGCAGATCCCCAGTAAATGATTACTTAGCCCACAGAGAAACGTCTGTCTGCAAGGCTGTGTTAGTTATTATCCTATCATAATAAAATAGATTATGCTACCATAATGAATATGACCATAATGGTTTGCTGGCAGTTTAATCAATGCATTTCTGAACTGCAATTGAGCAAAAATAGGTAACAGAGGATCATTTGATCTACATTTTTATTAATTTGGTACCATTTGTCTTCTGGTTATTTTAATGATCTTTCATTATGGGAAATGGGGAAAGTCCCTGGGAAAAAAAAAAAGGAGAGTCATCTTGCTCCATTTTCCTCCTTGCCTTGTTTGAGTGTGGAAAATAGCTCATTCCAATTCAATTTGGGAATGGAGATTCCTGACACCTAACTAAACGTAGTTCTGGATTCCAGAAAAAAACTCCCTTATCCCAGACAAATCTGACAACGCTATTCAAGTCACATATACTACTGAGTGTGTTGAAAGCAGCCTGGAGTTTGCAAAGGCAAATCCCCACTATAACTGGACTCGTTTTTGTTTTTTTTTTTCTTTTTGAGGACCTACCATGTGCTAAGCACAGCACTGAGTGCTTTGTAGACTTTTTTTTTCCCCAGTACTCCCATCGACCCTGCAAAGGGAGGTACCAGTAGCCTCATTTACAAATGGGGGCTCTAAGAGGCCTCTAACCTGCTAGAAAGTGGTAGTAATGGGCTCTAAATTCTGAGGACCCCATCCCATTGCCTCTCAATACTCTTCACACACACAACAGGCATGATGCCTCACTTGTTCTCTGGTCCCTAAAGATGGACTGAATCATGGTAGAAATTGTGCATTTGGGATCCTGAGTGGGGAATTATGGCAAATGCTTTCTTCGGGGTTCCTTTATGCGTCTGTCTTGATCGTAGGGCTTTCAGGCTCAAAACATGTTTGCCTAGTGCATCCATGTGTTTACAGAAAATCCAATGTGGCAGGGCACCCGGGTGGCTCAGTGGCGAGTGTCTGACTCTTGATTTCAGCTCAGGTCATGATTTCACTGTTCCTGTGTTTGAGCCCAGTGTCGGGCTCTGTGCCGAGTGTGGAGACTGTTTGGCATTCTCTCTCTCTGTCCCTATCCCTCCCTCCCCTCTCTCAAAATAAATAAATTTAAAAAAAAAGGAAAATCCAATGTGTTGGTAAAACTGCACCTTGAGCGTCCTCCAAGTAACAGTTTCTGTCCAAACCTAGTTCCTAGAGCCACCATCCCCGTATTTTTAACCACGTGCACCATTCTCCATCATTTTATGAGAGGCTATACTGATGGGGGGACTGAGGGGAAAGTCACGAAGGGAGGGGTGAGCTTCTGAGAAAAAAATGGTGGGCATGTTGGTTGATAGGGTGATTTCATTTCTCTTCATCCTGGAAATTCTGGAAGCTTGTCTCCACTTACCACTGAGCTGGAATTGGTTCCCTGTCAACTTTTCAACTGCAGTAATCAGGGGTTGGAAACACCAAGATCACAGGGGCCAGGAGGTAACCTGACGAGTGAGGCGGGCCTCAGCGAGAGACCTGATGGAGGAAGGAGAGGACCCGCATCCCATCAAAAGGAGGCTGCTTCTCTCAACATCAGACAAACGTTGCTACACGAGGCTCTGCCAGCTTGAGGTTGCCACATTTTCCCTTCAATTCCAAGAGAAGCCAGAAATCTGGAAGCTGAAATGAGGATCTCCAATCTTTAATCATTAGCAACGAATTCACCAAGTTTAAACCTCTAGCCCCAGCTTGCCCGTATGCCAGCTGTGGCCCTGAGAAGATGAGCCGAATCAGTGTGCAGGGCCCACACGCCTTGTTTTCATTTACTAGCCTAAATGGCTATCAAGAAGCAAAGGAGATGCCAGGACTGTTCATTAGAACGACAGACTGGAGTGACCAGCTGGATTTGGTGGGGGGGCGGACGGTTGCAAAGTCGATGTGGGTGTGGGACGCTAGTGGGACATCTCTGAGTGGTGACGTCTGTTGTGTTAGTTTCCTGGAGCTGCTCCAACAATTGAGTGGCTTCAACACTAGAAATGTATTGTCTCATAGTTCTGGAGGTTAGAAGTCAAGATCAAAGTGTCAGGGAGGTTGATTCCCTCTGAGGGCTGTAAGAAAGAGTCTATTCCTTCACCCCTCTCAGCTTCCCATGGTGTCCTGGCTATTCCTGCTGTTCCTTGGCTTATGGATGCCTCACTCCCAACTCCATTTCACGTTCCATGACACGCTCTCTGTATGTGTCTATCTCTGTGCCCAAATCTGCCTTTAAAAAAAATTTTTTTTAACATTTATCTACCTTTGAGAGAGAGAGAGCAAGCATGAGCAGGGGAGGGGCAGAGAGAGAGGGTGACACAGAATCTGAAACAGGCTCCAGGCTCCAAGCTGTCAGCACAGAGCCTGATGCACAGCTCGAACCCATGAACCGTAAGATCATGACCTGAGCCAAAGTCGGATGGTTAACTGAGCCACCCAGGCACCCTAAATTTGCTTTTTATAGGGACACCAGTCATGTTAGAATGGGAGCTCACCCTAATGACCTCAACTGAACTTCATCATCTGCAAAGACCATACACTTCCTAATAAGGTCACATTCACAGATACCGGGGGTTTGGACCACAACATCTTTTTGGGGAAACAGTGCAAGCCATAATATTTACCTAACAATTGAGTTTAGGATTCTGAAACTCTGGGAAGAGACCTGATTTGAGACTCAGCAGGAGTTAAGCTACTGTTCAACAAAGAACATAAAATGAAGAGCCCCCTGGGGCACTTGGGTGGCTCAGAGGGTTGAATATCTGACTCGATTTCGGCTCAGGTCACAATCTCACTGATCACGCGACAGAGCCTCGTCTTAGGCTCTGTGCTGACAGCTTGGAGCCTGCTGGGGATTTTCTCTCTGCCCCTCCCCCTCTTGCTTGTGAGCATGCACACGCGTGCGCTTACTCTGTCTCAAAATAAATAAACTTAAAAAAAAAAAAAAAAGGATGAGGAACCACATGCCAATGAATGCAACTCTGGCATTTAAAAGATTATATACCCAAGCATGTGTAAAGATGTTGTTTGGTAATAAAGCTTGCTCCCTCTCAAAGTGTAATGTCCATCGGTGGAAATAATGTACTCAATAAATAATCACCTATTATTATTATTACTTAGATGGGCTCCATACTCAGATCTGTCTTTCAGTAGTTCTCCCCACCATTCTCAGTTGAGAAAGAAGCTCAAATGTAGTAGAGAAAATATTCGTTTCTTCCCCCAGATGCAATGTTCTCACCCACACCAGTTGGTGTGCCTAATAGCAGTTCCCGCCTCCCCTCCCCCTGGTCATGCACAGGGATGTGTCTTGGCTGAAGATGCCAGTGGAGTTTAAGGTTCAAGATCAATGCCCTTTGTCCTGACAGGCAGCAGATTAGTTTTTCAGGACCTTTGTCATGGCTTCAGGAAGTGCACATGTAATTAAACAGAGCCTGTGCTGGTTTTCACATTAGCTGTTAAGTGTGCCTATGGCAAAAAGGTCTCTTCCTTCCTGAGAGACGCAGAGGTGTAATTAGAAGCCGGAGACGGTAATCATCAGCATTTCTTACCAGCATTTAAAAATGATGATCCAATATTCACTTGGGCCCAGTTTCACTTCCTGTGAGACCAAAGCAGTGTCGATACTATGTGCGGTGTGTTGGCAAAATTTGGGGGGGCTCCTCTGGGGTCACTCAGGTGACAGTGAGTGTTTAGCCTATTCCGAACAAGTTAGCTGATAGGTCCAATGAAAGGCAGCGGTGAGCTGGAGAGGCTCTGTCCCGATTTCCAAGTCCGTGTTCTAACACTCCAGGTGGGAGGCCAGCTCCAAGCCCCTCTGAAGGTGACTGCTGATTCATCAGCCATTCAGTAAACATTTTTTGAGCACCTGTTATAGGTCAGGCACCCCACCTTCACGCAGGTTCTCTACAGGGAGTGTAGGTGCATCTAGGAACTAGGCTGGCAGGTTTTTATAATGATGTGAAATCGGAGGATTTTTTCCTCCCACCTTTCCATCCAGCCAGCCCATCCCTGAAAGTCAACTGAAACCCCACTGAAAGCAGTTTTAGACATTCCTTGTTGTATCTGTAATTTATTCCCATTCATCAGTTTTGAAGGCAATGGAGAATTTCTCAAGTCTTGGAATCTACACTGGACATAGTAAGTCCAGGAGCTTTTGTCCCAGAACGGGGCTTGGCAAACTTTTTTCTGTAAAGGGACCGAATGTAAGTAGGTTAGGCTTTGGGTGCCACGTAGTCCGCTGTGGAGTGACTACTCCACTCCACCCTTGAGCCTGGAAAACGGGACAGATGATACATACGTGAATGGGGGTGGCCATGGTCATATACGATGCCTGAGAAATCAGGTGACCCGTGCTGGAGAAATCAGGCATGCATTTTTGTGAGGCCACTGGACCCCACTAAAAAAAAAAAAAGAAATTCCAAATTACCTTTCATGGCCTACAACAGCCTGCATGACCAGATGCCTGCCGGTCTTCGTGGCCCATGGTGGCCCTCACGGCTGACTGAGCTTCGGCCACCCCTTCCTCCCTTCTGTTCTTAGTCTGCGAGTGCTTGGCCACTTTGGGACGTGAGCACAGCCGTTCTTCCGGTTTTAAAAGTTCCACCAGAACTGGACTCTGATTCAGTTCACCAAGTAGGAAGTTTCTCTCACTTTCATCAGCTTTTGCAAAATAATAAATTATCTTATTTACCTTCACAGCACTGAGGTACAAACAGTCATCAGCTCCACTGTCCAGATGCAGTAAATTCTCCACTTCTACTGGTTATATCAACGCCACTGAGTCTCTCTAACAAACAATCCAGGCATTTCCTTCAATTCCTCCCCAGCCTTCATCTCTACAGTCAACTGGCTGCCAAGTTCTGCCATATTTGCCTCCTGAATTATTCTTAAATCTCTCAATTGTTCTTCCTTAATTTCCCCCCCAGATTATCCCAAAACCATGTTTCTTGAACTCTGCCTGCAGACTTCAACTTCTCTAGCCATGTCTCTGTCCACCCATCTGTCCATCTAATTGGCTCATCTTTTCATCCATTTGTTCATCCATCCATCCATCCTGGGCATCTACTTTGTGCCAGGTGGGCTAAGTACTGAAAAATAAAAACATAACCTGCCTTCCTTAGAGATTTTAGTCTATTTAGGAAAAGAGATGTTAAACAAATAGCCACACAAAATTACTAACTAGAACAAATGCTATAAAAGATAACTTTCAAGCTCCAAAGAATGATATGAACTTGCCAGGAGAGACATGGGAACGAGGGTGTGGACAGGGAGACCAGAATGTGGGAAAGCCTCAGGCTGAAGCCTGCTTTCTCTAGGGGTGCAGGAGGCTGGGCGGCCCTGGCACAGTGAGCCATGGTGGGGAGAGGACCGTTGATAAAAACAGACAAGGCTGGAGAGAGAGGTGGGGCGGTTCCCGCGGGACCCCAAAGGGAGTAGAGTCACCCTAGGTACAACGGGTAGACTTTGGTGGGTTTTTAGCAGATGAGCAACACAGTTCAAAGTACATCTTAGGAAGAATGTCCTGGATGCACAGAGTCACTTGGCAGATGGCGTAGGGTGGGACAGAGTAGACGTGAGGAGATGAGCGAAGAACGTACTCTGCATCCCCACAAGAGATGTGGGCAACCTGGCCAGATAGGCTGTGGAGGAGACGGAGAAAAAGGGACCAGTGAGTGACATTCTCACTGCTGGGTCAGATGCGAGAAGGGAGCAAAAAGAAGCCTGAGCCAGCCTCTGTCACCTAAGCTCCTCAGAAGGGAATACTAATCTGAATGATGGGGATAGTAAGAGATCACGGAACACTGAATGAGCACCCACTCTGTATGTACTAGGTACTTTGTTATGTCTTTTATATGCATCATCTCAAGACTTAGGAGACAGATACTATCACTAGTCCCATTTTACAGATGGGAAGAATGAGGCACAAAGAGGTTGAAACAGCACCCCTGAGGTTCCAGAGGTAGCACTTGGTAGCACCAGGATTCAACTCTAGAACCCCAAGGATTGGAACCCCATGTCCTTGACTACCATTCTAGTGGTAGAATCTGTGATTCTCAATTTTACAAGTATCATCTGAGTCAGAAAATCCCAATGTAGACACTCCCACCCCCACCTACCCAGAGAGGAACCTCACAGGATTCTAGCTGCATAAATAAAGTCTGGAGGCTGAGCTCCACTGATCTGTTGGAGTCTGTATTGCTCTACAAATGCATTATTAATCAGCCACTGGGGTCCTCCCCATAGAGCCTTTTAAATTACAGTCAAATTCCTTGATAGTGTTCTGTGTACCTTAATAGTGCATTTCCTGTGTTCACAGCAATAAACAAGGGGAGGGCAGGAGGCCTGGATAACCAGGGTAATTGCCCTTTGCGGTCTAGGCTGAGAAAGCAGTGGCAACAGCACCTCCAGATTCTCTGGGTCCCAGCTGCAATGCTAATAAAGTCTGGAAACAGACAACACTGTCAAGCCAGCGTCAGGAGCCCGGACCACGGCTCCTTCAAGCCTGGCCTGGCTGTGTGGCTTCTCTGAGCCTTCACGTCACCTTGTCAGGGGCCCCATGCCTGAAGAGTTTTCAATACGAGTAGGGAGAGCAGAGGCTGCATTTAAGTTGGGACCTATAGGCCACCCAAGGGGGCTTGTTGCCTCCCGACAGGCTCTTAGCAACTTCCGGGCTACTACACGGGGCAGGGGAAGGCAGGTATGTACCTTGCCTTCTGCAGTTCTCTTCCCAACCTACCACAGGTGAAAGGGCATAGCAGCCAGAAAGCTCACTCTGAAGCAGGGGTCAGCAAACTATGGCCCTCAGGTCAAATCCAGTCCGTGTGTAAATAATGTTGTATTAGAGCACAGCCATTCACATTTATCTACATATTATTTACACACCTAGTTGAGCAGTTAAGACAGAGACCTTAATATGCCCTGCAAAGCCCAAGATATTTACTATCTGGCCTTTTATGAAAAGTCTGCCAGTCCCTACTGCAAACTATAAATCAGATCATGCCACTGTTCCTGCTCAACAGCCATCACTGGCTCCCTACTACCCTACGATCAAGGCGGACTACCTTATCCAGGCCTCAAAATCCTTTTCTGTGGAACCCTGCCTTAGACAGACAGTCTAATCTCTGCCACTGTCTCTGTGATTTGGTTATGTGTAGACCTTGAACAAATCACCCAGCCACACTTTGACTTAGGATCCTCATCTGTAAAATGGGGCAAATGAAGAGCAACTCAGTGACTTAGAGTGAGGTTCACATGATGTAATCCAGGTTTGTAGAAGAGCTAATTTTTAAAAAAAATTGTAAAATAAATAGAACATAAAATTTACCATCTTAACCATTAAAAAAAATTTTTTTTTAATGCTTATTTCTGAAAGAGAGAGAGAGAGCAAGCACACAAGCAGGGGAGGGGCAGAGAGAGGGAGACACAGAATTGAAGCAGGCTCCATGTTGTCAGCACAGAACCTGTGGCTGGGCTTGAACTCCTGAACCACGACATCATGACCTGAGCCAAAGTCAGACGCTTCATTGACTGAGCCACCCAGGCACCCCCCCATCTTAACTATTTTAAGTATACAATTCGGTAGTGTTGAGGACATTCACACTGTGAGTTCAACCAACCTCTGTTTTTTTTTTTAATCGGAAAACTCAAACTGTATGTATTAAACAACAGCTCTCCATTCTCCCTTGTGCCTCTATGCATCTGATTATTCTGAGGACCTCATGTAAGTGGAATCATATGGTGTCTTTTTGCCAGTGGCCTATTTCACTTAGCCTAATGTCCTCCAGGTTCATCCACATCATAGCATGAGCCAGAATTTCCTTCCTTTTTGGGGCGCCTGGATGGCTCAGTTGGCTAAGTTCCCACTCTGGGTTTTGGCTCAGGTCATGATCTCACAGTTCGTGGGTTCAAGCCCTGTGTTGGCCTCCATGCTGACAGCACAGAGACTGCTTGGCATTCTCTCCACCCCCCCAACTGCCCTCCCCTGCTTGTGTGTGTCACGTTGTCTCACTCTCTCTCCCTCTCTCAAAATAAACTTAAAAAACAATCTGCTTCCTTTTTAAGGCTGAATAATATTCCACTGTGATGTGGATGTACCACATTTGCTTATCTATTTTTCCATCAACAGACACTTGGCTTGCTTTCTGGCTCTTGTGAATATGGCTGCTGCCAACATGGATACACAAACATCTTGAGATCTGCTTACTCTTCTCCTGGATGTTTACCCAGAACAGAAGGACTCACTTCCATCAAGGACCTCTACAGTACACCGCACACATGGTCATTCGGTCCTCACAAGAACCGCACAAAGGCAGAAGCGTGCTTATCACGACGGTGACCATACAGTTTACTGCCCACACTGGGAAACTCCTAAGAGGAAAAGCGGTGCTATTTGTAATTATATCAGGGACCATAGTCAGAAATGGGGACATCCCGGGCAAAATGGGATGTCAATCATCAGAGGTAAAGTCACTTGCTCAGGTGGTGGTGAGTGGCCAGCCAAAATTCAAACCCAAGCGGACTAAAACTGAGCACAATTCCACGTACATCACACACGACCCGGCAGCAGTCAGCGATCAGTAGGTGGTGTTTAATGGTTACTGACTCTTCAGGCTGGGAAGGGGGACTTTCATGGGGTGAGGGATCAGCGGGGCTGAGAAAGACACGGCGGTAAGGTGGATGCGTTCCATGCCCAGAAATGAGACTGGGGATATTCACATCCATGCTGAACGGGAACTGGCCACACAGAGGAGAAAAAAGCGCCCAAAGGAAAACACATGAGCCTGCTTCAGACACATCGCCCTGGCTCACAGGAGAGCAGGGTTTCTCAAACGAGACGCTTACAGACATCCTGGACTGGAAAGTGCTTGCGCGGCCCCTTCTATGCTTTGTGGGGTGTTCGGCAGCATCCGTGGTCTGTACCCACTGGATGCCAGTAGCATCCCCTGCCGTTTATGATAACTTGTGTCTGCAGACATGACCCACTGTCCCCTGGGAAAGAGCACAATCACCCCCATTCAGAACCAATGACCTGGAGAAAGGGCAGAATTGGGAGGCACGGGGTATTCTCCAGGTCAGTGCTACTCAAGGTGTGGTTCTGGAGAAGCAACAGTTTTTAGAAAGGCAACTTCCTGGGGCCCCCGTACACCCGGATCGGCATCTCTGGGGGCGGGCCGGGGAATCTGTGTTTTAAGGAGCTCCACTCTGTGACCCAGTATCCATGGTTGTGGAAATGACTTGCTGGGGTCTCAGAGGCTGAGGAAATAGAGTTGTTACTAATCTGAAGTCTGACAAAAGCTCCTGGGAAGGAAGCCGACCCCTCTAGGAGGATGAAGATGTTCTGGAAACTTCTAACATTCTGTTCGTGACTAATACAGCATAGAACATCCTGCTGTAGCTGGTACAGCATTTGTGCAAAAACAGTTTGGGGTACTTACCAAAATTTCAAGCAGACAAGCCTTCTAACCTACCAATTGCGTTTCTCAGGATGATTCTTTTTTTTAAATTTTTTTTTTTTTTTCAACATTTTTTATTTATTTTTGGGACAGAGAGAGACAGAGCATGAACGGGGGAGGGGCAGAGAGAGAGGGAGACACAGAATCGGAAACAGGCTCCAGGCTCCGAGCCATCAGCCCAGAGCCCGACGCGGGGCTCGAACTCACGGACCGTGAGATCGTGACCTGGCTGAAGTCGGACGCTTAACCGACTGCGCCACCCAGGCGCCCCTCTCAGGATGATTCTAACAGCCAGTCTCAACTCAAGGTGCGCAAGAGAATTGAAATTAAGCTCTAATGTCCTGGAGGCAGCCATCATAAGCAGCAAATTAACTTTTTTCCAATGCGTCTAGAATGGTAGTAATTATGCACCATTTGGGGGAAAAACGAAAAAAGACCCATTCGGTATAGCAAAAATGTGGCAACAACGTATATGTCCACCGTGAGGGAAATGGCTAGTTCAACTAAGGCGTGGCTATACTCCAGAGTAACCACCAGCCATTACAAAGAATTATACAGACAGTAAGAGACAGTGGGAAAATAAACATTATATTTGGGTGGGGGGGGGGGGCGGGGAGGAATTACATAGGCCTCTATCTCCTGACAGGGATACAGGTCTCAGAACAAGACACTTGTCTAAATTAAAAAACCAGCTCCAGGGGCGCCTGGGTGGCGCAGTCGGTTAAGCGTCCGACTTCAGCCAGGTCATGATCTCGCGGTCCGTGAGTTCGAGCCCCGCGTCAGGCTCTGGGCTGATGGCTCAGAGCCTGGAGCCTGTTTCAGATTCTGTGTCTCCCTCTCTCTCTGTCCCTCCCCCGTTCATGCTCTGTCTCTCTCTGTCCCAAAAATAAATAAACGTTGAAAAAAAAAATTAAAAAAAAAAAAAAAAAAAAAAACCAGCTCCAGAACTATGTATCCATTTCATATAGTTTCTGAGTTTTCCCAGCCCAAACCAGATTCTCTATTTTTGCAAGTTCCAGATCTCCACCTTCGTTTCTTACCACTGATACCCTCTCCTCAGCACAGAACAAACTCTACTTTTGCATCTGTTGAACTTAAAGATCTCAACGAACACAACAACGTGCTTGCACTCCCTTCTCAGAGGGGCCTGGTCAAGCTCAATTTTCCCTTGATCTGCCGTGCTATTTTTTGAAATAATGAGAACATATATTCTCCCACTTGAGTAATTCAAGAAATTACAACAAACACGCTTTCTGCATTATTTGAGCAAGCTTTAAAAATTAAAAAAAAACAATCTGCTTTCCCTCTCATTACTATGTCTTCTGACCATCTTTCTCTCCGGCTGCTGGAAACACCCCTAGGGACAGGCTCCTGGCAGCCTCCCGCTTACTCAGACAGGCTTCTTGCTCTCACCGCACCACGCTCGGAGGTGAGCTATTAATTTGCACTTTGTGGCTTATCCTTGCTTCTGATTTAGGGCAACATAAACCCTCCTCAAAATTTCGAGGAATAAATTAGTTTACTAATTTCACCATTAAGAGTTTATCAAAGCGAGCACCGTTCCCTAATCCATCACCATTTTCCATGTTTATCTCCTATCCAATTTTTACCACAGGGTTCTATACACATCAATTTGCCTGATGCTTTTCCTACATATGTTTTAAATTACTTTATCATTGTATAAATTTCACAGCCATTAAAAGGCTCTAATACCAGAATGGCTGACATGGTGTTAAAAATTGGATTCAATTCCACGGGGTAATAAATTGTGACCTAAATCCAATCTCTCATGGGTGACTGAAGGATACAATGAAAAATTATTGCTTTGTCATTTTTACACTAACACAAATATACCACGGCCACTAGAAACCGGTCGAGAAATAGCAAGCAACCTCGGCTGGCTATTTTTCACCCCGGAAAGCTTCGCGGGCAAATCCTGCGGGTCTTGGATGGAATCAGCCACCACCAGAACCAGGTGAATTACCCGACTGCATGGATCTCTTTGCAACAGACAGGTTGCAGCTCGGGAACGAAGTTAAACCGCACGAGGCTCCCTTCTAAGGGCAGGTGCTTAGACCGGCAGCGCAGCAGAGTGGTTACACCTTTGCCTCTGGAGCTGAAGTCTCTGAGCTCAGAGACTGGCTCCGCCACTGAGGAGATGGTATGATTTTAAACAGATTTCCTCCCTGTGTGTCAATTTCCTGGACTACAGAGCTGTTCCAAGAACAAATGATTCAATATGGCTAAAATGCTTTGGATAGTCCCTGGCATTTAGCAATCCCTAGGTAAAGGTTAGGCATCATTATTTAAGAACAGATTCTTGTACAGAGACCTCAGTGCCCTGTTCCTTTTGGCTGCAGAGAAGGAGAGTAATGAACAGCGAGAGAAAGGTGTTAACATTTCCTCTGCCTCTCCCTTTATCTCTGGAGGAATTGGATTAGTCATTCGACATATTCCAAATGCACATGTACTAAAGGTACCACAAAGTAGAGAAGCTAAAACACGGGTTTTGAAGTCAGGCAGAATGGAGTTTGAACCCAGTGTTTGCCACTTGCAAGTGTCACACTGGGCAAGCCAGCTGACCTCACCAAGCCTCAGTTTCCCCAGGTATAAAAAGGGGAGAGGGAACGCACTCTTCTCCAGGGCTGTGGGGAAGGCTCTATGAGATGCATGCAAAGTGTTTTCCTGTGTGCCTGGAACTTAGCAAGTGGCTAGTTTGTTGGGTTTTTAAAATTTTTTTTTAAAGTTCATTTATTTTTCACAGAGAGAGATAGAGAGACAGAGCATGGGTGGGGGAGCAGCAGAGAGAGAGAGGGAGACAAAGAATCGGAAGCAGGCTCCAGGCTCTGAGCTGTCAGCACAGAGCCCGACGCGGGGCTTGAACTCACAGATCACGAGATCATGACCTGAGCCGAAGTCGGAGGCTCCACCGACTGAGCCACCCAGGTGCCCCAGCAAGTGGCTAATTTTTTAAATTTATTTATTTTGAGAGAGAGTGTGCAAGCAGAGTAGGGGCAGAGAGAGAGAGAGAGAGAGAGAGAGGAGAGAAACAATCCCAAGCAAGGCTCTACACTGCCAGCACGGAGTCCAACATGGGGCTCGAACTCACGAACCGTGAGATCATTGCCTGAGCTGAAATCAAGGGTTGGGTGCTTAACCGACTGAGCCACCCAGGCGCTCCAATCGCACTCAGCAAGTGCCTAAGACATAAGCACTCACACATCCCAGGCTCTGCAAGGGCTGGCAACCCAACAGGACACACACACAGATGAGATTTGGCCTTCAGCTAAGTGAGGACCACAGAAGATTCCAGCGTAACATGTGTTCCAGTGGGGACCAGAAACATGATTGGGGGAACACAGTCTGGACACCTCATGGAAACTTGGGGAGGGAATCACAGGAGACCTCCAGAAGAAAGCGATATTTGAAGGAACTCCTTACCCTTACCTGCCAAAAACTTTGAGAGAAGAGCAAAATCAACCTGGTTGTGTTGGTTTGTGTAAAAGGGAGGGACCAGCTTGGATACAACTTTCATCCACAGGCATGGGCTCTCTCTTTCTGCACTAGGTCAGTGCTTTCTGGGCCCCAGCTGGCTGACACACAGCCAGCTTCACCCAAGGGAAGAAACGGCACAGAAGGCCAGAATGCTGCCCTCTGAACTGCTATTCTCTGGCTCATCCCGGGGCGCTTTCAGAGCAAGATACTCCCAGAAGCTGAGAAAAGGATCATAAACTGCCTTGCTATGGAAGCAGGTCCACCCTGCTCACCCTGGAGGCTTCCAGAACACTTACCATCCGCTGCTGATTTCTAATGGGTGCTTGGTAAGCATCTGCTGGCTGAAGAGAAGGAATAACTAACCTGAAAGACAGTACCTCACTCAGCAATCCAAGGAGGCAGTGGGGGGGGCGGGCATCTAACAACCCACCGCATAGGTAAGGAGCGAGGCTTACGGAAGACAGATGTGCTGTCAGAGGGGTTACTGCTGAGGCAGTGGGCGAAGGGGCTGCCTTTCAAATCTTTCAGGTCAGTCTGGTTCAGATCCTTTCCGTAACTGTGCCTTAGCTGCTGAGATCGAAGCAGCCCAGGGCACAGGGCCCGCGTGAATCTGTGTCCCATGCTGGGACGCTACTGCAGGGAGAAGTTCCCTCTGTGCCTTGCGTGTCATGAGAAACAACGGTGCCACAGGAGGTGAGGTCCCCCAGGAGCAGGCAGCCTGAGTCCAGGGCTAAGAGTGTGGGTCAGTCCCCAAAGGCAGAAGGAACACAGTTCTCTGGAGAGAGGATGCGGCACCTGTCCTCTGTCTCGCCTTCCAGAACCTTGCCTGTCTTTGGGGTTGATCTTCCCCTGGCTGTTGCACGACTTCACTTTGCCCCTCAGAGACACGTTTCCGTTTCATTCTTCTTAAGGTAAAGACGGGAATCATCTAACCCAGACGTTTTGGGAATTAACACCTGGCTGGGAAGATGACAAAATGACCCTCCTGCTCAAACTCAGAGCTCCCTGGGGAGCAGCACTGTTAGTTCCTCAACCTCCCTACAGCCTCCTCCTGCCTCAGGGCCTTTGCACACAAGGCACCTTGGCCCGGAATGTTCCCCCTCCCACCTTTCCCCTAGTTAACTCCTCCCACCCTTCAACTCTCAGCCCAACTGACCTGCCACCACACGACTCTGCAGAAATGATGGTCCCTGTTGCAATTTTTTATTCTTGCGATCTGATTTATGGATGTACCCTCCCACCTTTCACAGGCTACAAGCTCCATGAAGACAGGGATTCTGTCTCTTTTCCCTCCAAGTCAATCTCCCCAAATCTAGTGCCCAGCACAGTGGACGCTTGATAAACAGCTGTTGAATGAAAGGCCTCAGTATATCCCAAAACTAGAAACTGTTCCTTTTGGGGTTTGCTCCTGATCTTAGCATGTTCTTCCACAATGAGACCAAACCCATGTCTGACCACCTTTTGTCCACTGGTTTCTGGAAGTCATTCAGGGATAGCCTCTCTGGCTTCCTGGATCTTTTCCCTCTCTCCACGCATATGGCAGTTTGCCATTACCCTGTGTCTCTCCGTTCCTTGTCTGCCCGCCACCCCCACCCCAGGACTGTGAGCTCCGTAAGGTGGGATCTCCTCTCGTTTACTGCATCCCAGTACTTAGCACCATGCTGGGTGTGGGGTAGCTTCTCGAAACGAATCCGTTCACTAGGTGGACCAAAAGAAATATATTTAAGAATGCTAAGGGGAAGAATGCTGATTATCTTCAGGACCAATTTCCAAGGACATCTCTGGGGTTCTCCTAAATTCTCAGTGAGCTGCAAGAAAGCAAGAGGATGGAGTATCAGGGGTTCATTCGCTCATCGAGCAACAGATAATTCCTGTATGTCCAGCATGGTGTCAGGTGCTAGGAGACTCCATGATTCTGCTCCAACGTATCAAAAAGGGAACGTGCCAAGTGTGGAACCTGAATTATTAGCAATCCCAAGTGGCCTGCAACATTCCTGGTGACAGAGACTGGCCCACCAGTGTCTCCACGTGCAATGTGCGGGAGGGAGGGGCAGTGCTAACAGGAGGGTGGTCTGAGGCCATCTCTGATCTCCATCCAGGGCTGGGCCAACATCCAGAAACTCAGGACAGTCACTGCGTTCCCAGCCTCCCTCTAGCCTCAAATGAAAGGGAAGCCGATTAGCTCTCCACCAAGCTGCTCCAAGCAGTGGTCCACAAATGTGGGTTATAAACACGCATCCAATACCGTCTATAGGTGTCATTGTGTGCACACAAGAATGGGGAAAAAATATCCATCGAACCCTGATCCTATGGTCTCAAATATGCTCTTTCCGTGGCTGTGGTTTGCAGCTTCTCGCTGCACCTAAACCTTCCAGCTTGGCTTTCAGGCATGGCAGTTAGGGAACAAACATACCCTAATGACAAGTTTTAAAGTGAGTGGCAAAACCGTACAGCTGGCAGAATGTTCCTGGGGGAAGAAGAGGAGGTGGGTGGGAGGTGAAGGGGCCATTTATGATATTTCCCGTAACTACATATTTAGCTTTCTAAAAAGCCTTGTGGGTGGCAGCTGGCTTTCTTTATGATTCCAAGACTGGGACAGTGGTGGGGAATTAACACCACAGTGCTTGAGAAGGACAAGGCATTGCGGGATTGGCCTATTGGAACTCACCTCCCAATGTGGGGGGTGGGGTGGGTCTTGAGGGACTGTGGGCCACCACTGCCTGCCACACAGTAGGAGTTCAATAAATTTCTTTGCTGAAAGATCAGGCTTGAGTGGTCATTGCATTTGGAGGCCAGAGCACCAACTGACAGTCACCCCCAGCTGGTCCACTGGCCAATCCCAATAGCTCCTGCCTGCTAGCAAATCCTCTACTGACCCCAGTAAGAACCTCTCCACAACTGCTCTGTTTTGACTCCTTCCTTAAAAGACAATCAGATCAGAAGTGAGATTCTTGCCAACTGGTGCAGCCACTCTACAGTATGGAGGCTCCTCAAACAGTTAAAAATAGAACTACCCTATGACCCAGCTATTCCACTACTAGGTATTTATCCAAAGGATACAAAAATTCTGATTCAAAGGGACACACGCACCTCTGTGTTTACAGCATCACTATTGACAATAGCCAAAGTATGGGAAGAGCCCAAATGTCCATCCACTGATGAATATATATAAAATGGAGTATTACTTGGCAATCAAAAAGAATGCAATCTTGCCATTTGCAACTACCTGGATGGAATTAGAGGACATTATGCTAATCGAAATAAGTCCATCAGAGAAAGACAAACACCTTATGACTTCACTCATATGTGGAATTTAAGAAACAGCACAGATGAACATAGGGGAAGGGAAGAAAAAAAAGATAAAAACAGAGAGGAAGGAAAATTGTAAGAGACTCAAATATAGAGAACAAATTGAAGGTTGGTGGAGGGGAGGTGGGTGGGAGATGGGCATTACAGAGGACACTTGGTGGAATGAGCACTGAGCATTATATGTAAGTGATGAATCACTAAGATCTACTCCTGAAACCAATGCTACACTATATGTTAACATGAATTTAAATTTTTAAAAAAAGAAGTGACATTATTGAATCATGGGGTAGTTCTATTTTTTTTAAGTTTATTTATTTTGAGAGACACAGAGAGTGAGAGTGGGGGAGGGGCAGAGAGAACCCCAAGCCGGCTCTGCACTGTCATCGCAGAGCCCAATGAGGGGCTCGAAATCATGAACCTCGAGATCATGATGTGAGCCAAAATCCAGAGTTGGATGCTTAACCGTCTATTTTAATTTCTTGAAAACCTCCATAGTACCTCCTATAGTGCCTGCACCATTTTGCATTCCCGCCAACAGTACACAAAGGTTCCAATTTCTCCACATCCTCGCCAACACTTAAGTGTCTTGTTTTGTTTTTGGTAATGGCCCTCCAAATGTGTGGAGGTGATATCTTACTGGGCATTTATTCAGAGTTGAAATCAGGGTCTCAAAGAGATACGGGCATGCCCACGTTCATTGCAGCAATATTCGCAACAGCTGGGATGTGGAAATAAACAAATGTACACTGACGGAGGAAGGGATTAAAAACTGTGGCATATACTTAACAATGGAATACTGTTCACCCTTCAAAAGGAAGGAAAAATCCTGCCATGTCCAACAGCACGGATGCACCCAGAGGCCACTATATTGAGCAAACTACGCCAGTCACAGAAAACAAACATGGAACGATGGCACTTAAATGAGGCATCTAAAATAGTCAAACTCATAGAAACAGTGTAGAATGGTGGCCACCAGTGCTTGGGAGGGCAGGGAAGGGGCTTCAGTGGGTGTAAAGTTTCAGTTGAGTAAGATTAGGTCTAAGATCTTTCGTACAACATGGCACCCACGTGTACTGATACTGCATTGTACCCTTAATTTGTGAAGAGTGTGGATCTCACGTTAAGTATTCTTATCATAAAATAAAACAAAGTCCTTTAGTAGCATAAAATTGGGGCGCCTGGGTGGCTCAGTTGGTTAAGCGTCCGATTTTGGCCCAGGTCATGATCTCGCAGTTCATGGGTTCGAGTCCTGCGTGGGGTTCTGTGCTGACAGTTCAGAGCCTGGAGCCTGCTTGGGATTCTCTGTCTCCCTCTCTCTCTGCCCCTCCCCTGCTTGTGCTCTCTCAAAAATAAACAAACATTAAAAAAAAATTTTAAGTAGCATAAAGTTAAAAAAAAAAAAAAGTGAAGTAAGATCATGTTAGAACTGTTCAGTTCCACCATCGGCTCCCATGTCACTAAAAACAACATGTGAAAACTCCCTGCCATGGCCTGTCCTACCCCTGGGGCCGACCCCTTGTCCCTCCGCCCTTGCCACCTGCCCTGCCTAGCCACACTGACCTGGCTGCTTCTACAGGCCAGGCCGTCTGCCAGGACTGTTCCTCTCCCCTGTGGCACTGCCCTCACTTGCTGCTCAGAGAGGCCTCTGTGATCAACTAACTCGAGTGTCCCCATCCTGTCCTCTCTGCATTGTCTTCACGGCTTCATTACACCAGACAGCAGGCCCTAGACCCACTGGCTCACTTGCCACCTATGGCCTCTCCTTTTAGGGCAGAATCTCCGCGAAGGGGGCGCTATCTCCTGGCACACCTCTCAGAGTCACTGTCCATCTTAGGTCAGGGGACTCGGTGGCGCGAGCTGTACCAGTCGAGACCCCGCAGGAACAACGCATTCTCTGCATTTGCTCACCGCTATGGGTCAGGTCCTGGAACAAAGGTCGGCCGACTACAGCCCCTGGCTGCCTATTTCGGTACAGCCTTCGAGCTAACAAGACTTTTTGGTACATTTTTAAATGGTTGAAAGATAATCAAAAGAATAACATTTTATGACACATGAAAGTTTTATGAAATTCACATTTTGGTGACCATCAGCGAAATTTTATTGGAATGCAGCCATGCTGGTCATTTATTGATCTATTGACTCTTCCACGCAGAATCGAGTGGCTGTGACAGAGACCATATGGCCTGCAAAGCCTCATATTTACAATCTGGCCCTCAATAAACAACACTTGCAGAGGACTGGCTTTCAACACTGCCTACTGGGTGCCCCGTAAGTGAGGGCTGATGATGTTCTCTGGACTCCGCACGGTCTCTTTCCCTCCATGAGAAGCCCAAGAAGCACCTCCGGGACCCGGTTTTTCTGATCCCAGGGAACCACCCCTGAAATACCTCCTCTCTCCTGGGCCTTGTGCCTTCTTCAACAGGAGCCCCGGAAGGGTCTGACTGGGGCCTCTTCAAATCTGGCCTTTTGAAAACCAAATCAGCCCCGGCCACTTAGCCAGACTGCAGGAGATCTATGCAGTCCTGGGATATGTGGTGCCTTTTAACCTTCCACAGCTGTTCTCTCATTTCCTCATCATGACGGATACCGCAAAAATCCTGGGCGGGGGTGGGGGGGGGGGAGTGTCAGGGTCTCTGGCTGACAGGTGGGGAAACTGAGGCACGGGCCCCAGGGCACTCAGACTGGCCAAACTGGCATCCACATGTCTATCTTCCTCCCGTGCCAGTCTGCCAACCATGCTTTCTAGAAGCCAGCTATGCGTGCTGTGTAGTCATCCCACTGCCCCCGGGATGCAGAGAGATGGACAGCAGACAGCCCTCCCGCAGCTGGCTGTGCCATCTGCCACTCTGAAGCAGGCAGCCGGCTACTGCCGTCTAGAAGCCCATGCGTCCAGAGCCTCTGGCCTCCCGTAAAGGCTGATGGGTAAAGACCGTTGTCAGCTCCCTGAACGGTTGCCTTTCTATCGGAAACCCCCTTTCTGTCCATCTCTAGCCCTCACACTCGAGCCAGCTTCCCCCGTCAGGTGCAAATGCTCGCAGCCCCACGGCTGGTCAGCTGACTGCAAAGGACTAGCCCACTGCCTGTCACTCACCAGGGAACTGCCCTGTCACCTAGGGGCTCAGGCCCAAGTTCCTGGTCCGGTGGCAGCCCACCCTACCTCCCAGCTGAGAGCTTTCTCTGGAAACGTCTCACATCTTCCCCAGCTTATTCTCCACCCAAACGTGCAGGCTGCAGAAGGCAAAGGCCTTTGGAAGCACGGCTCCACTGGCTTTACCTAGCACTGCAGAGACTGCATGCGGGACAGACCTGGGTGACCGGTGTGGGGGATGGCGGTCCTTCCTCGGGGCATTTTAACTCCAGATGGAGGGAGGCTAGAGGCCTATGAGGCCTTTGGAGGGGGCTTCCTGGTATTTAATTGTACCAATTGTAATGAGGCATTAAAACCTGCATTACCTAGCACCTGGCACCAGAGTGCCAGCTACAGGTTGAAGAGTCTTTATCAAGGAAGCCATTTATTAGAAAAACTACCTCTGCCCTTCCCTAGGGTCAGTGTCTCTCCTGTGGTCAGGGCTTCCCGGGGAGATGTGGTCCAGGAAGACTTCCCTGAGGAGGTGGCATTTGGGCTGAGATCTGGAGGTGGGGGGAGGGGTGGTAGCCAGACAAGGTGGGGTGCCACAGGAAGTCAGCATTGAGGAGGCCTTCTATTCGCTCCATTTCTCAATGCTCCCTTCATTTATACCACTGCCAACAGCCTATCCCCCATCCGCGCCAAGCATTTTATACACATGCTCCCACTGCAGCCGGCAATCCTTATGAGGATAGGGTAGGAGTCTTTGTGCCCATCTTACAGATGAGGAAGTTGAGGCACCGAGAGGTTAGGGTCTCACACACCTAGTCAAGGCACAACCGCAATTCAAAACCCTGTGGCTGGAGAAAACCTCTTTTTCCAGCCCAGGCCACCCTTAGCCTTGCATCTGACATGGTTTCATCTCCATCAAACAGTAGGAGGTCCAGCTGAAGGGACAGGGAGCCCAGCCAATTGTGGGGCTGCCTGGCTGCAGAAGGGGTTCGGGCGGGTGGCCTGGCGGCTGCAGTGAGAGACCACCACGGGATGATCTCCCACCATCCATGCATCCCCCTCTTGGAGGCTGTGAGCGGACAGATCTCTTGGTGGCTGTGAGCGGATGGCGTAGGGATCCCTCCTCTCCATGGGGACACGCGCTGCCATGCCAGGTGCTACCTCCAGGAGGCGGAGCCAAGTGGTTAAGTCACAAAGGCAAGGAACGACCCCAAAGATAGCAAACCCGCTCCTGGGGTTCTAGACTCTTCCTTTTCCTTGAGTGCTGCTAGAGTCAAAGGGCCGGGATGGGGGCAGGGGGCGCGAGGAGCAGAAGCCATTTACAAAGTTGACATTCAAACCCCATTTCCTTTCCTCTGGGTTTTTCAGACTCCCCCCCCCCCCCCCGCCTCCCCAAAGAACTGCTTCCCTAATTATATCCAACTTCTGGCAGCATATTGGCTGAAGTCTGGGCGATATGGAGTTCGGCAACATGACAAACGCCGTGCATACATCCGTGTGTGCGCATATGTGTATTTACACACATATTACATCTCCCTCCCCTCCTACCTCCATTTCCTCATGTAGCAGGAAATAAAAGGGCCATAGGCTGAAGCTCAAATCCCTCCTAAGCAGAGGGAAATCCGGGTGTCATGGTTTCCAGAAAGGGAATACGATCTCCGTATGGGGTGTAATTACATCTTAGCTTTCTGCAGAAGAATAGTTTATGGCTTAAATGCTATTAATTGTAAGCCGTTTTGTTCCACGGGAAGTTGTTCATTGATAACTACCCAATTAGGGTTATTTTGCAATTAGTCTATTCACAGTAAATTTATTGCAAAAGGGGAGGCTGTGGTGCAGCAAATTAATGCATTGCCGGGCTGGGTGTGCAATGGCTCTTAAATGCCAATCTTATTAACCAGCTCAGAGGTCCCGGGAGGGTGTGCCATGTTGGCTGACGCAGTGGAGTCCACGGGAAACCCCCGGGAAACACGCTGCCCAACCACCCTGGGGGTGTCTCAGCACAGGGTGGGAGCCCCTGGCCTCCACTGGCCACTTCGGCTCTCTTGTTTCCCCATTACCGCCCTCCCTGCTCCTTGCAAGGGCTACTGAGCATTGAGAAATACTGCCTCCAGGCTGCAGGCATCCTCAAGGTCCGACGGTGTGAGCTAAAGTGAAACCTTCTGCCTCCTGACGAGGGAAAGGCTCTTCGACCCGAGTTCCAATCCCAGCTCGACTAGCCACACACCTCTCACCATGTCCTAAACATCTTTCAGGAGCAATTTCCTCATCGATACAAAGGGCTGATGGCAGACCTGCCTTCCAGGGCTGTTGTGAGGAATCAATGACATAAGGCACAAACCGGGTGGAAAATACTACTACGTGAGATTAGGATCTAGCAGGGGTACGCACACTACGGCCCACAGGCCAAAGCCTGCCCACCGCCTGCTTTTGTACACTGAGTCTTCTTGGAACATAACTAAGTGCTCTGTGCACATATCGCTCATGGCTCCTTTTGCGCCACAACAGCAGAGTCGGGTAGTTGGCACAGAGACTGTATGCCCGCAAAGCCTCAACTGTTTTCTCTCTGGCCCTTTGCAGAAACAGAGGGTTGGCCCCTGGTAGAAGGAGAACCGGGAATTATTTTCACCGAAGGGCATTCAACTCAGGCCTCCGACACTTCTCTGCTGAGTCACGTGCCGGTAAACAAAAGATTCTGGAAACTTCTTCCTCCACTCATTCATCCCTACACCCTATCAGCCAAGTGCCATCAGGAATATAAATGCACACCGCATGGATAGCTCAGACTAGCGTTGAAATCCAAGGGAGAAATGAACCTTTTCTTTTTAAATCTTTCCATTTAAAAGAGAGTAGAGTCCACATACACGTTTACAACTGAAAACTCAAAAAAATACAGATAAAACATTGAGGACGAATCCAAGGTTGTCTGCACCCTGCACAAAGGGGAACCAACACTTAAGGGGTTTGTTGCATATCCCTTCACACCTCTTACACACATGGCTCCTGTCTATCTGACCTAAATCCTAAAAAGTGGAAAAAAAAATTAGGCTCACGACAGGGCTAACATCACAGGATGGTAGATGAGATGAGCTAACATGAGCTAACAGAATGCTTAGTGCCTCGTGCAGTGCCTGGCACATAGCGAGCACTCCCTAACCGCCTGTCCCGTGCAGGCACTGGAGGAAGTAATACACACCAAGAAACACATGAGATCTGGTCAAGGGCATGAGGTCAGGTGCAGAAATACAATGAGTAACACTTCACACCTTCTGAACCATCCCCCACACCCTGCTGTGCTTATGAACACCTGTTATAGCCCCAACCTCTCCCTGTATCACAGCAAGACATCTGATTTGTCACTGGCCATCAGCACACAGAAGAGTCCCCAGTACAGGGTGGGAAGTGGGGAGAGACAGATGGTGGGAAGGAGAGAGGAAGGAATTTTAGATAGAGAAAACAGGCAGGTTGTTTTTGCAGAACCTCCAAAGTCAATGTAACCAATTAGAAACCTTTCAAATCATATTCAATTACAGTAATATTTGCGTCAATCTTAATCCCAATAGTCTGTGGAGAGAGAAAACGAACCCTATGGAATGTGATCACCTCGGATTCCACATCAGCCCTGATTTTGTGTCTTTTACCCATTGCCATAATGACGATTGGCTAAAGCTATAACCAAACGTAACTTGATTTTTCCAAAGCTTTTCTTATACAAAACTTCAGAATTCAAACACTCCCAGAAGAAAATATCTTTTGTGTTGATCAGGGGTTTGGAAAATAGGGTGGTCCTGGGGAGCCGGGGAGGCTCAGTCAGTTAAGCATCCGACTTCAGTTCAGGTCATGATCTCGCGGTTTATGGGTTCAAGCCCCACATCAGGCTCTGTGCTGTGACAGCTCAGAGCCTGGAGCCTGCTTCCGGTTCTGTGTCTCCCTCTCTTTCTGACCCTCCCCCACTCATGCTCTGTTTCTGTCTCTCTCTCAAAACTAAACAAATGTTAAAAAAAAAAAATTAGAAAAACAGGGCAAGGTAGGGCGCTCCTTCTCAGAAGGTCTGAGAAATGGGAGCAGAACGGCACTGAGCAGGAGGAGGAGTCAGAGCCAGGGCTCGAGCTTACCTTCCAGGGGGCAGAACCGAGTCACCTTCTTGGGCATCAGCAGCCCGAGCTTGTGGCGGCAGTAGGTTTCCCCGATCTCCTGGCGGCAGTGCTTGGACTTGGCACGGGACAGGGCAGAGATGGCCTCCTTGCCCGAGATGTCACACTTGGGGGGCTGGTCATACTTGATCTCAGGGGAGCTGCCCCCGCTTTTCCTGCTGTGGGGCTGTCTTGGGACGTCCTTCCCACGGCTCCCGTTCACGGCGGCTTTCTCACCAGGAGGCAGCACCTCGTTGGTGCCCTTGCCCGGGAACGGATGCCCCTTCCCCTTCTCCTCCTCCAGCTTCCTCTTCAAGAGCTCCTTCTGTCTACTCGGGGCCTTCTTTGCCAGCTCAGGCTGGTGCTTTTGCTTTTGAGTCCTAGGGGCAAAGTTGCTGTTGTCCACATTCTCAAAATCTTTGGGGACGGAGTTCTCATTGTTGCTGTCTGTTCGCACTTTCTCTTTTGGCCGGTGAGAAAAGTAGCCGTCCTGGAGAAGACGGGAGGAAACACAGAGGAGAAATGTCACTGAGTGGTCGTGCCAAGTAGGTTGGCCCCTGGAGAGTGGGGCACATAGGTTTGGAGGTCTGGGCCCCAGTTTCGTGTGATACCTTCGCTATGGGCTTAACCTAAGGTAGACTTTGCTCTCCGGACCTCAGTTTCCCCATCTGGAAATAGAAGGATGTTCCAACTAGGGACCAAGACTTTGAAAAATCTAAATGCTATGTCCGTGGACCCCAAATGCTTTGTAACTAACCACGCCTCCCTTTCAAGTAAGTTTCCTTAATTGTTTCTGCCCCTGGATCCTGGATATTCTGTTTTAGTTTCCTGTTTACCTTCTAGCAGAGAGTGCTGTGATGGTTTATTTAAGGGCTGGGAATGTCATAAGAAAGTTATAAGGGGAGAAAATATAGGCAGGATATTATATATAATCTACTTCCTTTGGACATGCTCAGAGGTCTACACCCATACGAGAAATGAGGTGGAGCCAGAGTGAACTCTGAGGGAGAGACATCCTGGCTGTTTTGGAGGAGAAGCACCTGTTGCATTATGATCTTTACAATGAATCCCGGGCGGGGAGGCAAACCTGTAACACTCTTGTGTTTGGGCTCGACTCCTGATGTTTGTACCTGGAGCAGAACTGATTAAGTCACCGGGTGTCAGGAGAAAGGCCAAGAGTCCTTCTGGAGACCCTGCCTGCTAGGAATCTTTCCAGGAAGGCCCCCAACTCAGCTTCTCCATGCCTAGGCGGGCCCTGGCCGTTTTGAGCTCATAGCAAATGTACCATTCAACGAACACCCTGCATCATTTCCAAAACAAGTTGCTTCTGCATAGAGCCCATTACCAAGGCCTTAACCTGAAAAGAGTACCCACTGTTCTAAAGCTAGACCCAGAGGGGACCTCTAGAGCCACAGACGACGCTAGTTGGCTCCATAAATCTACCCCCGTTGCTATAGAAACACAATGGCCATCAGTAGCAATTCTGAGGGAAGAATCCCCTTCGGTTTTCCTAAATGTGCCTGTTAACAGTTGCCGGGGAAGAAGATGGTCAAACGAAATGGCAGAGGCGGGGCTGAAGTTCTCCACGCAGCTCCTACTCTAGCAGGTGGGCAAACTGTGGCCCCCGGGGGCCTAATCCTGAGTGCCATCCACTTCTGTAAATAAAGTTTTATTGAAAAACAGCCACCACTGTTGGCTTATGTACTGTCTATGACTGCTTTCCCGCTCCAACACCAGAAGTGATGGTTGCAATACGATCCCTCTGGCCTGCCTAAATATTTCTATCTGGCCTTTTAAGAAAAAGTAGGCAGACACTGGCTCTCCCGGAGTATGGGCTCAGGAGGTTCCTCTTCCCCTGGGCTTGGTTTACATCCCTGTGCCCACTGTTCCCACGTGGCCTAGTAATGGTCTGGAAAAGAAGTCACATATGGCTGCCTCCTTCCAGCACCAATTTCTCCGGGACATCACTAGTCTTCTCATTTTGCATGTGAGGGAACTGACCGTTCGTGAGCTTGCCCAACATACCCCAGCTGGTTGGTGGTGAAGCTGGGATTCGGCTGCAGGCCCCATGGCCTGGGTTACCAATTCCCCTACCCACTTGCAAGAAGCTATAGAGCCCTGTGGACCCTCATCACTCCAGCTCCTTGGGCACTGCAGCCTGACCTCCGACCACAGGGTCCCTTCCCATCCACTCCAGCCCAGCTACGTGGATCTGGAATACGCATGCCACCTCCAAAGAGCCATCTCAAGTCTGGCCAGTGGCTCATCAGGATGCAAGCAGTCACACAGAAAGAGGGACGGTAAGTAGGGCCACAAGGCAGCAAGAGCCAGGAGGTAAAGGAGTAGGAAGGAGGAAGCAGCCACCAAGAAGGGAGAGCGGAGTCTGTACTGGGTCCCAGCACAGCTGCTGGTGATACACAAGTCTTCTATCCTGGTCCGTGAAGGGCAAAGTGTCAGCTCTGACCCCTGCTTCCAGCCCTTCTTCCCTCCCCACACTTCTTCCAAGAAATCACCCTTGCTGAGACACCACACCTCTGTTCTTATAACCTAAGTGAACCCCCCTGATGTTGGTCTTTCCCCTTCTTCCTGTCCAGAGGCCCTCACAGAAACCCAAGCAGCCTCTCAGCCACATTCTTGAGCACTTTCCACAAGTCACGCACCACAGACTCAGTGGCTCACAGGTATCACTTCCTGGATGCAGTCACCCCGTAAGCATTACTGTCCTTGCCACTTGACACAAAGAGAAGCCGAGGCCTGTCGCTCTAACCTTCCTGAGCACATACCAGGTGCCGGGCACCAAACTAAGTCCTGACATGTGGGGTGCCACTCAACCTTTAAAAACAACTTCCAAGGCAGGTACTGCGCTTCTCCCATCTTACAAAAGATCGGGGGGAGAGCTCGAGGATGCTCAGTGGCCTGCCCAAAGTCAACTGCGGTAGGAAGTGAGATCGCACAGGTCTGCTTCTACAATTTGCTACGGTGCACCGCCCCTTCTGTTTGGCTGGGAGGTAAACTGAGGAGGAGTGAGCTCCCCCTTGTCTACTGCGGGGAGTGGAGGGGCGGTTTCCCTCTTTGTTCATCTTAGCCCAGGCTGGAATGGAAATGGGTCTTGGGAGGCTGGTTTTCCAATAAGGCTCTTGACAAACACTTCAGTTCTTTTTCGTCTCAGCACACGGTAGGGCTGTACTCCCCATACCCTGCAAATCAGGCACAGCCGAACAACGCGCTGCGGCCAAGACAAGCGAAAGGAATCAGGGCACGGTTTGCCACATTCCCCTTTCCTCCATAGCATCCCACCACACTCCTGATGGTGAAGGTCCGGCATCCCCAAGTGAGCATAGTGTGGAGCGGGGACCAACTCTCATAACTCTTGTGCTGTTTCCCTCACTGACTCACGGGGATCTTTGTTACGGCAGCAGAGTAACTCATCCTGACTGATACAGGAGCCAACCTGGGCTGCTTTCTTCCTCCGAGCGGTCCTCAGATTCAGGAGTCAGTTTTGGGGTGCCTTTTTTCGTTTGGTTTTGCCTCTGACAGAAAATCAGTTCGATGACTACTGCTGTCTGAAAACATGAATTTCAGTTCTGACCCCAAGCTCGTTTTCTAGGAGTTAACAAGAAGGTGGGAGTAAGCGGAAGAGTCTCTGTCTTTGCAGCAATGTGTATCCTCTCTTATCACACACAGCCCAAGTGTTATTCTGGGGTTGCTCTCTTTCCTCATTAAGGGAGGATCACAAGTCTGAGCAGAAAACCTCCATAAGCCACCGATTTCAAAAGCTCTCGTTCTCTCTCACTTTCTGGAAGAACTTCTCCAGACAAAACCAGACACAGGAAACACTGCAATCAATGAAGCTAATCTGACCATCGGAGAACATCTGATTCCTCCAGTTAATTTGTGATATCAGGGCCAGGCGCCACCATCAATTCTAATATAACTCCTGATTAATGCGTCATCTACTCAGAGAGGCCCCCACAATGGGAATGGTTGGCTCTGTGTCTCCCTGTGGCCTTCTGCCTGGCCCCAGACCCTCCACAGCTGCCAAAGGAAATCAAAAGATTCCAGGGCAAGAGGAAAGGGAAAGATTTGTCTTCTGGAATGAAGAGTTCAAAGATACTAGACAGCTTCCAGAAAGGTCAGTGAGGGGCACATTCAATGACAACCAGGCGTCATTCAGAGGTCTGAGATCTCCTGGCTCATGGAGTCAACTCTGCTTTCTACAGTAGCTGATGAATTCTCCCTTGGCTTGTACCCACTCTGTTCTTTTTAAAATTTTATTGTGGTATGAATACTTAACATAGGATCTACTCTCTTAACTCATTTTTAAGCGCATGATGCTATATTGCTACCTATAGGTGTGATGTTGTACAAAACATCTCTAGAATGTATTCATCGTGCGTAATTGAGACTTTATGCCACTTGATTAGCAATTCCCCATTTCTGGCTCCCCCAGCTCCTGTCAACCACCATTGAGTGTGACTATTTTAGCTGTCACGCCTAAGTGGGCTCATGCAGTGTTTGTATTTCTGTGATTAGCTTTATTTCATCTTGCATTGTCTTCCAGGTCCATCCATGGTATTGCATATGGCAGGATTTCCTTCTCTTTTTTAAAAAAAAAAAATGTTTGAGGGGGGAGGGGACATGCATGAGCAGGGGAGGGGCAGAGAGAGAGGGACAGAGAGAATCCTAAGCAGGCTTTGCACTGTCAGCGCAGATCCTGATGTGGGGCTCGATCCCAGGGACCATGAGATTGTGACCTGAGCTGAAATCAAGAGTTGGATGCTTAACCGACTGAGCCCTCCCAGGCACCCCAGGATTTCCTTCTTTCTTAAGGCCAAATAATGTTCCACTGAATGTACACACCACATTTTCTCTATCCATCCCTCGATGGACGTGAGATACTGCCTGACCTTCCCAGTAACTCTTCACCTGCACACCAAGGGTCAACAGCTCTCTGCTCTGCTCTTCTTTCCCCAGAGAATCAAGACCCAGACATCCAAATCCAGGTCCTCTTCCCTACGAAAACCAACCGTGGGAGGTTTCTAGGCAGATACAAGCAAGATAACCATCCTGTCCTCAGCACTCACATCCCCTCCTACCGTGGCCCTTTATACACCTTGTGTCTTGAATCCTCTCAAACACCCACGGAAGCAGGCAGGAGTAGTCCTAATTGAGGGAAGGACATGAAGGCAGAGGGAGGTTAAACAACCTGACCAAGGTCATGCTGCTAGAAATGAAGTGACTCAAACTCCCTGTGCCTCAGTCACCTCATCTTGAAAACGGTGAAAATGATGACAGTACTTACCTCATGGGAATTTTAGTGAGGATGAATGTTATGTAAAACTTCCAGAATGTGCCTGCCACCCAAAGCGGGAAGAAGAATAACCACTGAATCCAGATTAGGTTTGCTACCTATGAGCACTGGGCCTCAACCATCTCACCCCTGACGGTCTCTGCCTGCAGGACAGATTGGTTATTATTTTCTCATTAGGATCAACTAGCTGTGTCCCCTTTATTCTTAACCAATTCAACACTCTCACCTTGAGTTATTTATGCAAATGCAACCCTTTGACTCATTTTATTTTAATGTACTTATTACAATGATTGTACATTCAAATGTTTGCTTGAGAGCTCCAAAACTCTAATTGCTCTGCTGATGCCTTACATCTAGGCTGCCGCTAGAATCCATTTTTATTCTAGAGAAATAATTAAATGCAATAATGCCCTCTATTCTTATTCAACCTTGGGCACGTGTGGAGCCAATTTCAATCAGGGAGAAATATGCTAAACCCAGTATGGCTCCGAGAGGCAGGTTATGTGACCCGGGCTGCTGTTCGGAGGTGAATTAAGGATCCACGTCTGTTTCTCCTTGGTTTTCCCATGTTCCGATTTCAGTGTGGGTCTCTCCTCACCCCATTGACTGAACCTGGGCCCCTTGTTTCTGCTTTACGGAGGTGGAGGGGGGTGGCTGTGTTTGTTTTACAACTACCCGCTCACTGATACACCATAGCTCTTATTTTTTGTAGAGAAAGAACACTGGACAGGGCGGGAGAAGACCCGGGTAGCTGTCTTGCTTTGGAGACAGTCCAATTTTCTCATCTGTAAAATGACAGGTCCTGTATACGCGTTCCTCAGCGTTCTCTGAATCAGCCACTAATCAACACGACTGACTCACAAAGTTCTGTCATTCCAGCTCAATGAGAAGTCATTCGTGGACTGTATGAGATCAGGGACTGAGAAAGAGATGGATACTCCCAAGGGCATCATGTCTCCTTCCTGACTCATTCTTGATTATTGTGTCCAGGGGCCCTTGGACCTGGGAGACATCATTTCACCTCTCTGTGCCTCAGTTCCCTCATCCGACCCGGGGGGCTGAGGCTGGCACTGTCCTCCCAGGAACCAAATTGATGAAACACAGAACACAGGGCTCGACACATGCCAGGTGCCGAGGAAACATGCCATCTATTAGAAAATACACATATGGCACTTACATGTCCGAAGCTCTATCCCAAGCCCCTCTGCACGTACCAGTTCCCGTAATCCTCGTGATGACCCTATCAAGAAGATGCTCCATTTCTCTCCCTGTGTTTTGGATGGGAGCACTAAGGTTCAGGGATGTTACGTGTCTGAATCTAGATCTAGGAAGGGGAGGAGCCAGGATTTGAACCCAGGTAGTCGGGGTCCAGTGGTCATGCCCGCCAAAACCACACTGCCTCTCAGCAGCTATTAGGAGTAGAGATGATGTCAAAGGGACAAGCTGTCCCACCCGCTTGCTCATCACGACCAGTTTATGGCTTCCTTTTGTGCCATGTAGACGCAGAGCCAGATGACTGGTAGTTTGCTGTTGAACCCAGTGTCTGAGGCTTCATTCCCATCACCAGGGTGACCGAGGTCACTGGGAGGGCCACTGGGGGAGAAGCCCACACCTGCTTCCAAAAGGACCTCAGTGCCAGGGTAGATGAATGGTGGAGGGGCAGTGTGCATGGTTGTACCCAATTCGAATACGCAATTACCCAGGCTGCCAATGCAAATAGACCTAACCCAGGCCCCTCGCCCAAGCTCGTTGGCATACACTGCACATGGCTTGGCTGGCCAGTACTGAGAAGCCCGTGGGCCATGATGGGCATGGGCAGGCCCTTCTTTAACAGAACCCTAAATAATAAGCCTGGTGCGAATTCAGTTCAGCGAATTGAGTTATGTTAACAGGAAACACAGCATGGGATAAGGAAGGAGGGCACTGGATGGATGGAGCTGGCTTGGAATCTAGCCCTCACCCCTTAACCCCAGGAGAGGCCAAGATTTACCCCTCAGAGCCTTAATTTTCTGATTTACAAAAAAGGGGGTAAGAGGACCTACTTTGCAACGGTGAGACAGAGTAAGTAATATGGCACACTGATATTTAATTCTATTTAACAAAAGAGTATTTAGCATGGTGCTTGATATATATTCAGCACTTAGTAAGTTGCAGCAGGAGGACATTTTTAGCTGGTACCTCGCTGTCATTTAATGAGCAAGCCCTAAGTCTTGGGTAAAGACAGGGACGTGAGGCATAGTGCATTCAGATCTGACCTCTGCCATTTGCTCAGCGGGTGGCTCTGGGCACAACACCGTGTGACCTTCACTTTCCCTGTCTGTAAAATGGACCTAACTAGCACCTCCCTCATGCAGGCCTCTCTGAGAGTTAAGAGAGTTAATATACGTCATGCATTTAGCAATAAGGCCAAGAGCTTAAGAAGTATTACCTATAATTCATTACAATGGAGTCAACGCTTACAATGGTGGTCTAATGTGGTGGTTCTCAAAGTGTGGTCTGGGGATTCCTGCGGGTCCCTGAGAGCCTTCTGAGTCATCTCTAGGTCCTTATTTCCATCAAAATGCAAAGACATCCTGTTCCCTTTTTCTCTCATTCTCTCACAAGCACATAGTGGAATTTTCCAGAGGCCACACAAGGTGTGAAATCACAGCAGATTGAAAGCTGGAGCAAATGTGAGAATCCAGCAGACATCACAGAGATTTGCAAAAATGCAAAACAATGCCCCTTTTCACGAAATGTGTTTTTGTTGTGGAAAACATACCTATTTTTCAGACTTGTGCAGTCTGTATGTTTACTTGTGCAGACATGTTATGGGGGATCATTGGCATTTTAAGTAAACTAGTAAACATTTTAAGAGTGCCTTAGTTTAAATATCAATATACAGGGAATAATTGATAATCTATAAAATCTATGTAAACCAAAGCTCTCTGAGAGTCTACAACGTTTTGAAAATATATGGGGGTCCTCAGACTAACAAGTTTGAGAATGCTGGGGTAATACATACTTGCGATTCTAAACATCCTCTCATGACTGAAATTAAAGGCATAGGACTTTTTTCAGTTCCGTTGTTTCCCTATACGCCAAGCCTTTGGATTTATACTTTACTTACACACACGATAAATACACATAAGATAGAAATCTAGGTCAAGTGGAAACAGGGTGCTGTTAAATACTTTTAGAGGGAGAGAGGCAGCAGGAATCCAGATCCCTGAAGCCCCGGAACTATCTTCTGGGAAGGAAAGCGACCTGCTGAGAAAGATTTCTCCTTGACCAAATTCTAGTTGGCTTCCTGTGAGCCCCTTCTCAACTAGGCCTCAACCTTGGCCTACAAAGCCTGGAACCAGCAGTGACACAGTTTCTGACAGCTCAAGGCCACATTCTGAGGATGATACCCTCTCCCTCCCCCTTTGTCGTGCCTACCTGAGAAAACTCAGGGCTGCCAGAAGCATTTAGTTGGTTCTAGCCAACCCCTGAAGACAGGGTTCCTGTGTCCTGGCCTCCTTGGGAGGGTAGGAGCAAACCTGGACACATGCCAGTTAGCAAACCCAGGTGGGTTTCATATAGACTGATTCCCTCTTCCTGCTCTTTGCTGTTTTTCCCTTCCCTGACTTCACTGATCCCCTCCCCCCACCCTACCCCTGGCTGTGAACCCTCCCCCCAGCATTCCTTCATTCTCCCCTTAAATTTTTTTAATGTTTATTTACTTTTGAGAAAGAGAGAGAGAGAGAGAGAGAGAGAGAGAGAGAGAGCCTGTGAGTGGCAGATGGGCTGAGAGGGAGACCAGAATCCAAAGCAGGCTCCAAGATCTGAGTTGTCAGCACAGAACCCAATGCAGGGCTCAAAACCAGGAACTGTGAGATCGTGACCTGAGCTGAAGTCAGATGCTTAAAAGACTGAGCCACCCAGGCTCCCCACATTCTCCTTTTAAAATGCCCAGTCACCTCTGTAGCATTCGAGGTGCAGTCCGGTTCACGCTCGACTCCTTACCCTACTGTCACAGTATTATTACCAATTAAAATCTGTCCTCATGGCTTTGTCTACCGCGGATACTGCCCAAGCCACATGGCCTGGACCTCAACCCTGTACGCAATACCTCATCCAGCGAGGACTGGACTCCAGTACGGGAGTCCAGCAGAAGCGTGCTCAGAGCCCAACACAAGCTGGGCCCACAAGCTTCTTCCAGTTCCACCAGGCATCGGAACGGGCAGTGGTGGCTGGGGAAGATCTGAACCTACCTCTTCTGGCTGTTTGTGTGTCGGACAGTATGAGACCCAGACGTGTAGGCAGAAAGATGGAGGAGTAGGAAATGATGGCAGAGGTGGGGCAGGACCAGAGGAAGAGGGAGGCAGTGCAGCAAACAGGGGCAGGCTAACAGGGACCACCTGTGATGACACACCAGGCACCGCGCTACGCACTCCCCTTGGGACAGCCTATCCCTTCCTCCAAACAGGCCCAGCAAGTACGTCAGGGGTCAGCCCCCTACAACGCACCGCCATCTGTCTCTGAAGCTCTACTGGGTCACAGCCACGCCCGCCAGAGGCAGAATGGCCCGCAAAAGCTGAAATCCAGCCTTTGTAGACAAAGTGGGCACTGCTTCAAATAAGGAAACCGAGGCCAGGCCAAGCTTGCTCACGGTCATTTGGAGACTTAGGGTGGGGCTAGATGCCAGAGATAAGGTGAGGGTAGCAAATCAGCTGCAAGGACAGAGGGGAAGGTGAGAAGAGCTTTCTAGGAATGACTACTACCACCACTAGTTTGAAACAAAACGCCCAACACACAGCAGGGGTCTCTGCAGGGAGGCCTCATAACTGTGAAAGCAAAGAAATGGTCTCTAAGGTTGGCCCCTTCCGGAATTTCGTTTGAACCTTAGTTTGCCTGCAATTACAACTTTCCATCAATTCATACTGAAGGCCACAATACCCAAAGGTGGAAAGGTAAAGAAGATACGACAGAGAGAGAGAGAGAGAGAGAGAGAGAGAGAGAGAGAGAGAGAGAAGAGAATGAGAAAGGGAAGAAGCAACCCAGTCTCGGGTCAATGATCAAGCCTTCTGGGCACCTCTACGACAGTTTCCCAGCGATGACAGTGCTGCCATGTGGGCCGGCTGACACTGCTGTGGGGGCGATCTTGTGCACCGTAGGATATTTAGCAGCAGCTGTGACCTACCCATTAGGTGCCACTGAGACCCCTTGTGAAAACCAAAAATGTCTCTAGACTTTGGCAAATGTCCCCCGGGAGGCAAAATCACCCTCTGTGGAAAAGCCTGGCTCTGGGGGCATGTTCTGTGGCAGCTGATGCTAGTGGGCCTCAGCTGCTCACACCCTGTCCCCGTCCAGGAACAGCAGCACCTCGCGACGAGACAGGTTGTCCGAACAGGAGAGCTAAGCCAGGAGGAAAGGGCCTGAGTTAACCAGGCAAAGGCACTCAAGGTCGGGGGGTGGGGGTGGGGGGGCGGTGTGACAGCCAGGCGGGAGGTGGTCAGGAGAAGTAACAGGTGCATGGCAGAGACTGGGATGAGGGTTAGGGTCCCCAGCTGGGCAAGGGGTAGCCTCGAGGAGAGGAGGGGCAGTCATTCAGAGTGTGGATAGTCCCTGAGTGATGGCACATGCCTTCATTTAAGCCAGAGGTCACTACAGGGTGCCCACAGGTTCCATTAAATGCACAGATGCTTGGTTTGCTCTGTAAGGTCTTCATCGGTTTGGCTTTTAATCCCCACTAAAATTTCAAAATTTTTAAAATGTTTATTCATTTTTGAGAAAGAGAGGAAGAGAGAGAGAAAGAATATTTGTGTGAGCAGAGGAGGAGCATAGAGAACAGGACACACAGAATCGGAAGAAAGCTCCAGGCTGTGAGCTGTCAGCACAGAGTCTGACGCGGGGTTCGAACTCACAAACTGCGAGATCATGACCTAAGCTGATGTCAGACGTTTAATAGACTGAGTCACCCAAGTGCCCTCAGTCAACATTTCAAATGCTGGAGACTTCATCTACAAATCTGGACTTCCAACCTCTCTTGGAAACATCAGGGGAGCTGACGTCACTGGACTTGGATTTCTATCTGTGACAGCTGATTGAGGCTGAGCACTGGCCTAGTGGCACCAAGAAGGGACATCTATACTAAAGAGTATCAGTCTCCATCCACCCCAGCCCATGTCCCCTTAGTCCCTTGCATGCTGCAAGCCTATGAGGCATGACTGGTTAAAACCAAGGACCCAGGATCTTTAGATAACTATCTAGACTGAGCCTTGCCTCAAAGATCTTAGAACCCTTAACCAAACCTGTTATTCCAGGGTCTTCAATGGAAATCAAACTGTCCCTCATGGAATGTTCTGAAAACATATGGTGGCATTTCTGGTTGCCACAATGACCGGGGGATGCTCCTGATAGTAAATAGATAGGCAGACACCAGACCCCTAGGAATGCATGGGGACACGCAGTGCCAAGCAATAAAAAAATGTCCTACATCTTGTAGGACATCTGAATGTCTCTAAGATGTCCGGTAGGTCAACAACTCATTTTAAATCATTGGAGCCAGGAACCCAACTCAAATTTACATATGACACAGAGTAGGTTGGAATGATTTTAACCTAACTGAATTTTCCAGGAAAGTAAATACCGTTTAATTCAAGGGGACATTTTACATCACTCATAGTTGGACCATAACTTTAAGAAAATAACATCATCCATACAAATGTAAGCTGTGGCCAGGCATCACCAACAAACACACCTGAATTTGTAACCATTGAATTCTCGGTGATTCCACATATGGCACCTGACCTCGTCATGGGACTTCTAGCCCCCTGTCACTCAAAGTGCGGCCCCTCAGCTGGCAATGGCAGAAAGCTCTGGAAGGTTGTTAGAAAGGCAGGAACTCAGCTCCTGCCTGGGCCAACAAGAATCAGAATCCGCATTTTAACAAGTGCACCTCGGTGACCCACCTGCACATGAAAGTTTGAGAAGTCCTAGTCCAGTGTTGTTGTGTGCCCCTGATCCTTTCTGGAATGAAATCTCTATTATTTTTTATTATAAATTACCTTTATATATCCTTGATATTATTACATGGGCAGGATATTGATCTGATTTAGAGCTGTTGAGTGTAAGTAGGTGATAAGTAATGGATTTCACTTCAAGATAGATAAAAGGAATATTCTAGAAGATGTGTTGCATTAAGAGAGTCTGGGTCTAACAGGGTTGAAAATCACTGGTTTATTCATTCTATGAACTTTAATTGGGTGCCTATTCCCTGCCAGGAAAGGCAGAGGCAAAGGAGAAGAAGGCGAATTAAGATGTGCTTCCTGCTGTCAGTGGAGTTCAGGCACAGAATCGGGAAGTGGCCGTGCATGTAAATTATTTCACCACAGGACAGGGAGTGAAGGGCAGTGGGGATGGACGTGTGCCATGGGTGGGTTTCATCAAGGACTAGGTTTCAAGGAGAGGAGAGGAGGCTTTCACAGAGAAAGCACTTTCCAGCCCCAATCTAGAGAAGAAAGAGCATATGCTCATGAGGCAGACAAAGAAATCAATGGCAGAAGAGACCAGCAAACCGCAAACTTATTAATAATAACCATCATTGCTGACATTTATTCCAAAGCCTGCGCTAAACACTCAACACAGATTATCTTTTAAAAATCCCAGAATGACGCGTCAACCAACTCCAATGGGGGTGGGGGTGGTGGATACTTTCACAATGTACACTTAAATCATCACACTGTATACTTTAACCATCTCAAGTATGATTTTATTTCTCAATTAGACTTCAGTAAAGCTGGCGGGGGAATCCCAGAGAGCTATTTGGTAGGCGCCATTAAGTAACAAGGCCCACATCCCCCTATCACCCAGTATGGTTTTAAAATCCACTCACTACTCCCAAGCGCCATTAACAGCTGGCCCTTAGACGAGTGCCCCACGATTTCCAAAATGACCCCTAGGGGGCGATATCACCCCCACCAAAGACCCTGGAAGAAAGCCATCAATCCCTATGTGGGCTGAAATCTCTGAGGAGGAGAGGGTCAGCAGGGAGACAGAGGGTTGCTTGAACAGTTTAGGTCCTTGGGTCCAAGTCCTTCTGCCTCATTCCATCTCCATGACTTGAGATGAACCCCAGCTCTGTACCCCCAAACCCTGACATGCTCTTTCCTTCTCCCATACACCTTCTTTACTTCTCTTGCCTTGACTCCCCAGAAGCCTTCCTGCTTCCAGCTGCCACCTTCTTAACATTCTCCGACCCAGGTCCTCTAGGAAAGGGGCACTTAAGGAGACAAATGGGCCTCCTGTTGATGAAAGACATCCAGCTTTCAAACCCATCCTTTGCATCTGCCGGGCCCCCTTTCCCCTCCCAAAACCCTGCCACAAGTGGGTAATGAATGACACACTTGTAAGCTCATTACTGCAGAATCTCTGAAGAAATGTAAATGCTCGCAGAGCCAGCGATATAAAGAAAGACGCCTGTACATAAATATATATGCGCAAACGTGCGCGTGCACACACACACACACACACACACCCAATTAATTTATTTCATCTGAAAGCCCTGAGCCATTTGGGGTGGGGAGAGAGAAGGGGAAAGGTACCTGATATCGCCATCCATGTGATTTCAGAACTGAGCTTCCCAGACGGCTGCCAATAAATTATTTTTACTATGCAGAGGTACAAATGAATATGCTGCTGCCACCCCCTAAATCTCCTTTATGAGCCTGTGTTTGCTTTGGCCCACCCTGCCAGGGACAGGGGCTTCCAACCAAGTTTTCGTTGGCCATGTTCCTTAAGAAGGCTGCTGCCCCGCAGCCTTCCTCCCTGCAAAATGCAAGCCCCGTCCCCCTCCACACTTCCTGTTTACAGGTGGGCTTGGCGTGCCACAGCCAACGGCACCCCTACAGGAGGGCTATGGGGATTCAGTGACAGCAACATCCATCCCTGAGCTGTTGAAAAATGATTGCCAGGGTGCCTGGGTGGCTCAGTCAGTTCAGCATCTGACTCGGGCTTATGTCATGATCTCGCAGTTTGGGGGTTCCAGCCCTGCCATGCTGACAGCTCAGAGCCTGGAGCCTGCTTTGGATTCTCTGTCCGCAACCCCCTCTACCCCTCCCCCGCTCATACTCTGTCTTTCTCTCTCAAAATAATAAATACATTGAAAGAATAAAAATGCTCACACTCTGTCTCTCTCTCTCAAAATAATAAAACATTAAAAGAATAAAAATAAAATGATGGCTGCACTCTGGACTGAGGGTTGCTATGGTCCATGGGAGGGGAGGCACCATTCTTGACCACACAGTTCACGAGACCCTGCCCGAGTCTCTACCACGCTTCAGGGGGAGATGCAAAGCTTCATCACAACCAACTTTCGCAGGTACTGACACGCCTCCAAAGGAAAGGTCTGGTCACCTCGTTCAGACGAAACGTGTCTGACGTCCATCCCTCCAATGGTGCTGAGCATCGACGTGCCAGCAGGCAACCACAGCCACTGTGACGCGCCGGAGGGCCTCCTGCAATGGCGTGCATTCCAAGGTCATGTGTGGAGTTGCTCTTCCAGATTAGAAACCTGGCTTGGCCACTTCCTACCGGTGTGACCTTGGGGAAATTAGTTAACCTCTCTGAGCCTTGGTTCCTTCCTAGGGAACATGGGTATAATAATATCCAAACCTCCTAGGGCTGATAAAAAGCTATGTTGACTTAACCAGTGCACAAGCACAGCTCAGGGCCCAGAGGAACAGTCGATAGGAGGTAGCTGTTATCATTCCATCCAAAATTCTATCTGTGGGTAACCTTTTGTGCATGAATTCGTGCCTATTTACTGAGTACCAAGTGTGTGCAAGTCCCTGTTCTAAGTAGCAGGAATGTATCTAAGAGTAAGACAGATGCCTGCTCTCAGGGCACTTGCATTTTAGTACCAGGGAGACAGACAACCAGCTTACCAACTCCATAAAAAGATAAAAACAGAATGTGTTATGGATGCAATGCTGAGCATCGGTCACATGTCTTTATCCACCCATTTTAAATTTATTCTTTTATTTTTTTAAAGTCAGTGCAGAGCCAGATTGGGGCTCGAACAAACCGTCAGATCCCGACCTCAGACAAAACCAAGAATTGGACGCTTAATGGACTCAGCCAGCCAGGGGGCCCTATCCACCCGTTTTAAAGACAAGGGGACCAAGGCAGGAAGAGCTCATCTCAGCCAGTTCAGGAACCAGGCCTACCCCGTCTCAGAGTTGAGAAAATGAGGAAAAGACGTGGAGAGGCCAGGTGCCTGGGCTACAGATCAAAGGGTTGTTTCTGCCACCTCTTGCCCCTGTTCTGAGAAGTGACATGTGCCACCCCCATCAAGGCAGAAGATCTGCTGGCTCTTTTTTTTTTAATGTTTATTAACTTTTAAGAGAGAGAGAGAGAGCGAGAGCGGGAGACGGGCAGAGAGAGGCAGGCTCCAGGCTCTGAGCTGTTGGCATAGAGCCTGATGCGGGACTTGAACCCACCAACCACGAGACCATGACCTGAAGTTGGACACCAAACCTACTGAGCCACCCAGGCGCCAGTGGGCAAGCTCCTTACTCAAGGGGCTGAGCAGGTGCACCTTTCCCAGCACCACCAGCCCTGCCTTGACTTCGCTCCCCTTTATCCTCAAACAGCTCGCGGAACAAAGCCAGCAGATGGTGGTTCTGGGAAACCCGATGGACCGCAGCTGTTCAGACCACTAGATGGCTCTTTCTGTGAACTTTACAGTGGCGCAAGCTGCTTGCTGTAAGGCAGAGGCTGCTCTGTCTCTGTCCCTCTGTCTTTCTCTCTTGACAGGACCTATCTCTGAGTTCTTCTGAGTCCTCAGCTTCTGGGGGCCTTCCAGGATCTCACCCTGACTCCTGGCGGACTTCCTGCCCCAGGGTAGGTCACCTCTTCCCTTAAGGCAGTATTCCCCTTAGGACTTCTCACTTAAGAGGTGAGTCAGCAACACGGGACTCCCAAGCTGACTTCAAAATACAGGCCAGACGTCCAAGTCCCCACAGGCTCCCCCAACACATGAGTGCTGCCTGTTTTTTGAGCTTTGTGATCCTTTCCATCACCTGTAACTCTGAGCGTCTTCTCCACGCCATCCCATCAGCCCCAAGTTACACGGGAGGGCACCTACTGTTTACTCCCTTGGTTAACCCTCGCATTTATCATGGGGAATGTTATTATCCTCACTTGATCTAAGAGGAAGTGGAGCCTCAGCGAAGAGGTTATGTGTCACACAGGTGGGAAGGGGCAGGGCTAGGAACAAGGCCAGGTCTGATTCCAAAGCTTGTGTTCTCAACTTCCCAGCCTCATCTCTCAGGGGAGGTTTGGCAGTGTCTGAACTCGGAACCAGGGGTTTGTGAGGGTGGCAGGGGGCAGGCCGTGAAATCTCCCCTCCTGGTTGGCCTTAGGAAGTAGACAGAAATTCATCTGTCATATCCACACACTTAACGTCAAGACCCAGAGAATCCTAGTGGACACCAGGTGTTCAGGATCTTTTTTAAAAAACTTTTTAAATATTTATTTGAGAGAGAACGAGAGAGGGAGAGAGAGAGAGCATAAACAGGGGAAGGACAGGGAGGGGGAGACACAGAATCTGAAGCAGGCTCTAGGTTCTGAGCTGTCAGCACAGAGCCCGACGTGGGGCTCGAACTCATGAACCACAAGATCATGACCTGAGCCGAAGTTGGACTCTTAACTCACTGAGCCACCCAGGCACCCCCAGGATTTTATGATACAGTCCCCTGCTCCCTAACACACCTTTCAAACTGTTGTGATGTATTCTCCTACTTGACTCTCCTAACAGCCCTACGAAGAAGCAGTGTGGACCAGTGGTCAGAGGAATGGGCACTGAAACGGGCTAACCTGTGTCCTTTTAAAAGGTGCCTTTTAAAAGCTCTGTGACCTCCCAGCTATAACCAACTCATAGGATTGATAAGAGAAGCTAATCAGTCATTGCTGGCAGAGCACTTAGGACAGTGCCTGGAACACAAATCAGACCGTTGACAGTATTCCTGTTAGTAGTGGGCTATCTTTTCTGACAGATGAGTAAACCGAGGCTCAGAGAGCTAAAGACACCTGCTCAAGGCCAGGGAGAATGGGGGTTTAAACCACAGCGTGTGACTCTGGAGCTCAAATTCATACCCACTTCCCAAACAAAACAGCTCCCTCAAATCCAAGACTAACAATGAGCTGCCTCTGGTTAGGGGTGAAACACCCAACAAGGGGGCTTGCAGTTTCTCTGGGGGCATAAAAGCCTCCAAATTCAGATCCTGTGCAGAGGGGGGTCCAGCTTCCTGACGGTGTCCGTCGGGTTTCATCCACCTCCAGGCCACTCAGAGTGTTCGTAGGACCGCCAAAGAAGATCTTGAGGGTCAGGCTGGGCCTCCCCCACTTCTCCCGTCCTAGATTATCACTTGAGGCCAAGGTCTGCGTGTCTGTGGCGGCACTTACTAGACACTAAAGCCCTGCAAGGCCTGAAAAAAGTCGTGCAGAAAAAAGTCTGTGCTGGGCAGAGCCATCCCTATTGTTGAAGGCTTTGGCTTCATTCAGACCCCAGGGGTCAGCGCGTCTCCACCCCTGGGTCTCTGTCCTCCCGCTGTCCCCCTGGGTCTTGCCTCCCTCTCACCCCACCGTCCTGCATCGCTCTGCGCTCAAAAGGCTGCCCGTGGCCTAGGACGTTTACAAAAGTTGTTACGTTTCTCAAGAACAGAGGTGGTCAATTTTAGTGGTTTTTCTTCTATTGGTTTCTAAAATGGATCGAAATATATTCCTAATATAAATGCTAATCAAACAAGTATAAAAACTAATATCCTCTTGACTTAGGACACTTCAAAACATACCAAAAATAAAGAAAAATGATAGAACACCACTAGAGACCAATTCCGCCACGCTTTATTCAATGCTCTAAAGAAATAAACCTTTATAGGTAGGGTTGACATAGTCTCCACTGCTCAGCTCCCATTTCACAGCAACCCAGAGGTCACTTCTGTCCTTCACAGCTACGCGTTTATATCTCTAGTAAATAGGTATGTGTCCACAGACAATATATAGTATCGCTTTGTGTGTTTATAAGGTTGACAAAATGGCACCATGCCATAAACATCCCCTTTGCAACATGCTGGTTTCGTTCAATATTTTATTAGCATTTCTGCTCCTCCTCCTCTCCCCTTAGCTCTGCTCGATGCTCCTTTCCACAGATGGCACGATGCAGTGAGAATGGGCAGCATTTAGTCCACCGGGTTCCCAACTTTGCCGGCCCAACTAGAATCACCTGGAGGCTTTAAAAATGCTGATGCCCAGCTGCAACCAGGGAGGTTCTAGGGGGCTGGGGCCCGGGAATTGGGACTTGTCCAAGCTCCCCAGGTGATTCCCAGGTGTAGCCAGAGATGCAAGCTGTCAGTGCTCTTACAGTCTCAGGTCGTGCTGTGACCCAGGGTCAGCTGGGCCCAGACAGCGCAGGAAAGGAAGGTGGGACAGTGAACATGAGGGCAGAACAGGAGGAGGGCATGGGGGCTGAAGCTTCTGGAACTACACCCTAGCAGTGACTCTGCTATACCTCCATGGCACTCCCTCAACCCTGTTCAAGCATTCGCAAACCAGTCGTGCGGGGGTGGGACATTCTATAACACTTTTGCCATATTGCCCCTTGTAGTTTTAATTGGCCACCGTGTAAATGTACTCATAACGCGAAAAGAAAAGTTGCTGGCCGTGGGTTCTAAAACGTTGAACCCAAGGAACAAGAGGTGGTATTGTTCCACCCCAGCTAGATCAAACTGCCGTCCTAAGGCTCTAAGCCCAAGGCACACTGCTTGTGTTGCAAAGGGACATGTGTAAGTGTCAGGTGTGAAAGACACACGAGCACCAAGCTGAGACAGTCTCCTCGGTATAATCGAAGACAGTGAGGAACGTGAGAAGGCATGAATGTTCTCCCTGGATGGTTCAAGGTTATTTAATATGCAGGGAGCACCCCTAAATCCTGTTGGACGCCACAGTCGGCCACACAGTGCTCTTGCAAAAACACAGGACTAGTCCGGCCCTCTGGTTCCCTGTCACTTGGATGCTCTAGGATCCCACAAGTCTATGGGCCATGCCTGAGATTACGGAGCAAGAAAGGGAAGTGAAACCCCTACCCCTCTTCCCAGTCTCCCAAGACAGGGGTGACCAAGACAGGGAGACCCAGGACTGGCTATGCTGACTCCTCCCCCCCCCGTCAGGCTGCCTTCACACCCAGAGCCCTCTGTGTGACTTCACCTGCCACTTCCCCACACTGCATACCAGGAACTGTCCTAAGCACCGTGCATGGGTTAACTCACTCAAACCTCATGGCAAGCCCATGGAGACACACACTGCCAACACTCCCATGTTAAAGGTGGGGAAACTGAGGCACAAGGAGGTACAGAGACTTGCCTAAGGCCCACACCCCAACTGTGCACCCCAGCCAGTAAGCACCCAATGACCACTGCACCGCAGCCCGATCTCCAACGGCCAGCGGCTGCCAGCTGCCCTGTCCTAACCGCTCCACAGAGGTGGCTGCTTCGGGGAGCAAGGGGGGAGGGCAGACAAAGAGGGAAAACGCTTTCAGAAATTATTTCCGACAGGCTACCAGATACTAAAATAACAACATTTGGTTTGTCTTGCTAGCTGGAGGCAAAAATCAGCTCAGGTGGGAGGAGGAGGCTGCCGGCGAAACGCACAAGCAGCCGGCTGGCCCCGAGCTGGCCCAGTTCTGTGACCCCAGCGGGAAATGAGGTGCTGGGAGCTGCCCGCTTGGTCCTCGCCAAGGTCAGCGGTGCGGGAGAAGGGGCTGCGTCTTTAAGGTGCGAATGGGGGAACTTCCACAAGGCTGGAAGACCCCGCTGCCTGCGGTGTCCAATGAGAATTTCAAATCCAGGGCGCAAGGCTCTAGAAAACCGGATAAGTAACACACACCAGGTGGGGGTGGCGGTGAGTATTTCTGCGGAAAGCCACAATTACTATCTGGTGCACACGTACGTTATACACGCCACTGTTGCAAGGGATTTACCTGCATTCTCACATTTCTAACGCTCACACCGATCCTTAGATGCAGTTACTGCCATTGCTAACCCCATTTTCCAGACCAGCACGCTGAGGCACGGAAATGCTCAGCCACCCACCCAACGCCACACAGTCAGTCAGGAGCCGAGCCAGAGTGTGAGCTCCAGAGCCCATCACCTCCCGACTTCCTGCATTTCACACATTTCTCTGCATTTCCACAACACCTAAGAAGTGCCGGTCTTGCATGAGTGGCTCGAAATGGACGGGCACATCCTGTCCTCGCTTGGAAGGAAGGAGAAGCTGGCCCTGGAAAACTGACAGGCTGGCACGTCTGGAGGCAAAGCCAAGCCAACGGGAGCAGATGGAGACCAGGCAGCAGATGTTAATGCAGTTTGCTTTTTCCATATGCTTTTCTGTTTAGCTGTAATAAGTGAATTGTTCTTTAATATCTGTCAGGAGCTTAAACTCTGTTGAAGGCCGGTGGCAGTCACAGCCACTCACAAAGACACAAAGCGAAAATGGCCGGGCCGTCCCATCGCATCACGGAAGAAGTGCGCAGAGTGTCAAGAAAGATGCCAAGAGTACAGCACGGTCCAGGACAAATGTATGTGTGCACACATGTGCACACGCACGCTCATTCTCTCTCTCCTGGCTTGCCTGGACAGCCAGATTCTCACTTGACATTCTAGAGCCTTTGAAAGCCCATGTCTGCATTCTTCCTACTCCATAAGTAGTAAGTGGAGTTTTAAATTTGGCCTTTAGGGGAAAAAAAAGCTCCAGTTTGAAAATATACAAATGGCTCAAACTTTTTTGCTACTCGCAAAGAAACCATAGCTCAACTTCTTGATGAAATGCACCAAGAGCACTCTGGAATCCTGTCATCGGCCCATTTCTGGATCCTTCATGTGTCTTGGGCTGGCAAAGAATCCCACCGCCGCCACTGCATAGGGTGATGGCGCTTTCTGTCGACAGCATCTTTTCCATCAGTATTTCCATTTAAAAATATTTTTTTAACGTTTATTTTTGAGGCAGAGTGTGAGCAGGGAAGGGCAGACAGAGAGGGAGACAGAGAATCCGAAGCAGGCTCCAGGCTCCGAGCTGTCGACACAGAGCCCAACACAAGCCTCGAACTCACAAACCACAAGATGATGACCTGAGCCCGAGTGGGATGCTCAACTGACTGAGCCACCCAGGTGCCCCCATCAATATTTCCATTTGACAATGACTATGACTCTCAGGGTCTCACCAACTTCCCCTTCTTCCTCAGGACCCAGCTGTGACCTGTGGACAGAAGTAAGGTCTTCCTGTGCCAATAAGTCAGGCAGGGAGCAGAGAGAGAATGGCCCCTTGTCCTCACTGTTCCACCTAAACACAGAGGACACATAAGAGCTGAACTCAGTCACAGAATTACCTTTTACTAGCTGGGTGGCCTTGGGCAAGTTACTCCTAGCATTTGTGAGCCTCAGGCTCCTCTTCTGTAAAATGGGACGAACTAGCACCTGCCTCAATAGGCTTGTTGTGAAGATCACATGAGAAAAAGTAGGGCAGGTGCTCGGCACAGTGACAGGCACCCAGCAGGCACTCAGACAGCAGCAGCGATTATATTTCATCGTCACTACTGTTCTACTTTGACTACTTCTTATCATTCACTCATCTCACCAATACTTGAGCACCTTCTAGGCAACATCCAATGTTCTAGATGCAAGGTAGTAAACTAAGTAAGCTCACTGAACTTACACAGTACAAGCAAAAACAGAGCCACAAATGGTTGTAAATTATGACATCGTGTGGGGCCAAGTCCTTCAAAGAAGCCATGGGAGGCTTTCTGAGCCAGGAGCGTGCCACGATCAGGCTTAGGCTTCAGAAAGGTCCCTGGGGCTGGGGCATGGAGGCGCCCTCACACTCACCACTCGCAGATGTAGGGAGAGAGAGGAGGGGCAGGGGGACAGAGGTGCAGGTAGCCCTCACCAAGCCCAGGAGGATGAGAACCCCTTTCCCAGGTACTGCTCTGGCCTGTCCCCCTGAGGCATTGCCCAGGATGGGCTGGGGACCGGCGCAAGTGAAACAGGAAGTGACAGGAATTTATTTAATAGTCTTTGGTTGCAAGCTTGGGTGACCATAATCACCCAGCACCCCATTGTGATCTCACACCAGTAAATGGGCCTAAATCACAATTCTAATGAGTCTCAAGTACCGGTTAGAGCTGATTAATTTGAAGCGCCCCAGAAGCCTTAGGTAACTGCGCTGGAGGGGCTGCTTCTAATCTGCTCTCAGGAGGTCCCTGGCCACATCCTTCAGGTGACTCAGGGCCAGAATTAATGACGTTGGCATTTCCCACCAGATCTGGGGCTCCGATCCTTTCTGACGTGGGGCAGCTGCTGTCACACAACAGTCTCAGAGTAGGAGGCCCCTGCCGGAATGGGAGCTGGGTGTCTGTGCCCAGAACTGAGAAGCAGCATTCAGGCCTGGCTGCGAATTTCTCGTGAGTGGCTGCAAGTTCAGATTTCTGCTGTGGCCTTAGCCTTGAAGCTGTTCACCTGCAAGCCAGCATTCACGTGGCTCTTGCCTTCTGCCTCCTTCTGTCTTACAGCTGTGTTCCTAGAGAAGTCTGTTCCTCCCCTCGCTACAGAACTTTCCACACTGTGCTCAGCTCACTGGGTAGCACGGTATAACCTCCACCCAAACATGCCCCTCTGAAAACCCATTCAGGTTTATGACCCCCAAGGGATCTAGCCCCAAACCTGGTGTGTGTGTGTGTGTGTGTGTGTGTGTGCATGCCTGTGCAAATCTGGACCCATACGTGGGTTATGCCAACACCACCTCCACCAGCTAATGGTGTGGCGCTGAACCAGCGTGCCCCACCCCCCTGACGTGTGCTAAACACCTAACCTGCATCATCTGCCTTAAACCTCACAATAAGGCTGTGACACAGGCTCTCTTAGTATTCCCATTTTACAGATGAAGAAACCGAGGCTTCAAGTGGCTAAGAAACTGGTATGGCTGGGGATTTGAGCCAGAAACATTTCAACCCCTAAGTCACACCCCTTCACCTTGAACCGTTCATCCTTGAACGGTTACAGGTGGGCAGCAGTGGGTGGGAGGTAGGTACGTACTGGCCAGACCATCAGGGAAGTGGATGGCAGACACGGAGTTAGAGGAAATGAGTCAAAGCAGAGAATCTCCTCAGGGTCTTGGTCAAGCAGTGCAAATGCCCATCAGCTCGATACAAGCTGCTTTTCCTTGGCATCCCAGACCACCCCCCCTCGAGGATCCATGGGTACTTATTCACGGCAGATTCTCTAACCCAGATGGACTGGTCAGCCACTTGGATCCCTGGTCACCACAGCTCTAGAACTGGCTTACATAAAGGCTAATATTAAGTGGTATCTAAATCAGCACCTTATATGCATTAACTCATTTAATCCTCACAATGACTCCACGGGGAGGTGTCGTCATCGCCGTCATTATCCCTGTGTTTAATGATGAATAAACTGAGGCAGAGAGAGTTTAAGTAAGTTGCCCAAGGTTTTACAGCTAGGAATTGGCCGAGTGGGATTTGAACCCAGGCCATCTGATATCCTAACCACTAGGCGTGACCATTTATTAGACCTTTATACTACTCTAAGCATTTCACAGATATCTTATGTTACAAACAAACTTATGACTCTGGTGCTATCTTTGTCTCTGTCTTATAGGTAAGACAACTGAGGTTCAGAGAGGTTGAATTCTCCCAATGCCACCCACCCAGTAACGCTCACGCTGTGAAAATTAAAAAAAAGAATTGCCCCTTACTCTGGGCAATTTCAGTCCTGAGTTTAAGTGCATGTCTTGATAATTAGGGTACAAGCTGAGTTTTAGTTCTTGCTTACTCCTTCGTGCAGTGCACATCCTGGATAACCGTACACAGAAGCACTATTCCCAGCTAATAAATGGCAGAAATGAGATCCCAATCCAGGTCTGACGTGGATCTGGTTTTAAATTATTACAGATGTCCCATCACCCACCTCAGGTACCATTTCCCTCTTTTTTGACTCAGTTCTAGATTCAACTGCATCCAAGGCTGCTCAGAAAATGCCCCATCCGCTACCTCTGAGGGGGCAACAGTTCTGTCAAGTGTGGTGGCCAGGAGCAGATCCTTCCAGAACAGAATGGACCTCTTTCCATCCCCAGGAGCTGTGACCACTTCATCACAGCCTCAGAAAGACTCTGGGCTCACAGAAAGCAACTCTCCACTGTGACACAGATGTCCAATCCTTACAGCGGGTACCGCGGGGGCTCAGTCTCCCCGCCCCAATCAGGCAGGCACTTTGCACAGTGACCCTTCCTGATCTACACTGTCAGGCTGCAATTTAGCCATTCCGAGGATTCTGCTCAAGGCTTCTGCAGCCAAGAGCTTGCTGCTGGGGACGCTCCCAGGGCCCTAGACGCCAAGCCGATGTAGCTTTGTCTTAAAGGCCCACTGCGCTGGACTCCAGGATCTCTGCTAAATGTTCCCAAGAGAGAAGTCAAATAAGGAAGAGGGGAAGGGTAATGGGGAGAGAGAGAAAGAGGGAGAGAGGGCTTTAGAGAGAGGGAAGCATGGTGGGAAGGAGAGAAGAGAAGAGGGGAGAGAAAGAGACTTGGTGCCTGAAGGAAAAAACCAGGGACATGAACCGCAAGTCTGTCTGGAATGGAGACACTGATCCTGCTCACTGGCAGGGAAAACACTAAGAGTTTACTTTTACCGATCACTTAGTTACAAAGACTAAGAGTGAGGGAGGGTAATGTGTGCCAGGTTCTATATTAAGCATGCTTCTTCAGCAGGGAACCTTTAACAGTTACAGGTCCTTCCCAGGTACAGCAATAGCGCCCGGCCCAAGCAGGAAGGCCACGAGATGATCACCAGCTGAACCCTGGGAGCACAGCCTCACTCATACAGCAGCAGGGATTTCTTCTGTGCCTCCTCCATGTCAAGTACTAGGCATGATTCTTTGTTCCTACTGGAGCTTGGCTTATTAGGAGCATAGGAGACTGACTTCCTGAAGGCCCCAAGCAACGGTCTGTCATATCCATTCCCTTCACAATGTGACTTGGCATCTCCTCCCATCAAGAGATGAAGTGTGTTCCCCCACACCTGGAACGTGGCCGGCCCAGGGGAAACTCGTCTTGGCCCAAAGAATATGACCACGCTTCCGTCTAAGTTTGGCTTCAAGATGCCTTGCACACTTCCCCTCTGTCCCTCTATTGCTCTCCTCCTTGGAACCCTGTTACTGCCACGTGGACAAGTCTGGGCTCATCTACTGGGGGTGGAGAGAACATGTGGAGGGAAGTCCACATGTCCCAGTCGAGACAATTCTAGAGCAGCCCAGAGGAGTCATGTCAACCTCAGCCAGGAGAGCGAGCCAAGATCAGAGGAGCTACCACTGAGACCCCTGAAGAACCTCCAGCTGACCCAAAGACCTGGAAGCAACAATGAAGAACAAAACCGCTTACTGTTTTATACCACTAGGTTCTGGGGTGATTCGTTTAATCACCCCAGTGATACAATGAGCATCATCCAGATAAACTGTTGCAGAGACAGGAAGTTACTATCTAAGGTCATTTAGCTATTAAGTGGCAGAGCAGGGTTTCTGTACCATTATTAGGGATTTATCCATGATAATCCACAGCAGGGGACAAAAAACAAACTAAAATAAACAAACCAAAACAAAACAAACCAACAACAAAAGCTGGTCTGTCAAGGACCAGCTAATAAATATTTTAGGCTTTGTAGGTCCTGTACTCTTTGTTGTAACTACTCAATTCTGCCATTGCAGAGTGAAAGCAGTCATAAACTGCATATAAACAAGGGGGGGGGGTGGCTGTGTTCCAATAAAACTTTGTTTACAAAAATAAGAGGAGGGCTAGATTTGGCCCGTGAGCTACAAACTGCCACATCCTGCTCTAGACCACTTCCCTACACCATTACCCTTCGTTCTTTCCTTGGTGTCTCATTTTTTTCCTTTCTCTAGGATTTCCATGTAAAACCCCTCAATTATCTTCTGCCATTTTTCTACTCTACTCCACGACATGTGACAACTAACTCTACACCCAGCGGCTTTGTTTCCCCAGTGTGTGTGTGTGACTCGACTCCCTAATTTTGCAAATCTCTGTCATTTCCAAAAATCAGTTTGACTGATATGTTTTCCCAATGTTAGGTTGATAGCTCTCTAGATTCCCTAGGTATGGGAACTGTAAAAAGTTATGATTGTATTCTAAATCTAAGACCCAACATCATCACTCTGACAGTTGGCAATGCAAATTACTCCTGTTCAGAACATTTTTTTCAAAGTTTCAGTTCTGTTGCTACAGATTATTTGACTCGCTCTATAAAACTTTATCCCCCCCTCCCCAAAAAAAGATCCAGGGTGATGCAGAAGTAACTCGGATAGCTATTTTATCACCCCACACACCCAGTCCCTGGGGCACCCTCTCTCTAAGAAGCAGGAAAGGCCTGCGGTGACTTCTTGCAGAGAATAAAACTTGGGCTTGGAGCAAATGAAATCCCAGAGGTTTTCAGGGTTAAGGAAACTTAGCCACCTCATCCCCAAAATAAAGCGTTACAGAAGATTTCACTTTCTCCACCTCTTACTTGCCCACTTCTCTGTTGCCCTACTTAGAATACAGAACCTTGCTGGCAATCAAAGTAGACTCTGAACTCTGTTATTTTTCTCCCAACTGAAAAAAAAAAAAAAAAAAAAAGATCTGGGAGTTTAGCAAAGGAACTCATCCAATTTAGAGGCTGAGAGCCACGTCTTGAAAATTTCATCCAAGGTAAGTCAGGGATCATGTCAAACTTTCCGTAATTTCAACAACCTCCTAAGTGAAAATAAAAATGTCTATCTGGACTGACTTTAGGTTTTAAAGTTCCAAATCTAGGAAGGTAGAGGGAGGCCCATCTCGTTTTTCATTATGGTTAAATTCCATTTCCAAGAAGGGCCGGCCTCAGTCCCGGCATCTGGCATTGAGTGAACTGTGTCTGGAGGTCGCCATTACCACCAAGGCCAAGAACAAAGCGAAAAGAGATGCCTTATAGAACAGGGTCCCTTGATTGCACGGAGGTACGAGTGCATTCCACATCCAGAATGCACTTCCCTGGGGTGTCCCAGATAGTCCAACCCAGCCAAGTAAGAGCCCAAAGCTTGCCGCAGAATGTGCATTGGTCAACCTCCTGGAATGACACACACTCGCTCTGTGCCAGAGGTGGTGTTAATCACTTCTAACATCATTACCTCCATGATACAAAGAAACGAAGACCAAGGTCAAAGGTCCAAATGAGTGAAGGCAGAGCTGAAGTTCACAGCCCCTTCATCTGAGTTCAGAGGCTTCTCTTAAGACAAAATAACTGACTTAGTGAATGATCCTATTTGTGGGATCATCTATGACCAGGTACAGATAAGTTCCTGGTGTCGGTCAACACCCCCAGCTCTGTCACCATAACCCAATCACCCTCGGGCCTTCTGAAAAACTTGTTTTAAGAGGACTTTCATTTGATGAGTAGCATCAGATAAGATATGGGGCCTTTGAGGTCGGCAGGCAGGGGATCATTATTTCCCATTACACAGATGTGGAAACCGGGGCCCAGGGAAAGTAAACAGCCTGCCCACCAGCCTATCAGTGGCACAGCCAAGAATGGACCATGGGTCCCGGCCTCCAGCCCAGAGCCAACAAAGGGGTGAGGATTTGGCTGGGGTGGAACATGATCAGCTTGATTTTGCACAGTCTTTACACGTTCCAGGGCCAGGAACCCCGTGAGCCCATTGAGCTGCGTCTTCCTAAGGCTACCAAGGCCAAAATATACCTCACATTTGGAGTATGTTGAAATGGTGGGGTGTAGGGGTGAAAGACGCCTAAGTAAAAGACATATACAAACACAGATACAGCTGGAAATTGTGCTTTTATCTCCACAGATATGCATCCTTGTCTTATAAAAAGTCTTAAGCAAAACACACAGTTCCACTGACCCAAAACTAAAGAGACAAAACACAGCAGGTTGGGGGGCGGGGAGTAAGGAAGGGAATCAGGAGACAAGATCCAATACAGAATTTAATTTGCTACCAGGAGCATGGGAAGCATGCAGAAAATTACCATACGTACTAGGCACTTGTGAGAAGCAGAACTCTATCTCGGAGCTCCCTGGCAGGCAATGCAAAGAGGGAAACACAATTAGCTTTGTGATTCTGTGTCACAGATGGGATTCCTCACTTTACTGTAAAGATTCTTTATCACCCTTCATTTTTCAGTACCATTAACTGTGTTCCATTTCCCAGGTATTAGTTCTGTCTCTGTATCTGCTGAGCTGATCTGAAATGACCTGCAGCAAAGTCTCTGTAGAAAAGCTTCTGGAATCAGAAGAGCTGGCTGCTGTCTTGCCTCCCTGCGATTGCCAAGTGTTTATTTACCGAGCATCGCCTGCACAGACTGCCGATGAAGAAGTTTAAAACGGCTCCGGTAGGAGACTGAACCGTCAGAATAGCAATTGGAAACGAAGCAGAGACAGCTCTTTCAAGTGGAAGTAAATGATGAAACGCACATTTGGGTTCATGTCCTCTCCGTGGGGCCACAGTTTTTCTGAAGCCCTTTCCTGTACGAAGCGAGGCATGCGGGAGTAAGGTGACCCCTCCCCACTTCTCTCTCTGCCCTACCTAGTCCTGCTGGCAAAGGATGGCAGGCGGAGCCAGGGGACCTCAGCCCTAAGCACTGAGTGGGCCGCGTGAAATGGGTGGGGAAGGAGACTCGGGCTCTGGCTGCACAGTAGGCTTTGTGCAACAGGGCTGTAAACTGAGTCAGGCTCCCTGAAGACATGCAAGCCTTCCAGGGCCCAACTTCAGCCCCTCAATCTCCACCCCCACCCCCACTATCCTCAAGCTCTGGGCTCCAGAGCAGACTTTTACCAGAACCGTGTGCTCGGGGCATCAGGAATATGATTCCCCATCTGTTACTCTAGCTGATGGGCAGAGACCCTAGGAAACCAGGAGGGAAGAGGGGTGATCAGCAGGACAGGATATCCTGCCATCCCTGAGTTTAATACCACTGGACAGCCCCAGAAACCTCTGTTTAACACCCAGCAACTAGTATTTCAGCTTTCCTTTCACTGACCTGCAACCATCTCCCTAATGCAACCACCACTTACTGGAGCCACTGTAGCTCCCTTAGGATAGTTGTACCGATTAAATAACGTGACACTTCCGAGGTGTAAAGCCATGTATTTACTCCCAAACCAGAGGCTTGAGGGTTCTTAAGGATTTTAAGCAGGGGGGAAAAAATCTCCCTCTTTGGAGTCAACGTGAGCGACCATTGTTCGCTGTTCAGAAAGGCCAGTCACAAAGCAGCTGGAGGTACGAAACCCTGGAAACGTATGAAAACGCATCCAGGTTGCTGTGAAGGGCAGAGAGCCGGCGGAACGGGGCTGTGCTCCTAGTGCAGACTCAGACAGAAACGGGGTTAGATCCAGCTTACACGCTGTGGGATTTTGAGCAAGTTATTTGACCTCTCTGCACCCCATTATCCTAATCTGCAAAATGGGGCAAAGCCAGCTATTACCTGGCAGAGGAGACTAAAAGAGATAAAGTGTTTAGGCCAGAATAATTAGGAGTCCCCAGGGCACCCCTGCCGTTGAACGCAGAGCAGCTACCCAGAATCTGAGGCTGTGCTCTCTGCAGGGGATCTTCTGCTCAGCACAGCCTCCGAATCCATTCTTCAGGGGTTTCTAACACAGATTGCGGAGGGAAGGAAAGGTTTCTGGAAAACCCAGTTGCTGGGGCTGGGCTCAACTTGGCTGGTGTCACAGCTAAAGACGCCTGTCTGAGGACAGAGAACCTCAGAGGCTGTCTTGAGGCTGCTCCATGCAAGGTGGGGCTGGGGTTGGGAGGGATGAGGGGCTTGCTGGCCAGCCTGACACGTCTGAAGACGTGTTACTGCTCCGAAGTACAAAATAAGCAGAGTGCGGGTAACTCAACACTATTTTTATCACTGCTCTGACACTCCCAGACCACAGGCAAAAGCTATTGCTGGAGGGAGGGTGGCAGGGCACTGTTTATTCAGAGCGAGGGGCGGCCTGAATACCAATGGGGCCAGTGGGAGACGGAGCTGCTAGGGCTTCCAGGGTACAGGGCCCAAGAGAGGCGGGGAGGGGCACAGCTATGCGGGGACCCAGAGCAGGGCTGACCTGATGGAGAGAAATGTCCTTCGCCAAACTCAGCGCTGTGACCAGCTGCCCCGGGGCAGCGCCCTGTCTCGTCTCCATCCTGCCCAGGAATCTCCAAGTTCCTTTCCCCCCCCCCCCCCCCCCCCCGAGAGGGGGACAAAACTTGTCCTCCAGGTGTAGGCAGCTCAGATCTGAATGGTGACAGCTCCGAGCTCCTTCAGGGCAGAAACCTGATCTGCCACGTTCACCATTGTATTCCCAGTGACCAGACAATGCCTGGCACATACAGAGAACAGGCACTGGATAAACACATCCCCAAAGAAGTGTTATCCAAGGGGTTGGGGGGTGGGAGGGGGGGCATTCGTGATCAGGGCAGAGAAAACGCTTGCCCTTTTGTCTACTACAGAGAGATAATAAATAATAATAATACACACAAATAACGTGCATAGTAGGGTACAAGAGAGCAAGAAGGGGGTTAGGAAGCTTGGAGGGAAGGGTGCAATCTTTCACAGTGAGAGGAGAGGGTGTGATGTGAGCAAAGACCTGATGTGGGGGGTGTGAACAGGTTGTGTGGATATCTGGGGGAAGAGCTTTTCAGGGAAGTGGGAAGTGCAGTGCAAAGGCCATGAGGTGACAGCATGCCCTGTGTGGGTCCCCTCACCAGTGGGGAGGAGCAAGGAAGCAGGAATGGAAAAAGTAAAAGGATGAGAAGGAGGAGATTAGGTCAGAGAAGGAATGGGGCCTAGATCATATAAAGCCTTCTAGAACCGTGGTTCTCAATGGGAATCATTTTATCCTCCATGGGACATCCTTGCATGTCTGGAGACATTTTTGGTCGTCCCAACTGGGGATGGAGGATGCTGGTATTGATGGGTAGAGGCCAGGGGTGCTGCTAAATGTCCAATGATGCACGGGACATCCCCACAAAGCATTACCTGGCCTGAGATATCCCCTGGTGCAAGTCTAGACCATCGTAAGGACCTTTTGGCTCTTGCCCTGAGTGAGTGGAGATCACGTGCTGAATGAATGAACAGTAACACAAATGGTAAGTCAGGAGGTGTTTCACCTTCTTCCGAACCCTTTGTCCTATTAATAGAGTTGGGAAAAAGAGAAGAATAGGAAAACAGAGAAAAGAGGCCTTTCTTCCTGCCAAAAGCACACAGTCGAACTCCGGGTTTTGAAACGTCCTACTTTATGTGCAACCTAAAAGGATGCCAACTGCCGTCTGGCCTGGTGACAACGGAAGAAACTTCTTGGAAAGCTGGCTGCGGTAACAAGGGGGTGGCCAGGATCCGCCCAAGGGGAAAACCCTGAAATCAGCAGGAAAAACCAGGTTTATCGGGCACTGGGATATAACAGGGCCCCAGAGGAGGTCAGCTCAACATCCTTTTCTCCCCAGGTGAAGACAGGAGGGCAGGGTGGTGGCCGTGCTGGCGGCTGCTTGAGAGCTTTCTCTCCCAGTTGCCAGGTCTTGGCCTAGCTACTCCTAGACACCTATGGCCCTGCATCATTTCATGTGGGTGATTAAAGCAAGGAGGACTTCATTCGCTGTTCCTGCCTCTGAGTTTGTGAATAATCAAAGGCTAATTAGCCAGGGCCCCATGGGAGGAGGATTTAGCCATGCAAGACATCTACGAAGCTCCGAAAATAAACTGAGAGGCGGATCTGACTTGAGCACCCACAGGGATCACTGGGGATGAGGTCGGCTGGGGCCCAAGAGGGGAAGATTTCTCCAGGGCCAAGCTGACCCTTAGGCTCAAAGACATAGAAGGACGAGTCGCTGAGGATCTGGCTTTCCTCAGCCAGCTCACAGATCAATCAAATCAAAGCATCAAAAATCCAGAGCGAGATTCGAGACTGGGAAGGGCAGAGGAAGGCTCTCCTGGCCGGAGTCAAACCATCAGGGTTCAGCCCCTGGCTCCTTCCCTTCCTGGCTGTGTTAAAACATCTAAGCCCTTTGAGTCCCAGTTTCTTCATCTGTAAAATGGAATCAAATGCCAATATCAGGAATAGCCCCGAGAAAGGATTTGGAGGGGTGGGTGGGAAGGCATACGGAAGACAGCACAAGTCCCATTTACTGACTCTGGTTTACTAGATACTGTGCTAAATGTATAGACTTATTAGCTCACTCAGTTCTCAAACCCAAGGTGGCACTGGGTAACCCGCTCTAATGGAAGGATGCTGTGATTCAGAGGCATCGCGCCACTTGCTTGGGCCAAGGCGTGGGACCCTCCTTTCTCCAAGTTGTATCAGTCGTACTGCCATGCACAGAACACTTTGAACTTCGCACACGTACTGTCGGGCCGGGTCCTTATAACACGCAGGAAAGTCAGCTATCGAAGTCATCACTGCTCCGATTCGCGGGAGAGAAAACCAAAACATGTCCCTCCGTGTCCCACCGCCAGAAATCTCTACTGGGCCAACACAGGCCCCTCCCTCCCCAAAGAGTCCCTGCCCCTAAGAATGTGGTTCGGGTCAGGGGACAGCCTCGTGAGGAAGGAGAGGCGGCACGTCCGCGGTTGGGAAGCGAGCGGGCGCCATGCTCTTCAGCGCTCAGAAGCCTACACACCGCGCAGTGCGCCCACGTGTTCTTCATCCATCCTCACAGAGCCGCCAGGTCACTGCTCTAGTCGCTCCCATTTTACAGTTGATGGTCAAGCTCAGGAAAGCAAAATAATTTCAGCCATGCGGCTGGCACACGGAGGCACTGGGCCTTGAACCAGATTGGCGGACACGTTCCCAGCCACTGTGGGGCCCCTCGAAGTCTTTGTTAACTATGACGGTGGGAGTCAGGAATCTGAAAAACTGTTTCACAAGCACCCATGGGACCCCGGGATACTTAGTTTCCCCATCTCTGGCCTTAATCTTTTTCTTACAGGGAAGGGGGCTCAGTGAGATATCCCTCAGCTCTGACCTCATGTGTTGCTCTATGTTGATCTTAAACCAGTGTTTCCCAAGGGAAACGTTGTAGCCTACCTCAGGACCTCTGCACTTACTATGTCTGAAAAAGATCACCCCGACTTATCTTCATGGTTCACTCCTCAGCCAACTGTTCAGAAGACACTCTGAGAGCCACCCCTCACCCCTCAAATAGGCATTCCCTAACCCTCTTACTAGGGCTCTTTCCCATGTCACTTGTAACTAGGACATGATATATTTACTTATCATGTATATCCTCCAACTAGAAAGTAAGCTACTTTGTTTCATCCCTTATGTACCCGTAAACCCCAGCTACTACATGACAGAAATCAGGTAAATATTTGTTGAGCAGATGTGTGAATACATTAAATCCATTTCAGTGCCCCTACTATTTTCCAGGCAGGAAGCCTGGGTAACCCCACCACCGTGATGGAACCTAGCCACGTGCAGTTATCAACCTGGCTGCCATGTTTAATAAGCAAACCTGAGTTGGACGAAACAGCTTACAGGATGGGAGTGAACTTCATAACCAGACAAAGTAGGCTGGCAGATTCCACTTGCAGAAAATACCTCTCAGCCCTCTCCATCCCGTTAACCTGCTTTTCTTTCCTCAAGGAGATGACAAAACAAACCATCACCCATTACCATTGGGTTTAATTACTCAGATGATTTTAACAGTGCAGCAGGCTTTAATTACAGGCATTTCTGCTGCCAAGGGACTAAAGGTACCCGCCACGAGTGTCCATGGTTTTCTAGGAGGGGTCATAGAGTATGGGGGCTGATTTAGCGTTGGCTCAGCCATAAAGATTCTGCCAGGAGAGTTGCTTTTAATTTAACCCCTGCAGATACTGAACCAGGACCACTCATGCCGGATTTCCTCGATTGCCAAAGGACAGCCATCCTTCATAAGTGAATGCCAGAAGGAAAGTCTGCAGAATGAGATCCTGCTCTTTGAGGAAGGTTCAAAGAGACTAGGGACACGGGAAGGATTTTTCTCCCCGCACCGCCCTCCCAAACCTGGTGGGTGTCAAGCCCTAGGAGAAGCCTCACCACTGCTTTATTCCAGACCCATTTCAAAGCATGCACCCAGGCAGCACACCGAAATCAAAGCCCGCTGCCTAGGCTTTCGTTTAATGAGATGAGAATTGAGGTTCAAAAATAAACTGTGCAAAGCCTCGTAGGGAAATACCAGATGACAGAAGAAGAACTGGGCGACCGAGTGCATAAAAGGTGGCAGTGTGGGGAGCCCACGTCTAAGTCGATAACCGGGTCAGGCGGAATCTGGGGGTCAAAACAGTAGCTTAGTTGTTAATCGAGTGGTAGAATTGACCTTGGATGGCTGGGTAAGAGTTGCAGCTCTATGGAGATGCTTCCACACTCCCAACAAACATTGCCTTTTAGCAAGCACACAGTGATGCCATTTCTAGGAATTTAACCTTCAAGGTTGTTTGTGCTTAAGTCAACACGCAGGCAAGGGAGGATTGCTCCCGCAGAGTTTTGAGATGCGAACGACTGGAATCCACCCCAGCCTTCCTTGGTTGCGGCCCCAGTTAAATAACTGATGCTCTGTTGATACAAATGGAAAACGATGCGGCAATTAAAAAGGACAAGGGAATTCTATATGCGCGGAGACGGAACAATCAACAGGGTATGTGGATAAGCAAACAAACAAAAAAAAACCAAAAAAAAAAAAAACCCCCAAGATTTGTGACAGGGGGCGTGGCCTGTCACTATGAGTTAAAAAGAGCAGCACAAAAGCACAGTCCAAAGCCAGACCACCTTAAGATAGGATTCCAACTCCCAGTCACTAGTTAATGGGACATCGGGCAAGTTACTTTGTCTCTATGGACCTCGGTTTCTTCATCCATCCAATGAGCTATTAAGAAGAGTTAATGTATCTGAACAAACGTTCTCAACAAGGCTTATGTGTCCCCCGCCTGAAAGGGCAAACATTAGCTCAGACCAAGAGGTGGTGAAAAGAATCTTAACCTATTACAGTGGTCTGGGATCCTCCAAAGCTTGACCCTACCGGATCAATCTTAACCCTTAGCGTTTAATTTTAAACCATGTTTTTCTTCTTAGGAGAGTGATCTTGAAAAAAGGTTGACAGACACTGGTCTGAAGTCCTCAAAAGCTGCAGAGAGCAGATGGGGATGACACTAACCTGTGACACTGCTGTCAGGCTGAAATGAGAGGCCACGAGGCCCCATCTCTTTATCCACCCCACCCCCCAACGCCCCACCATGCCAGGCCGTGAACTTGAGTAACAAGCCTCATTTCTCAGATGAGGAGCCTGAGGTCCAAAGAAGCCAAGGGATTAGCACAGCCAGGCTTTTCACCTGGTCTCCACGACTGGGTGCCCCCACTCGACACACTAACGGTGCTTGAAGACCACATGCTTCACAGAGCTGCCCTACAATCCATTCCGGGTCGTGATAGGTCAACCCAAATACGCCCTCATCCATTTGAGCGCCAGTACAGGATGGCAAGTCTAGCCCAGAGACTGCTATAGCACACGGCCTGGAGCTCCCGTCAGGTCCACTTGAGCCGCTGGTCCTTTGCTCTGACAGTGTCTTCTTGGGAGGCTCCCTAGAGACATGTCCAAAGCCCTGAGCACTAAGAACAATCCTACCTGCTGTGAACAATGGTCTCTGTCATTTATTTGGACACAGGGTGATGGAAGGCAGTGAACCTGTTTTTCCTGCTGGCTGCCAGAAAGCTGTGAGCTCAGTCTCTGGTTCCCCCATCACGAGGCCTTGGTATTATCAATCCTGAGTCTAAGTTAAGGCCTCACCACTGTGTTTCCTTCCTCTGGCCTCATTTTCACTTACACCATCTTGTTTTGTAGACTGCGATACAAATGTCCTAGAATAGGACGTAAATAGGAGGAGTGTAAAAAAATAGTTCAACACAAACTCAAGGAACTAACTCCAAGAGGTTCCAGAAAAAGCCACCACTGACAGAACTCATTGGGCTAGATCACCCAATTTCCTGGGCGCTTTTGAGGGAAGCTGGGAGGGCAGACACTGGTGTTTGGGCTGGAAAATGTAAGATGGAGAGGTCTCATAAGGTAGGGAAGTACGTATATGGAGACGGAAAAGAGCAAGCAGGGGCTTAGTCATGAGGGTCTTAGCAGGCACATCAACTGATTCCCTGGTTCCTTCACTCACTCACTCACTCACTCACTCACTCACTCACTCATTCATTCAGTCGGGACCTGCCACTTACAGAGCACCGGGCTCCATGCAAAACTAAGTGGTGGTGACAGAGGCTGAAGGGTCCACACGGCTTCAGATATTTACCGTCAGACCCTTTACAACAAGTCTGTCAACCCCACATTTTATTTGTCAGTATACAAACATTTTTTAAACCAACAGAAAAATTCTGACACCCTCTTGAGACCCCGGGTTTCTCATCTATTACACGTGGCACGATAAGCGTGCCAGTGCGAAAATTAAATGACAGAAGGCACAGGAGGCTCTGAGAAGGAAGCCTAGGCACAGACACTGCCATGCTTTTTATGCCCATTACTACTGATCTCCCAACAGCTGGGAGGACAGGGAAGGAAGAACGCCAACGTGTCTTTACAACACAGGCAGCCTTTTTCATTCCAGTTCTAGGAAGGGGTATAATTATGATTGAAGTAATCGAGGCCCTTTACAGGCTATTTTCCTATGCTCTCTAGATGTTCAGATGAGTATGGGTTTTTTCACTATTTCAACAGTTCTGAAATGGAGGCTTATCATAGGGTCAATGTGGACACCTGACTTGTTCATTCATATTTGCTGAGAACCAACTATGTGGCAGGCACTGAAGATCTGTGAAAATATGGGAGCACTAAGTGTGTGTGTGTGTGTGTGTGTGTGTGTGTGTGTGTGTGTGTGTGTAGAGTTCACAAGACAAAGCTATGCTCACTCTGAGTTCATGCTGGAACAAGGGAGGCACACGGTGACTGTATATCGGCTGTCGGCTGGTAATAACAGGTATGAGGAAAAACAAATCCGCACAGATGGGACAGACAACAGTGATAGTTTACCATTTTAAGAGTGGTGGTCAGGAAGGCCTCTCCAGAGGAGGAGCTTTGAACCAGGACCCAAGACAGGTGAGGGAGAAAGCGTGCTGCCATTTGGAAGCACAGGGCTCTAGGTAGAGGGAAGAAAAGGTGTGAGATCGGGGGCAAAGACACGTATCTTTGGCAGTAGTCTCCCCCCACCCCCCACCTTTCCCCTCTCGATGCCAGAGCTGTTCCTATTGCAATGCTACCCACGGATTACAGAAATGCTATATTTGCACAGTACTGGCGCAGCATGAAATAATGGCGCAGGGATTTGGACGGGGAAGGGGAGAGCGGTGACTCTAACATTTTATTTCAGCTTACTCAAGCTCAGCTCCTTTGAAATAGCTGACGTGTGTTCTTGGCCATAAACCTGCAGTAAGCCTATGTACAAAAGCCTCACCTGTCAACAACCTAGTAAATCCACAGGTAAGATTTTTTTCTCCCTTCCAAAAAGTCATGGGAACGGAATGGGTTGTAATCAAAGTTGTAGGACCAGTTAAGGCAGTCCTGCTTCCTGCTTTGCACTTGATGAGTAAAGCTGAATGAGAAGGTGTCTATTTCTGCAGAATGTTAGCATAGCATTCAAGATAAATCAATGTATTTGTGCATACATCCCCAAACTTTGCAAAGACAGAGGAGACAATGGGATAATGAGGTCGTGGCTGTGACATTTCTCTGCGAGGGTTGTGACAAACTAGCCAAGAACAAAGCCATATTCTGAGACAAGAAAGGGCACCTGCTTCTGGGTAACAAAGAAGACCTGACCCTTAAAGCAACATGCATGCTTCCAGCTATGCTCACTGCTGCATCCGAGTGCCTCCTGTGGCCACTAACAACTTGATGTGAGCCTACACGTTGTCCCTATTGTATGAGGAGGGGGGAGGTCAGGGATGTGCAGACTCTGAAGCACATCCCAATCCCCATGGCAGGGTGCCACGAGGCTTCACTACCTGGGACAGGAGAGGAGACATTCCGAGACTTGGGTTCAAGTTCACATGTCCATCCTGAGTATAAGTCTACAGTCACTGATCTAACTACCTTCTCTGATTTCCAAAAATATGCCCTTCTGGATTCTAGCGGATGGCAGATTAGAATGTGTATGTGCACTGGAGGAGAGACAGGAGAGGAAGGGTCTGAGACAGGAGACAGGAGGGTACACTTTGAAACCTCCTTCAGGTATCACAAACTCACAGGACAACAGCTAATCCCTGATCATGGTGATGGGGCCGTGGGCAGCATTTTGTTCTCCAGATCCTGTTTACAAGGCACCAAAGGGGTCACACATCTTCAGGAATACAGGTTAACCAAACTGTGCGGGGGGCACTTTCAGGGTCAGCCTCAGTTATGTGTAACATTCACGTGTAATACAGAATACCTTCCTTCTAAACAAGACCCAAGAGACCAAGTGTTAGTCTATTAAGCATTAATAACTCTTGAGGCCCCACAGACCCCACACTCCGGCTTCATGAGGATTTTTGTTTGTGTAGTGTTTATTTTTGAGAGAGTCAAAGAGAAAGAGAGAGTGCGCACGAGCGAGCAGGGGAGGGGCAGAGAGAGAGGGAGACACACAATCCAGAGCCAGCTCCAGGCTCTGAGCTGTCAGCACAGAGCCTGACGCGGGGCTCAAACTCACAAACCACAAGATCGTGACCTGAGCCAGAGTGGAAAGGTGAACCGACCATGCCACCCAGGTGCGCCGTGAGAACTTTCATTTCCAGATGAAAAGAGCTGGGTCTCAAGCCCACATGTCTGAGAAACCATCAGTCCCGTGTGCTGAACCCCTTCCCCAGGTGAGCTGGCAGCCACGGGGGGCATGACTCCCCACTACTCTTATGGCCTCAGGCTAAGGCTAGCCAGGGAGACAGGGTGCCCTCTCTGGCTGAGAACTGCGGTTATGTCCCTTCCCCAACACACATGGACACAAACACACCTGACACGGGGAAACAACTATACAGTCAACCTGGAGAGCCTGTGAGTAACCAAGGGACAGCTGAAGACTTTACTCTCCCTTGGCACAGGGGAGTCATTTTCAGGGTAAGTGACCAAGTGCGTTCTTGTATTAGGAGATTAGCTGCAGGGGTGTTATGGACCAAATGCTTGTGTCTCCCAAGAATTCCTGTTGAGACCCTAACCCCTGATGTGATGGTGTTAGGAGGTGGGGTTTCAGGAGGTTGACCAGGTCACAAGGGTGGATTCATCATGAACAGAATCAGCCAGCGCCCTGGCCCTCGTTCCACCCTGTGAGGACGCCACAAGAGGTGGGCGACCAGCGCCTAGGAAGGAGGAGGACCAAGCCAGCAGCAGACTCGGGAACTCTGAGCAATCAAGGTCTGTTATCTCTAAGCCACCGCTCTACAGTGCTTGGTCCCAGCAGCCAGAGCAAAGTCAGAGAGGTGGATACACACCATGTGCGTACTCAAGGAGAATTCAAGTGCAGGTGGTTGGGAGGGCAAAAGTGAGCAAACTGGAGACAACATACAAGAGAGAACAAAAACAGACGACACAGGATTTTTGCCCTTTCAAACCTCAACTCCAGATAAGATGCAACGTCTCTGTACACGGACGTTTCACTTTATAGAGTAGATAGACTTCAGAAAAATCGGATACGAACAAGAATTTTTTAAAAATCCTTTTTGGGGGCACCTGGGTGGCTCACTCAGTTAAGCATCTGACTTTGGCTCAGGTCACGATCTGGCAGTTTGTGAGTTCGAGCCCTGCACCAGGCTCTGTGCTGACAGCTCAGAGCCTGGAGCCAGCCTCAGATTCTGTGTCTCCCCCCCACCTCTCTCTCTGCCCCTCCCCCACTTGTAGACTCGCTCACTCTCAAAAATAAACATTAATAAAAAAAGTATCCTTTGGCAAGTTTGAGTTTCCAAGTGTTCTGAATGTCCCTATACTCATGAAGCCAAACCTGTATGATAGGGGTGTATTCCGGCCCCCCTCCTTAGACAGAGGAAGGGTCTGAGGCCCAAAAGGCCAAGTGACTGACCTAAGGTCACACAGCTGGAGTCAGAATTGAGCCTTGAACTTGAGGGTCTGCTCTTCTTGGCAGTATGGGCCAGAGCCTGGGACCAAGGAATCTGTTAGTCTTACGAGCCTGTAGTTTTAATGCCCTATTTTTCTGGAAGTCCAAACTACACCACCAGGGTGTTTCTCTTATTCATTACGGAGTCCTCTTGATTTTATTTATATTTTGCAGCAAAATGATTTAAAGCCAATGTGCTCGGGCACAGAGGAAATCTGACCTGAAAGACTGTCTTTGTGGCAAAAGGAGAACCAGCAGATACTTATTTCCTGCCTTTGCGAGGCCAGTAACATCCTGGTACAAGGAGCTTCTCTGCACAGTGAGGTGGAAAATCTTTCCAATGACTCCGGCCCATTTGTAACTCTGCCCTGAATAAAAGAAGGGATTGATCGGGGCTTGGACTGCTTCCATGCCCAGGGGCCGTCCTGCGCCCTAGGAGACACGTCTACGATGGGATGAAATTCAATGGGGCAATTGCTCTTGGAGAGAGAGCCCAGTAGGAGTCAGCTCGGCCCCTGAAGAGTGAGCCCTGAGGGGTTAAACATGCTCCGCCTTGCTCTGCTTGGGGTGGGGGGTTCTCTAGAGGGAGGGACGCCTGCAAGTCTCCAAAATTCAGAGGCTTTAAAGGAAACAGAGGGAAGGCTTGCCACTGGCTGCTTAGGAACTGCACCTCAGTTTCCCCTCCTCGTGATCCCCAATCCACAGTTGGCATAACGTAGCCTCAGTGCGTCCATCAGCCAGTGGGGTGGCATTTCTTAAGCATCTTCAATGGACTGCCACAGTGGGGTTACTCAGAGGCTTCCTAACAGGGCAGAGGGACCTGGGGGCTTGAAAAGGATGGATGCCCCACGGCTCTGGACACATCCCACGAACCCAATATCCCCTAGTGGTGGCCGATGCCCAGAGTTCTATGCTGGCTAGGAGGCTAGGACACCTGAGCCGAGTTTTAGATGCTGCCACGTGGGCAGCCGACTTCTCCCTCTGGACTGTACTTGACTCTTCTGTAAAAGTGGGGTGAGGCTGCTTACCTTAGGGCAGCAATTCTCAATTTGGGAGTGGACATTTTGCCCCTCCCCCCAGGGAACACTTGGAAATTTCTGGAGACGTTTTTGACTGTCACACTGGGAGACAGGGAGTAGGATGGGGTGCTACTGGCATCTCGTATGCAGAAGCCAGGGACACTGCTCAACATGCTACGGGGCACAAGACAGCATCCTCCCCCCCACACAAGAAAAAATGATCCAGATCAAAATGTCAGTAAGGGTGCCAAAGTCAACTAAGTGCAGACAAAGCTCTTTTGGCACCCTCACAAGATGGTTCAGTGCTCTGGTTCAAGGCTAAGACACAGGCCCACACTCTTGCTCATCTACCCAAGATCTCATCCCAATCTCGACCTTCTCTCCCATTTCCTAGGCGTATGAACACGAACAAGATTCTTCTCTTATCCAAGCATCAGCTTCAAGGTTGAGATCAGGGGGTATATACCAGCTGCTCTAAGCCAGAGTCACCATCCATGAAGATTCTAACTCAGTATCATTCCCGGCAACTGGCACACAGCAAGTGGTCAATAAATGGGATGTGTTATTTTATGTAAGGAAAATAACGTCTCTCTCCTAACTGCCACGGGCATAATAAAACGTGAAGTCTGGTTAGCACAGTGCCTCGTGTCCTTGATGATAACGAGTACATCTTGGTTGATGAAGGCAAAGGATCGATATGTGGGCACAAACATAAGTGACAAGAACAAATGAAGGTTTGTGGAAAAGCAAACGTCCAGGGGCACCTGCATGGCTCAAGTCATAATCACACACTGTTCATGCGATCAAGCCCCGTTTTGGGGGCCTGCTTGGGATTCTCTCTCTTTCCAAATAAACAAACTCAAAAAAAAGAAAAAGAAAAAGGCCAATGTCTAGCCTGGAGCTTAACGTGCACAGAGTGGCCAAAAGGTATCTGCTCTGGGGCACCTAGGTGGATCAGGGATCAGTCGGTTAAGCATCCGACTTCAGCTTAGGTCATGATCTCATGGTTTGTGAGTTCAAGCCCTGCATTGGGCTCTATTGACAGCTTGGAGCCTGGAGCCTGCTCCAGATTCTACCTCTGTCTCTGCCCCTCCCCTGCTCACACACACACACACTCTCTCTCTCTCAAAAACAAAAACAAAAAAATGTTATCTGCTCCATGGAGAGGAAGTGACTCAGGGAAGTACGAGGGGCTTACAGCAGAGTTTCTCAGCCTCAGGATTACATATCTCGGGGCCCAAGGATTCTGTGCTGAGGGAGCTGTTCCCCACAATGTATAATGTTAGCAGCATCCCTTTACCATCCCTTCCTCCCCATCCCAGCTGTGACAACCAAAAAAGGTCTCTGGCCACTACCAAGTATTCCCTGGGGGGGCACAAATGCCTCTGAGAACCCCTGGTCTGAAACTGTCTGACACACGCCAGGCTTTCACTCAGCAAATATGCTGGAAGGAAGCAGGGACAGAGGAGCGACAGAACCAGGCTGACCCACAGGGCAGCAGGCCTTGGCTGCCTCTCCTGACCTTCACTCCTGATAGACGACGCGGAGAGAGGCTGTCCGCCGGCAGCTCGGTTTCTCTCAAACAGGTGGCTCTTACTCAAGCCCACTGTTTGCGCTCTGCCTTAAGCGGGCAACTTCCCTGAGAATCCATTTTTCTGGTCCTGAAGATTGTCTGTGGATAGCACAGTCAGTATCCGTACCACTCAACCTGCCTCTCATCACTCTCCCTTCAAAGGGATTCTCTGGAAGTACCTGTAGTCCCGAATGGTTTAATGTTCCTGTTGTGTGGCCGAGCCATTGTAGTCAGGAAGAGTAAGAGGTATGGAGTTACCCTGGATTTGCGGTTGGAGGCTTAGAGGTGGAAAACCCTGGACTCTCTAGCTCCTGAACCTAACCCTTTGGCAGATGGTGAGGGAGCTATGGAGGGAGGAAGAAAAATCACAGGTCAGGTGCACAGCTGGGGGGGAGGGACAAGGGAGAGAGGTCACCTGAGAGCTCAAAGGCTGGGGGTAGGACCACCAGCAGATGCGAAATTCTAGGACCCACCTTAAGGAAGGAGCTACAATGGAGCAGACTCACTGGACCCTCCCTTAATACCCCCTCTCCCTCACATCCCAGCTCCAATCTCGGCCAGGTCCTCTGTCTTCCTCGCATGTGGCCACTTCTCTGCAGCTCCACCGTGGCCAGCAGCTAGATGTGAGCAGCAGATGCAGACTGATCCCCTTGTGCTTTACCTGGCCCACGCAGGCAGCCCTCCTACACCCAGCAGCCAGAGCAACCCTCTGAAAAGACCAATCAGATGCTACTCCTTTGCTTAAAACCCTTGCACAGCTACTATTGCTGAGGATCCACACGGAATTCTGACTGCAGCCCACAAGGCCAGGCTCCTGCCCAGCCCCCACCTGCCCCCTTCTCCACCCTCTGTTTTGCTTCTTAGCATTCTCTCCAGTCATTACCAGGTTCCCACTTAGACCAGGACCTTTGCACATGCTGCTTCCTCCTCCTCCTCCACTAATTGCTACCCGGACTACACTTCTTCATTTCAGCTTAAATGTCGCTTCCCTAGGGACATTCTGCTGACCTTTCCTGGCCAAGCCCACAGTGAAACAGTCTCAGAACACTGGGACTTTCATCCCATTGCACTTCAGTCTGGCTCAACAATTGGCATCTGTCCCCACCAGATGACGAAGCTGCCTGAGGGCAGGGCGTCTATTTTGTCCACTGATGTGTCTTTGTTCCTATTCAGTTCAGTAAACATTTGTGGAATAAACAACCTCACGAATGGGGATAAAGAAGAGAGAAGCTTGCCCCAAGCTTAGACAGCCTCCCTTTCAGGGGTCATACCATGGCTCCATTCCCAGACACCTCCCAGGAGAATTAAAAAGGGAGCTGAGGGGAGTATGGTGTCTTCTCCGAGCCTCCCCGCCCTGCACCCCCTTCCAGGACACTGAGCCCCAGCAAAACCACCCACTGGTTTGACAACAAAGTGCCAAACTCCTACTGGAAGCGAGATGTGGACCTTGATCTCCAGGAGGCCCGCAGCAGCAACACCAACTGGGGGGTTGGTTGGAAATGCAGAATCCCAGGCCCCATCCCAGATGGCCAGGGTAAGAACCTGCATGTGAACAGATCCCAGGTGATGGGTATTGGCGCTGGGCTAGAGAGCGCTGGACAGAACCATCTGGAGGCCCCTGGACCCCACCTACCTCACCCCCACTTTCTGATTCAGTGTTTGCAGTATGGCAGGACTCAGGTTCAAGATGATGGGGTTGGTCCTGGATCAAGCTTTGAGAACCATTACTTGACAGCTTTATGGGGGTCCAGGAAGGAAGTCCTCAGAGAGGCCCAGAAAGGCATTCTCAAAGAAGCGAGGTGTGAGCTGGGAGGATGAGTAAGAGCTTGCCACACAACAGGTTAGAGGGGCAATGTGGACAGAGGACACCACACAGAACAAACTAAGAAGCATGATGCACATTGTGTCACTCATTATCAGTGCCTGGATTCCAGGCAGGGCAGGAAGAAGACCAAGGAGGGGAGTGGAGGGGAGGGGAGGGGAGGGGAGGGGAGGGGAGGGGAGGGGAGGGGAGGGAAGGGAGCCCCAAGGTCACAGAAGCCCTGCTTCCTCTTCACCCCACACAGCACTGCCAAGGAGGAAATAAAACATCCTCAGATGTCACGATCATATAGCTAACGCTCCTGGGACGCTTACCATACATCTAGTCTCATCCCAAGGCCTTACTTCCATTAACGTAGCTTTCTTTCTTTTCCAACTGTTTGAAAGAGGGAATTATAGACTCACAGGCAGTTGCCAAGATAGTACAGAGTTCCATGTTCCTTCACCCAGCTTCCCCCAATGGTGACATCTTATTTAACTGCGTTGCAATATTAAAGCCAGACGATTCACATCACTATGATACTATTAACTAAGACCACAGTGATTTCATGTTCACATTTTCCATGCACACATTTGTGTGTATGTGTGTGTGTGTGGGTGTGTTACTCCTGAGTCCTCACAACAACCCTGTTATTATCCCATTTTGCAGATGAGGAAACCAAAGCACAGAGAGAATAACTTGCAGGAGCAGAAGGGGGAAGAAACTGATTTCTGGAAGTCTTGCTTCTCTGACAAGTTCTGATATTTATGCAAACTCACAGATCAGGGAGATTTCCAAGGGGGATGCATATCTGCAAAAAGAGGCCCATCCCGAAGGACCCTGTCGTCTGGGAAAAAGACTCACTGGCAGGAGCCAAGCAGAGAAGCTGGGAAAGGGGAGGGTGGCCACGGATGCCCCTCTACTGTTGGCCCCTGGGAAGCCTTGCTCCCAGCTCAAAGGCGCCCCTGTCCACTGGATCTGCCCCCAGGTACCTGGTCGGGTGATGTTCGCAGGGCTGGCCTGGGCTGTCTGCCAACATCAGGACCAGACAGAAATCTGCTGTTCCATATCCCAGCTCCTGCCCTGGAGCCTGGCAACCCCACAGAGGCCTGTTTGTGAAGGCAGGAAGGAGGCTGGGCTGTTCAGCCTTCCCGTCAGACAAGCTCTGAGCCCCCAGCGGCTGGGCTGGGCTGGGCTGGGCTGGGCTAGGGGAGGATAGGGTAGGGAGAGAAGACACACAGCAAGGCCTTACACCACCAAACAAGGCCTCCGTCATGATCAGGGCCTCCAGCCACCGCCTTAGTGGCCAGCGACTACCAGACATAGGCCTCCTTTTGCTGCTTTTATGGCTTGGTGGGCTTCTTAGAAGGGAATGTTCTCTGTGATTACAAACATGTAAAGATGATCTATGCACATGGACAGGGTCTGCTCAGACCCACACACACCGTTGGATTTGTAGCCAGACTGGTGGGGCCATGGGTGAATTCTTTCCTTTGTCAACGTGGCACTCTGCTAATGTTACTATAATGCTTTTTGTGTAGTTAGGCAAAAAGGTTTTCTTTCATGGGGGGGGGGGCGCAAATTTTAGAAAAGGACACTATGGCACGGGGAATGATTTTGCTTAAATGTGAAACAACTGTTACAGTCTGGTAAGTAGCCTCATGTCTGAACTTCTCCAAGCCTCAGTTCCCTTGACTGGAAAGCATAGGTGTGGCTACAAGGATCCATCCCCAACTGTTAAGCTACAGAGACCTGTATGGGAGGGGGCAAAGTTAAAGCAAGTCTTTTACTTCTATTTTGTCCAGAGATTCAAAATGCAGCCTTGGGCAGGCCCCACCAATCCGTCATGGTCATTAGTTTTAAGTCCATCCACTCTGGGAGGGTTGGGAAACACAATGAAACCCGACTGTTTTAAAACATTCTGCAGGTCAAACCAAGCTGGCTGATTGCCTTAGGTGCTCATTTGACTTCTGAAGCCCACTCGTGCCCAGAAGCATTTCGGGAGCTCTGGGACATCTTCGATCTTTGGATCGGAAGATTCTAGGGGGAAAGCTCTGAATCGATGGGCCTGCAGGTAATGAACTGTGGTCCTGGAGTGTCCATGCAGCTGCCCAGTCTCTGGCCAGAGTCCTCCCAGGTCAGTTCCTCACCTGCACAGGAACTCCCTTGGGTGCCACAGAGAAGGAGGCTGCGTGCAGCTAACTCAACATCATTTTTAGAGCCTCCCAGAAACCACTAGATTCTTGAAACCAGAATATGTGTTACCAGTTGCCCTCAAATGGCCAGAAGTTCTCCCCACTCATTCCCACCAGTTACTGTTCCTTAAGGGACATCAATACATCTACTCTCCAAATGAACCCATAATAGAAGGGAAAATGGGCACACAATTAACTGAGAACATCACGTGAAACCAAATTACCATTTATACCCTCTCATTCCAGAAAGGGAAGGCTGCAGTGAAAGACACAGAAGCCAGAAAAACCGTATACAGACAGAAAATCAATAACCACAGTGAAGGAATGGGAACTTTACAAACGGCAGCTAACAGAATGATTCCAACCGACATCAGATGAGGCTCTGAGCTTCCTGGTGACCAAAGCAAAAAAGAACCTATCATATTATATAGCTCATAATCTAACACCTGGAAGCTTAGCCACAGAAAAAAGAAAAGCTAGCTCCTGGTACAATGTGCCCGGCAGGTGTGAGCAAGGAGGCAGAAGGTAAGGAGGTCCAGAGGTCAGTGGCAGCCAGGCCAAGATCAGGCCTTTGGCTTATACTCTAAGCGGCATGAGGAGTCGGGGTGGGCTTTAAGCAGAGGCCTGACCTCATCTCACTCATGACTTAAAAGAACAATTCTGACATGTTCTGAGAATAGCCTGCTGGGATACAATGGGAGAAGCGGGGAGGCCTATCCGGAGGCTACAGCAAAATGCCACCCAAGAGACAATGCAAGCCCTTAGAATGAAACCCAGCCTACTTCCCAGCACCCACAAGGCTTCACATGCTCTAGACCCTCCTCTCTGTTCAGCTCAATCCCATGCCACTTTCTCTCCCTCCCACCACTGCAATCTGTCCACTTCTGGTCCCATCTATTAGTCACGTTGGGTATCTGCCCATCATGTTCTTCCCTTGACTTCTGCATGGCACTGTAACTGTCAGCCCGGGAGATCTCTTTCCCAAGCCCCTGTGACTTGTAGGACCTCCCTCAATCCCAGACTCTCCTGCTTCTTTCTTAGCGCCAAATCACAGCCCATCATTATTGTGGTCTGGTTTACTTCTTGGTTGATTGTGGCCCATCTCTCCACCAGGAGGTCTAGTATTCCACCAAGACAAAGATGTGTCTCCCATGGCATCTCCTCCTCCATCATAGCCCAGGGCCTGACACATAACAGGTGCTTAATAAATTCTGGTGAAAACGCAGAGCCACTAGGTTAGGAAAGGAGAGCTCAGAGATGTCAGGCTACCTGCTGGTGAATCCCAGGTCTGACTCTCAGGCCAGGGCCTCTGATCCAATCGCTCAGGAGTCAAATCACAAGATCTTTCCCTGACCTTACTCCCTAAGACCCCTACCAATGGATTGCAGCAAGATCTTTGTGCCTTGCTACGGAGCCAACAAGAAATGTGATGACGATCAGAAGAGGGTCAGGAAGTTGCAGCTGGAGTCCGGCTCCATGTAGGAGAGCAAAGGGGGATGCGGCAAGACCCTACCTGGCTGGCTGGCCTTATGGCCACCATGTTCCACCGCTCGCAACACAAACTATCCTCCCCCAAGTACACAGCCTTTATCTCATCAATTTTCTAGGCTACGCCAACCAAACAGTGGAATCCACAGGAAATTAAGCTTATTGACTCAGTCTTTGGTACCACATGGAGAAGATATATTTACACATGTCATCTGAGCCTGGGGGACTAGTGGTTATTGGCACCAAGTATTTACTGAGTTTTGAATGATAGCTGGAACAGGAATGGGGTGGAAGGACAGATACCCTGTTTCTTCACTGCATGCAGATTTCTGAGCCGGGGGCGACAGGGTGGGCCTTCTCCTGAGCCCGTGTTTTCCCTCCATGTGGCTGGCTTGGACAGTGGAAGCGTTTTGGGTAAAGCTAATATTCTGCAGAAACTGGTTTCAGAGAGAACGGACTTTTAAACTTCAGGCCGACTTAATGGGGCTCTCGTTGTTGGCAGCAGCGAATTGTGATGTGATCCCATCTCTAGGTGTTTGCCTCATGCCATCTCTTCATGGTTCTTTGAGCTGTAACTTCTCCTTGGGTCATTTACGACCAGAGGGGAAAAGCAATCTTTGAGATTCATGATGGAAACAGCAGGGGCCTGGGGAATAAATGCCCAAATAAAAAATAACCATAAATAAATCATGACATCAATGGCTAATAATTAGGGACCCAGCACAAGTGCCAGGGACTGTAAAGATATTTACATGCAGTATTTCACTAACCTCATATGTTCTTTTATAAGAACAAAATCTAAGCTCCTTATCATGACCTTATGAGGCCCTATGGGATCAGGAGATTGTCAACTTCTGTAAGTTCCTCCCACCCCTACTCATCAGTGGGTTTCAACCACCAGAAGCAAACTCATTCCTGCCTCAGGACATCTGCACACGCTACCCCTCTGCCTGGTGTACTTTTCCCCACGTCCTTGAATATCTGTCTGGTTTATTCCCATCACTTGAAGCTGGGCTCAAATATCACCTATGCCCCCTGGAGCCACTACCCATCTCATCACCCTGTTTAATCTTTCCCATAGCACCTTTCCACTTCTTTCGAGTTTTCATATTTATGTGTCTGCTTAGGCATTTATAGTCTGTTTCTTCTCGCTAAGCTCCATGATATCAGAGACCTTGGACTCCCAAGAAACCCAGTGCCTGGAGACATGCCAGCACATGCAGAGGCCAAGTAATGACTCCGGGAGAGAATTAAAGGGGAACAGGAGTCACTGTTCCAGTTGATGTCACTCCAAAGCCTAGGTTCCTAACCACTGGCTGACATGGCCTCAGCACAGGACACTGAGTCAGCTGGACTTCCAAAGATAACACCGGCATGTGGCTTCTGGGGGGAGGGGTAAATTTCACCACAAGGCTGAGGTTTTATCTGGTTTTGTAAACCACTTCCTAAGAAGCACCGAGGCTCCTATGCCAACACTTGATGAGGTGGAGGGTATGGTGTCCTGACGCGATTCTCTAGCCACAGATTTGTTCTCTGAATGCAGGGATCACATTGGTACCTCAGCAAAATACAACAGCATGAGTACAGGCGTCGGTTATGCAGACCCAAAGCATTACTGCAATTCAGAACCCGAATCCACGAATTCATTCACTGATTCTACACAGGCAAAGAATGAACTTCTGGGCACTTTGGACAATGTCGAGATGAAGTCGTAGAGACCCAGCAGGGGGAAAGTGTGAGCTGTGTTGATAGCAGCTGGAGGTTCCTCCTGGGGAACTTGCTGGGGGAGTCTCAAAGAGCAGTTCCACTTTCTAGGCCTCCGTTTTCACATAGGGAAAATGGGGATAATGACTGTCCACCTATTGTCAAGGGCGTACTTTCAATGCTGCAGCAAGAAATACGTGAAAAACATCAATGACAGCAACTGGCGCTTTACGGATGTGGTCCTGAGAGACTTATTAAATGCCCACTATGTTCAAGGGGCAGTGGGGAGCCTGCCTCAGTTTTCTCTACCTCTCAAAGCCTTAGAATCATGGCAGGATGGGCCCTGTCTTACTTCCATCTCCCAAACCCTACATCACAACACTCCAGCAAAACAAGGGCCATTCTAGAACATCTCACGTCAGGGCCACACCGTCTAGATCTGAATTCCAGCTGTGCGACCTTGAGAAAATGAAGCATCTTCACCCAATTTCTGGGCCTTCTTCCTCAATCATTAGATGGGATAGTGGCTGGTCTCTGGTCCTTTCCCACCCCTTAACTTTACATTCTAATCCCTCCCACACTGGACTTCCTGTCTTCAGCCGCTCTAAGCAATCCGAGCCTCACAGAATTTGCATATGCTATTCTCTCTGCCTGGAACGTCTTCCTCCCTCCAGTGATGGGCTCCTTCTGCACCTCTCACCCTTTCCTGGCTGCCCTGTATAACGTAGCCCACCCCATTATATTTGATAGCAGCTCCTTATTCATTTTCCTATTACCACCACGTGTAGCTCTATAGTAAATGTGTGCCGTTCTCCCGTTTCTTCCACAGAGTAGCAGACTGTAGGCATCCTTAAGGAAAAGGGACCATTTCTGACCTGGTCGGCCATGTATCTCCAGAGCCTAGCAGAATGCCTGGAACACAGCAGGTGCTCAATAAAGGCTTGACAACTGAGCAGATGACGGCATGGAGTTCCTGCCAGTCTGCACACATCAAGGCCTTCATCTAGCTCACTCTGCAGAATCTTAAAGCACACTGTTTCCAATGCCCGTGTCCAGTTCTTTCCCCACTCTGTCCCCTGGGGCCGTGGGGCATGGGTGACCTGAGCTCCATTCCTGGTTCCACTACTTTCAGCTGTGTGATCTGGGAAAAACTTCTTAACCACTCTGTGCCTTTGTTTCCTTACCATTAGAATGGTTCGAACGGTAATAGTACCTATCTCAAAGAACTGCTTTCAACATTAAATGAGTTAACGTATGTGAAGGGCGAAGAATAGTGCCTTGTATGTGAGTAAGTGACATCTGGTAGTGGGAGTAATAATTCTTGTCCCCACCCCTCCACGGCACATGACCTTTCACACAGGTGGTTGGGCTCCTCAACTGGACAGCGGTTCTGTCCCCTGGGGGTCCATTAGCATCACAAGGGGAGCTTTAGGTTACCCTGACCCCCAGGGGACACCCAGACCAATTACACAGGCCTCTCCAGGGAGGGCTCAAGCCAGTTTCTCAGTCTCCCTAGGTGACTCCGATGCGGAGCAGAAAATGAGAACCTCAGTAAAGTCCTTATGCTCAAAAAACCCTCAACACTATCTGCTGTCTACTCTCCTCTTCAACAGCCTTTACTATTTTTATTCTAAGCCCCTATTCTGGATCACTCCCAAACTACCAGCTTAGATCAGTGGTCATCAGCTACCACCCCCCTTGGGAATGTGTGGTAGTATCTGGAGACATTCCGGGTATCACGGCTTGGAGGAAAGGGTACTCACTGGCGTCCAGTGAGTAGAGGCCAGGGACGCCACTGACCATCCTACAAAGCACAGGGCAGCTCCCATGGCAAAGAATGCCATACCCCAAAATGTCAACAGCCCCAGTCGGGGTGGGAAAGTGTGCTACAGAGTCATCCCTTCTGTGGGGGTGGGGAGGACAACAGCGGCAGGCTGACAGTGGGAACAAAGAAAAAGGGAAGGGAACTCATCACTAGTGAGTATCAACCTCCAGCCCCGTGCCAGGCAGATGTTTCATGAATAACAAGAATCGCTACTATTCTCTGAGCACCTATCTTACTTAACCACAAGGCAATTCTGAGTTAGAGGCTCCTGTCCCCACTTCACGCTCAAGAAAGCAGGATCAGCAAGGTTGGGTAAGTAGGCCAAGGTCACCATGCTTGCACACAGTCCATCTCAATTTTAGTCCCTTTTGTTTAGATTCCAAACAAAAGTATGATCAGGGCTGCCCCAGATCATACTTCCTGAACCTCATCACATGTCAGACAATGCTTAATTGTCTGAATGCTTCCCATCTGGCCTAATTCATCCCCCGAACAACTCTGTGAAGTAGATACTACTGTCCTTACCCTCATCATGATCACCAACCCATTTTACATCTGGGAACACTGAGGCAGAATGGTGTGAAGCTGCTTGAAGACTTTCACACAGTTGGTAAGTAGCAGGGATGGGATTTGAACCTGATGAGATGTATCCAGAATCTGGTTCCTTCCTACCACACTCTACCGCTTCTAAGAGAACGACGAAAGGAAGAATCCAACTCCCCTCTGCCTCAGGACCTTTGCACAAGCTATTTCCTCTTCCTTAAACACCCTTCCTTTGGCCCCTCTGTCCAGCTATTTCTCATCCGTTGGACCTCAGCTTATAATTCATTTTGCTAGGACACCCTCTCTGCCCTTTTCCTAACCAGTTGATTTACCTTTGTTAAACTCTCTCTCAGCGCCACACCCCGCACCTACATAGCATTTCACAATTTACAAGGAACGCTGCACTTGTCCAGTGTTTGACTGACAGCGGTTTCTTCCTCTAGACTATAGGCTTGGTGAGGACAGGGACTGCGCCTGCTTTGGTCAGCCCTGCATCCCCAGGCACCTGGCATGACGCCTGGCTCAATAAAAGCTTGTGGTTGAATGCATGAAGCAGACGATCTGAAGCCAAAAGCACAGCTGGTGCCAGCCCAGTCCATCTCCCCATCCCCAGAGAGGGATGCAGCCATCCAGTGGGGCCCTGTTCAGGCGCCTCCGTGACACGTCAGAACCCGCGGAGCTCTTCAGGCAAGCTGGTTGCAGAGGCCATAAACCCTTCTTCATGGTGGCTGGTCTTTATCATTTTCCAATCAACACTGGTTGAGTTCTAATTGATTTTCTATGATATCCCTCTCCAGAAGGGAGAAAGGCTCTGTTTACTGGGGCAGCGCATAGAGGACAGGCCTTTTCTTCCTGCTGTATTTAATGCTGCTGCTAATCACGGAGATTAGACTAAAACAATTACAACAGCTAATTAAAGAACAATGCGGTTTTTGGCATCTTCGCACAGACGGCACCAATGGGAATTCCTAACTCGGGCAAAGCAGGGATAATTAAAATCCTGTTCCACTCTCCCCACTCCAGCAGCTGGATCACGCTGATTAAACTGCAAATAAAACACATGAAACCAACACTTTGTAGTCTATCCAATTTCACTTAAAAGGGCCTTTAACTGATTCATAAACAGAGAAGCCGTAAACAGCAAATTATTTAACCAAAGCCAGTTATTTCGTCATTGCCTTTCGCTTCATTCCCAACACCGGACTTGCGCATGTCGCCCAGGGGACGTCAGGCTGACGGAGCCCGAGGAAGCACTGCAAAGCCCGAGGCCGCCTGCTCCTGCTCACCGGCAACAGAGCGTCACCAACATGCCGCTGCTTCCACTGGGCGCGGGATCCCGCTACGGAACAAGATCGGGTACTACGCATGTCCCCAAAATGCCCAGGTTGACCTGCAGGCACATCTGGACTCCACGTCAAGGCTGGAGGGCACGGACAGAGAAGGTGCCAAGTATAACTAACATTAAAAAACGCCCAGCTTTAGGGGCGCCTGGGTGGCTCAGTTGGCTGAGCATCCGACTCATGGTTTTGGCTCAGTTCACCATCTCACAGTTCATGGGTTTGAGTCCTGAGTCGGGCTCTGTGCTGACAGCGAGAAGCCTGCTTGGGATTCTCTCTCTCCCTCCCTCGCTCTCTGCCACTCCCCTGCCTGTGCACGCTCTCACTCTCTCTCTCTCTCAAAATAAGCTTAAAAAAATGCTTATCCTTAGAATGTCATTAAGTTATTCAGAGCCAGCTGACTTCACATTTAAAATGCAACCAACATCTACTAAGTGAGAAAAAGCCTCATTCTCAAGCTACAGGAGGATGTGTCATGACAGCTGGATACAAAAGCCTATTTGCTTTAGACAGAGACACTCTCTGAGACCCAATTTATTCTAGCAAGCATGGTAATGTGGTTTGCTACCACTACCAAGAGATGGGAGTGGGAAAAATGAGACAGAAAGGTCAAGGGAGGTAGAAGAAGAGCATCTAAGAGGACAAGAGACATGCTCAGTGAAAGCAGCAAACAGGGACAATAAAGTGAAACACCACAAGACAGCAATCACGGGGATTTTAGAAGCCCCGCCCGGCACGCGTGCCTAGGATCTGAGGTGAGCAGGTGTCCTGCCCTGTGTCCTGCCCTGTGCCCCAGCCCTATATGCTGGCTTACCTCCAGGGCTCAATCCAGCTGTGGGGAGATTCCTCCCCTCCCCATCGCAGATTGGTAGTTTTATAAAATACAACAAAAAAGGAAGCATCAAAATAAATTAATAAGTAAATAGTTAGACAGATAGATAGGCAGGCTGATATGCTTGGGTCCATGTTCAATTATTATATAAGTTTCCAAAACCATGCCCTCAATTTCTGAAAGGGTCTCAGAGCAGGCAGTGACTGGCTCTTTGAGCTTGGCATTGATCCATGGACCACACTTTGAGGGGTTCTTTTCTAAAAGATGCCCCAGAGTCACTGGAAATGCCCTTCATCAGATTTATAATATTCCATTTAGTGCTTCACACATGTCGGTGGGTGACAAAAAAAAAAGAAAAAAAAAGTAAGTTTTCAAATGCATATAAATCTAGGAAACAAAGACCAGAAAGAAATGCACCAAAGATGCTATTTCAGGATGATGACTTTTCTCTTTCCTTCTCTTTTCAAGCTTTTTAAAAAAACATCAACTTTTTTTTAAACATAAAGAACCGTGAAAGTAATGTTTAAAAGAATATTCCATCTATGAAGGCAGAGAAATAAGAAGCTTTATCATAACGTGACTTACAGTTGTTCACATGTATTTATATAGGTTTTAAGTATATTAATTATTATATAAAATATAATTATCACATGGTCTAATAAAAATTAGCTAACTATATACAACCACATGCTGGAATTTTATACAATCCAATAAATACAACGTTTACAAAGAGTATTCTATGATTTAAGGAGATGTTTTAGCAATCTGGTTGTACAACATCAAATTGCTGATATTCAACCCTTTCTTTTTTTTACCTATAAAAAACAGTATTTCATATGGTTTAACCTAGTACAATGTTAAATGGAACATAAAAGTTCACGTGAATAGATTGAGATTGATGATATATAAAATGCACATCGTGGAAAAGACAGGAAAAAATATACAAAAAACTGTAGCATGGTGATTTTTTTTTTCTTGGTCATTTTCCAAATTTCCAACCATGACAATGTATTACTTTTGTAAGCAGGGAAAAAAGTGCCTTTCACATATTTAACTCAAGAAAACTACCAGCATTTTTGAGAGTTTCGTCCCAATTTTTATGCCATTAATGACAACTCCATTGTAGTCAACAGCCATTTTTGAATAGTGCACACAAAACTGGTTACTTACTCTGTGCATGTTGGGGAAATGGGGATGAGTGGCAAACTTAAATTCCTAAGTATTAACTGCTTAGTTTACTATTAAATTAGCTCCTCATTTGCAAGAATGAACTGAGCAGGAAGCACTGTCTGTGTGTAAGAGAAAGAGCCTGTGATCTTGAGGGGCCTCAAAATTGGACTTTTCCACTCTGTCTGAATCTGCCCTTCATTGTCCTGTGACCTTCACCAAGTCACTTTCATTTTTCTTGTGGCCTCAGTCTCCACGTTTAAGTTGAAGGGCTTTGAAAGGTTCATCTGTAAGCTCCTTCCAATTTTGATATTCCATCGTCCTACTCCCTGATGGCCAAGATCACCTACTTAAGTTGCACGGCCCAATGCAAAATGAACACACAGGGCATCTTATTTTTTAAAAAATTAAGGATTTCAAGACAGTGACAATAGAGCATTCAACCAAGTGCAGGGCCCTACTGAGCATGAAGCCCTGTGTGACTGCCCAGGGTACCCGCCCATGAAGCTGGCTCTGCTGACAGAAGGCAAAAGATAAAGCACCACTGACCAAAACAAAAGGGGATTTAAAACAGTTTGGCAGACCAAGCATGTAGATTTCACTAAGAATGACTCACAAGGTAGATAACATAGCTGTCAACAAAAATACTCTCGGGTCGAGTGATTAAAAACTAACGACAACTGCCTTTTCATACTTGATTACGATCAGTTTCTTTTTTAAAAAACATGTCTCTGGACATAAAACTGTGCTTGGATTTCGCAGGCAAGTCTGCATTTCCCAGGTCTTAAATTCCACTGCAGTGAGCCAAACTCAGTGAACCTTTCCTCTGTTAACATCTGTGATCAAGATTAAAGTAACTCACAGTCAGCTCTGGCTATTGAAGCTCAAACCTGAGGGTAAGACCTGGTATTTTGCAAAGTGTGAGGAGCCAGCCACGCTCACCATCTGCTTCTAAGGTTTGCTGTTTTCTCGGTTATTATCAATCTGAACCCGGGGACAACAGGGCCATGATGGAGAGGGAAACGGTCTTTGGGCTGCAGGAGGAAGCCAGACACACAGTGAAACCCTGCTTCCAGGGAACTCAGCTCTCCTGAGAAGCTGCGAATGAGAGACACAGGTGTCCCCGGCTGTTGATCACAACCTGTTTACTCTGTGTAGGACTGTAATGAGTTTGATGATTTCTAAAGGTGAGAAGCAAAGCCAGCTGATAGTCACAATCAGTCACGTTGAAAGCACTGAGAAGTAACAGCGTGCAAGAAAGACAAAAGCAGAAAAACTGATCAAAAGGCAGACAAAAATAAAAAGGACCGTGGGCCCATTGAGGGAAAAAGTGAAAGCCTTCCTGATGCCCTCCGGGGTCATTAGCACTTTCAGCAGAATCCAAAACCTGGTACTTGAAATGCAGTCAAGATTTCTTCAAGGAAAGTTTAACACTTGCCCAGCACACACTCTGTTTCAGAAGGCAGGGAAACAGGTGATATAATTTAGAAAGATTCCCCCTTGTAAGACTTAATTTTCTTGAGAAAAATCAAGATGGTCTCCTCTCCCAAGGCTCCAGATGGCTGAAGTTTGGCCGTACACAGGCATATATATGATGTATGTGAGTGCTTACATTCTGTAGCATTTCCTTTTACCTAAAAATTTTTTAATGTTTATTCATTTTTGAGAGACAGTGCATGAGCAGGGGAGGAGCAGAGAACGAGAGACACACACACACAGAATCCGAAGCAGGCTCCAGGCTCTGAGCTATCAGCACAGAGCCCAAGGCAAGGCGTGAACCCGTAAGCCCTAAGATCATGACCTGGGCAAAAGTCGGTTGCTTAACCGACTGAGTCACCCAGGCGGCCCCCCTCCCCGTTTTTTTTTTCACCTATTTACAAAATGTTTGAGGTGCCTGGGTGGCTCAGTGAGCTAAGCGTCGGGACTCTTGATTTCAGCTCAGGCCATGATTGAGCCCTGCATCAGGTTTGTGAGTTCTAGCCCTGCATCAGGCTCCTTGCACTGACAGTGTGGAGCCTACCTGGGATTCTCTTATCTCCCTCTCTCTTTGCCCCTTTCCCACTCTTGTGCTCTCTCTCAAAATAAACTTGAAGAAAATAAAAGAAAAAAATTTAAAAAATGTTCTCATCACAGACCTTATAGTCTAGAACAAAGACTTGCAAGCTTTTTCAGTAAAGGCTCAGACAGTCAAGACTTTGTTTTGCAGGCCATATAGTCTCTGTCACAACGGCTCAGCTTTCACCTTGTAGATCAAAGAAGCGATAGACAGTATGTGATGAATGGGTGTGTCTGTGTTTCTAATAAAAACTCCACTTAGAAAACGAGACAGCCAGCTGAATTTGGCCCATGAGCAAGAGTTTACCAACCCTTGGTCTAGAACAAAGAACATGAGCTCTGACAGGCCCAGACTTGGATTCAAACCATAATTCTACCATTTGGCTACTCTGAGACTCAGTTTCCCTCTTCTATAATATGGGGGATAATAATACCCACTTTGCTGGATTATTAGGAACATCAAAGAGAAAACAGAGGAGAATGATTAAAAATTAACTGCCCCACCCAGTAGTTATTCTTTTCATCTGCGTGGTTCTTTCCTTGGTTATGCACCCATATGGTTCTGTTCAGTCACCAATGACCATTCTGGACTATTATCAAGGGGCTTCTCATAACCTCCCCCTGCTCATCTTCCACAAGGTGGGGAGACAGAGGTTGCCAGCTGCTTTACTGGTAAGAAAACAAAAACTCACGAAAGTAAATTTTGTAGCCAGAGGAGTAAGGTATGCTCTCCAAACCAGCAACCGCCAGCTTTGCGTCTGCACCTCGTACAGACACACATCAATCTGCACACATGCCCGTTGAGAAATCTCCCCGGCTCAACTTCCAGCTTGGAACATCCACTGACTGGGTGTATAACCCCAGGGAAGGCACTTGACCACTCAGCTTTGGGTGCTTCCTGTGTGAAATAGAGTTAATGGTAGGAGAAGTTCTAGAAGGCTCAACCTTAGAACGTGGAACACTCAGCATAATGCCTAGTACATAGTCTGTGTTCCAGCAATATAGGTTGAAAGAGCCATGTGGTTTTGAGGATTAAATGAGAAAAGTATCCTTAGCTCCAGTGTCTGACATACACAGAGTGCTCAATAAATGCTCATTGCTCTGTTAATGACACTCTACACAAAACTAAATATATATGCAAATACTCTTATATAAACACACACACACACACACACCGCACATGGACTGTGAGCTCCTTGACGGCAGGAACTACATCTGACACAAAGCATGTGCTCATGACGCACCTGTCCATTTACAAACATGCCAAGCACTCGCACATACAAACAGATCACAGCGAACAGCTAACAGATGAGCTGGGCGACCCAAGGTTCTTGCAATTCTCCATCCACGTTCATTCACCCCCTGGAAGGAACTGACCAACAGGGTGCTCCAGGCTTGGGATTATGCAATTTTGTTGGCCATTTGCCAGATTCCAGAACGTCACCACCCACACTGCTCAGAACACCACTGCAGTTCAGTCCCCTGCAACGTTCAGCATAGCAGGGACCCTACGGCCCCATGAGGAGACCAGGGCTGGGGTTTCCACAGAGAACATCCCCACCAAGGTGGGCAGTGAGCAAGGGGCAGCGAAACCCCCAACCCACCTATCAGATGGCGTCTGAGCACCGTGGAGACTGGAGGGCTGTCCCTAGAGCGGCTGGGATGACCTTCTGTCTTCGAACAAAGACAGTGTGTCTATCTGGAAGGAAACAGCCAACAGATGCCCCCTTCTCCTGCACGAAGGGTGTGTTATACTCAATCAGGTCCCAACCAGGCTGCCTGTCAGCCAAGAAGGCGACAGCTTGCTTACTCGGCGGGGCGACCCAAGCGACGGCACACAAGGCCCTCCGGGGGCTGCCGTGCTCTGTGGCATGCCTCGCTCCCACGCAGCTGCCTTCCCTTTGCCAAGGTAAAGCCCCTGGAACATGGACGTCCATGTCTGGACTAGGGCGGAGGCTCTGTCCACTTAGCATTACACAAACTAACAGCCTGGCTCCTCAGCCCTGAAACAGAATGAGCCAATGTCTGCCTCTGGCGATGCAAAACTCAATTCAGTCAGTGGAAATAGTACATGGAGGGCCAGATGTAGCCTTTGGCTTCAAGAACTCAGTTGGCTCAACTCACACATCTGTTTTTTATTAAATGCTGCTTGTGATTTGATCGTGGATGTGTTGTTGTCTGTGTGGGGGGAGAGGGGAGAGGAGCAGGGATTAAATCACTGTTCTAGAAAAGAGAAATAGGTGTATGCGGTATTCGATCTGCCGATAGACAAAAATACACACACCCACGTGCATGCACACACAGTGGATGTTCACATCCCCATTTTACTGATGGGCAGACACACTGAGGACCCATGAGGTGAACTGCTAATAAGCAGCACAGCCAAGAGTCAAACCCAGATAGGATGATCCCACCACCTAGTTTCCCCTCCCCCCCCACCCCACTGTGGTTTTAGGGCTACAATCAGTATTATATGCTGCCTCAACATCTGGGGAAAATCAGGAAGGCCTCCAACAGCCTAAATCTCAGTTCCTGCGCCCCCTTCTCTCCACTGGGTGACGTCCCCTGGCCCAGCAACCCTCCCCATCACAGAGACCAGGCAGCTCCTGCTCGTCCCAGAGCAGCGGGCTTCGCCCCTCAGGATTATTCAAACAAGACAATCTCACCCAGCTGTGGGAAGCTGTAGTCACCTCGCCCACCCTCCTGATACTACCCAGACTGACCCTGGAGATACCCACAGACCCTGGAATCGTGGAGAGCAACGGGCCCTCGCACTCTCCCCTCCACCATATGACCCTGCCTGGCATGTGACATCCTCCCTCAGGCTCAGTGTATGTGAGTAATCCTCCCCATCTCATCGGTCCAGTGCTGGATGCTGGGTGTGTGGCCAACCCCCCAAAGGCCAGGAATCACTCCCTCACAGGCCATGGCGCTTCCCGAGAAACAGACGCCTGGTGAGACATCCACAGGACGGACTGTTGTTGCAAATCGGCAACCTCCCCCTTCCTTCCACCTGGAATCCAGGGCGGGGGGTGGGGGGGTGGGGGGGGGTAGCCTAAGCCCAAGAAAGCAGCGAGCACTCACGAACCTGGGGGGAAGTGAAACCCTGATTAACTGAACTCAATGGACCAGAACCATCGATTAACAGAGATCACCTTTTCCTTCCTCTCAGGAGACTCTGAGCTCAGAAAAGGGAGAAATGCACAGTTGAAAAAGAACAACTGTTTTCTTAGCTTTTCCCAGGTTCAGCTTTGATCCAGACCACTTTCCTTCATCATCGGGAGAACATGACTCATTGGAAATTTTCAAGAGTCATGTTTAAAAAAAAAAGAAAAAGAAAACAAAGAAACGGGACAGATGGGCTTGAATAATCTTGTCAACCCAATATGTTCAACATAGTCTCATTTCGTCATATGACCAATATGAACAAGTATCAAGGCAGTATTTTACATGGTGTGGCTCATACTATCCACACCTAAGCACAGCTCACAGGACTCACTGCCCTTCAAGAGCTCGCTGGTCACCACGCTGGACAGCACAGGCTTGGAATGAAGTCTGACATTGGTCAATGACTGCTACTGTCTTCTCCCAACTGGTGCATCACGGTTAACAAGGACATCCTGGGCTGATTAACGAGCCATGAGGATCTGTGGTAGGGGGCAACCAAGACCTTTCTCCACAGCCAGGGTCTTTCCTAGCAGAAAGGTGGTCTCGACCCCATCACCTGCCTCCTTCTCAGCGTTGAGATAAGTGGGTGGTCTCTCCACCTCTTAAGGGAACTCACACTTTATAGCCAAAAAATACTTCTTTGGAAAGGCCTTTTTAACTGCTAACCACCTAGAAACGGGTAGAGTTTGATGGTGCCCACAAAGGCACCCCCAAAGACGCGAACAGCCAGGGAGGGGCAGTGACAAATCCCACACGAAAAAAATCAACCATCGATGGGGCTGATACAGCTCAGAGGCCGCTGCCTGCAAGGAAGGAGGGCTAACCCTCATGCGAGGCAGAGATCATCATGAGGAGAGAAAGGAGGTCAGAAAAATGAATGAATTGACCCAACCTGCTGCAGTGGGAAATCCAGAAGCAGGACAGCAAGGAACACAGTCACCCCTCTCAAATATTAGTCCTTCACCTGCTAACCTTTCTGATTTTGCTCTATCCATGGAGCATCTGCAGTTTTCTTTATTTACCAAAGCTCTTTCAATCAGCTCAGCTCTATTTTTCTTTAATGAACTAATTGAAAAAGGAAACATTACCCATAAACTTAAAAAAAAAAAAAACAATATAATTTGCCACAGGTAGAATGTCACTAGGGAAAGAAAACAATAGCTATTCATTTCTTTAAAGTCTGTTCAAGCACTGCTTGAAATTATCTTGGGCGCCTCCGGTTCATATTTGACACACCTGAGCTCTGCCTGGTGAGCTGGGAAGATCTGTGTAGGAGAAGAGGTGGGGAAGACGTCCCAGGTGAGGTACACCGCAGGGACAAAGGTGCAGGAGTAGACGTGCATGGAGCAGGAAAGGCAGGGAGGGAGCTGACATTTAGGTACGTGCAATGGATTGGACACATTGAGAACATGGACAGACTCCCTTTGCAAGTATTTTACAAGCAAGAACTTCAACAATAGTGTTCTCCTAACTCCCAGTTAGCCCTGTAACAAGTAACCGGAGGCCCCCCCCCCCCAGCCTCTTATCCTCCTGGTTCCCAACACTGTCTTCTGATCGCATTTTTCCGGAGGTGGGGGGGGGGCAGTGGGGGTTGGGGAAGGAATCCAATTTCCGGGATGGTGATGTAATTCTACATGCAGATGTCCAAGGTCAGGGTGAGGGGGGGTGGGAAGGGAGACAAGGTGTGTAGTCAAAGGCCAAGGAGAGGATGTTGACAGTGGAAGCCCATGCCCCACTGGACAGTGTGTGATTTCTCCCAGGGCCATCCAGGTCTCCAGACAGACACATATGCCTTGTGAAAGGTCCACTTCTAAATTGGTCAGGCAAGTCTAGCCGGCCTCAATTCCACAGGGGGAAGAGCCGGTCTGATCTCTGATCTCGCAGAGGGGACATCTGCCCAAACACGGAGGCTTTTGCCAGTGTGTCAGATCAGCCCCGGTGTCTCTGCCGGGGGCTGCCTCCTCCGGGCCTGAAAACCTTGACAGTGAGGATCAGTCCCAGCGAAGACACTCGCCCGCATTCTCAGACGGAGTGCAGTGTGGCCTCCCTGCCGACGCAAGCCAGAGACAGTACCTTAAAAAGCCCTTGGAAAAAAAAGTCATATATTCCGCAATACAATATTCATTAGACGCTATCATGGCATTTTATAAGGTCGTATATAACGCCAGCTGTAGCTGTAAAAAAATTTATTATTCAGATCCAGGAAGGCATATAAATCCCTGCAAAGTGCAGGTTTTTCTTTTTAAAAAGTGGTTTAATTCTTCCTACCTTTTGCTTCTATTCATTCCTGGAAGACTGAACTTGAAAATCTGCCCAAGCTCCTGGGTGCAAGATTCCATATTGCTCGGTCCAAGGACGACCCCCACCCCCATCCCCCACAGCACTATCAGGGCTCCGTCTTCTGGGAAAGCAGAGTGAGGGGCTCCAGAAGGTCTCCTCCACTCCACCTGTTCCTTGACAACCTCACTAGGTACTGCGCCCCTTCCCATGCCCAGGGAGTACTTCGTCTTCCCACTGAACTTGTCCTTTCCTCACGCATTCCTATCCTAACTTCTTCTGTGCCCTACTCTCACTTGCCCAAATCCTACCCTGCCCAGTCTTTTTAATGGCCCCTCAAATATATCCCCTACTCTCCCTTCTGTCACTGCTCCAGTTCAGGCCTTCTTCTTGGCTCTTCTGGATTAAAGGTCCCCTCTCTGGTCCCCTGCCTCCCAGTCTGTTCCCCATGTGGCAGCCAGAGCGGTCCTCCCAAGCTGACCTCAGACTCTCCCGCCCAAAACCCTTCAGTGCTGCCCCACTGCCCATTAGGTCGATCTCAAGCTCCCCAGCGCTATCTGGGCCTGTGCCCACTTCAACAGTCTCTTGCCGTTCTCTGCTCCTCCACCTGTGTTCCCTTCATACTGTGTGATGTTATTTGAGAAAGAGACTCAGAGTATACACGGGCACACCCAAGTAGAGGAGGGGCAGAGACAGACAATCTTCAGCAGGCTCCGTGCTCAGTGCAGAGCCAGACGCCGTGACCCTGGGATCATGACCTGAGCTGAAATCAAAAGTCAGAGGCTCAACCAACTGAGCCACCCAGATAGATGTCCCTGGTGATTTCTTTAAAAAATTTTTTTTTTCCTCAACGTTTATTTTTATTTTGGGGACAGAGAGAGACAGAGCACGAACGGGGGAGGGACAGAGAGAAAGGGAGACACAGAATCGGAAACAGGCTCCAGGCTCTGAGCCATCAGCCCAGAGCCTGACGCGGGGCTCGAACTCACGGACTGTGAGATCGTGACCTGGCTGAAGTCGGACGCTTAACTGACTGCGCCACCCAGGCGCCCCTACCTGGTGATTTCTTGATAGGACCCGTTATTTCAGCTCTGTTTTCTCTGGGAATGTTCTGTCTGTCATCCCAGCCTCTCCTGGTCTGGTATCACTCACCCTTGAGGACATGGTGTGGCCAAGAGCTCCAACGAGAAGCCTTCTGGGATTCCTCCAGGTTGTCCTGTTTCCTCCTATACCATCACGGATCCGATACCACCCCACAAGAAAGAAACAGCAAAAGCCCATTTATCTTACAACAGTTCAACTACAAATGATCAGGTGGAAGGGAAAAAAAAAAAAAAAAGACAGGGCGACACATCATTTACATAACGTGGGTGACCCTGTTCACCATTTCATTCAGCAGGTATACACCATTTTGCAATGGTTTTTCTGTCAAGTGCAGGATGTCCGTGGACTCGGCGAGGGGGGAGGGGGAGGAGTGAGCGGTCGGTAGAGACAATTCTGGGGGTCTTAGATTCATACATATTCCTTTTCGTAATTATTTTCACTAACTCTATTTTGCTGTGTCCTTTAGCTATGAATGCAGGCACCAGACTGCAGGGGTATTACCAAGACCTGAGACTGACATGAGTGGAAATTACAGAGATTTTCCTATCACACTGCTTTGGTAGCAGATGCTGAAAATATTACTTATACTTGTCACTACCTCAAAATTATGATACTTATTAGACCTGCAGCCAAATCTAGTTACTTAATGTGTTAGTAAAGATGCAAATGCATTAATTGCTCCACACATATTTTATGTTTATATATATTTTGCTAGCTGTATTTCGGCGCAACTGCTTTCTTTTGTAATCCTTTGCAGCTAGGTTTTTTGTTTTTTTTGTTTTTTTTTTTTTTTTTGCATTTCAATGTTATTTTGGGGCGCCTGGGTGGCTCAGTCAGTTAAGCATCCGAATTGGGCTCTGGTCGTGATCTCCAGGTTTTTGAGTTCCAGCCCCACATTGGGCTCTGTGCTCACAGCTCAAAGCCTATGGAATTCTGTCTCTCACCTCCCTCTCTCTCTGCTCTTTCCCCCTCTTGTGTGCGCTCGCTCCCTCTCTCGCTCTCTCTCAAAAGTAAACATTTAAAATACTTTTTAGAAAAGAGTAGAAACCAAAAAAATTAAAAATGTGTCTTATTCAGAGAAGGGACCACAGATTTCTCAGGATGCCAAAGGGGACCATGACACAGGAAAGGTTCAAACACGATGCTCTAGATGGGAGTTCCCGGAGCACAGCGCCCTGGGTCCTTCCTGTCCCAATGCCCGGTACCTGGAGAAGTGGCCAGTATATAGCAGGGATATTTTCTTACAATAGGAACTGAGATATTATATTATCCATCTTCTTTCCTTCTTCCCATTTACCTGTTGTCTTCGATCTTGTTCTCCATCTGTGTGATCCAATGCACAGTTCTAACTACTGATAGCTCCGTATGTTACTGGCCCCTAGATCCACTTCCGCTGTGCAGCTGGGGACTTGGTCAGAGGGCAGTGCGATTTAGTATGAAAAAGGTGACACGGTCTCCTTGCATGGCACATGCCTGCCAGGTGCCTAGCGCACAGCTTTGTCTCCAGCGCTCACAGCACAGGCTGGGGCCTCAAGCCCAGGTCCCACCACATGCCAGAGTCTCATCCATCTGCTTTCCGAAGCCCAGAGACACTTTGGCATTTGTTTTCAAAATATCAGAGTGGTTAAGCCTTAAAGGAGAGTCACGGCTATTACCAAATACGCTGAGCTACGCGGCATGGTGGTTAAGAGTTCTTTTTAGGTCCCAATACCGGCTCCCTACTTCCTCTCCACGTGATGCTTGACCTTGGGCAACACTGACCTCACCCCTCCCCATACCTCCATTTCATTGTCTGGGAGGGAGAATGCAAACCATACCTCCTTATGCAGGGCTCACAGCAACATGAAGTGAGTTAACACACGTCGAGTCCTTAGCACCATAGCTGGCTTGGCCAGTCTTAATAATCATGTCTCCGAGGAGGCATCTTTTGGAACCCAGGAAAATGCAGCTAAGAAATTAATCAACAGATACCACTCTTAAAATGTGCTCCACCTCACTCACACATCAAATGCAAATCATACCAGCAAGACAGTGTTTTTACCCATTAGTTTGACACAGATGATCAAGACTGATGATTACCAGTGCTTTTGAGAGTGGAAACAGGAAGTCACTTTGATAGTCGATTTGAAGAAACCTCCCTAAGGTCAATTCAGCTACGACTGTCAAAATGGAAAACGCACATACCCTTTGACTCACAGTCCCACATCTACTTCACCCTACAGATCTAGCCACTCAGCTGTGAGAAAGCGTGTGTACGAGAACGACAGTGTTAAGATGGGGGGTGGGGGTGGGGGGGAGAAGAAACTACCTAAACGTCCACCAATAGGAAATCAGTTACATACACGAGAAAATAATTCATTCAACTTGTACTTACTGAACAGTTTCTACACATTAATGCCATGCCGAGTGCTGGATAGAGAGCTGGACAACACAGAAAGCAGTTAAAAATTGTAAGGAAGAGCAGTGTGTGCAGATACGATAGCCAATGGGGGTAAGATACAAAGAAGCCATGCGTGATTAGAAAATATGTTTCATTACATTCCAGTTCAAGGAAACAAAATCCCTGCCTAGCACACATGCACACACTCACACACACCCCACACGTGTTAATATGCAAAGGAAGGTCTAGGAGAGGAAACGAGAAAAAGGTTAATGGTTGCTGCCTCTGAAGACTGGAGAAAAGGGTATGCGGGATCGACTTCTCACTGAACACTCTTTGTATTATTTGATTTGATTTTTTTTTTTACTTTCTATCGTGTGCTTGTATTGCTTTACATCCTTCTAATCCACAATAAATTCCGTGGCTCTGCCCTCACAAGTATCCAGAATGAAACCACTTTTCTGCATCTCCACAGTTAGCACCCTGGTACAAACCACCACTACAATGCCCTGGCTATTTTGACAGCCTCTGCCCTTGCCCAACTCCCTATTCTTGCTCTTGAACAGCAATAGTGCACTTTCAGTACAGCGGCCACCAAACCAAGTCAGGCCATGTCAGTCTTCTGCTCAAAATCATCCAAAGGCTTGCCTTTCTCAGTTGAACAAGATGCTAATGATCTGCCTGCACCTTCACCCCCCTTTTCCCTTGCTCACTCCTGCTTCTAAGGTGCAATGACCGTTCCAAGCACATCCCACCCCAGGGCCTTTGCACTGGCTGCTCTCTCCAGGGCTTGCCCACTCATACTCTTGAGGTCTCTGCCTGAATGTTGCCTGATCTCCAAGTTCTCCTTGGTTCCACCAAAGGTGAAGGGTAATCCCTCCCCTGCCTAGCTTTTCTCCTTAACACTTGTCAATATCTGATATAAACATATAAACACACATCTCTTATTTGTAATCTATCTAGAATGAGAGCTCATGAGGGCAGGGACTTATATCTTGCTCACTGCTGTATCTCTGACTCCTAAAACACTATCTGGCACATAGAAAGCATTCAAAAAAGGTTCGACGAGTGAACTAAATCAATAACATAATAACGAAATAATACAAAGTACTATTGATAAACACTATGAAAAATAAACCCAAAGAAGACCTCAACCACCTCCCAAATTTATTAATAAATAATAAAAATCAAAACCAAACACATTCCAGCCACAGCCGTCCTCGGAGAACAGGGTGGGGGAACACCCAAGGACAAACTAACAGGTAAACACCTAATAGCCAGCACAGCACACAGCAGCCTGGTTGTTTTAGGCTGGCGCTCGACACACAGGCCTCTTTCATGGAGTCGAGAGAGTAAAGACCAGCCTGTACGAATGCAGTACAGTGACAGTCCAGTAAGTAGGAGTAAAGACCAGCCAGTTTGAACCCATCACAGCGTCAGCTCCAAAGCCACAGACTATTTCCGGGTGTCAGGCAAGCCCACACCCTCCTCAGACAGCCACACCGTGGCAAATCTGCCAGCCCCATGCCTGTGTCTTCAAGGGGATGGGGTTCTAGGGCCAGGCCTGGGATTCAGCCTTCCCGCTGCCGTGATTCAAAGCTGCGGCTTGAGAGGTCATTCCCCAGGAGCACACCAAGGCCTCTCACCCTCCTGTGTTTCAGGGTTTGCTGGGTGTCAAATGAAAGAAAAAGGGTGCCTGGGCAGCTCAGGTCATCTGACAGTCCAGGGTCCCTCCTGTCATCACAGAGCTCACTTCGGATCCCCTGTCCTCCTCTCTCTCTGCCCTTCCCCCACTTGCACTGTTTCTCAAAATAAACATTAAAAATAAACATTAAAAATTTTTTTAAAGGATCAAAGAAGAAACATTGTAACTTTCCTCCATATCTCATCTCACCCACCCCCAGAGGCTTGGCAGGTGCTAATTTATTTATAACCCAGCCAATAGGAAGCCACTTGAGAGAAAAAAACCTTAAATTCCAGTGACATTTATATGGAGGTGTTCAGCCAGTGGACTTCACCTAACCCTCATGAGCAATCCTTTCAGACAGTCAACAGACTTTCACACAATCCCTACAAACTCTACTTAGGTCAGTGGTTCTCAGCTGGGGTGGATTGTGCCACCAGGAGACTGGTGACCACGTCTGGAGACATTTTTGGTTCTTACAACTGGGGTGGGGTAGCAGGCAGAGGCCAGGGGTGCTGCTAAATATCTTACAGTACCCAGGACAGCCCCCCACAATGAAAAATGATCCAGTCCAAAATATCTGGGGTGTTTTGGCTGAACGACTCTGCACAAAGGAGGCTGCCCTGGGGAAAGGAGACCCTTCAAAGACATACTGGCTGGAGACAGAAGAACAGGATTGACAACACCTGGTCCACCCTCTACCTTCAGGCAGCTAAGATGGTTCTGGCAGCCAACTTTCTAAGAAAGCTGCTGGAAATTCTTAACCCTGGGCCCCTTCCTTACCACTAGCTGACTTCTAGAGGCCCCTTTACTTTCCAATTTCTCAGAACTCCTCCAACCCCCTTTCCCCCTGCTTAAAAAAAAGAAAGAAAAAATCCCAGAACAACGACAGGCCAGTGGGAGATACCCATCAGCAGGCTCGTATATCACTTTGGATCTTGGGCCACATAATAAAAAGCCACCTCCCACTCCCCCATAACCAATGTCAGACTGTAATTGGGACAGCGAGGCCTCTCTTAACGGCTGGAGTTTCTTCCTGCATCTAGCTGGCTGGGGTTTTCCTTCTTGGGACAGTAAAACAGCACCACTGTCCTTGACCCCACCCATCTGGCACCTGCACCAGAGCTAACTTCAGTTTTCCATCCTTCCTTTCCTCTCTTCCTTGCAGTGGAAAAACAGAGCTACAGTTCCCAGAAGAAAATTAGAAGGGCTTATCATTATTAATAAGATGTTCCTTTTCAGGAAGGCAATTGAACACAGCAGGAGGGTTGTGCTGAGCTGGAGCTGGGGCCAGCTAACCGCCTCATCCTGCTGGGAGAGGACTCACCAGCTCCCCAGACAGGACCAGTTGGCTGGAGGAATGGCAACAGAAGGCTCAGGGAGGAGCAGGAGCAATTCTGAGAAAACAGATTCAAAGGCTAGAAAGGTGGTATTTCCTGGGAGTGACAGGAGGACAGTGAACAGGGAGAGTTTGCCAAGGCTGTGCTGGCTGGCAGAAACAATCTGTCTTCTGTCTGTCTGTCTGCTGTGGGCTACAGGGAGGAGCCAATGGCCTGCCCTCCCCACCCCCGCTGTGTTGTTACCGTCAACCTGAGTCCCTACCCTAGGTGAGACAGCTCTTCCCGGCTTTGTAGTCACGACAGACAGAATGCGTATGAGTGACTGTTGAGACTCAGAGCATAGTGTCCCCTGCCTGGGACATCTCTTCTCACATACATGGGTCCCAGGATGATTTACTAGCACAGTGGTGTGTAGAATGTTCGTGTCTCTGTTTGGGGGGAGTTGTCACCAACAGAATGACAGCTACGATGCCCTGCCCAGAAAAACACTCACGCCATTGACAACTGGGCATTTAGTTTCAACAGCTTCCCCATTCCCTCGCAACCATTGTGAGGCCTTTCTTTGGCGTGAAGATAGACCCCCACTCCTACTTTACCAAAACATGGCATGAAATGACAGTCGCTCACTCCGGCAATGCTGTCTTAGCATAGGGCTGGGGGCAGGCTTCATGTCCAAGGCAGGGTTCCCAAAGGAAACATATACTACTCTCCTAGGGAATAAGCAAACAGTTGTTTCCGTAGAGAGTGTGTGTACATGTGTGTACCAGTGAAAGAGAGGGGCAGACCAAAAGAGAATCTTAAGCAGACTACATGCTCAGCATGGAGCCCAACCCAGGGCTCTATCCCATGACCCTGGGCTCATGAACAGAGCCAAAATCAAGAGTTGGATGCTCAACCGACTGAGCCACTCAGGTTCCCCCATAACAAAACCCTTTCTAAGGGAAACAAAGCAGGGCTGCCCACAATGGGGAGCTGGCACCACCCTGGAGAGTGGTGTTACCAGATCCTGAAGAATACAGCTATCATAGCAGCTCTCTGGGAGCTGTGGCCCTCACAGGGAGACACATGGAAAATGACCCCCAACCCACTGTCATCCCACCTTCCCATCTCCTGCCAGTGCCTCCCCCTAGTGGAAGCAATGAGAAGTCACACTGATGAAATCCATCAAGGTCAAGCCTCTGAGGGCCCAAAGACAGGAAAAGAAAGGTTGACAGTGGATCTGCTGGGGTGAGGGGAGAGGAGACACCCCCAACACACTTCATGTCAGTACGTCAGGAGCACGATGGTCCTGGACCAAGTATTTAACTTCTTGACACCTCTGGGTCTGCACCTGCTAAGGAGGGGGCCAAGAGTCCCCTCCCCAGGCACGGCTGTCAGGATGAGAGGAGATCACCTCAAAGAGGTACTTAAGCAAGTCCTACATGCAAATAATGTATAGCAAGGAACATCGGAGGCCCTCTTCTGTGATATTCTGCAAGTCTGGGCCCTGGACGTTGAGTTTTACGTGCCTCATACGCCTGGACTTCCATCAGGCTGCCGTTTCATGTGAAACGCGATTTTCCTGAGTTATCTTGATAACTAGAACCTCAAAACCCAGCCTGAACATTCCAGCACTGGACCCTGCTCTTTTGAAGCTCGCGGGTTTGCACAGCCCTGCCCAAAAACGCCCGTGGAGAAGACAGACTGAGCTTCAAACACGCTGGTACGTTTGATATTTCCACCAAACAGCAGCACTGCCTCCTCACCCAGGCTTTGGCTTGCAACTCCATGCAAATCTGGCGACACTGCCTTGTTGCTCAGCGGGCAGCACAGCAGGCTCCTGACTCGGTGCTTGAAGTGGGGGTGTGAGGAGTCTCTCTAAGAAGATGCGCCTGCCAGAAAGGAAATGTGAGTGTCCACTCCCTTGTGGGCCGCCACTTTGCTTCCCCTCTGCAGGGCAAACCTTCCCACAGCCTGGAGGTTTGGTTCCTCACCTGCATGCCACTCCGCACGGACAGGTGTTTCCAGACCCATCTGCCTGGGGTTGCCAAGTGAGCGTTCTCCATCACTCGTATGTGCTTCTACTGATAACTGCATCTCTAGCTGTAACTACACCTGCATCTAAACTACCTTTACCTCTGTATCATACGTTATAGTGTATACATGATACATGCATGCAGCATCATACGTATACACATTAGAAATGCTACAAATTGGAGATACATAGATTAGCTATATGGTTATATGTTGGTAATATATATTACATCTGATTTAGGATATACGCATTACAATGTGTGCATTGTACATGACATATATTGTATATAATTAAGTCACAGGTCTACAACCATGTTTGTATCTGCATACCTACCTCTTATCTCTACATCCAATCTGTACCTTTCATGTGTATCCTCAGCAACCAAGTAGTAAACGAGATCATGTTTCTAATTCAGCCTCTACCACTTACTAACCAAATTACCTTTAAAAGAACAATTGGGGGCAACTGGGTGGCTCAGGTGGTTGAGGGTCCAGCTCTTGATTTTGGCTAAGGTCATTATCCTGCAGTTCGCAGGATGGAGCCCTATGCCGGGCTCTGTGCTGGCAACGTGAACCGTGTTTGGGAGCCTCTGTCTCTCTCTCACCCTGCCCAGCTCACATGTGCACACGCGCCCACTCTCTCAAAAATAAACATTTAAAAAATAATAAATAAAAGGAAACTTGGTCTCCGTGGCCTTCCAGTCGGCTCATCTGGAAGATGGGCTAAGATTAGTACCTGTCTCATGAGGTTGTGGTACCTGACAAATGAAATCTAGATGGCCAGTTTCAAATTATAGCTGCTCTCCCCATTAGCTCCTGGACAGCACCTTAACCTCTCTGCACCCGTTTGTCTGTCAAGTGGAGATGATGTTGATACACCTCCCATTGGGGATACTTGTGAAATCTGCATGAGTGAACCTATACCAAGAGATTGCTCAGAAACATGCCCAGAACCCACTCGAAGTGCTTAATGTAGGTTAGCTAACAACGGTAAGTTTACATATCCATGTATGTTGCACACTTCACAGCTCATGATACCCTATATACAATGGGCAACGGGCTGGGTCAGCTAGAAGAGCATGTAACTATCTCACGGTCACGAGTTCGAGCCCAACGTTGAGTATATCGACTGCTTTAAAAATCTTACAACATAGAAACATATTCAAGGTACGTTAGTCACTGTGGACAAGAGTCATGATTTTGAAGTGTTCTCAGTCAACGGCCAAACTCAAACCTTCAACATCTTGGGCAAAGTCAGCTCCCACCAAGAAGGGATGAATAGTGATCTCAACATGATCTATTTTTCACAACAGTACATGTGGCTGTGCTTTGGGGGAACTTGTCAGCTATTTGTGGAATGTTGCATCACATGGTTCGCCCTGAGTCACACAGACCAGTAAGGCGCCCAGGACCAAGGACCGCAAACCCTCCCTGAGAATGTTTCCGTTCTCAGGAAATAGGCTCCCTGCCTGTCTCTGCCCAAGCAGTGGTCCAGCTGGTCACCTCCCTGCTCCACTCCCCACCAGGGCTGATTAAAGACCCAGCAAACCAGAGCCAGGAGCAAAGATCTTAGGAGAGGGACTCAGCCTGTCCCAAAACCAGCCTTGTCTGCTCCAGAGAGGTTCTGTTCCCCCAAGGAGGCTGGCGGGAGGAAAGCAGATGGGCTGAGAAGCAATTTGGTCTCGCTGTCCTCTCAACAGATGCTGGGCACCATAAGAATTAATGGGCTGGAGACTCAGGTAAGAGCCATTCAAAAGCTCCCTGATTGCTCCAAAAACCGCTCTCCACGGAGGAAAAGGTTAATCGAAGCCCAGAGCTGGAAGAGAGGCGAGGAGACAGCAATTGCTTTAATCCTGCAAGTCGGCAAAGAGCTTCCACAGAGAGAAGTTTGCACGGAGGAGGCTGTGGTCTGCCTCAGAAAAAGGAACCAGGCCTCCAAATCGAGTTATTTGCAAAGCCTGCTCCATCAGGCCACAAGCCTTGGCCAGTCCCTCTCTGAACTCAAGCCAAGTTGCTCCATTTTCATTTTTTTTTTTTTTTACACGCTGCACACTCCCTGCACTGTTGAGCCATAAATCTCTCAGGAAACCATCTCCAAAAGGTGTTTTCCCTTTTACCTACGCCATGCACATGCTCACACGCATGAGTCATTACTCGACAGTGACTATGCACGCAAACACAGACCCAGAGACTCTGGGTGACGAGTATGTCATGACTGGAGATGGGACAAGTCTGATATTAACCTGAGAGGGTGACGTTTGGACATAAACGAGGCAACACCTAGGAAGGAACAAATTACACTTTTCTACATGGTTATGATTCCATGGCCAGGGTCATCTTTGTCCACAGAGCCAAGAGGGGTGTGCCAAGGTATCTCACCCTTGGCACTGCTGATATTTGGGAGATCATTCTTCCTCAGGTGTCTGTAGGGTATTTAGCACCTCTGACCTCTACTCACTGGAGGCCAATAGCACTGCCCCACCCCCCACGTCGTAATAAAAATGTCTCAAGACATTGTCAAATGTCCCCTGGGCGGGGTTGGGGGGGGGGGTAAATTCACAACCAGTTGTGAACCGCTGGTTTCGTGGGAGGCTTTAGTTCAGCAGAACTTAAGCCAGCGAATTAGCTAATGCTAAGTATAAGCCAGATTTCTTACCTAAGTCCCCAGTATCTGCACAGTACTGTAGGAGCTGTTAAGTTCCTTTGACCCTGGCAAGATGCACTGGACATCAGTTTGACAGGCTGGTTCCAAATGTGACCACCTTTTCTCCCCCCACCTCCCTTACCAGTCCTTTCCCTTCACCCTTGCCTGATAAGGTAATTCCTTATTCATCTTGACGTTCTAGTGACACAAAGGCATTGAAGGAGCTCGAAGGAGCTAACACTTTAATTGATTCTAAGGAAAAGTGGCATTATTTTTATAGGAATCCAGATATAATATGCAAAATGTTCAGAATGCTCTCACTGTGGTCTCTTTGCCTGTAACTCTTTCTCCACTGTAAGCTCTCAGCTCAAACCTCCATTCCTGAGCTTGCAACTCAAGTCCAAAGAGAATGCTCCCTGGACAAGCTTCTCTACAGCGACCAGCCACTCCTGCTTACAGACCTGCCTGTATTTCTGTTCACTTATTACTACCCGAAATTATGGGCACATTTTTTTTTATTCAGAAATTCACTGGTTGACCCCCCCAACCAGAGCAGGTGCTCTATGGGCAGGGAGCTTTATGTCTTGTTCACAGCTGCATCTTTAGCATCTAGCACAAGGCCTGGCCTCTTCCTGGCCCCAGAACTATGTAAGTAAGCAAATGGATGAATGAATTTGCATAGCTGTAGCTTTGGAGTATTAATTTCTTACCACCCACTTCTCTGTCTGCCTGAGCTCTGTTCACAATCCTCATGGCCCCAGCATCATCTTTTATTTAATTCAGTGAATGTAGTTAACTCAGTCCTCTTATACTCCCAGTTACTGAGCAGATCAAAGACATTCAAGTACCTGGTTGGTTGATGAACACTGAGCAATCAGGAGTTTTTCCTCCTAATGCCCTTGATATTCAGGTCCTGCGAGAATTCTTAATGCAAACGAAGGTTTGTTTCCCTTCTAAGTACAGCCAACTTCACAAATACCCAGATTGACAAATCTTTGTTCTAACTAAGAGTTCTTTTATTACAACTCCCAGGGTATCTCAGGATTTGAGTAGAGGACATTAACTAATTGACAGTGAAGCCATTTGTGGGGGCAGGAGGTGGGGGGGTAGAGGGGATAAGGCAGGCAGAGAAGCTAAAATTAAATGACAAGAGCCTTGCCAAATTGGAGAGGGTTCAGAAATAAGCCATCTTGGGGATCAATGAGAAAGAATCAAATAATGAGCATTTAAATTGGTCAAAAACACTACTGATGTACAGGGAGAGATTTCATTTTTGTTTTAAAATAAATTTTCTATTGGCTCCATTGCTCAAACCATTTTATCCACAAGCCTTGTGGCAATCTATCTGTCAAAGAATTACTCACTGTGCAAAGCATTATATCTATTTATCTACATACCTACTCACCTGTCATCCATCTATCTCTCTTCCTATTTATCTAAGTACATTGGGGATACTTTTGCAAAGCATTCCCTTTATCTAGACCTTGGGTTGTATACATCAAGCCCATCCCTCCAGTTCTGCCTGAGCCATTTCACATCTACCAGTCAAGGCAACTTGTTTTTCTGGAACAGTAAGATACAAGTTGAGAAGATAGATTGTGGTATCCTGTGGCCCCCAGTTTGACACTCACCAATGCTATGTGCTCCCAGCATCATCTTGAGCACATTCGTTAACCTCTCTGACCCTTAAGTTTCTCATCTGGAAAATGGGTACCATGAGAACACCTACATAATGAGGCGAAGATATAATGGGAGAAGCCAGTTCTCGGCAAATGGTCAATGTCAGTGTGAGCAGAGGTCATGGTAATGCCACTAACCAAATTCACACGGCTTTCACACTGGCTTTCTCCTCATTACTACATCCTCTGGTTCCTGGGTAACCACCATCTGGAGACTAGGGAAGCATCCACCATGGCAGGTCAGGGCTTCCTTGGTGCACCCCAGGAGCAGCCTGCTGAGGGAAAGCTGACACCAGGGATTTCAACCTCACTAGGCTCCCTCATTCTATTAACGTGGCCATCAGGCAGAGTAAGGCATGCTGATGCCAGCAGATGCAGAGCTCGGTGCTGCCACAGGCGAAGCGCATTGCAGGGGCTCCAGAAGCCCATTTGTCTATGGTCCCCAACTCAGAACAGGGGCTTGAGGGTGGATTCACCAAGTTCTGGGGGAGGACCCAATGAACACCCTGGGTGGCCCAATGTTCCTACACAGGCCGAGCACTAAGTAAGCTGAGACACAGGTATGTCATGTACAAACACAGATCACAATGAATCTGAAAGGCAAGCCCTACCTGTGACACCTGTGCTCCAGGCTGGACCAGGTAACGCCTGTCTGAGGAGCAAAGGGAGCTGAGGCAAAGAAGCAGGAACTGAGCCAGACTTCCGACACCTGTCCCTTGCCACTGCATGGTTGGTTTTCCAAGCTCAGCCTCATCTGCTGTCTCGCTGCTGCCATATGGGTAATATTTGGGACACCACTTTCTGCCAGAAAACCCATCCATGTCCCTCTTGTCTAACCTGCCTGCAGGCAGCTGAACAGGATCCCATCATGAGTCCCAGGATGGACTGGGGCCCAGCACAGCATAAGATCTGGCCATGGACTTGTGCCAACAGTTACAGAAAAACATTAGTACTTTGGTTGGGTTCCAGAGTCTCTTTAACATAGGAACTTAGAACATCCTATGGCTCCCCAAGAGCCGACTGGGGCTGACAGAGTGGTACTGGAGCCCAGGTGAGTCATCTCCCTGTTAGCGTGGCATCAACGTAGAAAGCCTGTCTTGTGCCCTGGCTGGCTTGGCATCAGGTTCGGGTCTAGGAGAGGTCACTGTGTAGGGGTGAGCTGTCACCCTCACCATAGCTATCAGCCATCAGCAAGTGACTGTTCTTTCCCATGGAGGTTCTTAATTGCTGACTGGATGGTTTCTACAGTAAAGGACACAAGACAGCCAAGGACAGAACTACCTGGGGCACATCTACTCCTCCCTGGGAGATAAGATTTGGCTCCTAGAATTCGGGACACAGACCATCTGCCCAGGGGCAGAGTCAAATTTTCCTCTGGGGAAGGACTGATCAAGGGAAGGGCCATCATTTAAACACACCCTGGGATGCCTGGGTGGCTCAGTCAGTTAAGCATCCAACTTTGGCTCAGGTCATGATCTCCTGGTTTGTGGGTTTGAGCCCCACATCAGGCTCTGTGCTGACAGGGCGGAGCCTGGAGCCTGATTCGGATTCTGTGTCTCCCTCTCTCTCTCTCTCTGTCCCTCTCCCACTTGTGCTCTGTCTCTCACAAATAAACATTAAAAAAATCATTAAAAAGTAACAAAAAATCAAAACATACTGTGGAAGTTCTCTGGTAATCCACTCAGTAGACTGGGGAGAGCCTTGTTTTCCAAAACACAGCATACAAACAAATGCTCTGAGAGTATACGTAGATGACTTTGGAGGGAACTCAAAAGGAACCTTTAAATTGTATTTTAGTATTTTAAGTTTTATGTTTTTAATTTTATATTTATATTCAATAGTTCAATATTTAATATTTAACTAATAGCTTAACATTTTAATATAGTTTAATAGTTTAATATTTAAATTTTATATATTTTTATTTATTTTTATTTAATCGTTTAATATTTAATCATTTAACTATTGAATAATAGTTTAATTCTTAATGTTTTGCGGAAAAAAAAAATCTAACCAGCATGTGATTCCTTGCTTGTGATTTCACCAATATTATCCCACGGGATAGCGTTTCTCATCGTCGTCATTACTGACCTTTTATACCAGCTCGTTCTCTGTGTGGGGGGCGGGGGAGGGCTGGCCCGGGTGCTGCCCAAAGTTTAGCAGCATCCCTGGAGTCTACCTCCCCACCTGCTACCCTGGTGTATTCACCTCCCCACCCCAAGGTGAGAAAATAAAAAATTGTCTTCAGACATTGTCGTACGTCCTCTGGAGGTCAAAGATCTCCTTGACTGAGCACAATTAGCTTAGAGTAAATCCACTTCTGAAAGTACATTAGGTTGATTTAAGGCCAATGTACTTCTAGGGGACTTGGAACAGGTGTGATTCACATGGGGCAAACACGGCTAAGGTGAGAGGTCACTGGCAGAAGTTTCAGAGGAACCAGAACAGAGGATGGCCCACAAGGGCCAGAGAACGGGGTCCTTATCCCCCAAGTCACATGCTCTTTCCCACCTGCCCTGTTGTTGTGTCATTCCTGAAGTCGACAGAACTCAACATACATGTAGGAAAGAGAAGGCAGAGGACTCCACTTTGCCCATCGTGTGTGGCCCTCCTGATCAGGTAAGGAGAAGCTGGGCGGGGGGGTGGGGGGGTGGGGGAGGGCCTTCATTCCCCTAGGGGAGACTGAGGCAGAGACATCGGTGAGAACAGGGACCCATGGAGGAGGCTGGAGAGGGAGACAGGCAGGTGGATCTTGCCAGACAACTCCAGAAACAGCCACAGCGCTGCTCCATAGCCTTGCAATGTTCCAGCAGGCTTGCCTGTCTTGGGCAGACAGGGCTCTGGATGCAGTCCATCTGGTCTCCTCTCTGTGTGACCAACCCTCAGAGCCCAGGAAACGATCAATCCAAAGATAGCTCCCCTTAAAGCCCAGGCGGAAAGGCAACAGTCTATTGGTTTCAAAAGCTACCTCACCAGTACTTAATACATACTGACAACTTCATGGACACCATTTTCTGCTGTGCTCACAACGCCGCAAGGTAGGCACTACCACCATGGGAATATTCCAGGTGGCAGGAGGGAGACTGACAGGCGACGTCACTTTTCAGGCCCTGAAGATGAGTACACGGATACGAGGGTACACACGTGCATGCACACACAATCGGCTGGCACGTGTCCCCACCTGCGCGTGCTTGCGCATATCCCAATAGGCAAGAGGACGGTCTGATGTGCCTGCCCAGCTTTCCTGAGCCTAGAGGGTGCACCAAGCCCCCTGAAGAGTTGAAACAGGTAAGTGAGAAAAATCAGGGGAAGGTACTGACCTGTGTCTCCAGGGTGATCGGTGGACTTGGATGAGGGTCCTGCAGGGAGAGAGGAGAAAACACAGGTAAGTGATGGGGGGGGAAACTGAGCCTACTAACCCAGTTCACATTTTCCAACAAAGCTACATCTCTTCAGTGCCTAACAAGCCCACAGGGAGGGCTACCCAAATGTCTTCCCCATTCCACAACTCATGAGAAGAGCTTGACCCAATCCCCAATCTCCCCCTAACTTCTTCCCACACCCAGATGACTAAGGAGGTTCAAGTTTCTCACTGACAGGTTAAGGGGACACCTGCCACGGAGATCATGCGAATGTGCAAGTGTAAGGAAATAGGAAAGAAAGCACTCTTGCTCCTTCTCTCAAAGTGTGTTCAAATCCTCTACATGGAGAGAATGGACCTCTGAGAAGATTAGAAGCACACCTCAAGGAACACAGAGTCCAGATGAGGGGGCAAGGCCACCAATCTGTGCCTGGTCTTACAAAAAATGAGGGAAGGAACAGACAGAAAAAGAAGAGCTTAATTCCTCGTTTTCACAGCACATTCCAATGGGCTGGGGAAGAGCCTTTTCAGGATAGCAAAGGCCAGAGAAAAGTCCTATTCATTCACTCTCCACAAAAGCCAATTGACTGGAAAGGCTTGGTGGTCATGTCGCGGGTCATTAAACATGAACTCTTTAGGTGGGGGGCAGGGTGGGTCGAGAGGCGGGAGGGATGGGTGAGGAGGAGGCAGGGTTTTTCAGCAAGTGGTTTCCAAGGAAAACAGGAAACCCAGCACATAAAGACTATTTTTGTCTGCACTGTGTCGGCTCTGAACTTAACCACCCTGGATTCAGGATTCTGGTAAAGCAACCTCAAGCTGCCTCTTACAGAGAATGGGCTTGATTTTAGGGCCCCGAGGGACAAACTCAGTTTGGAAGCGTTGCTTTAGGCAAGAGATTTTCCAGCACTGGCTTCTAGGAAGCCATGCAATTGAGCACCCCCTGGCCTAGTCGGTGAATAAGAAACAAGTATAGGGATTATGCTGTATTTGTCCTTCTGTGGTCTGACTTGGCTCACTCTACGTAACATCCTTAAGGTTCATCCTTGTTGTCACATAAGGCTGAGTAACAGTGCACTATACGCATTCACCACATCTTGATCCATTCACCCAAAACAGATGTTTACCCTTTTTCCCTATCTTGGCTGTTGTATGGCGTCAACGAGCAAGGGCACCCAAGTGTCATGATTCCACTCCCATGAGGCATCTCCAATAGTCAAATTCACAGAAACAGACAGTGGAAGGGTGGGTGTCAGGTGGGCTGGGGGCAAGGAATGGGAAGTTGCTATTCAACAGGTGTCAAGTTTCATTCATGCAAGATGTAGAAACCCTGGCATTCAGCTGTGTGACATTGTGGTTATAGTGAACAAAATTTTAGGTGTATACTGCAGTGTTCACAGAGTACAACTCCTGTTGTGTTCTTACCACAATTAGAAAAGAAAAAACTGTGGCAAAATTTTCAACCCCTACCCTAGGGGAATGGTCACTTGCTTTCTTAATGATTCTGCTGTGGTATCTTTATAACGATGCCAAAGTAACCCTGAGCTCTGGTCTGTTCTGAGTTTTCTTTCAAGATGAAGGGTTCCTTTCCCCACCCACCCCACCCCCACCCCAGATCCTAGCTCTGAATCCAGTCCCCAGCATTTCTCCAAGGCTACGGCTCCAAGCTGACCACCAGGCAAACAGCTCACTCCAATTTCCACATTCTACCCAGGCACAGAATATTCCTCAGACCCAGGAAGATACTGAGGGGAATACTCCTCCCCCTCTCTGGACACTGCAGCCTTGTCCTTCAAGCCTTGAAAGTATTTTAGAAGCTCTCTCTTTAAACCCTTACCTAGCTCCCTCCCAAGGGTGAGGAGGGGCCGCTATATGGGTGAGAACCTTGGCTGAGGCATTTTTGAGTGAGCAGCCTCTGTGTTTTAGCCATTCCTCACGGGGCTCCCCCTGACCAGCCTCTTCATCCTCACACACAGGGAGTGGCAACCCTGTTCTTCCATTTTCCCTGTGTCAGGCACACTGGACAGGACCCACTTTTGTCTTTGGGAGACAAGGCTCTCCTCCTGGTCTATGACAGGGTGGGACTCCGGCCTCAGGCATGCTGCTTTGTGGGTGAGGGCATGCCACATTACTCTTCAACTCCGAGTCAGCCTGTGTGTCTCTCCCAAAGTTCAGTTTCTGCCATCTCGATTTGGCCAGAAGATAAGAAGCTGCCTCTCAGATTCCAACATGAGCCTCATTCTCAAAGCCAGGTCACAGTGAAGAACCACACTGGGGTGTTGGGTGTGTGCCCAGATTAATTAAGTTGTACTTCTCAGCCCATTTGGCTATTGTTTGGGGCTTATGCTTCACTGTTCAGAATCCTGAAGGGGTGGAGAGGGGAGAATGCCATCCTGAACCCCTAAGAACAACTTCCCTGAAAACGATCGTCCTTAGCAAACCACAGAAAACTCTGTCAACTTGTCAACTGTACTGACAAAACCCAAAGCTGATCCTTAGATTCTGGTAGAGCACCGGCTCTTTACTTGGAATTCCAAGATCAGAAACCCTCCCAGCACATGGTCAGGGGCCAGTATTATCTACTCAGCATGTTAATGACCTAGCCAGGAAGCAGACAGAGTACTCCCAAGCAGCCATGTTATTAACACTTAGGATTCACTTGCCAATAAAAATTCAATCTCCTCCCTCTGTGCACACTCAAAACCTAAGCTTCTCCCTACAGAAGCTCCATCCAGAAGATTCCAGGTATGGCAATATATCTGTGAGGTCTCCCTTTCAGCAACATCCTCCTTAATTGGAAAGGCTAACGAAGTGGAACCGGGTCAATGATGCTGTCTGCCTAATCCATCGTGTCTGTCTAAACTGGGACTCTTTGGTTTACAGTAGAGTAAATTCCTGTCTGTCAGGGGAAAGGCTCCTGGAGACCAAAGGGGAATTTGCAACATGCTCGGATGCTACAGTGGAGTGCTTTTAGAATCTTAATGTGGATACTGGGGCTACGGAACTGCCTGAAGCAAGGGAAGCCCTTTCATATCATCTATTGCAATGACTAAATTGGGGAAGTCAAATAGGGAACCAGGCAGACAGATTTAGTGGCCTGCATTCTTCACCACTCCCTGTATCCACGCCCTCTAGTCACATGACTTTCCATTTCTTTGCTGAGTGTTCTGCCCCATCCCTTGACCTTGGGCTTGCCATTTTGATGTGTTTCATCCAAGGGGAGATTAACAGGACCTAAGCAGAAGCTTGAAATATGCTTGTGTGATTGAAGATGATCTCTTGTGCTTTTGCTACCCCCACCAGAACATGCCCCAGGTAACCTGCTGGTGCAAGGAGGAGGACACACACAGGGAACAAACCTATATGCAACCTGCAGCTTGAAGCCCACCCCAGCCTTGAACAGCCAACCTTCAGACACATACATAATACATGCTTGTTGTTGAAAGCCACACAGTTCAGGGTGCTTTGTTATACAGCCATCATTGTGGTAATAACTAACTGATACACTTTCTGAAGATTGATCTTAATAGAACAAAAACATAATGGACAGTCCAGCCTTGGAAAGAAAATGCTATCTACTCTCCCCAAGTATCCAAACAAACCTCAGGAACCTGAACTAACTACCATTTATAGCTATGATTTAGGACCTACTATGTGCCACACTCCACATGAGCTGTAGGTTATACCAAGCAAAGGACATTCTCAACCACCAAGACCTCATACCGTATAGGAGGTCACTTTCATCTCTTTGCCAAATGGACCAGTCCCTCCAAATTTACTCCAATGCCATGACAAACAATGGTAACAGGATTTCTCAGAATCCTCTTGCCCTGAGATAATTACCATTTTCATTTCTCCAGCTTATTTTAAACTTTAACCCATGGGCCTATTAGTTGACCCATGTTTCCAACAATCATCAATACCAGTAAGAACTAGTAAGTGATAACTAATACCTGGAGTTCTTACCACGTTTCAGACACTGGCTTACCTTCTAGACATGTATCATTCCACTGACCCCTTGTAACAAACCTAGGAGATAGAGACCTCCATGATGCTCATTACCAAAATGAGCCAACTGATGACCAGAGAAATTGAGTGACGTGCCCAAGGTTACACAGACAGTACTGAAGCCTGGACTGGACACCAGGGCCCTGTACTTGAGAAACCTGTGCTCCGTTATTTTATACTAGTTCCACTGGAGAACACAATCCCCCATCAGGAAAAAATCATCTTGCAACCTGGATGAGGTCTACTAAAAGAAAGAACATGCACAGCAAATCAACAGTAACACTTTAACCACTATTAGCATCCTTTTTTTTAAAAAAGGTAGTGGACACGGTTGATGGAAATTAGCACACGTGTCATGACTAAAAATAAAACACAGCCACTTTGCCACAGCGGGGCACCAAATCCATCCACACATATTTACCGAGTCCCGACTCAGTAGCTAGCACCATGTCTGGTGGGCACCAGGAGGGAGACAGAAAGGAGTTTAAAGGGACTCTGTGTACACTTCTATTCCCAAAGCTAACGGTTTAAATAATAGGCAGAAGTCTGATTACAGATCCTGGAGAAATGAAACTCAGTCTCACTTCAAGACCAGGAAGCCAGGCTCAGAAACTTTGGAGCTCAGCAAGCCCAAAAGCCTAATTTTAACAAGCAATTAGACTTTCATGAAGAAAATAGGAGGAGACATTTCATGATCATTCCATACGTGCCTCAAACGTTTTGGGCTCCCCTGGCCGGCGGTGAGCCTTGAGCTTAGCCTCAGCCATTGGAAAGTGTGTTCCCTTCCTGTGCTTTGAGTATCTCCTAAGATAGTGTTTGCTCTTGGGTACTAAGCAATGGCTTTGGTGTGGAGGCAACAATACTGTGACTCAAGTCTTCAGAGCCAGATTTCCCCATCGGGGCCATCAAGTCAGCAGAGCTATAGGCACCAGACCCTGCAGTACAATCTCTGCACGGACACACCCAGGAGAACACTTCAGAAGGCTGGTGTGGCACTGTCTTTCCGAGAGCCCTCTGGGGGACAGAAATAGAAGCCTCCCCCATTAGGAGTTTGTGCTTTACCAAACACCAGGTACCTCAGAAAATGCAGGGAGCTGTTTATAGGATCAGAGATTAAAACACACAAAATCTCACCAACAGCGTTCCTGCCTGCTGGAGACCACCAAGCAAGACCATCAAGTGCAAGGGGAATTCGGATGCCAAGCCAAGGACCCAAAAGGATGCTGTCACTTGTAACAAGGGACTGTATGGGGCAAAGAAGGAAAATGCAGTGGAAGAGTGCAGGTTCGGGGTCAGACCGTCAGCTGAAATCACACGACACCACTGATTAGTCTGCTTGGCCCATGTGCCAGACATGTTTATTTTTACAGTTCTGGAGGCTGGAAATCCAAGATCCAGGAACCAAGAGAGTTGCTGTCTGCTGAGGCCTTTCTCCTCAACTCACCAACACCCATCTTCTCACTGTGTCTTCACATGTTCTACCCTCCATGCCTGAGCCTCTCTGGTGTCTCCTTGTGCATCGAAAATTTCCTCCTCTTATAAGGACACCAGTCAGAATGATTAGAGAGCCCAGCCTTCAGGCCTGATATTAACTTCATTACCTCTGTCAAGGCCCGGTCTCCAAACCTTCACATTCTGAGGTGCTGGGGTTTGGCGATTCAGCAGATTAACAACCACTTAGTAGATTTGGGACCTCAGGCAAACTACTTAGTTTCTGTGAGCTTAACTTTTCTCAACCACACCCTGTGAATAGGTGGGACTGTATTCTCCAACAGAGCTACTGCAAGGAAGGAAGGAAAGGACAGTCTAGGACTGTTTTCGAAGTTAAAGGGGACACAAACAAATAAGGACACTAGCTTAAGAGGTGGAAATCTGGACTGTTCATGTGTATAGAGAGTCACCTCCTCATCTTGGAAGTGGGCTACCACAGACATTATAGGTGATCATGCATGTTTAATAAAACCAGCTATTTTTAACGTCTGCTGCGTGGTTAGAAGCTCAAAAACAAGGGCACCGGGGTGGCTTCAGTGGGCGTCTGACTCTTGATTTCAGCCCAGGTCACAATCTCAGTTTGTGGGATCAAGCCCTATGTCAAGCTCTGTGCTGACAGCACAGAGCCTGCTTGGGATTCTCTCCCTCACTCTCTGTCTCTCCCCGGCTCACACTCACTCTGTCTCAATCTAAATAAACAAATTTTTAAAAGCTCAAAAATTATCTCCTCTTTGTCATCTTCTTCCAGGCTTTTGAAGGCTAAGACATACCCCCTCCACCCCCAAACCAATCATCCACAATTCTTCTCCACGGCCACTCATAATAGATCCCAGCTGAACCAATCCCATTCGACTGTAGTGAAATGGGCAAATTTAGCCATCTCCTTTCCTTTGTTTATTCTGTGCCAAGCACATGAAATCCTTGCCACTCTGCCAAGGCAGGTATCATGCTCCCCCTTTTACAGATCAGATTAACTGAAACTCAGGGAGGATCGTTTGCCCAGAAACACAGGTCTGATAAGGGTTGGAGCCAGGACTGATGCTTAGGTTTGCAAGTGGCCTGAAACTGGCACCTTCACCAATATCCTGGTGCTTTACAAAACCATGAACTTGGTCAATCAGGATCTCTGGGTCAGGAGCCCAAGAACCTGCGTTTTCATTGAACAGTCTTGGGTGAGTCTTATGCATACTGAAGCTTGACAAGACCTGCACTGTAGCATGGGTAATTCAAGACCGGAAGCATCCGAAGTGACACAGACAGCCAGTGCGAGACCAAGAATAGGACTCCTCCCCTCTGATCCCCAGCCAGTCACCAAGGCTCTGAGGTGTTCATGCAACTCCGATGCTCACATTCTGCATCCACTAGACATTTCCATGATGGGTGTGTGTGTGTTTGAGGGCTTTAACTGACCAGACTTGGTGACTTAGAAACAGAATTTTATTTCTCATAGTCCTGGAGGCAGAGAGGTCCACAATCAAGGTGCTGGTGCATTCAGGGTCTGGCAGGACTTCTTAGTTCATGGACAGCTTTCTTCTTGCTGTGCCGTCACCTAGACGAATGGCTGAGGGAGCGTTCCAGTGTCTTCATTTATAATGGCACTCCTTCCGTTTTTGAGAGCTTTGCCCTCAGCAGCCCCCACCACACTGCGGGTCAGGATTTCAACAAATTAATTTAGGGGGACAAACCATTCCATCCACAGTGGGGTACAAGGTGTTTTCTGCTCCTTCCTCTTTCTCCACTTACATGGTGATGACCTCCTTCTTGCCCCGGAAACCCTGACCATCACCTTCATCTTTCCAGCTTTCTTTCCCCAGGGATAAGTGGCTCCTTTGGACTCCTCAGGATTTGTTCACAGCCATGAAGGTGGTCACACAATGGGACTTTCTCTGCCAGGTGTCCCTCTGGGATTTCACAAGGAGCTTAGCTCATGTGTCCGTGGCTCCTGGGATGAAGGCTGGGGACGTGCATGGCGGGCAACACTGGTCGATGAGGGAGGGATTCCAACAGCACACAAGTCCCCTTGTTCTCTCAGAGAGGCTACATTGGGAATACAGACGCCGGCCAGAATCACACAGCCCTCACCTTGTTGGAAAATGCAAACTCATCTCGAAGAAAGAATGAGCAAACAGAAACCTCACAGAGAGGTCAAGGACACAGGCAGTGCTTTAGAGAGACGGTGGTGCAGAGTTGGGCCCTTTCAACTGGGTGCAATTTCCTTACTCTGTCCTGTCTCTGTGGTCTTCCAAGTTTTAAGAATTTACAGGTCTCTTTACCACTTGGCCTTCCTTCCACAGATTGTAACCCACACCCCGGAACCGAGCCCCAGGACCTCAAAATGAAGTTCGGGGCCTTGGAGTTAGTGAATCACCTTGGAAGCTACAAAAGACCATAGATGCATGAAACTGTGGAAGGACTTCAATGGTTCTCCAGGTGGGTGTGAACACCTGTGAGAATAAACAGTTATCCACTATCTAAACCACACACTTGGTTCTGTGTATGCCTTAAGAGGTTTTGTAATTCTTTGCAAACCACACGGAATTAGAATTCTTCGAACAGTAAGGTTTTGAACACACCTACCTAAAAGAGGAGAGGCTTGTGGTAGGAAGTGTTAACATGGGATGGCCAATTGGTGGCCTCTAGATGATTCGTGCTAGGTGGTATTTTTTGGCCTGTAATATCGATGACAGATTTTTCCTTGTTGCCCATGTTCTAAAACCAGGATAGTTCACATGCAAATCCAGATTTCTCATTTCTCTTTTAAAAAATGAGAGATTTAGGGGTGCCTGGGTGGTTCAGTTTGCTAAGCGTCTGACTTCAGCTCAGGTCATGATCTCATAGTTCATGAGTTCGAGCCCCGTGTCAGACTCTGTGCTGCCAGCTCAGAGCCTGGAGCCTGCTTCAGATTCTGTGTCTCCCTCTCTCTCTGCCCCTCCCCCACTCATGCGGGCACACTCTCTCAAATATAAACAAACATTAAAAAATAATTGAAAATGAGAGATTTACCAACACTGCACGTGTCCCTGCAAGACAGCAAAGCTTCTGGCTGGATCGCTACCTGGTCACTGCCAACAACTGTATCGGTCACCTCCATTCACTAAGGCAATTCGCCTAAGGTCACATGGCTGGTATCAACAATTATTAGAAGAGCAGCTAACATTGGCTCATAGTGAAAACAAAGCGCTGTCCTAAGTGGGTAGTAAGAACCATCTAATTTAAACTTAACAATGTAGGTATTAACAGACCCATTTTACAGACGATGCATTCGAAGCTCAGAGGAGAAAAGAATTCGCTCAAAGTCACTTGTTAGTAAGCGGTAACCTTCCCATCTCCTCGTGTGTGTCTTCAGGCCAGTGACTTGTCACAACGGCAACCATCCTAACAACAACCTTCTCGGAGGGACAAAGTGAAGACCGACTCAGATGGTGGAGCAGAGCCTTGCTCAGTCCTGGTGCACAGTGGGCGAGCCACAAGTGTCAGTTCCTCTGAAGGACAATTACTACCACTCTGTTGTGTTCGGCTTTTCATAGCTCAGACCAGAAACAAGACAGGCCACGTGCCAGGAGAAACCTGAGAAACGCAGCCTCCACCCACCACTGCTGGGCAAGAGGTGCTGGTAGCTGTCTCCAGGGCTCCATGTCCTTCTGAAGCTGGCCACCTGAGCTCCGCGTGGACACAAGCCACATCTCAAGCTCAGCGCGATAATTAGCTTTCTCCTCAGGCACATGCCGTGGCAACTGCCAATTTTGCACTCACTTGCTGTGGTCACCAAAATGGCAGACGGCCCACTGGAGCCAATGCCACTGCGTGTCCTGCAGACACTGTCGCGAGTTCCAGAGAGACTATGCTTTGCTCTACAGCTTCTGGCACCACTGAGTGGGCCTTCTGTCCCACGGGCAAACAGTTCAGGTTTAAGACCCAGAATCCAAGACTGAGCACCAGGAGACTTAGAGGTGGAGGATAGGTGTTCAGTGCCTCCCTGCCAAGTGCCCAAGGTGGCTACTACTAAGCAATTACTCGGCCTCAAAGTTTCAATACGGCCCTCTGGGCAGCCATTACTAACAGATTCTGATTGTCCTAGGAGATGCAAAATTATTTCTGTCCCTGACTTGAATCAAACCCTTCATTTTCTGGTAAGGAAAAGAAGATTCAAGATGGGAAGTGAATGTCCTAAGCGCCACATGCACTTTCTATCAAAACCTGGTCTAGAATCCAAGGTTCTTATTACCAAATCCTGGGTTCATCCCTTTTTGCCAAAGTCATTTTCTATGCTTGTCCCTTCTGCCTTTTCTTCATTTTCTCTTCTTCGGCTCCCACACAAGAGCCTCTAACCAGGACATTTTCTGTTCAAAGGATAGCATATCCCAGCTCTGGGAAAACCAATTCAGCAGTGTTTCAGGTCTGGAGTGTTTCCAGGATGCCACACACAGACCTGCTGATTCAAGCCATGGGGGAAAACTGATCCCAGGATGCTGGGCACAGGGTGATGAAGGGGAGAACTTCACAGTGCTTGCAGAGGGGACACCCCCAACTCCAGGCTGTGCCTTAGAACAGGGGAGCCTCCTTCCTGGGCCGGAAAAAAGATGGCTGGTCGTCGAACATGCAGGAGACAGAGGGTTCCTATGTTCAGAGTCAAGGTCAAAGTCAGGTGGTTTCAGAGCAAAGAGACTCAGGGTCTCCTTCCTGCCTCCTGGCCTTCTCCTAGGTTTCTTAATGTTATCAACGGTGGGGATGACAGTGACAGCACCAATGACGGTGGCCATTAGGACAGCTATTTTCAAAGTCCTCATGAAGCAACACATTTAGCAGTTCATGCACATTATTTCAATAAATCCTCATCCCATCCCCAAGGCCTGGCTGCCACAGGATGGCCATCAAGTCTGGAAACAGATGATTTTATATCATGCTCTTAGAGTGAGAGGCCCCTGATGGCCATGCACATTCACCTCTGTTGCCAGAGTACGGACACCCTGTGGTACTGTTGCCAATTTACAGAGGAGAAAACAGAGGCTCAGAGAGGTTACATGAGTTTCCCAGAAGCCACAGAGATTGGCCCACTGAACCTTCTAATCCTCATAGACGTTAGGAAAAAAAAAAGTAACCAGAACCCTCAGATGTGGTGTGGTTTGACTTAAACGATACACAGCGCTTTTTCCATTTTTTTTTTTCTACTAGTTGCCAACCCCCAAAGATTGGGCGATTTCAGAACATCCAGATTTATGGCTTTCCTTAGAATGTCCAAAGATCTGGCCAAGTGGGCATGCTGGTTGGCATGGCTGAACTGGAGAAAGTTGCTACTTCCTTAAGGTAGGTACACACCCTCCTCTAAGCTACGGCCCTGCCCCACCCACCTGGGCAAGCCCGAGTTGGTGACCACCCACCCCCCCATCTCTTTGCCACCAGGGTTTATCGCTGTGCCATTTTACACACTCAATGGTTGATTCATCAGGACCCCACCCTCACTTCCAGTCCCAAGAAAGCAACGTTTGGGATGCCTTCACCTAAAAAGGATCAAAGTTCTACTAATCCACAGTAAGTTCAACACTATGGTTTATTCATTTACAAGCCTCTACCTGGAGCTCAATAGCTTTGATTTTTCCTGGGGTGGTGGGATCACACAGGGAGGTGGTGATGGGGACGCTTCAGTGCAGAGCACAGAACAGGAAGAGGTTATTAGCACCACTGTTTTCTGGCTTCCTGCGTAGCCATCGCACGCAGCTGCCTCTGAACTGGCTGTTTGTTCCTAGCTGTCCCGGAAGGAAGCGCGCTCATCACCCACGACAACAGAATTGGCCCTAGGAACCGAGAACGTGCGCAGGGGCTCCGAGTCCCAGCTCTCCTTCTGTATGGAGCAACCCCAGAGCTGCCCAGACAGGAAAATGGGAAGAAAGCACAGCCTGGGATACAGCATCCTGTAGCCCACTGACAAAGCCCCAGATGGGGGACAGGGAAAAGGAGGAGGAGGCCAGAGGAAGGGGGTTCAGCAGGGCACATGGACTGTGTACAATGAGCTCCTTTCATCAGTGAATAGAGGACTCTCCTCAACTCAGTCTCAATGGCTTTGTTTCTTAAACGACCCATTCTACACCCAGAAAGCCAAATTTGCCAGACCCTGTGCCAAGGTCAGGCAAGAGCCTGAGACCCCCAAGCAAGCTGCTAATCAGCACCCAGGAGACAACCACAGTGCCCAGTGCCATTTGGCTGACCTGAAGTCTACAAAGATCCCCTTTTATTTTTATGCTTTTCTGCAGTGGTGTTGGGCACTCGGGGTGGGGGGGGGGCTCACTCACACGTATGACATGTTTGGCATAACTGTAGGATCTATTCAGGGTAATAAGTGTTTCCTTCCCACAAACTTCATTGAGACCTCTGCACAGAGGGGGCAGGGCAGGACGAGAAAGGACTGGAGAAGAGGCCAGTTCAAGTCTGCAGTCTCAAGTTGACCCGATTCACGATGTGGGAATAGTCACTGCTGATGACCAAGCAGGAGCCCCTGTGTTGCAGGCACACTGAGAGCCTCATCTTCAGAGATTTATTGCACAGGTAGCAAAGAGCCAACTGGGGGCCTATGGACCAGGATTCAGTTCAGACATGTTTTGTTTACCCTGTACATTATTTTTTTTTTTTAATTTTTTTTTTCAACGTTTTTTATTTATTTTTGGGACAGAGAGAGACAGAGCATGAACGGGGGAGGGGCAGAGAGAGAGGGAGACACAGAATCGGAAACAGGCTCCAGGCTCCGAGCCATCAGCCCTGAGCCTGACGCGGGGCTCGAACTCATGGACCACGAGATCGTGACCTGGCTGAAGTCGGACGCCTAACCGACTGCGCCACCCAGGCGCCCCAACCCTGTACATTATTTTCAAAAGCAAACTGTTAAATAACATGCCAACACTTAATATTTGGGAGGTCCCACGTAAAACTGCAAAGTCCTGGCATTTCTTAGAAAACTCTAAGACTTGGAAACACAAATCCATCACCTCCCTAAGGTACCAGTAGTATGGATCTGGGAAGCAGCTGTCTCCCTTAGAAGGGGCATGTGCCCTCCAGGCTACCCAGCCCGCAGACAGGCTTCCCTTATGAAGGAGGCCTGGCGGCTGCTATGGGCCCTCAACTCCGAGATCTGATTTATTAAGTCTCAACACTCTCAACGGTGGCCCTGGGATGACAGATAAATACAGAATATGTATCATAGACTGGTCTTAAGGCCAACTTGGCTACAAAATCCAAGGACAGTTTGACCTAAGAAGCACAGATGAACACACATCCGAGACACTGCATCTGCAGCTGAGTCCCCTCATCCGGTAGAGGTGAGGGTCCCCTTCCCGGCTAGCTACTATTTTAACAACTTGTCCTGCTTTCCCAAGACCACGGACTACCTTCTTTGTACGCATATCTGAAGTCCTGTGGCTATCAACCTAGACAGCACTCTCATTTTCACTGAGCCCACACTAACTGTACCTGAAGCCACACAGGGTTGGGATTTAAAAGATGAATCCTCAGAACCCGGCCAAATTAGGAGTTGCAGGAGGTTTTCCTGAGGTCAAGTGCCTGCTGCAAAGATGAGCCTTGGGCATCAAAGACCGAGTAGAAAGCACATGAACTCAACCGACTGGCCACCATGTGAGATAAAGAAACAGAGAGGTTCCTCCATGTGGCATATGTAGCTTATCTGGCAAGCTGTGGTTTCCTGGGAAGTTATTACCTACACCGACATCATAAAATGCAAGCAAGTTCCCAATTTAGCCAAGGCTACAAAAGCTCAACACAAACAGGGCAGGCCCCTCAGTGGCGGCAGGTACAGCGTATTTTATTACAGCTTTTCTAGGTCCAAGAAGGTGGGTTGACATTTACTTCATCTGCTTCTGTCCTATGTAGCCAAGACCGTTATTCTTCAAGCTCTGTATACGACTGAGTCTGTGTGTGTGTTCGTGCATACATGCGTACACGCAAACATCTGTGAGCATTCACTTGCATGAACACGTGGTCTCTTCCGCTTGAAGCCTTCCCAAAAGCTGCCGTGAGATTTCTAAGTTTTGTTTGCCTGCTACCCCTAATTTTGGGGAATTGCCTCTAAGTCACCCCACTCCTAGTACTAATTTCCAATGTCCACTTTGCCAAGGGAGGGAGGGCCATGGCAGCAGAGATCCCACTCCGCAGACTTCTTTCTGAGCTGTGAGGTGAGGAAGAGGGAAAGCATGCAGTATTTTATTTCTGCACTTTGCATTTAGTTATAATTATTCATGCAGGAGCATCGTTAAACACCAAAAGGGGGAAATATTACAGTTGCTGATTTCACACGCTAACTGTATTTACATGCTAACAGCATTTCTCAGGGACAATTATCTTATTACTAGTGCACTAATCTTTTCAATCTTTCCAACACAGTTTACAGCTGTAGACTTCAAAAATTAAGGCTAATTAAGACCCTGTTTTTCAGCAGGTATGGTGAACCACTTATACATTTTAACTGAATCAAAGACCATCAGTATCAGGACAGAGTTTGAAGGGGGTGGGGATGGGGGGGCATACAGTGTCACAGGCAGAGAGAAGAGGCTGTGTACCTTCCATTAATTGGAGGGCTGCAACTCTCCCAATGGATTCTAGAACCCAGTAGACAAATTCCGTCAATCGACAGACCTGTAGGTATCAGGACCAAGGACAGCTGGCTTGGCCCATTCAAGGGTCAAGTGAGTATTTTCCATTTGATTACCTATTTCCATTCTTCAGTGGCTGAGAAGATGGACTCCTGTACCAGTCCACCTGTATTCAAACGCTGGCTTGGCGGCTTACTCTGCTTATCCTTCAACAAGCTACTTAACCTGATGATGCCTTGGTTTCCCCAAATGAAACCAGAGCATTAGTAACACCCGCCACTGAAGCCTGTGCTCAGGACTGACTGAATTCACATTTGTAAAACACTTGGAATCATGTCTGGTTCACAATCATCATCAAATAAGTATTTTTTCCAAAAGTGCGGGCTATAAGAACTAATCACTGGAGGCTGTAACATACCTCAACAACATCTGTTTTCTAACACATTCTTGACCTCATGCAATCTCACTGCATTATGAGCCATTTGAGAACTACTAATATATAATCATCGCTGTATTTATTGTGTCTGTGAGCAATGCATTCTCCAATTACTTGTCCTGGTATCTCATTAGCTGCCATATAAAACCAGCACCTTGGATCATCCGTGGTATTTTTTTGTTTTGTTTTAAATCACAGAGAAGCAGACCTCTCCCTGAAAAGCTGTCATGGGAACGCAGATTTGAGGCCCAACTCCTCAGACCTCAAGCACGCTTCCAACCATCTAATTACTGCATATGAGGAGCTGCTGATCCGTTTCTCGCTGTACTGGGACTGCTGAGTTTCCTCAAGCACCTGCTGTGTGCTTCGACCTGGGCTTGGCCATCTACAACCCCATCTTTTAAGCTGTCACACCCATCCTCCAAGTAGGCACTGTGAAATGGAGAATGTGGAGAAGGTAACGCTGCCCCCGTTTGACAGATGAGGAGATGGAGGCTTCAAACAACTCGTCTCTGATCGCTCAAGTTGCTAACCAAACCAAGTTGTGAAGTGCCTCTCACAATTAACCTTCTCTCCTTCCCCGTTTTCTTAAGCTGGCTGGGTCCATCTGTCAAGGTGATTACTGCCACTAACAGAATGAATGGTAACAACCACCACCAGCACCAACATATGCTACCTGCCAGGCACTATTCTAAGCCACTGACTATCCTATAAAGTCACTGACTATTATTAGCCTCTATTTCACAGATGAGGAAACTGGGCTCAAAGGGGTTCTAGGAGATGCCCAAAGCCACACAGCTACAAAGTGCTGGAGCCAGAATTTAATCAAATTCAGGCTCCAGAGGCCCTGCCCCTCAACACTCTGAAATATAGCCTCTCATAAATCCTGTGGAATTCAACAACTGTCACCCTTTCAATAAACACCTAGGGTGCAACAAGCTGGATGGAATAGGGGTGAATGGATTCAGTCACCATCTATCAAACAAGGATGACAAAATTCATGACTTAGTTCTGTTTGTGAGAAATGCCATCCAAGAGGAGGATGTGGGGAGGACATCAAACATAGGAACTTCAACCAAGTCAGGCAATGAAGACGATTCTTTCAGGGAGTAACAATTAACATGGGCTTCAGGGGCTCTTGGGTGGCTCAGTGGTTTAAATCTCTAACCCCTGATTTTGGCTCAGATCATGATCTCACGGTTCGTGAGTGCAAACCCCCCATCAGGGCCTGCACTTACAGTGCAGAACCTGCTTGGGATTCTCTCCCCCCTTCTCTCTCTGCCCCTCCCCCACTCACATACACTCTCCCTCTCACAATAAATCAAAGTAAAATAAAGTAAAATAGAATGGGCTTCAAAGAATAAACAAGGGTCAACTCACTTGAGATGGGAAAGCCCATAAGCATTTTAGGCACGAAGTACAGCATTAGCAACGCTTTTAAGCAACAAAGAGAGGCAGCCCAATCCTAGCATGTGGAGGGGTGAGGGGCTTAAGGGGACACAGGAGGACCTGGTCAAAGGGCCGGGCCGGGCCAGGCAGTCCCTGTGGGTTCCAAGGAATTTGGATTTCATCCCAAGAGCAGCAGAAAATGATGGAGAAGGTTCATGTGGGGAGTGACGGGACTCCTCCCTAGAAGCCAGCTTTCCCTCCCACGTCCTAGATCATTGTTAAATGGCTTTACACAATCAGATGTAAAGGTACCTCGGAAAACCTGTTCAGTGGACCAACACAGTTAAAGTTTTCAAGATGAACTTCAAGTGGTTTCTACTTCACATTTTTAGGGATCATAACACATCCCACACTGTCTAAGCCATAGGTTGCTACTACCTACCAAGCTTTACAAGTGATTTAATCCTCATTGTTATAGACCATGGGGGGGGAGGGGAAATCAAGAAATGGCATGTTGCAGCATATTCAAGTCTGAAGTATCTTCTGTCTAAAAAAAAAAAAAAATCTAAGACAAAAAAAAAAAAATCAATCGCAGACAAACGTCAATTTGCAGCTCTGAAGTTCTATGGCTTATGAAAATGCCAGGGGCATTTATATATTGAAAAAGATGAATGGCAACCCCCCAACATGCATACACGCACACAATCAAACTATATCCTATGTCCTGTCAGTTCCCTTTTACTGACTGCTACTGTGTGCTCTGTGTTTATTTCAACTTGATAGCTCATGTGACCCCCATTCAGTTCGCGTCAAACTGAGGACATGGGTGTCCAATACTAAAATCAGGATGTCCCAAACGAGGACAAATAGGTCTCTCTAGCCACAACAACCACAGGTATTATAAAGAAAACATGGGCTCCAAGAAGTAAAGTTATTATCATCACATGGTACATAAGGACTGGGGACCAAGGTTTAATCCTGTGGGCAAAGACAGCCAGCCTTCTACCTGCCCTGGAGAAGGACTTTGAAAACCACTTGGTTGGCTCATTGTCCCCCTCCTCCAAGCCTCTCAAGACCTCGACCTGACTCACATCCTAATGGGGAAGGTCTTTGTGGGAAGAAAGCTGTGATCCCATTCCAGGGGTTCATCCTTTCCATAGCCCTCTGTTCCAAAGATAACCAGAATACTCAGGGACCCCCCAAGACCCATACACCCTAACCCTAACCCCTACTTTCTTTTTCTGGCTTCACCATGTGATGCGTGCGAGTTTTGAGTATTTGAGCACTTCAACTCACCCTAGGACGATCTCACCTAGAAGTGCCGGCCAGACAAACAGCTCTGAATCAGAGCTGAATCAGGTGCAAGGCATGCAAAAGAAATTCCTGGCTTCGGCTGAGTTCTAGAACCGAAGAGCTACAAAGAACCTGGAGACTGTCACACCCACGTATGCTCACTGCACAGCCAGAAAACACTGGGGCTCAAAAGAACAGAGTATTTGCATCGTGCTTTTTCTCCTTTGCCATTTTCTCGTAGTTGAAGGAAAACAGTCAAACACGGACACTCACAGGTGAGGGGTTTTTACCTCCCTAGGCATGCCAGACAGCTGACACTCAATAGATTTTCAGTGAATGGATGGCATCAGCAAGCATTTGCCAGGCACAGCATGAGAGGGACAGTGTGTGGGGGGAGAGGGGCAGGGACACTGTGGTTCCCACACCAAATGGGTGCTCGCTTGTTGCAAAATACGTTTTTTTTAAACAAAGATAACCATTTTAATATAATCACCTCTGTAATTTTGATTAGATCTACTGGGTTTGTTTAAGAGTCCAAGCCCTTAAGGGGAAATCCGCTTAAGGTTTTCTTCTGCCAGATCACCAGAAAGAAGCCGTTTTCCAAAAGGTGGCCCTTCGGTGAAGCTGCCCACGTAACTGAACCTAAAATCCTAGACCATATTTCAGTAAAATGCCTCCTTCTAAGGAGGTCATTTGTGGGAATCTTTCCTTTCCTTCAAAAAAGGCAACAATGGCTGCCACTGATTAATCATCGATTACGGGCCAGGTACTTCTTTGGCTCTAACTCATTAAAACTCTCATTCTTACCTTCAGGACAACACTGTGAGGCAGAGAGCCCCAGTTCACAGCTGACAAAAGTGAGGCTAAAAGTTCAATGACTGCTCCAGTGACACAGAGCTCTTGGGAGGCAGAGCTGAGATTTGAACTGGGTCTTACTTCAAAGTCTAAGCTCTTTAATGTTTATTTGAGAGACAAAGAAAGAGAGAGAGAGAGAGAGAGAGCACGAGAGCAAAGGAGACAGAGCATCTGAAGCAGGCTCTATGCTGACAGCAGCAAGCCCGATGTGGGGCTCGTACCCACGAACCTGTGAGCTCATGACCTGAACTGAAATGGGACGCTCAACCGTCTGAGCCACCAGGCGCCCCAAAAGTCTAAGCTCTTTCCTACGACGTCCTACTAACCTCTGATTAAAGCCGACCACTCCTTTCTTGTTACATTTTTCCATGCACAGAACTCTCCAAGGAGCTCAATTTTTACAAGCAGTACAAAACAAGGAATCAGGAAACCTCTGTCCGTTCTCAGCTTTATCACAACCAATGCACCATTCTAAGTGCGCTCCAAAGTGACTAAGTCTTCACTGCTTCATCCGTTCAGTGGGTACAGCTCCCAACCACTTCTGCAAACTGTTGCCAGAAACCAAGTGGAATGCAGCCAAAAGCGTACCTTCTAGAGCTAGAACTGTCAGAGGCCAGTGGCTCTTCCCGCGGGAGGTCTGTCTTAACGATCTTACAAACGCTCCCCTGGGCAGGCAGCCCGACACACTACGTTCTGCCCCGAGGAGTTACCTCCTAAAATAAACCCCGCTGACTTTAGTTAGCTCACCATGGACTATATATAGAAGAAAATACTCAAAAGGTTCCATCTGGCAGCAGCTTCGCCCAGGCTCAGCCCAAACGGCTAATTTCTAACACAACCTGCAACACCTGACAGGCAGCTTTAACTCAGGTCAGTTGAGAGATGGGAAACCCCTGTGGGGTTAGCGCAGTCTGTCAGGGCATCGAGGCCCCGGGGCTTCTGAGCAAACTATTACCACAGGAAAATGTGAGCTCATCCCAAGGAGGGTGCCACAGAGAAATCAGACAGGGGGCAGTGGGGAGGGGTCATCAGCCATCCAATTGTGCATTTTGAATATGTGCAATTTATCATGAGTCAACCATTCCCCAATAAAGCTGGACAGCACAGGTTTGGGAAAACTAATGCCATTCAGCTTTAAGAGAGAATGAGGGGCCTCCGGGTGGCTGAGGCAATTAAGCATCTGACTCTTGGTTTCGGCTCAGGTCATGATCTCTCGCGGTTTGTGAGTTTGAGCCCTTAGTCTGGGCTCTGTGCTGGTGGGGCGGAGCCTGCTTGGGAGTCTCTCTCACCCTCTCTCTGCCCCTCCCCCACTCACACTGTCTCTGTCTCTCTCAAATAAATAAAATAAAACTTTAAAAAAGAGAATTAGTAAAAGGCAATACCAAAATAAAATAGAGATCTGGGTTAGAAAATTGCTAACCTTTTGGCTCTGGCAGTCCATGAAATTACGGTTCTAAGTCCAGGCAAACACTATAGAAGGAAGATCAAAGACTTCTAGGAATTAATCTATTTACTCAACTAATAATGACTGCAGCTGTCATTTCCTGAGCTCTTGCAGCATGCCAGGCACCAGGCATGGTTTGCCATAACCATTATCTCATACTTCCCCACAGCCACCCTGTGAAGCAGTCACTGGTATTCTTCCCATTGGACGGATGAGGAGACTGAGGCACAATGAGGTCATCTCTCCAGAATTCGGACCAGGTCATTTCAGAATTCGTGCTCCTACTCACTGTGCCAAGCCCCTCCCCTGAATTATTACTGAGCACCTAATATGTGCTAGGCACTCTCTCAGTCTGGATTTGTAGCAATAGGGGTCACTTTGAAAAAAAATTTTTTTAATGTTTATTTATTTTTGAGAGAGAGAGAGAGCGCGGGCACAAGAGGAGGAAAGGGCAGAGACAGAGAGGGAGACCCAGAACCTGAAGCAGACTCCAGGCTCCGAGCTGTCAGCACAGAGCCTGATGCGGGGCTCAAACCCACAAGCCGTGAGATCATGACCTGAGCTGAAGTTAGACGCTTAACTGACTGAGCCAGCCAGACGCCCCAACCATGAGGTCCCAGGAAGGGGCAGATAAAAATGTGGGTCCTGGCACACTGTCTCCTCTGGGGTGTGCAGACACACACAGAGCTCCCCCAAGGGCTCACTTCAGCAAGAGGTGTTTTAAGGTCCTAGAGACTGTCGAAGCCAAGATGGCCCCAGAGGATTTTCTATGATGGTAGAAATGTTCTGTATCTGTGCTGCCCACTAGCCACATGTGGCTGCTGATTGCTTGAGATGTGGTGGGTGCCACTGTGGAACTGAATTTCTAACTCTTGTTGGTTTTAATCAACTTAGGTGTAAACAGCCATACACGTCTGGTGGATACAGTGCTGGACAGCGTGCACCTAAGGGACCTCACAGTCTCACCATGTCAGCAGAGCACGGCCGGGAGTAGGCCCAGGGGGAAGGCCGGCAGAGGGTCAGCACAGCCCGTGGGAGATGAGCTCAGCAGCCCCAAGCTCTGTGTACCACCGATCCAACGGCTTCTCAAGCCACTGTGAGCCATCCAGAAGGCCGAGAGCTGTGTGGACACCCACCAACAGGTGCCAGGGAGGATAGTCTCCCACGATGTGCACTAATTAAACAGTAAGTCCTATGCAAGGTGCTTTAGTGCGTTACCTCCTGGGGACCCCCAAGGGGGTTACTCTCATGCCAGGTAAGGAAACTGAAGCTCAGAGAGGTGAAGCCATTGGCAGAGCCGGGATTTGAACCCAGGGAGGTCTGATTCCAGGGGACAGATTCCAAACCACTACATAATCCTGTGTCCCAAGACAAAAGCACACCTCACTGCCTGTTCTGAGATGCGTCTGCTCACTCCCAACCATCTGGGGGCAGAGGCTTCTGTTCTGGTAGAAGGAGAAGGGCTGGGTCTTCTGAGAAAGACACAGGCAGATAGCAGGGAGTGGGACAGTCCTGTAGGACAGTCCCTCCAGGCAAACCCAGAGGAAATGCGACTGCTTGCTTTTGCCCGGGGCCATTTCTTTGCCCAGGTAGGCCTTCTCCCTCCGGCCCACCTGCAGAATTCTTATTTATCCTTCCCAGTTCAACTCAGATATTTTTTTTCTTTGAATCCTTTCCTGATCTCTCAAAGATAAGTTGACCACCCCCGCATTCCTGGCTCACTCCCACCGCCATACCAACTCCAAGTACCTTGTGACTACTTCCTCCTTGGCACTGATCACCCTCAGGATTGGTGATGGGCAGGGCCTGCATCTCACCCACCCCTGTTCTCCCAGAAGCGAAGAGAGTGCCTGACACGCGAGGTCCCTGCACAGCAAATGTTGACTTTGAATGGCAGCGATAAGAGGAATGGCTTAAACAAAAGGAACATTGACATTTTAAAAGATGAATTAAGAACTGCCTTATGTCAAAGACAGAGTCGTGAGTATCTTTCAACATCTCAGGGCCTGGAGACAGGCCAGGGTGACTTTTCCAGCTCAGCTAGACTCTAGCTGTGTGACCCGAAGCAAAGGGTCTTAACCTCTCGGAGCCCCATAATTCCTATCTAGAAGGTGGGAGAGCATGGGGTTCTACCTGCAGGCTTTAGCATGAGGGTCACCTGAGCTAATAAGGTATGGGAAGCATTTGGCATGGAGCCCTGGCTCAGAGCCTTTGGTAAACACTCACAATCATTGGCAAAGCTGCTCAACAAATGGCTCAGGCATCGAAGCTGGTCTCGGGAAGATCTTAAGAACTGGTCGGCTCTGGGCCCAGCTTATCCCAACAAGAGCAGATCAGAGTGCAGGAGGAGGCATTGTCCCACCAACCTTGAGTAAACAGGTGGTTTACCCATGTCCTCTCCTCTGCTTCCCACCACGCTGCTCCCATTTGGTCTCTCCCTGGCCAGGCCTGGTTCTCAGGGGCCCTCAGACAAGAGGCTGATGACCAGTCAGCCAACAGTTGACTATGACTCTCATGGAGATTTTGGTTTTAGCCTACAAAGTATTTTATTCATTTATTTATTTATTTTAACATTTATTCATTTATTTTTGAGAGCGAGAGAGCACACAAGCAAGGGAGGGGCAGAGAGAGAGGGAGACACAGAATCCGAAGTGGGCTCCAGACTGCGGGCTGTCATCTCAGAGCCAGACGTGGGGTTCAAACCCATGAACCGTGAGATCACGACCGGAGCCCAAGTCAGACGTTCAACCGGCTTGAGCCACCCAGGCGCCACAGTCTGCAAAGCATTTTAAACATTTTCAACTAAGTTGCTGAAGTCGAAAATTCAGGAAGACTGTATGTTCAAATTCTGAATGTCCAGCCTTCCTTGGAAAATGAGATCTGGCCTCACTGGGTCCCCACCTGCAGTCAGCTGGAGCTGGGACGCCTGAGCAGGCCCCATGTGGCCACCACACTTGCTTTCATTACCTGCCCTGCTCAGAAGGCATCTAACTTTCCAGGTCCTTCTCAAGGAGAAGGGATCTGGCCAGAAACAGTTACCTGCCACTGTTTTACTTAGGAAAGCAGTTTGCTAGGGTCAGAGAGCAGCTCTGGGTTTGAGTCAAAATCCATAGACTCCAAACCCACCTGATTTCCCTTTGACACCACCAGTAGGTGAAGATACAGATGAGGGGCGCCAGTCAGTTAAGCATCTGACTTGGGCTCAGGTCATGATCTCACAGTTTGTGAGTTCAAGCCCCATGTTAGGCTCTCTGCTGTCAGCACAGAGCTTGCTTTGGATCCTCTGTCTCCTCCTCTTTCTCTGCCCCTCCCCCACTCACGTTTTTTTTCCTCTCTCTCAAATAAATAAATAAATGAATAAAAACATTAAAAAAGACACAGATGAAGAAATGGTTCTGTTTGATAATAACCTAACCATGCCTTTGCTGCCTCTCTCATGTAGAAAGCTAAAAATAAATCACTCGAGGCACAGCTTATCAATCTACAGCTGATAAAGGGGTGTCAGGTGGTGCTATAACCTTTCCATCGGACGAGGCCTGGACGAGCTCCTGATTCCAGCTTAGAGCACGGTCCTTAAGAGACACAGATGCTGCAAAAAGACTTGGCCCTCAAAGTTCTCCGCATTCGCTCACGGTGCAAAGAGGGAACGATGCGGAAAGAAATACAGCCAGATACAGAGACAAAGAGGCTCACGTCACCGTTCTGCTTCCTCTGCGGTGTGGCCACCTCTTTCGAGAGGTGACAACGATTGCCCTAGTAAAAGTGGGCCCCCACTCTTCCCCCCACACGCTCACACACACATGCTCACACCCCACTGGCTGCTTCCACCCCAGAACTTCCCACCTGAGTTATTTGTTCTACGCCCTCCCTCCCGCTAGACTGCACACTCCACGAAGGCAGGGCCCTTCTCTGGTTTGGTCTGCTTCCGCACAGTTCTCTGGTTCTCGCACTTCAGCCGGCACTTGGCAGCAAAAATCAGGCCCCTACTGAAAATTTGCTCAGGGCATCGCTGATACAATACAAAGTGCCCTGCACTGTTTCCAGACCACCAGCGCCTACACAACAGTTTCGGGATTCTTGCCTATTTCTCTAGCACACGTACAACTCGGTATTGTCTCCAGGCAACTCTCGTTTGTTGAAATAGGTCTATTAAAAATATCAGACTTTATGGAAAGATATCTAGGCAATCGAGGGGCACTTGTGATCAATGTGCTTTGGAACTGACCATCACTTATTAGCCGTGTGACCTTGTAAAAGTGGGTTCACCTCTTTGTGCCTCAGTTTCCCCACCTGTAACACAGTAATGAGTGCAACCTCCAAATGATAGGGGCAAATGAGCTAAAACATGTAAAGTTAATTAATAGCAAGTGCTTAGAAAAATGTACGGGACAAATTGTGTATGTGTGTAGATACGTATATAATGGAATATTACTCAGCCATCAAAAAGAATGAAATCTTATCATTTGCAACAACGTGGATGGAGCTAGAGTGTATTGTGCTAAGCAAAATAAGTCAGAGAAAGACAAATATCCTATGATTTCACTCATATGTGGAATTCAAGAAACAAAACAGATGAACATAGGGGAGGGGAAAGAAAAAAGAGAGGGAAACTAACCATAAGAGACCCTTAATGATAGAGAACAAGCTAAGAGTTGATGGAGAGAGGTAGGTAAGGGGATGGGCTAAATAAATGAGTGATGAGCATTAAGGAGGGCACTTATTGGGATGAGCACTGGTTATTATATCTAAGTGCTAGATCACTAAATTCCTCTCCTGAAACCTAAATAAAATACATAAATATATAAATGACAATTTTTAAAAATGTCATTCACATAACAGCTAAAAACCACTTTTGGAGACACAGGCTTTGCCTCTACTTTGCCACAACCTAGATGTGTAAAGGCTTCCCTCTCCCTGTGCCTCCATTCTCCCTTTATTTATTTATTTATTTATTTATTTATTTATTTATTTAAGAGTTTATGTATTCATTTTGAGAGAGACAGTGCGAGTGGGGGAGGGACAGAAAGGGGGAGAGAGAGAGAATCCCAAGCAGGCTCCCCACTGTCAGTGCAGAGCCTGACATGGGGCTTGAACTCATGAACTGTGAGACCTTAACCAGAGGTGAAATCCAGAGCGGGACACCCAATGGACTGAGCCAGCCAGATGTCCCCTCCCATGACTTAAATGAGGTTGTTGGGCCAGACGCTCTTAAGACTCAGTCCTTCACCCACCTCTGATTCTCAGATTTTCAATTTATGGATGACCCTACCTTAAAAGAAAAAAAAAAGGGGGGGGGGGGTAAAACCTGAATCTACACAATCTACACAATGGAAACCCAAGAGAGGAGCTAGGAGACCAGGGGGGAGGTTATTCACATTCCAAACAGATTTGCTCTCACAAAAGGATTAACAGCAGAGTTGCTTTAAATAGCAGTTTAAGCCTTGTTTATGGATTACTAAATACTTCATGGGGAGGTGGAGGGCCCAGGAACTTGTGGCAAAAGCATGATTAAATTAGGTCCAACCAGAAATTTAACAAGTGAGTATGTTTCCCTTAAAATTATGAGTGTCGACAAGAGAAACTACCCCATTTCAAAGAAATCTATTCCTACCCAATGTTTTAGTTGTCCAACAATTGCTTTAAAGAAGGCACGCCTGCATCCATGAGCCAGTTTAGAGCAATAATCCAGCCTGTTTGTTTTTAAGCCCCTGCTATAACAACACTGATAATTTATTAAATGCAGTAACTGCTTGTAATGCACCAGCACGGCTGAGCATGTGACCCGCAACATTTCATCTAATCATCAGAACAACCCAGTGAGATAGGCATGATTGTAACCATCATTTTAGGGATAAGAAGCTGAGGCTGAGAGAGGGGACATGGCTCATCCAGGAGTGGATGGCAGAGGGAGAATTCAAACCCAAGTATGATGGGAACCGTGCCCTGAGGTTATATTATAAAAGGCAGAATCCTTGCCTCAAGGAGGAGACAAAAGATCAGCTAAAGAGGTCAAAGGATAGATAATAAGGATGATAAATGCCTTGAAAGAGACTTTTGTGAGGACAAAGAGGAAAGCAAGGACTCAGGGTGTGCCCACAGCCTGGTGTGAGCTCAGATGTGAGCTCACAAAGTCAGATGTGAGCTCAACCCAGCCCTCAGTTGTTAGCCCACACTCCAATGTCCAGATTCTCTCCTCCATCCTTAATGCTGGGGATACTCTCATCAGAACGACTCTGAGCACAAACCAGTCCGTCCTGGGGGACCATGCTCCCCAATGGTGGGCTGCGGGCTTGGGAGGTGAAGAGAGAGAGGAAGTCTGTCACCGACCCCCTCCCGGTGCCTTACCAGGCTACCTGAGAGCTTCTCGCTGCCTCATTTTCCTCCCTTGAAAAATGGGGATATTAGCTACCCCCTACGTCCCTCGGCAGGGAAGCGCTGGTGATTAATTAGGTAACATCTGTGAAGCACTCCCAGCTTTCTGGAGAAGGGCACCTTGGGAGAGGAGCTATAAAAACACAGAGGAGCAAGCTATTATCAGCACGATCATTATTATTATTATCATTTCCGTCATGACATTCTCCTGCCTAAAGACCTGCAGTGGCTCCCCACTGCCCCGAGAAGAAGATGCAGTTAGGAGCCTGGTGGGCAAGGCCACCGGTTTGCTGCTGCTCTTTCCTTCATCCCTCTTAATCGTCCCCACACATCACACCCAGTGACTCCCAGGGAGAGCCCTGCCCCCTGGTCTACATCACCTCACCCAGCTGTCCCCACTCCCCCAGCCAAGTACCCGTTCCCCTAACATCCAAGTTGGGAGCTCACTGCCCCACCGGCTTGTTTCTGTTGCTGAGCCCACCACTTGTCCTCTCTGGGGGGCCTGTTGGCACCTGTACACAGGTGCACATGAAATCTGGATCCTGCGGGAGCTTCTTCCCAGACTTTTGAAACACAAGATGCCAGGACTCAGTATCTTATACCCCAACTAGATAATAAGCACACTGAGGACCAGCTGGAGTTCAGATAAAGTCCAAAATTCATAAATAGGGCCTTGGTAACTACTGAACCATACAGGCAAAGAATCTGGGTTCAGAGAGAACACAGCTCCCCATTCCGCCTTGGACCACATCCCTGGGTGCCAACTTCCTCCTTCGCAAACTAGAGATCATCACAACAGGTGTGGTCTCAGAGAAAAACGAGTCTGGACTCGTCAGGAGACGATGTGAAATGATCGCTGCAAAAGGGAGAACACAAGTCCTGCAATAATGGGCCAGGTCTCCTGCGCTGGAGAGCACGCTCTCACCACAGGATCCGCAAGCCTCTTGAAGTTCCAGAGTTTTCTTTTCTAGGGAGGAGTGAACAAGACAGAACTACGGGGACGCAAGATGAAAAGGTGGGGGGGAGGGGGCGAGGATCCAAGAGATGAGAGGATGTTTCAGCCTGAAACCAGCCCATTCCCCAGATGGGCTGGCTCAGGCTGAGGGTGGACCCAAGCACAGGGACCCCGTAAGAAGGAAGAGAAGCTTCGCCAAAGTTTGTCTGGTTAACAAGCATTTTGTTCTGATTGGCGGGAGCAAGCATCACAGTGAGTCATTTCAGAGGCAAAGAATGGGAACTTGGAGGGTGTGTGTCTGGCCTCATCACAGGTAAGCAAGGGGGCATCCGTGCATCATAACGGAGTCATATGGAGAAGGGTGGTCTTTGGAGTAAGTGCTTTGCAGAACACACAAGAGTGGGAAGTTCCTTTGCTCTTTTCCAGGAGCACAGGGCTCACTCAGGTCAAATTTAACACTGTCAATACTCAAGAAGGTTGTTGTGTGGACTCGATGTGAAAGTGCTTAAAGTAAACTCAGCACTAGCTGCTTTTAGTTTTCGCTAATCACTGTTTACTTCCAGGATAATCTAGAAGACTGTCTATTAGAGCTTGAAGGTAAAGAACATTCTGGAACTGTGCTGCAGGTAAATATGTAGCCTGGGACTGCATGCCTGTTTAGCCACTTAGGCACATGATGCTACTGATTCCCACTGAAATTGCTCTCTCTGCAGTCCCAGTCTGTTGTCACGTCATCTTCTCTTAGGCCAGACGCATCTTATGCCTAAAGTACCATCAACCTAGCCCCCGGCCACTGACAGGTTAAAAGAAAAAAAAAGGAAATGAAATATACAACCCACCTTCCCAACTCCCCCCAAGAATCAAAACAGACAGCAGACAGGATGGAGAACCAGGAGTTAAAGAAAATGAGTGGCAGAAAGTTCTCTGCTAACTTTTTATCCTCGCTATCGTCGGTGGCATGCAGGCCTGTTTTAACTTTACCGGCAGCGTTTTAAGCTGCCACCTAGCTCTTGAGGTATTTTTAGTCAAGTAGAAATTCATTTGGAGCCTCAAGTCAGGAAATGGAATCATGTCAGGTGTTGCTCTTACAGAATTCTGGTCCTGCCCTTTGTCTGCTGTATTTGCCACTTCTCATTTGCACACAATTAAATAATCACTTCACCCCCCACTTCTCCCGCATCTTTAGCATCTCCCCGCAGAGGGAAAAACGCCAGGGAAGTCAGCACTAGGTTTAAGAGATCTATTCTTAATCCAAACGTCATTTCCATCAGCAGGAACAGACCGGGGGGGGGGGGGGGGGGGGGGGAGGGTTTACAAGGAAAATAGGGCCCTGAACCAGAATGAAAGGGAACAAGTTCCGCTTTCCCCACTCAAAACAGACGTCTCCAATGAGGCTGTGGCTATATATACATTTGTCAGCTGCCAAAAGGCACTCGCAGACACAGGAGGAAGGAAATTAAAACAATACTGCTGGCCTGGAAGCAATGTGGAGGTACCTAAGTCAATGGGCGAACCACTCACCCTACAGCTTAAGCCAAATATGCAGGAGTCACTCCTGACTCCTCTCTTGATGGCCCGCAGCCAACCCACCTCCAATTCACGGCCAAGTCCAACAGAATCTGCCCACATCCGAAAAGTGTCCATAGCTGACCACTTCTGATATGGACCACCAAGTCCCAGCACGTTCTGTGGCCCTGTGTCCACCCGGCAGCCGGAGGCACCTTTAAAAACGTCATAACCCAAATAACACACAAAAGAGCAAATAGTACACATTCCCATCTCACCCGGGACAAAATCTCAACTTCTCCTTCTGGATGGAAAAGCCCTCCAGGATCTTATTACTCCTGTTTCTCGAGCTCATGTCACTTCCCCGTTTCCCTCTTCCTCTACTACCGACAGCCTTCTGTTTCTAGAACATTCCATGCTCTCTGATGCCCCAAGGCCTTTTCCCTCTGCCTGGGATGCTTTGTCTCCAGGTTTTCACATGGCTTCTCTGGTCATTCAGGTCTCATGTCAAATGTCACCTCCCCAGAATCCCCTCTGGTGACCACCCTCCTCTCCACTGCAACATCCTGCTTTAATTTCACGTACAATACTTATCATCTTAATATTTCCTTTTTTTGTCTGTCTGATTGTTGTACCTTGTTCACAGCTGCATAGTCAGCATGCACACCAGTATCTGTCCACAGCTGTGCCCAAGACCTGTGTGTTGAATGAATGAATGAAAGAATGACCGTAGGAAGGGAACAGGGCTGAGGCACATTAAGGGTTCAGGTGAATCCAGAGGGTGTTATGTGTCTCTTACATTACAGCACATCTCAGTTTAGATGCTCAAGTTTTCCGTATTTAGAGTTCACAAAAATATCAAGTGAAAAAAATAAATTCGCAGACTCAACTTGGTCCAAACATATTTAGAAGCTTTCCAATAACTGTATCCTATTTTAAATTAAAATTAATACAAAACAAATTTAAAAACTCAATTTCTCATCCCACCAGCAATAGCCACAGCGGCTGGTGGCCATGATGCTGGGCGGCCCAGGTGTGGCCCACGCCACCCACCACACCGGGGGTGGAAATCATCCCAGCAGGGAGGCCAGTGACTGGGAGAACTGCTCTGGAGGAAGAACCAACAGATCTGGTCCTCACTGACCTCTGGTGTGACGTTGGTCAGCACGTGCGATGCTCCAGAGCTTCCGTGTCAGAGCACGGAGGAGGACACCACTTCTGGAAGCATATCAGAGGGAGCCCCATGCAGGGTGGTCAAGAGCTCGGGCCCTGGGGCTGGGCTGTCTGAGTTCAAGTCCTCACAGTGCTATTCACTGGCTGTGTGTCTTTTGGCATACTAGTTAGCTTCTCTGTGCCTCCGTTTACATATAGGCAAAAAGGGGGCACCTACCCCACAGAGGAGTCAAAAGGGTCAAATGACACTGTGTACAGAAAGCATCTGGCACAGGGCCTGGCACACAGCAAGGTCCCAGTGTAATCACCGTAATCGTTATCGTTACTCATTATGACCCGTGAAATTCGGACATATGTACAGAACGATACAGGTGCCCCAGTTAAACAGAAGCCAGGCTTCTACAGCAGGGAACGAACCAGATCATGCACAGTACAGAGGATTCCCATCGGACACTTCTTTAAATAGAGTGAAATCTCTGAAGGGCTTTTCAAATAAGAATCAATTTACCATATTGACATGGACTTCTTCAGAGACCTTTCTGGGAGGGACCCAGACCCAGTGTTTCTCCATCAGCAGCGGGAGGCTGTGATGGCTCACGAAGCGCTGGGACAGAGAGACCGGTAGTGGTGCAGGTCTGTCAGATTTTAGGGCCACTAAGAGGACCAGGTGTTCAAACTGGCCCCATGCAAGCCCCATGCAAGCCCAAACCATCTCCGGTAGTCAGCTGCCAGATTCTTGGTGCAAGAGAAACAGGAAAAGTCTGGCGGCATGTCCCCGCAGCAGACGGACTGTCACAGTCTATTTGGAAATGGCTACAAATTGGTATTTTTATCCCTCTCCTGGACAGGTCTGCAAAGGCTGAAACAATGCCTGTCACTCACTCAGTGATTTGTGAGTACAGCCTTCAAGCCGGTCCCCATGCTAGATACCAAAGAGAGACCAAGTCCACGGGGTGAGCCAGAGAAGTGGAGTTTACTTTACTGGCAGTCTGAAAGCTCAGCTCTGTTTATCAGCTGGGTGGCCTTGGGCAAGTTGATTAACCTGTCCGAGACTCTATCCCCTTACCTGTGAAACGGGGATAGCAGCAGGACCTTCCACATAAACTTGCCGTGAGAATTGAGTTCAGACACATGAAGGGCTTAGAATAGCTCCTGACGCACAGCAAGTGCTCAATTAATGTTTTTATTTTTAGTTCTAGTAGTAGACTAGTTGTAAGGGACTAAGTTCTGGATGTTACGACAGCACATAAAAGCAGCATCTAGCTCAGGGGTCAGTAAACTACCATAGTCCATGGGCCGAATCCAGCTGGTGACCTGTTTTTGTAAATAAAGTTTTATTGGAACTCAGCCACAACCATCATTTACATTATTATCTCTAGCTGCTTTGCCACTGCACAGAGTTGAGTAGCTGCCAACGAGACTGAATGGCCCTCAACGTCTAAAACATTTACTGTCTGGTCCTTTAAGAAAAGGATTGCCAACATCTGATTTAATCCAGATTGGCAGGGATGAGATCAGGGAAGGCTTCCTGGAGAAGGTGACAACCTTGGCCAGTATTAATTCTTGCTTTTCAGAGTTCTCAAAGAGTATGTTTAGACCCACAGGTTTGAGTAACAGAAAGGAGGCCACCAACCCTTACCTATATCATATTCTATAGTGGAAGTCACTAAATGGTGGCTCTTGGGGCCAGAAATAGCCCATAAACCTGTTTTGTATGACCCTCATGGTGCTTAAAAATGCCCAAGACACAATGGAAGACATATCATGATCATCTGCCTTTTTGGCTTCTATTAAAAATTCTGAATATCTAGAACACCGTGGACCCACACTCCCACTGAACCCTCTTTCGATGGGGGCCTACTCTCTAGCTTACCATGATCCTCACCAAACCCACATCCTTCCCCTGTCTTATAAGGATCTTGTCTGTGGCCTTCGCTCTATTGCCACAAAGGCCTGTCTCACATATTCTCTGGTACCCTGACAACCCATGAGGTAGACAAGTCAATCACTGCCACCTTACGATGGGAAAACCAAAGTTCAGAGAGGCTAAGTGACTTCCTTAAGGATACCCAGCTGGGAAATGATAATGTCTGACGGGAACCAGGGCCTCTGCCTCTAATTCACTGCCCTCTTCAGACATTCGAACAAAAGGATCAGTCATCACTACGGTTTTTCTAGGGCACTTTACAGTTTGCTGAGCTTTTCCACACACGACGAGGCTTTATTATGGAATACGCAAGATCTGGGATCTCTGTGGGATGCATACAGATTAAAGAGCAGATGTTCACCAAAGGAAGAGTGAGCCAAGGGTTGTAAAAACTCCAGAAAAATAAGGACAAGAAGTGGGCAGGTCTCAGAGGTCAACATCGACAAACCTAATGAACCAAACAAGCACTGATTAAAAAATCTAGTGGAAGCAGGTCACAGAGAGACGTCTGGTTCCCTTTCTGAGGTCACAGTCTCATGGGGAGGCTGGTACCTGTGAAACAACAACACAAGGCAGACTGTGTACCTGGCGAGCACAGAGGGCAGTTACTGGTGGAATCAAGGGCCTACTCAGGGCACGGGGTGGGTGGATCTATAGATTTGAGGGGATGGGAGTGGTTCTTTATTCAGGGTGGGCAGATGGTGGGTCAGCTGAGGCTCTCGGATGGTGTATTAATTTCTTACGGCTGCTATACCAAAGTACCACAGGCAACGTGGTGTAAAGGATGGAGATTTATTGTCTCTGGGAGCTTCAAGTCTGGGATCCAGGTGTCGGTAGCTTTGGTTCCTTTTGAGGCTGGCAGGGAAGGTCTGTTCCGTGCCACCCTCCTGGCATCTGGTGGTCTCCTGGCCATCTACGGCATTCCTCAGCTTGTAGAAGCATCACCCCGATATCTACCTTTGTCCTCACGTGGCGTCTACCCTGGATGGGTGTCTGTATCTGAATTTCCCCTTTTTACAGGGACCCCAGTCATACTGGATTAGGGGCCTACCTTATCCCAGGATGACCTCACCTTTGCTAATTACATGGGCAGTGACCCTCCTTCCAAATAAAGTCACATTCTAAGGTGTGAGGGTTAGGACTTGGACACACGTATTCTTGGGGACACAACTCGGCCCATAACAGACATATCTTCAAGGCGTCAGGAAAGCATGGAGCCAGGAGCTGAGCCTCTCAAAACCCTTTCTGAGACTCTTCCCTATGAAGACTAAAGACCCGGGTCCCCCCCCCCCCCCCCCCTGTCTTTCTAAGCACAACGAGAGTCTCAGGAGTTTCTGATGCTTCCAGAAGGATCCTGGGAGTCGAGGAGGGTGGGGATGGGGCACTGAAAGCAGGGAGGAGAAGCCCTTCTCCCTTTTCATTATGCTGTGGAAAACAGAAAACTCAATTTATTTGAGAACAAACAGGCTTTAACCTGAAGTTCATTCTCCCACTCGGTGACTTCACAGCATAGACATGCGAGAGCGGCAGCCGGCATCGTGCCCTGGCCACACACTCCGAGGGACCTAGATTGGGAAAATAATGGCATTTTCTCAACAAATTATCTCCCAGCTGAAGTAATAACTTGTTTATAGATATGCCAATTCAGATTTTCCTCCCCTTAACCTGCCTCTAAAAGAAACGTAGTGTCGTCCACATAACAAAATGGCAGCAGTGTCCCTGTCCCCCACCCCCTGCTGAGCCTTTATTAATTTTAAGCCATTGACAGAGTCTCTTTGGAAACTGTTCACATCTCCAGTCAACAATATCCTCCTGCTCAGTTCCAATAAAATACACACTGTCAGAGAATAAAGCAAACATTTCTCTGCGAAGGAAAAAACAGAACCACTGTGCTTTAAATATAAACACCAAGGACACAGCCAACAGATTTACCCAATGGCTGCCATCGAGTTAACGGGTCCTCGCTCGGATTCACATCCATTCTGTAACAGGGGGACCACAGCCTCGGACTCTCCTGGCTCCCACAGCCCGCCCAGTCTGCGGCCATGTTGGCTGGAAGGACGGGCATGGGCGCCATGTTAGGTGCCAGGTGCCTTGGTGAATGACACCGTTGTGGCGTCTTCTGCCCTCCCCCAATTACAGTCTAGTAGGGGAGACACACATTCAACCAACCAAACAAGCACCCGGTCTGTAAAGCCAGCTCGTAGTAAGAGCTACATGTGAAAGAAACAAGGTATGGAGTAAGGACGGCCAGCGGCACTTGATCTGAGATGTGAAGGAGGAGGGCAAACCCATGCTGGCAGAGGGAAGAGGGCTCATCCAGAGCTGGCCAGCCATCCAGTGCCAAGAGGTATAGAACTTCTGAATGCAGAACACAGAGCAAGCCAGCTAGGCTTAACCAGAGAGACGGTGCGGGGGGGGGGGGGGGGGGTCGGGGAGGGCGTGTAGACGACCGCAAAGCTGAACAGTGGGAAGAGTCAGGAGGGGCAAGCAGAGGAGCGGGGATTTTATTCCAGACGCAGCACAAAGCCATGACAAGGTTTCAAGTGGGGGGATGCCGTAATCCAGTCCTCCCTTTCAGCCAATCTGTCTCTCTCTCTCTCTCTCTCTCTCTCTCTCTCTCTCACACACACACACACACACACACACACACACACACACTTCTACAACATATTATTCAGAGCCAATTCTTGGACATCAGTCCTTGACCAAATGCAGCTCTCTCTGGAATGAACTCCACATTCAACTCAACCTCAGGATGGATGAGCTGTTTCAGAGAACAGCTGGGAACGCTGGAAGGGAGATGGTATATGAAGACCCTGGAGTGGAGAAAGGTCGCAGAGGAAGAGGCACAGGAAGCAAGGGGAAGAGGGCTTCAGATCAACTGCTCAAACCACCCCCCATTCTGCCTGGCGGGTGCCAAGAATGGTGCAGTGCAGGGCGGGGGCAGTCTTCGTGAAAGTCAGAAGGGACTTCCGGCAAGTTCAATTACTGCCTAGATTTATATGCGGAGATATACTTATGGATCCATATTTAGCATTTCCAAACTAATGTGGCGGGAGTGGTTATGATTTTCCCCAAGACCTGGCCAGGACAACTTGGAGCTTGCTGATGTAATTACTTGTAACGTTCTACAACCCAGGGAATGGGTGGCTTCCTGTAACATCCTTCTCTATGTTTCTGGGCAGGCCACTCAACTTCTATTTTGCGTCAGTTCCTGCCTCTGTAAAATGGGAAAAATAACATCTCCCTCTCAAGGAGCTGAGGGGACAAAATAGAAGAATCCATGTTAAGCACTCAGGAGAAGGCCCGGCTTAACTGCTCAACGAAGGGGGTATCAGCCGTGGTTGTTATTACCACATCAGCCTCCACAACATTTGGGAGCACCTGGCATTTGTGGAATATTTGTTGGCCTGTTGTATCCTGCTTGAAAATTTAGTACGGAAATACTTGGGGGGAGAAAAAAAAGCCGTATGTTCAAAAATACTTACCAGGTTATTTATTTAAAATAACAACAAGAATATCTAAACACTGAACAATAAGGGAACGGTAGCATTCACGAAGGCACATCAGCTCAATGGAAAACCACACGCTAAATCGAATGATTAATACGGAGACTACAAAATGCTTCCACGATGTTTACAAAATGGTGTTGAGTGGATCTGAAAAAGACAAACTGTGCACTTCTGGGAAGTGAGGTGGAAGAGACTGTGGAGACATGAAAACGGCTCTCGGGGTCACCTGGGCGGTTCAGTCCGTTAAGCGTCCGACTTCAGCTCAGGTCATGATTTCACAGCTCATGAGTTCGAGCCCCGCGTCGGGCTCTGTGCTGCCAGCTCTACTTGGGATTCTGGGCCTCCCTCTCTCTCTGCCCCTCCCCCACTCGCACTCTCTGTTTCTCAAAAATAAACAAACGTTTAAAAAACAGCTTCTGGGTTGCAAAGCTGGATCACAGGTAAAGTTTTTAAAAGATGGTTAACGCATGGAAATACAAAATCAACTGCAACAAAAAATGAGAGTGAAACTCGGGAGGGCGTTATTTGGGGGATTTGGAACATGGAATCCCTTGTAAAGCAATGGTTTCTTCCATGGGATGGCAAACACCTCCAAAGAAGGTGAAATTATCCATCGCTAAGCTCTTCCGACATCAGGCTCATCGTATCCTATGTACCTGGGTGTCTATTTTCCCTATCTTACTTTTTTAATGAATGGGTAATGGAATACGTCACCAAACACTTACTGGTGGCTTACTGCATGAACGACTGGTACAAAATGGCCACCGGCACAGCCCCCGAGAGGAAAGGCCTCACTCACGAAGGAGATAAATGAAGACAAGACAAGACGGATGAGTCACAGAGGACAAGCCAACAGCGGCTAACACAACTGCCTGCAGGCCAGGCATTGTTCTGAGGGTTTCATGGGAAGAACCCCCTTTGGTTCTCATAGCGAACCTACAACCTCAAGGCAGCTGCAGCCATTTGACAGATGAGAAACCTGATGCTCAGAAAGAGCGAATGACGTGCCCAAGGTCACACCGTCAGTGGTAGAGCAAGGATCTGGACCTAAGACTCTTCCCCAGGGCTCCTCCTCTCACCGCTCTGTCTCTGACCAAGAGCCACAGAGGGTGTTCATGCAGGAGGAGGTGAAAGTCCCTCTCCCAGATGCCCACCCAGGAACAGCTCACACTCATGTCTATGTCAGACACAAGGGCTCTGTTGAGTCCTGGCCTCCCTGAGCTCACGCCCAGCCTGAAACCCTGGGCTTGCCTTCGGGAGCCAGGAGCTAGATGAGGAGAGTCCATGGTATGGATTAGGGACAAAGAGATTCTGCAGTTCAGACTGGAGAATATTAAAAAAAAAAATTTTTTTTACGTTTATTTATCTTTGAGAGACACAGCACGAGCAGGGGAAGGGCAGAAAGAGAGGGAGACAATGAATCCGAAGCGGGCTCCAGACTTGGAGCCGTCAACGCAGAGCCCGACGCGAGGCTCAAACCCACAAACCGTGAGATCATGACCTGAGCCGAAGTTGGACGTTTAACCCACTAAGCCACCCAGGTGCCCAGACTGGAGAATTTTTTAAGGCCCTTCTGGGAAACTGTACTGGCCTCAGAAAGATCGGGGGGGGGGGGGGGGTCAGGGGGAGGGGGAGAGCTCAAGGGGAGGGTGCCAGCATGCGTGAGCAGAAGGTGCCGGGCACTGAGAGGGACGGACACCTCTCCCCTGCCCAGATGGGAGACTGAACAAGCTGTGCAGCCCCAGAGAGACCAGAAGAGGTTCTGATGCTGTCACTTCCCACCTCAAAGCGCTGGATCTTTTGCTCAGAAATCGAGAGAAAAAACGGACACAATTCCTGTCAAAGCTGACAACATGAAGTAGGGCACACGGAAGCGTGTGCGTGCACACACGTGTGCACAGTTGAAACAGCACAGCTGTTTTGTTGTAGCAGCAACAGACTTCCCAGCCACTTACTTGGGGCCAGGCGCTGCCGCATTTCCCCTTCCTAATTATCCTGTGAAGTGGGAACTGTTCTCAGCCCCATCATACAGGTGAGAAAACCAAGGCTTACTGGGTTCGGTGGCTCTGTCCGGGTCACATGGTCATGATTTGAATCCAGGCAGCCTCTCTCCCTCAGGAACACACTGATGCACGGTATTTTAGAGCTGTGGCCACACACATAGGACACGGGCCTACCCAGAGAGACAGACGCGGTGCAGATGACAAGAGACAGCACAGATAGGCACGCGGAGGGCTGCAACAATGAACATATGCATCCCTGTCTCCACGCAAGGGTCGGCTCCTGGCACACCTCCAGGGGGCACCGTTCACACAGGATACAAAGCAGATACCGGCACCCAGCTTTCTGGAGGGGGAACTCGGCTTAGAAAATCGGTATTTAAAGTTCCCTTGGACAAACGAATGGCCTCGCTCGCTCCCCCCGCCACCTCTCTACGCTGCTGATGCCACTGGTCCTCACCGCGGCTGTGCAGGGTGGGGGTCTGGTGCCATGGAGGGAGGAAACCCAGGCCTAGGAATGAATGTGTCGCTTGTCGGCTCTGCTACCCGCAGTAGCACAACACGGCGCCCTGTTTCTCCTGGAATCGGAGCCCTGAGTCCGTTCCAGCCCTCGTTTTCACGTCTTTCTTCCCAGCAGACACAAGGCCTGCTCAGTTCTAGAGAGTTGGTGTGGCTGCCAAAGCCCAGCGGAGGGGAGAAGGCCTTGAAAAGTCACTTTATGAAACATCCCGGCTCGCGGAGGCCAAGCCACGAGGCCCGAGCGGCTGACTTTCCATTCACCACACACCCCACCCAGAGATGAGGGGCTCAGTTACAGCCAGCCCTTGTTCTCACCCGCTGGGAGCCCCGGGGAGTCGGAATTCACGGGGATGGCATCAGAAAACCCTTGGCAGGAAACTCCGCTTCTGGCATCTTCCTCGGGGGCCACAGCTTGCTGTGGTCAGCCGAGACGGCATGATGCAAGAACTGAGAGACGGCTGTCCACCGTGGGGCCTTCTTGAGCCCGGAGACCCAGGCTGAGACTGAGGCAGGCAAGCTCTCTGTTACGTGCAGTGCCTGAGACGATCTCAATACTTCACCAATTCACGTATTCTCTACATTCAGCAAAAGTGTAGTAGGCACCTACTATGTGCCGCGTGTTACTGTTTTAGGCACACACAGCGGTGAACAGAACAGTCTCCCCCCTCACACAGCTCCTTCTCGAAACTGTCACGCTCTCCCCAGCCCTCCTCCAATTAACAGCTGTGTGACCTGGGGCACACCATGTCCCCTCTCCGTGCATCAGTGAGGTCTCTCCTAGGGTTCTTGTGAACCAGCATCTGGGAGCCACCAAATTCCCCCTTGGGGCCTGAACTAGACCGGGTTGGTTTCCATCACTTGCAGCCAAGAGCTGTGCCCAGGAGATTAGGAAAGAGAGCAGAGAAGACAAAAAGCGGGTTTGAGAGAGCTGCGGGGAGCTGATGAGTCATTTGCGCATCTGGAAAGCAGATGGGAAGACACGTGGAGCGAAGGCGGCCTCAGGGAAGAGAGGCTGCATTCGCTCCACCTTCTCCAACAGCCCTTGGACGCTCAGGGTCAAAAGAGATCACAAGGTCCCTAGGACAAAGAGGGAGATGCTGAAAAGCCAAACGGTCAATGCAACAGTAATACGTTCAGTGTTCACTAAAACATTATTTGGTGTGCTTCGAACAGGCTAGGTACTGGGGCCCGGTGTGCAGATACAACAGAAGATAAACCGAAGAGGAGGGAGTGCCTCTTCCTGCAAGGGTCATACAGTCTTTCACAAGTCACCCTCTTGCCTGGAACCTCGTGGCCTCACTCATTCGTTCGTTCATTCATCCATTTCCTTGCCTGCTCACCAGCCGTGTGCAGGCCCCTGGCTAAAACCAGCACCGTACAGAGTCCACTGTGGCAGCCAGCCTTGCCGATCAGGCCGGTCTGCATTCAAAGCCAGCCCACAGCTACCTGCTCTGTAAAATGGAAATAATGCAGATTTCTTTGTAAGGAAGGAACAGAATCAGGCTTTTTAAAGCCCCTCCTGGGCCCAGTGACGCGCACTGGCTAAGAGCTCACTCAGTGGTTCAGGTGAACATCCTGCACCTTCTCAGGAAGTCTTCTGAGCCAGAACCTCCGGGACGTCACGAAGACCATCTCGGCTTCCTTGTGGCTCATGCTCAGTCCTGAGTTTCGTACCTGGATGCTCACAGTTGCACACTCAGAATTTTCCTAACCAGGTATCTGATTTTCAGCCTCAAAGTGGAAACATTCCCCTAGTTTATTCAAGACTCGCTGGAGGGGACCACAATATCCTTGGTTGACACGTGGTTAGCTTCTAGAAGAATAAGAAATGTTAAATTTAGGGGGGAAGGGACATCAGGAGGCCCTCGTGTGACATTTTGAGGCTTGTTCTGAGTTCAGAGGCCATATTTAGATAGTACTCAGGGCCCAGACTGAGTTCTAGAAACCAGGCCAAAGGATCTGCCCATAATGACACATATCAAAACTGGAGAAAGCCTCGGTCATGGGGAAAAAGGATGAAAATTACAAAGCCCTTCTTCCGAACCACCTTCTAAAAGTGAACAGAAAGAGCAGGAAGCTGCCCAAAGTGTGCCCCAACCTCCCTCTTCAGAGCTAGAAAGAGTAACAGGTCCATTTCCAACTTGCAATTTAATTCTATTTTGGAGTTTACTGGAAAGCAGAAAATAAGAAAGGGATCTGAAAGAGGCCAGCAGTTTGAAGGCAAGGACAAAATTGAAACACACACATTAGACCAAAGAATTCAAAGGGCCTGGCAGCTTGGGTCCCCCAATATCTTCACGGCCCCTCAAGCCCCCTCATGCCTAAGCAAATTAGCAATGATATGTGTGCTCTTGACTTTGAGAATCACAGTTACCTTCCTACCTCCTCATGCAGGGAGTCAAGAAGGGATGGTCACACGTTGAGAAAGAATGTCCTCTGGAGGTACTCAATAGTTTCTGGCGCATTGATATCCGAAGGGCATGGGTAAGATAGGGTTTTAGCTGCAGACCAGACTCAAAAGGAACACTGAATACTACCAGGTGACCAACAGGGTCTCTGAGACAGCCAGAGTCAAGCTCAGGGATTCCTCTGCTGTAGGAGACAATGACCCAACCACAATGGGAATGGCCAGCACAGACCCCCTTGCCTTTGCTGCTATTGGGTTTACACTACCCGTGTCGGGCACAGAACCAAAACCTTGACCTCTGCTGATGCCCAAAGCCAATACCTCAATGGCTCCCCTTCGGGGCAGCGTGCTTGGCTGCCTCCCTCATTTCACTTGCTTCTTCACGAAATCCAAAAGTGCACATGAGAAAGGTGCATCAGAGGAGTCCTCAGTGAGTAGAGAAAGTGCCTGGACATTCCTGGGCCACCAGGTACACTACACTTTGATGCTGTTGCCTGCCATCATTGTCACCGCATGAGATTTCTTGCATATTCCATAGACTGCTGTAAACACTGTAATGAAGAGGTTGGGCTGCCCACTCAGCAGCGAAGAAACGGGGCCCCAGAACCTCACCGCCTGGGTCTGCACCCTGCAACTCAGCCCGTATGGCCTGGAGGTCTTGGGACAACTCAGTCATCTACACCGTAGAACATGGACCACAGTCGTGTGTGTTTCGCAGCCCAGTTGTGGGGCTTATACAAGCTCATGCAGGCCAAGCATTCAACACAGCGCCTGTAACATACATTTGTACAAATTTTGTCAGTTGTAGTCGCTGCTGTTGATGTTGATAATAAAAAATAAAATAGTAACATGATAACCCCCTTCGTGGTGCTCGTTTCCAGATAGAGTGCAACATTAAAGCCAAGAGCTATCTGCTTAATGCAATTTGCTTCCCAATTAATTAATTATATTATATCCAAATTGAATTATATTGTCTCACTCTCCAAGGAACTGGTAGTTTCACCTTGGGCTGCTAAAAATGTCCTGCCACCAAAAATTGCTTATAAGGCATCCCTGTCACTTCACTCGATGAAAGTTAAGTTGATTATTTTTTGAAGAAGTCTTTTGGCCATCAGGCCTTGTGACACTGAATGGAGAAAAATCACTTCTAAGAGCAGCTGAAAACACTCCTTGGCTGGCTCTGAGTTTGGGGGTCACTGCTCAAGAGGGTGACTTTTCCGAGACCTCCCATCTCTGATAGCACTGGGTCAGACAGCGGAACTATGAAACGTCCCGCTTCAGCTCTGTTCTGTGCAAATGACAAAATACTCACCTGGCTTCAAAAGAAGCCAAAAGGCTCTAGAAAAAAAACCTAGTGCTGGCCAAGGTCTCTGTCTGATGAACAGGAGGCCTATCTTACTGACTGTTAGGTACACGGGCGGTCCAGCTGTTAAATCATGACATCCACTGCTGACTCTCAGCCAGGCTCTCAACAGTAGGTGGCAAGGCGGCCGAGGGAGAAAAGGATGTTTTCTTTCTACTGGCCCATTATTTTTCGAAAGCCCATTCAGATTTCTTGGTAGACAAAGCAGGGGGAACGTGATCTTCCCGCACTGTAAGAGATGATGTTTTTAAAGGGCAGGCGCCCAGTTGCTCACCCCACACCAGCTTGGCTTGAAGGTTATGTGTGAACAGTACATGCATGGTTGCTTCTTTGGGTCCCCAAATCTCTCCCCCTTCCAGTGTTATCCACAGACCCTGCAGCTGAAGATCTATATCCTGATGAGGCAGAGTTTACGTTCTCATGGCTACAGTTCAGCCCAAGTCTAAGGCAATCATTCACACGAACAATATGTGAGTAGCACCCAGGAAAGCATGGAGATGTAGAGGCGTGGACGGCAAAATGCATCCATGTGAGGTGGTCCAAGTACACACACACACACCCCAAGGATTCCACGACTCCAGGCTTAACTCTGCTTGGACTCAAGCACATTGCCCCCCGTGTAGTTAGAGACCAGAATAAAACCCATGTAAACAGATTAAATGCCATGACAACCACATTCCAATCTTACAAATACCAAGGATTGGAGTGGGGGAAGGACTCACTTGGAGATTAGCATTTCTTGGGCAGAGCAGAGAAGGGAGAAGGCAGAGAGGCTCTCAGGAATCTAAGTAATCAAAGTTCTTTCCGACTCTGATGGAAATTCCTCTCATGTTTGGGTTCTCCCTGTCAACCACCATCCACCATCTTGGAAGGTGGCCCAACTGATGGAGCTCCAAAGGGATCTAATGACATTTGCTTTCCCAACCAAGGAACACCTTAACAGGGGGATCTCTCCAGCTGCACTCTCATTTTCCTGGTGGTCCTACTGTTGGGAAAAAGGAAGAAGGGATATATAAACTCTCGAATCCTACACCTGATTTGCAATCCAGCCCATGTTTGCTATATCCGTATCTGTTCAGTAGCTCACTGCAGTGACTAATATGGGCTGAGTGTGACTGGAAGGTGAATAGGGACAGGGATACTCCCCACTTTTTCCCTGAAACTCATTATCACTCAAGCTTAGATACACCACAAGGAAAAGTACACCCCAAGAAATTCAACCTTACAAGAGGCCAGACGTGAACCCCCAAAAGGAGGTGTCAGTCCCAGTTCTCTGCACAGAGGTGTTCACAGGTCCTTCAACGCTGGGAGAAAAATGCATTCCATGGTTGCTAAATCCTGTTTTCCCCTTTTCTAGCCCACACCAAGCATTCTCAAAACACCCTTCCAAACTCAGCTACAATGCCAGTTCTGTAGGAAGGCCCCCATGGTGCCTCAGACTGGTTCAGGCCCCCCTTGCACACTCTCATTAACCTCAGTCTCCTCCACTAAATTAAAAACTCCAGGAGGCCAGAGGATGTGCCTACATGCTCACCATTATCCCCCCAAAGCCTAGCCCAGAGCCTGACATACCGTAGACGCTCACGGCATACAGCCCACAGGGACACACGGCAACAGTTGGCCTGGGTGTGCCCCTGACTCTCTACTCAGAAAAGAGGTGGCATTTCTGATGACAAGATACATATATGTATCACCACTGCACACCCCTGTACTTTGGGGGCCCTGGGCTAGCTCCACACTCTCTCACAACTTCCCAGGAGACATTCTCAGTGTCCACACGTGAGCAAAGAGCGGGGCTGTTCTCACTGTGTTCTCTTAGATTCTGTCTTTGTCCAGCCGGCATCCATGCATCACAGGGCGGATTATATTAACTGTATATTTTCATATTTTCTGTATTCTTGATGCTCTGGCATTGGGGTGCCTCCCAGAGCTGGACAATTCTCCAGTTCTTACACACGGCAAAAGGTCAGCCAGGGGTACCCCTTTCATATACAAACCAACTGATTCCTAGTCTAAACCCGCCTCCCTCCCAACCACCACTTGATCCAGCACAAGCAGAAGCCACAAGAAGGCTTTACTGACTTACTCCTCATTTATCCTCACAATAGCCTCAGGTGGTAACAACTGAAGCTAGGAGGGATGAGGAATTGTGGCCTGCAGCATCCAGCTAGAAAGCCTTATCTCCTACCACATTCCCCCTCACTCACTCAGCTCTAGCAACACCAGTCTTCTTGTGGCCCTGCCCCAGGACATTTGCACAGATTGTTTCTTGTGCCTGGATTACTCTCTCCTCCCTTCTTCACCTGGCTAACTGCACTCAACCTTCACATCCCACCTTATTCATCCCCCAAGAAGCCTTCTCTGGCCCTTCTCCAGACCAAACCACCCTATTAAAAGCTCTCTTCTCATCAGAGCTTCTTTTTCTCTGTCTCTTGTAAAAGTTACATTTTCACAGAAGAGCCATTGTTGCTGGTTCCCCACTGTATGCATCTGTCTGCCAGATTCAAGATGCCCACAAAATCTTTGACGTTCCAGTCATGGAGAGGTGGGGTCTTCTTCCCCCTTAAAACTGGGCTAGCCTTAGTGACTTGTTTGACCAACAGAATGGGGCAGAAGGGGTGTTCTGGGAGCTCAGAGCCTAGGTGATAAGAAAGCTCCTGCTGGGACTCTTGGAACATTCACTCTTGGGAAGCGTCCTTTTGGAACCCGGCCATCATTCCGCGAGAAGCCCAAGCCACATGTGCTCTAGTCGACAGCTCCAGATGAGCTCCCAGCCAGCCGTCAGCGCCAGCTGCCAGCCGCATGAATGAGACACGTTGAGCATCCAGCCCAGCCAAACCTTAAGATGACTGACTGCAGCCCCGGCCCTTATCTGACTGCAACACACACAAAAAATCCAAGGGACAACCGTCCAGCTAAGCCCAGTCAGCCCACGAAACTTTAAGAGCTAATAAGTAACTGTTTAAGCCACTACGTTTGTGAGCAATTTGTTCCACGGCAATAGATAAGCAGGACGCCCTAGGATCCGCTACAATAAGTAGGTGTTCACGCCTTAGGGATACATACTTGAGGCAGCAGCGACGACTAGATACTCCGTAAGTACATAACCGGTTGATTAAATGAAGAATGGAATGTGTCAACTAATGACAGAGGTGGGATTTGAACCAAATTACATAAATTCAAATCTCCCTTCCCTTTTATTTTTAACCGTAACCTAATGTTCCCTTAAAAAGGAAAACATTAAAAAAAATAAGATAAACTAATAAAATCAAATGAAACAAATGAAAACAAAACAAAACATGATCTTCCTGCCTGTCATATTTGCTATAGGTTCTGGAGGAAAAGTGGAATTCTCAAACGGAGTCTTGTCGCGAGATAGTAGCCTCTGCAGCTTTCTAGCCCAGGGGAAGTTCAGAGTGAAAAAGCCAGTTTGCTTTTGTGTTGTCAGGCCCTCACCATGGTATTGCACGGAGGCCAACAAACATTTCCTGTAAAGGGTCACATAATAAATATGTTCAGCTTTGCAGGCCATGAGGTCTCTGTTCCAACTACTCAACTCTGCCTTAGGGTCAAAGCATGCACCATAGACAATATGGAAATGAATGGATATGGCTGTGTTCCAATAAAACTTTATTTACACAAACACAAACAGAGGGCTAGATCTGCCCCTCCCTGGTACACTGCATATTCCAGCCGTCCTTAAATTTAGGAGTGATCATGTTGTTTGCAGACCCAATGAAACTGGCAATGCTTCCAAAGGAAATAACTTTCAGTACACTGAATAGTGCACTGAATAGTGCACTGCAGACAGCATTTTTCACTGTATGTTAGCATGGGCAGGCAGGTTCAGGTGCAAAAGATATAAGAAGAAGATACAGTAAAAAAAAAATTAATATAGAAAAAAATCTGATCTGACCTTTTCTCCTGTAAACTAGGGGAGGGGAAGTCTGCTCCCTTTGATTTGAGTCTGAGATGCCTATCACCAGCTGATAAGAGCAACGTTCAATGACAGTGGTGTTTGGAAACCATTGAGGCAGCTCTTGGCCAAGAGAAATGCCCCCTTGTAGGCCCTCAATGAACTATTTGTTAATAAATAACTGAATCTGTGTCTATTAGAATAAGAGGAAGCCACTCGTTTCTATTGGCCCATTCAATATTAGGGCTCAGTTACTGGGTGAAGTTTATTCAAAGCAGCAAAACATTGTAAGTAATGGCTTCCTTACTCACTTGTCTTTGTAGGATCAAGCCTCTAATTTCAGAAAGTACCACCTAGGTTAGCCGAAATTGAACTTAGGTATACATAAGGTAGCGCTCCAACCATAGCTTGTACCTAGATATCAGAGTTATACAGTTAACTTTTTTTAAACTTTGTGTTTTAAAATAATTACAGACTCCATACATTTAATTTTTAAATGGCTAATGTTAATTCTCAGACAACAGAAATTTGCCATGCTATTATTAGCAGTGACAGCTCAATGCATGAAGAATTTCTGAACTCACAGAGCACTTTTTAAAAACAGTGCGGTATCATTTTATTCTTAAACCAATTCCAGGATTAAATAGGTATAACCATTTTCATTCTATAGGCGAAGAAAGTGAGGTTCACAGTAAGTACCAGTGACCTGCCCATGGACACAGCTTATAAGGGGCAGAAATGAGGCTGTAAACCACACCTTCTGGTTTCAGGGCCCTTGCATGGGAACACCTCAAGAGAACAGGGTAACTCCTCTCCAGTTATAATTGATATGCAACATCTATTTCCAAGTGCTTTGCAAAGTTTAGCACTATTCAAAAAAAACGTTAGCTTGGCTAATTATTCAGATTTTTTTTTTAGCGAGGGTCCAAAATGTTCAGTTGAGTGGGTGTGCGTGTTATTTGTTACACCATATTTTGAAAAGGAGGCGAATGTCCAATAGTGACCCAAGGGCTTGGCTTGGAAGCAAATTTCAATCAAAAACATCAATTTACTGCCTGAATTTGCCTCCGTTTCAATAACTGAATCTTTCTTGATTGACTCAATAAAACCCACTTCAGATTTAAACACCAGGGTGGGAGGTAAGCTGGTCCAAGCCAGATGGCCTTTTCTTTGGGATCTCACCAAACAGAAGCCAGCTGCTTTCCTGACCGTGCCCTGACACCACCACGGTCCCTCCCCCATACAATGTCCCTCCCCCAGGAGCTGTGCCCACCCTGGGGCTATTTTCACTTTGCAAGTTGGTTTACCCTATTAGAGCAAGCTTTCTTTCTTTTAATTTATTTTTGAGACACACACACACACACACACACACACACACACACACACACACACACAGAGTGTGAGCAGGGGAGGGGCACACAGAGAGGGAGACACAGAATCCGAAGCAGGCTCCAGGCTCTGAACTGTCAGCACAGAGCCCGACGTGGGGCTCAAACCCATGAACGGTGAGATCATGACCTGAGCTGAAGTCAGACACTTAACTGACTGAGCCACCCAAGTGCCCCAGAGCAACCTTTCAGATCAAATATTAGGGTCCCATGAAGAGTGTACAGTGAATTAAGAACTGCACATATATTTTTATCTTAAAACAATACACCTGTGCCTTGCCTGTCACTGTTCTTTAGACGGGAGGCAAAGGGGAGCTCAAACCAGAAAATTCCTTGTGGGGCTCCTGAAAAATCTGCTCATGAAGGTGAGCTCCTTCACCTAAATCTGCTCCACTCCCAGCCATGAAGGTGTGGCTGGCTGTATTCTCCAGAGAGCACTGCAACGATGTCACCCAACCCATATGTTCTTCTGCATCGTGACTTTGCCACACACACCCGTCCCCCTCATCCCAACAAGGGGTGGGGCCTCTTTTTCCAGCCCCTGGAATCTGGGCGGGCCCTGTGACCGCTTTGAGCAACGGCACACGGCAGGAGTGATGCCGTGCCAGTTCCAGTCGGAGCCCTCCACTTCCTGGCGGCCTCCACTTCCTGCCTCCTGGAGGCCAGCTGCCACATTGGAAGTGTTGCTGCCCTGAGACCATCCTGCCATGAGAAAATCAAGTCACAGCCAAAGGCTCTGAAGACAAGATGCCACATGGAGGGAGAAGGAGCTCAGGAAGGAACAAGAGGGCAAACATATGGATGAAGAAATCATTCTAGAAACGGATCGCCCAGCCCCAGCTGCTGCCGCACGGAGCAAAAACAAACCGCCTGGCAGAGCTCTTCCTGAAATCCTGATCCTGACAAAACCAGCAACCAAATAAAATGGCAGTTTCAAGCCATCAGGTTTTGAGACAGTTTGTTTTACAATAATAAAGAACTGGTACGTGTATTGTTTGTTTTTACTGAAACATAAGGTAGCTCTCATTTGAGGCCCTGTCGATGGCTCCGTGGTCTGTGGACTGCAAAGTAGGGGCCCAATCCAGCCAGTGGCCCCCACGTCTTGCCCGGGTAGGCTGGCACTTCCCCCCAGGGATGCTTTCTCTGGTCTTCCTCTAAGGGGGGCGGGGGGGGGTACTTTATCATTCCCGCAAGGTTCCATATAGACTAGCAGTGACCCCAAGCTCTTACCCAGATTTGAGACCTCAATGCTGGAAAGCTAAGACTTTCAAGGAAAAATGGGATCGCCACAGCCAACCACAGCCATCTTCCCTGCTGGTGATCTCGCTGGGCTTCCCAGGTCTTCCTGGTCCCCCACTTCTTCCGTCCCCAAGCTCCACCCCCCAACTGCACGCTGATGTCCTCCTGCCCATCGGGGCTGCTTACTCAGGCATGGTGCCTGTTGATGGACACCCCACAGAACCGCCCACCTCAGGACAGAAGGCCATCACTGAGGTAGCTCAAGGGCAGCGGAGTCTGCTCGCTGTGGCCTTTCCCCAGTGGCTGGCAGCTGGGCTAATTCAGAACCCATTACGATGATTTTTTCCTCCAAGGCCCTTCCGTGAGGACTGAATACTAATGAATCTCCACTACAGAGAAGGGGTCTCCTGCTGCCCTGGCTGCTGGGCAGTGGGGACAGTCACTTGCCTGGGCTTTCGTGTGGGAGTCCACACTGATTACGGTTATTTCACGGAATGACGAAGGGCTCTCCGTGCCATGCGGCGGAGCCCCAGGAACAATCCTCACAGTGTGAGTGAGTCTGACGCCCACATCCACGGGACTCTACGTGTCGGTGGCTGAAGCTGTCTTTGCCTCCCGAGAAGGGGCAGGAAGTCTGACTGGCCTCAGTCTTACCATTTATGCCTGTCCCGAGAACCTTTAAATCCGTCCGTCCAATCCAGGTGATGTCTGGACATCATTCTCCCTTTCTGTCCTCTGAGAAGTGGGTGCATATCGCTTGGGACTTTACAGCCAGAATGATCTGTGTTCAAATCCAGACTCTGCTGGTTCTTAGCCGCATGACTTTGGGTGAGATGCTAAATTTCTCTGGGTCTCTGCTTCCTCGCCTACAAAACGGAGGCAACAACACCTTCTAGCAAACCCGCAAGTACTGAAGAGGATAAGGCCAAAGGTACTAGAAACGACAGCACACAGGTTCTCCCGTGTGGTTCGTGAATAAACCTTTCTGAAAAAACTTTAATGGTTATTTATTTTTTTATTTTTATTTTTTTTAATGTTTATTTTTAAAACAATGCGAGAGACAGAGTGCAAGCAGCGGGGGGGCAGGCAGAGGGAGACACAGAATCTGAAGGGGCTCCAGGCTTTGAGCTGTCAGCCCAGAGCCCGACGCGGGGCTCAAACTCACAAACTGCGAGATTGTGACCTGAGCCAAAGCCGGACACTCAACGAACTGAGCCACTCAGGCGCCCCTAACAGTTATTTATTTACTTTGATATATTTAAGAAGAAAATGGGCTTCATTCATACTATGACATTATGGATAGCAGAGAGAGCTTAAGGCTGAGCCCGAGTAAATAGTGAGCACATTTAAAGAAAAATGTTGGGGCACCTGGGTGGCTCAGTCGGTTGAGTGTCTGACTTCGGCTCAGGTCATGATCTCACAGCTCATGAGCGAGTCCCGCATTGAGCTTTCTGCTGTCATTATGAAGTCTGCTTTGGATCGATCCTCTGTCTCCCTCTCTCTCTGCACCTCCCCCACTCACGTGCTCTCTCTTAAAAATAAAAATAAACATTAAAAAACATAAAGAAGAATAGTAACTATTGGCAGGAAGAGTGTAACGTGGATGTTACAGAATCCGCCACGTGCACACGTGGTATGTGTGCACCCCATCAGCACCCCAGGGCCTGTTAGGTGCTGACGAAGGTCTGCTTCCTTCTGCTGTGGCTCGCCTGTCACAGCAGCCCCAAGGCTTGTGACAGCATCAGCCTCTACCCTTGAACTTGGCTCTGGCCTCATTAGGGCTTGGCCAAGGCTTAGAAGTTGGAGGCAGAGTCCCCGAAGTCTCAGGCATTCTTCCCCTCTCCAGGGTGACGAGCAAGAACAGTCTTTGGCTTTGCAAATCACAAATTCCCTTTAAGCGCCTCGTCAACAGCAGGGCTGGCCCACCTCAATAAAATTTTATTCGGGGCTTGCAACTCCCCACTCTTCCATGCCATCTGCTGCCCTTTCTCTGTGTGCTTCACTCCCTGCTGACAACGGATGGGTTTTAGGTGTACGCATAAGGGCAGGGTGACAGCCAGGGAAGGCCGCTCATTAGCATCGTCTGTATATTTTGAGAGCCAAGACCTACCAATTACATAGGATGTCGGGTAGCTCGCCTGCAAATGTCGGCCAACTCTAGATGACTGGGGCCAGGTCAACGGAGAAGCCAGATCCATGGACTATGAATTTTTAAGCTTTTGGAGCAATAGAACCTCTGAGTTCACAGAAACCAAAGCCCACATTTAAATGCAGGGCCCAATTCCACATTTCAGAGAAAGACCTTTGTCAATTGTTCACAAGAACTCATCCAACCGGACTCTCAACTTACACCTGTTGCTATTCGTCTGACCTGCAGTGACGTCTGGACTGGTTTTACTCAGCAGCCCCGAATGGCTTTTCCTTCCCGCAGCACACAGCCACACGGGTGCCTGCCACCACGCCATTGCTCAGGCTGTTCCCTGTGCATGAATGCTCTTCCAGGCTGCCTCTCTACCCAGAGAGCCTAAATGTCCCCTTCACTCTCGGCTCAGACACTGCTTGCTCCAAGAAGCCACCGCTGACCACCTAAGAGTTAATACCCCGCTATGGAGAGCCACTTATCCATCCCATCTGGCCCATCACATCGAACCATAACCCGCTCCCATGAGCATCTACGTATTTGTCCGTGAGCTCCGTTTCCAATGTTCCATATGAGGCCAGGGGCAGAATAAGTGAGCCATACATGTCTGGAGAATAAATGAATGCAGGAATCCCATAGTGACAGTATCCATTCATTGAACAAACATTTGCTGAGTGCGCACTGTGTGCGAGGCACTAAGGATACCAACTAAACAGGAAGGAAGGGCACATTCCTGCCTTTGTTGGGTTTACGTTGTAGATACAAAGAGACAAAATTATATACAAATAAACAAGATGATTTCAGATAGTGATAAATGTTATGACAACAATTCTTAAAAAGGTAGTAGAGTAGAGCAGGGATCAGCCAACTACAGCCTGTGTGGGTCAAATCCAGCTGGCCATCTGTTTTTGTAAGTAGAGTGTTAGCAAAATAATACCCCCATTTATTTACATGTTGCCTGTGAAAGCTTTTGCACAACAATGACAGAGTTGAGTAGTTGCCACAGAGACCATATGGTCCTCAAGCCTAAGATACTTACTATCTGGTCTTTGACAGAAAAAGATTTGCATAGAAAGAGATGCGGGGAGAGGGAGACCTTAGTAGGTGAACAGGAAAGCCCCCCTGAGAAGACAGATGTTAGAATGAAGACCAGAATGAGAAGAAGGCATCCGCCAAGCAAATACCGGGGCAGGAGGGAGTCCGAGGCAGCAAGAACAGCAAGTACAAAGGCCCTGAGGTAAGACTGGGCTTGGTGTATTCCGGAGACAGGAGGCCAGTGAGGCGCCATCAGCTATCGACTGGTACAAGACAACCCCACGGTAGGCAGAGGTGATGAAAAACCCCACAGGCTGGGGTAAGGGCTTCTTGCTAAGACTTGTGAACAATTCTGAAAGTCAGCGAGAGTGTCTGGGGTTTTGGCAACAAGTGACAAGACGGTAACTACGAAAGAGGAGGGGACAGCACCATCATGGTGGACGATGGAACCCAAAATGCTGACAACTTGGCTCACGACTTCTTTCCCGCTGAGAACAAAGTCTCCTTGTCAGGGTAACCAGTTCCGTGTCAACCCCCCCCGCCCCCCCGCAACATTCAGGGCTGTTCCAACTGCTTAGGCAAGATGTTTCCAGAATAGTGGAACCAGCGGGCCAAACAAGCATCTCACCCACACTGCTATTTTTATTTAAAAGACTCACGGTTTCTTTTCTTAATTTGTGTTGTGAGAGTGAACTTTTAGTTCACTCTAAAACCACAGGTTTTATATAGCAGTTATATGTATTTCCTTTAAATACAAGAAATACACTTACAAAAAAATGTTTGCCTGTCTACCACCTCCCTCCCAGTTACACTTTGGGAACCCACGGCTTAGGCATAGACCTTCCAGAACTTCACTGATGCTCCAGCTCCCCACATCACAACATAGGGCAGTGGCTTCAGAGGGGACCGTGCAGTCACGGGGGAGTGCAGGGGACACAGCCCAAGTGCAGGGGACATGGTTGCACACAGCTCAAACACGACCCTGCCCCTTACCAGCCATATGCTCTTGGCCAGCTCAAACCTTGAGAGCCTCAGACTTCTCGTCTGTAAAATGGAGCTGGGCCACACAGTTGTAGGAATTAGGAGATGTGCATGGTGTGGCCTAAAACCTGACACCTAGTAGACGCTCTCAATAAATGACTGCAGCTATGACAACAGATACAGAATTATTTATGGTTACAATTATGATCACCCAATGGCCTTTCTGTTCTCGCAAAGTGCGAACAACCCCTCTGGTCACTGATGTGTCTGAGCTTCTGAGACATCTGCGGCCCTCCGTCCGCCCACCGCCCATTTGCTGTAGACAGAGCAGTAGTTTTGGGGACCTGTAGACAGAGCAGTAGTTTTCCACTGGGTTTGCCAAAGTAGGTCTCCTTTTTCTTGCTTTCCTTTTATTTTTTGTTTCCAAAAGACTCCTGATTAACAATCGTTCAGAGGGGAGGAGGAAAGAAATTACTGCAATGTTCCTTGTTCTGGTCCCTGCTGGGTTGGGAGGCTGCTATTTCAGACTCAATCAGCTACCTGCAGGGTCACTGGATGAAATTCTTCCCCACAGGGATCAGGAGGAAGTGGCCCCATTGGGACGCTTCCACTGGTGACCCGTGGCCTGAAAACCCCAACCGCTCAGAAGTCCCCAGGGACCTCAACCTCAGCCAGGACGGGAGCCCAATTTCTTTAAGAAACCCCCTCGTAGAAAAGTGGGGTCTCACACTGGCTCTGCAGGAAAAAGTGCTGCCTCCGTCCTTAGCAAGCAATTACATTCAAGTTGTGAGCATCAAACACATCCTTAACTGGAGGTAATCCGAACTTGGCTTTGAACCCCCTCTGCACGAGCAGGCTTACGTCTCTACTGCTTAATTCAGAAAATCACTGAAAGTGGTCTTTCTTCCCTTGGCACAAAGCGAGGGGAGAGGAAGCTAGCTCGTCGGCAATGCAGTCGCTGGGTCAGGAGAGCTCAGCCGCTGGCGGACAGGACACTGCACACGCTGCTCTCCTCCTCCATGCAAGGCTTGTCGCGTGGGTCCTCTGAGCCTGTCGCTGGCTTCCAGGGCCAGGCCACTTTGGTGCAAAACAAAGATGGGGGTGCCTGGTTTAAAAGCGGTGAGGAATTTCAAGACAGTGATGGCAGAGCATGAAAGCCAATCCTGCCGGCTTCCTCCCTTTCTGGGCTGCCTCCCGTCATCACTTTCCCTAGGTTTTCCCAGCGGGACCAGATCCTGGGATTTCACAAAGGGTTTTTCTTCTTCTTCTTCTTCTTCTTCTTCTTCTTCTTCTTCTTCTTCTCCTTCTCCTTCTTCTTCTTCTTCTTCTTCTTCTTCTTCTTCTTCTTCTTCTTCTTCTTCTAATTTCTGAGTGTCTATGCAAAGTCCTTACAAAGGAATAATATGGCCTTCCCATTTCACCGACAGTGAATCCTCTTGCTTACAAAGAACAGGATGACATGAAACAGCTCACCCAGAACAATCTTCATACCAGCACGATGGTATCTGAGAAATCAGGGAGCCTCAGAGCTTTCCAGCCCGTGGACCAGAAACCCAAAGCCTAAGTTTGTTCTGGTTTCTGTCACTTCATCCTACCAAGGCAGGATGCAAAGAAAGGCTGGGGATGAATGGCACTCGTAACTTACTTTCTTAAAAGAAGTATATAGGGGCGCCTGGGTGGCTCAGTCAGTTAAGCATCCCACTTCGGCTCAGGTCATGATCTCACAGTCCGTGGGTTCGAGCCCCGCGTCGGGCTCTGTGCTGACAGCTCAGAGCCTGGAGCCAGTTTCAGATTCTGTGTCTCCCTCTCTCTCTGCCCCTCCCCTGTTCATGCTCTGTCTCTCTCTGTCTCAAAAATAAATAAACGTCAAAAAAAATTAAAAAAAAAGAAGTATATAATACTGTACTGTATATTTGGAAGTTGCTAAGAGAATAGACCTTAAAAGTTCTCAGAACTTTTTTTTTTTTTTTTTTGATAATGATGTGTAGTGATAGATGTTAACGAGATTTACTGGGAACACTCTGCAATCTATAAACATACTGAATCATTACGCTGTATGACTGTAAGTAATATAATGCTTTGTGTCAATTACATCTCAATTAAAAAAAAAGATGTAGAATGGCCCAAAGTGTATAAATAAGGTAAAATGAAAAAAGTGCAATAAGAAAAAGCTGGCAAAACTTTAAAAAATACAAATAATAAGTAAATAATAATGCCAGTAATTAACAAATATAATAAGTAAATAAAAAATAAAGTAAAATTAAAGCCTTCTGCAGAGCAGGGGTCAGCAAACTGTTTTCTGTAAAGGCCCAGGAAGTAAACATTCTCGGCTCTGCAACCCATAAGGTCTCCGTCAGTCTCCTCAACTCCACAGTCGGTGCCAAGTAGCCACAGACAGACAATACGGAATGAATGGATGTGGCAGTGTTCTAATAGAACTTTTTTTTTTTTAAAGAAAAACTTGCAGCTGGCCAGATTCAGTCCAAGGGCCTTATTTTGGCTGACTCCAGACTCAGGGCAGCACTTTTCTCCCTCCCTCTCTCTTTTTTAAAGTTTGCTTATTTTGTGTGAGAGAAAGAGAGGGCATGTGCATGCACATGAGCAGGGGAGGGGCAGAGAGAGAGGGAGAGAGAGAATCCCAAGCAGGCTCCACAATGGCAGCATGGAGCCCAACATGGGGCTCCATCCCACGACCTTGGGATCACGACCTGAGCCAAAACCAAGAGTTGGGTGCTTCACTTACAGAGCCACCCAGGTGCCCCGTGGCAGTGCATCTGAAACTTCGGTGCACATATACGTCACCTGGGAATCTTGTTAAAATGAAATTCTGACTCTAGAAGTTTGGGATGAGGTCTGAGACTCCCTCCACATTTCCAACATGCTCCCAGGGGATACTGAGGCTGCTGACCCGAGGCCCACGCTTTGAGTAGCAAGGAGAGAGTACCCAAAAGAGAAAAGAAGGAGCACTTACCAAAGAACCCAAATTTTGAGAAGTGCTTAGCAGAACGCGGTACAGAAAAGCAATTCATTTTCTCGTGACCAAGGAACAGAGTTCTGCGATTTAAGTCCACCTTCAAGAGGAGAATACCATGTCATTGGAGATCAAGGATGGAGTGAACAATCATTATCAGAAAGCAGAATGCTACACAGTTTTTAAGCACTGCTGTGCATTTTCTGGCAGCACTTAACAGCGACATATACCAATCAATGCAGGTAAATGAATCCATTCGAAGGCAGGCCACGGATGGTAAATCACATTGTCCACTAAAGTTGCTAAATTAGCAACAGCGCGACACAGAACATTTTTTTTTTTTTTAATAAAAGCGAATCCTCTCTGGAATGAGATGGACTGCAGGGGAGCGTGGCCAGCAAGGCTGGAGTGGGGGAGGAGAGAGGGGGCTAGTGACAGAGCTTCTGGGCCAGGAGCTCTGCCCCATGCTGAGGAAGCTTATGTGGAAACTGGGATCAAGGCTCTTCTAGAATGTTGTCAACATCCCAGTGAGGGCCAGGTTCCCACAGGCAGGTAGCAATTTTCGGATTTTTACATGCGGTGGTTTCTGACCCACGTCACCATCCAGCTCAGAGCAAGACCGAGAATGAACGGATCCACTCATTCACTGCTGGTAGGAGTGCGGAACAACGAAGTCTCTGTGGACAACAGTCTGGCAACTTTCTTAAACAGCTAAATACGAATTTACCATATGACCCAGAAATCCCACTCCTGGGACGACACCCAAGAAAAATGCAAACATACGTCCACGCGCAGACTTGTACGTGAATGCTTACGGCGGCGTTATTCACAAGAGTCAGAAGGGGAAACCGCTCAAGCGTCCGTTAGCCGATGCATGAATGAGCTACGGTATATCCATGCCGTGGAGTATTATTTAGCAGAGGGCGCCACAGTATGTACAGACCTCCAGGACAGTATGCTAAGTGGAAGAAGCCATTTCTACATGTCCGCAATCCGTAAACCTATTGCCCCTACAGGAGCGGAAAGTAGATGAGCAGTTAGTTGCCTGGGAGTGACGTGAGGAATCTAACGACTGTGATAAAATTGTTTTAAAACTAGATTGTGGTGATGGTTGCACAGCTTGGTGAATTTACTAAAAAAAATCACTGGACAGTACCCTTAAAACGTGTGACTTCTAGGGCATATAAATCATACCTCAATAAAGTTTTTTAAGAATTAAAGGTTTCCATTATGTCCTTTTCTGTTTCACATTTCGCCTCCCTAGTTCTTAAAATACTCAGGAATCCCATAAACTGCAACAGACCCAAAGACCTGTTGTTTATTTCAGATGAGGCTTCAGCAAGGCCTCCGGCCCAGACAAATACCCCAGAGATTGGCACATCAGCTGACTCGTCAGAGGACGAAAATAAACACGCAGGAGCCGGGGCCTTGATATTTTTACAGCAAGAGCCGAATTCATCTGTGGTCAGAGCATCATCTGGGCACGGCAGGGCAACACCTGTGAAGACGCCCCTTAAGATCCACAGCCATGACCTCCAACCCAACCCAGCGACCTGACCTGCAGAGGCCTTGGCCCCAGGGGAGTCAGGAGTGAGGCCAGTTACGGCAACAGCCTCGTCCAGTGGCTAGCAGTACTGCAGAAAAGGCCAGGAAAATCTACCACGCTGAGAGCCAAATTCGCTAGTCCCCCAAATACACCAACACCCACAAACTCACACCTTCATCCGAGATGACATGGTTCTTTTTTGACACGTGCTGTCATCCTGAAAGTGACTCTTTGGGATCCCGTTCTGATGTCAAGAGCCACTCTCGTGTTCTCAGAAGAAAACGAAAACTCCGACTCACAGTACAGCTTTGGCTTTCCTCCCAATGGTACGGGAAAAATCTCACGAAATTAGGAACTATCGTGACACCTCTTCCTTTAGATAAACAGGACAATCCAAGTCACTTGCAGGAGAGGAAATAGTCCCAGCTGATTATGCAAATCATAAAGAATAAGAGGGTGGGTCAGGGGGAGCTGTCTAGAAGGATCCTGTCGGTCCCTGCCACAGCTTGCTCCCCTAATTCACTTCATCGCCCATGAACACGCTTGGTGGCAGCAGCTGGCACCAAGTCAAAGCCAGAACTTGGGGCTTGGACGTGGGACTTGAGCTGAGCCATGTAAGAGTCTGGCCGTGACCTTGGTCTTCTGGATGCGACACACAGGTAGCTGAGCCTACCAGGTGCAGAAGAAACCCTTCTGGGGAGGTTTTAGGACTGAAAGAATGGAATTTGGGCCCCAGCTAGTGATTTAGTACCATTCCCTTTGTAGCCCAGAAGGTATTTGGATAAGGAACACTAGCTTCACAGCCAGAGGACTGATAATCTCTTTCTCCCTTTTCACTGAAAAAGAAAATATCTAAGATACTGGAGAATACAGTAAAATCCTTAACTCCATTTTTTCTTTCTTCCTTTCTTTCTTTCTTTTTTTTTCCCCCTCTTCTTTCCTAGTGGCAAAGCTGGATAAGCTTATCAAGTGCAGGCAAACTACATCTTGGCTCTGATCCTTTTGAGAAATCCATTTGGCGCCTTTAACATTTCATTTGGCAGATTGAATTTCGGACATGTATTTATGGGGCTGGGTTTGCCCTTAGCGGAGTATTGCATAAATCCCATTACAGTATCCACTTTAGCGTGTTTGGGGTTTTCTAAGCCAGGGCTTTATTTAAGTGGACAGCCCCAGAATGACCTGTTCTGGCTTAGAAACTCTCTCCTCTCCCCGTGGAACCAAACCTTTACAGATTGCCTCCATCATTATCAATGTCAAGTGATGTTTTAGGAAAAGTCCTTCTGGCAAGCCCAGAACGAGGCTTCGGAGAAATCAGTGACAGCGTGTCATTATCCTCCAGTGAGCTATGGGGTTCCCCTCCAGGAATCACCTCACCCCTCACTCCTCTTTTTTTTCTGGCAATAGCCAGGGAAGCTTTGTTAGCAATACAATACTTTTCTGTATTTCTTAAGTTTCTAACCAGGAAAGTCTACATACTTTCGGTGGGGGGGGGGGAATTATATAAAGAATAGTCACCTACAGGACAAAATGAGGAAGCCAAAGACCTGCTTTAGGAATCCTAAGTAAGTCTGCTCCCCTCTTTGCCATCAGGTTAACCACTGAACAAAACAAAATGCGCAACTCTGACGTGCGTGTGGTCAGGGGCACGAAAGGAGGGACGTGCGTGGGAAGGCAGTGCCTTCCATGTAGGGGCTCAGGGGTGCTCAGTCTTGGTTATTGGTCCCTCAGCCTCTCCTGGTGGGGCAGGACGGGCCACTGGCGCTGGAGGCAGCAAGGTGCGGACGCCTGGTCAGATGCCTTGTGCAGGAGCAGTGCTGGGGGCCAGGACGGCCACGGCACACGGACGAGGCGGGGGGCTGCAGCAGGCTGACGCGGCAGGAGGTTTGGGACAGTTTCCATCCTCCAGGGACCTGTCCTGGAAGCGTACACAGAGCTCTCCAGTCGCCAACTTTTCACCCAACCGGCTCAAGAGCAGAAACACAAGGAAGGTGGCTGGTAGTAAGTCACCCCCAGAAACCCAGGTGAAGTTGAAGGGGTGTCACCTGGCCTTCCGGGGCCCTCTCCTTCCCGAGCGCCCCTGGAACTTGGCAATTCGGGGTCAAGTCACTTTGTTCTGTCACACAAGCAGGTTTTTTTTTTTTTTTTTTTAAAAACAGGAGACAGCTGCTGCGGTATACGAAGAAGTGCACACGGCGAGAGGTTCTGGGGGCTATTTCAGGCTCCAGATCGGTCTGGAGGCGGCAGCGGCTTCGGTTACATCTAAGTTTGGCCTCCGGGCTTGTGGAGGTAAACTGTTGATGAGAAAAACAATCTGGGGAGGCTTCACTGATTCATTCAGCCAAGATTTACAAGGTCTGTGCTACGTGCAGAGCTCCACGCTAGGTGCTGACATCCACAGGTGAGCTGCACAGGGCAGGCCTTGCCCGCAGATGATAGTCTGGGATGGATACAGAGAGCAAGTGGGGGGCCAGGGGAGAAGATGGGGGTCCAAAGCCCAATGGCATAGTTGAGAAAGCATGGCCCCTGGTGTACAAAGGGAATCCGGAGTTCCAAAACCCCAGGGCCCTCTCTCCAGGGCTTAATCTTCTAAAGATTCTCTCAGTGGCTTTATTTTCTTCCTGTCCCGTGTGCCTGTGAGCATCTGGGGACAGAAGCCGTGCACAACAATTACACGATTTTTATGTACCACAGGAGGCATGAAATATGCATGACCCCATGTACTTCCAATTAAAGGTGGGCGGGTATTAACGTCCCCCTTGTAGAAAGGACATAGAGGCTCCGAGAGGCGAAGGGACTTGCCCAGGGTCACACCCACAGGAAGAGGGGGAGGGACTGAACCGAGGCTATTTGGCTCCAGGGTCCACACTACCAACCAAGACGCCACCCGTGCCTTTCAAGGAAGCTTGCCATGGCTCTGATGTTGACACCACCAGCCTTTAAAAATGGTGGCTGGCGCACAGTAGGGGATCAATCGGTGTCTGCTAAATTGAATTTGATCATCTTATTTAAAGCTACCACAATCACACTCAGCTTTTAAGCTCTGGGCTGGGAACAAGGTCATTCTATAAAAATGGAAAGCAGAAATTTACCCTGAGGAATTTCTTAGGACTTAGAGGTAGGAAACGAGAAAGGATTCTATGCAAATGACCACGGGACCAAGACATGGCCTTGATACATGATGATTACATGAGATGCACTGAAGAATTATGTAACAGCTCGGAAACACAGGTTCAGCCTCCGCTGGCATGCTACCTTTTGTAAAATTTCTAAGTTCATGATATAGAAGGGTAGGGTTTTACATAACTGCTTGGGTCACACAGGGAAACGAAGACATATTCCACTCACTTTCTAACATTTGTGCTCCCCACAGAGAACAGTCTGGAAGACCATCTATCCGAGGTGACTGATAATAACACGGCAATAATAGTAACTGACTTCTTGTGTACTTTCTGGGTGCCGGGCCCATGCTTAATGGTATTCCTGTGCTATCTCATTGAATCCTCAAAGACCCTTCTGTGGCAAGCCAATACCCTAGGTTCTAAATTTTGCAGAGAGGAAAATGCAGCAAAGCCAGACTCTGAACACGGGCACGTAACTGAGAGCCCCTAGTCCTTCCATCTTATTTGTTAGACTTTGCTGCAAAGAACACTGAAGATTATGTGAAGGGGAAAAAAAAAATGCTTGCCCAAATCCTGACATCTCAGATAGGAAGGCAAGAAGCGTGGGACCATCTGGGCCCACGTCGGGTACATGCTGCTTCCTTCCCACTTTAATGGCATTCCCTTGGGCGAAACTCCCGCATGTGGCCACAGAGATGCGATTTTCAAACTCAGCATCCTCTGCCTCCAATCATATTTGGCTCTGGCTGAAATAAAAAAGGCATCTGGGGACAAGTGATCTTTATCTGTACCAAATGTTTGTTGGGGCCACTCCAGGAAATGGTCTCACATTAAGCCTATGCACACAATGTTTCCCCACAACTGCTTGGCATGTGCTTGTGTCCAGACTGCAACACTAGGAATTACATCTTTCTCGGAGCGACACGTGGGACAAAATCACTCAGGTCCGATGAGACTGACAACGTACTTATCGTGGAACAGTTATTTAGATAGAGAGGAGAGGGAGAAAGGAATCAGATCCCCCCTTTAAAGTATCTCTCTCCATGCACGACTTACAGAAAATTGTTCTTGGGAGTGGGGGGAACCTTTTAGAATGTGCAGGAACATAAATCTGGCCAGGTTTTACCATACAGTGAAATTCACCATCCTGGACTCCAGCATCAATTCCCTGGGGCCAAATACCACTTTAAAGTCGTCATGGCAAGGAGGCTGAATACTGGTTGCTGGTTGGGCAAATCCTTGCCCCTTGAAGGTGAGCGATATTTAGTGAGTCCCGTCTAACAAAGAGAATGCAGCAGGAGTGATGGTATTTCACGTTCAAGGTTTGGTTATGAAAAGACTACAGCACCCATCTGAAGTGCTTCCTTCCCCAAGCTCTCTATTCTTCTGATCACTGGCTCTGGGGGGATCCACCTGCCATGCTGTGAGCTGCCCTACAGTGATGAACTAACAGAGACCTCCAGCTAACTGCCAGCAAGGAACTGAGGCCCTCAGTGTGATGGCCTCTGAGAAACTGAGGCTTGCTAACAACCACGTGAGTGGGCTTAGAAGCAGATCTTGCCCTGGTCGAGCCTTCAGATGAGACTACAGCTCTGGCCATCAATCACAGGCAGAATGAGCTGGTAAGTTTTATCTTTCCTGATTAAAGTAACACATGTTCATGGAGAAAAATTTAGAAAATCAAGTTCAAGAGGGGCCTTGAACCAGAACGCTCAGCTAAGCTTTCCCTAGGTCCTTAACCCATAGAAACTGTGAGAGAACTGTCTATTATTTCAAGCCACCAAGTTCTGTCATTTGTTATGAAGCAATAGGTAGTTAATACAGACCTGCCTACAATCAGTTTGAATAATATTAAAAACAAACATCCCATGTTGTGGGAAACACGAGCCTAAAAGTATGGAGGGTAAGTTTCTTTGTACTTCATTAAGACCAAGACAGGTGAGAAGACAAGTGGAAATTCTAGAGCCAAAGCTAGGTCAACAATCTGAAGGCACTGGATGACCCTGAGCTTAACTTTGCGAAGATGGAAATAAACAGACACTGTTACCGGCCAGCTAATACAAAGAGGCAAAGAACAAAAACCTTACTGAGAACAATTTTCAACAGGGAAACACAAACCGCCATCAAACGTCTATTTTATCACCTTGTGGACATGTGCTCACTCACACAAGTCAGCAATAAATTGTAAATATCTGAAAGACTGTCTCGGTGAGGATGCACATCCACCTCGAGGTGTCGGCACAACCGTATTCTGTGTCGGCTCCTTCCCATTCTTTGATCTTAATTCTGTGGACAAGGAGCCAGATGACAGGCCGCAGAGACGTGGGACCTGCGTTCCAGTCCCACCTCTGCCCCTCGCTAGCGCTGTGAGCTTAGGGAAGCAGAGACAGAACCTGATCTCCTCATCTGCCGATTCTGGATGAGAAGATCCACCTCATTGTGTAAATGGAAGGGTTCCAGGCATCTATGTTCAAAACTGCTTAGCACAGTCCGTGGCACACGGCTGCCCAATAAAATACATGCTTTCTTGTATCACCTGCTTGGCGCTCTGCCTTGATCTGTGAGAAGCCAGGCTGGACATCCCCAGGGGCTGTGGGCCTCACACTTGAGGGCCACAAGAGTCAGCGTCACATAGAACCTTAAAGCAAAGGCTATTGATTGAGAAGAGCCAAGTTCCCACACCTACTAAAGGTGTGGCTGTGTGCACCTTACCCTCATCTGTAAAATGGGGAGAACACCACGCCTGCCTCTGTTCTGACAACTGAATGAGATAATGTAGCCAGAGACCCAGAATAGTGCCAGGCACACGGTAAACATTTTATTTACATATATACATACATACATATATATATTTTTTATATATATATTTATACGTACACACACACACACACACACACACATATATATATGTAAACATTTACTTATTATTGAGAGACAGAGAGATACACAGTGTGAGCAGGGGAGGGACAGAGAGAGGGGGAGACCCAGAATCCGAAGCAGGCTCCAGGCTCTGAGCTGTCAGCACAGAGCCCGACGCGGGGCTCGAACTCTCCAACTGCGAGATCATGACCCTAGCTGAAGTTGGTCACTTAACCAACTGAACCCCCCAGTGCCCCCACAGTAAACATTATATTAATGGTAGATGCTTTATTAAATTATTTATTATGATCAGTCTGTCATTATTTAACTCATAGCCAGTTACATAAAGGTCTATGGCACAAATCTAGCCGAAAGAAACACTGTGTTTGGTTCACACAGGGTATCATTTTTAAAAAATAATAAATTTGAATTAGTTGCCAATATGTATTCCAGATGACCCTGAGAAATTCAAGCTTCTGGATTCTTTTAAAACCTGGAAAAGCAGATAAGCCTGGGCCTGATTGTCTCATAGCCACAGGCAGCTGAAGTCAAGGAGTCACTGTCCACTTAAGGCAGAGCATTTATTCTTCCATTAGCCACAGTCCACACTACTCCCTATCGCTCTACACCTGTCCTACAAACCTGCCTGGCTTTACCGGCATTTGTTTTTGACATTTGCTTTACTTTCTTAAACACTTGCCTCCATTTGAAATTCTAGGACTTTTTTTTTTTAAATATCATGTACTCTAAGTAGCAAAGGCAAAAATAGATAATGAAGAAGATTAAGTCTTCCCTAAGGAAATCCACAGCAAGAGTAAGTGGCAGATAATGGCTGAGGATAAAGATAGAGTCAGATCAAAAAGAGGATAAAGATCGAGCTCTCTGCAATAACCCTCCACACATGACTCAAAAGTGAGCTGCCAGAGCCCAAATATCAAAACTGTTGCCCTCCCCCTACTTCTGTGATGCTTAATTTTTTTTTTCCTTTTTATTTATTTATTTATTTATTTATTTATTTATTTATTTATTTTTTAATATATGAAATTTACTGTCTGGGCCACGGGGTGTCCATTCACACCGTTGCCCCATTCACATTGGAACTGGCAGACTGAGTAAAGCAAACTGCCCCCCCTACTGTGGTGGGCCTCACCCAATCAGTTGAAGTCTGACTAAAACAAACAGGCTGACCCTCCTGCAAGGAAAGGGGAATATTCCTCCAGCCTGACAATCTTCAAAGTGGGACGCTGGCTTTTTCCAAACTGACACATTGGCTGTTCCTGGTTCTTGGGACTGCCGGCCTTTGAACTGGAACTTAAACCATCCATTCTCCTGATTTGAACTTAGACTGGAACTACACTGTCAGCTCTCCTGGGTCTCCCGCTTGCTGACTGCAGATCTCGGGACGTCTCAGCCTCCATAACAGCACAAGCAAATTCCTCACAGTAAATCGCTTTCTCTGTCTCTATGCATCCCATTGTTTCCGTTTCCCTAGAGAAACCCAATATGCACCCCTCTCCCCATCCCCAAAAGGTTGTTATCAAATTGATGGCACAGAACTTACAGCTGATGGCAGATTGGCATCAAAGAACCACACAAAGCCCCAACTCTTTGGGCAAGATGCTGTGTAAGCTGACGAGGCTCAACTACCTGGAGGTTCATCAGCTGTGACAGGCTGCCTGGAGTGTCCTTTTTTTAGATCCCGAACATCCCATAGCTCTGGATTTTTAGTGAGCTTGGTCAATTTTCCTGCCTTGAGGAAGTGGCAGAGGCCACATCAGGGAATGCTGGGAAGACGCGGAGGCGTCCTCCCATAAGCCTTTGCAGCTCTCTTCCCGCTTCCCCTGGGAATGCTGGGAAGAAGCGGAAGCATCCTTCCGTAAGATGAACGCCTTTGCAGCTCTCTTCCCAAGTCCCCCATGTACCCCAAGCCCAGCGGTCTGCGTCCATATTCTCTCCAAGGAGATGAAACCGCCTCATTCCTGTGAAAACAGCAATTTCATGGGTCCCCACCCTCTTCCAGAAGTAAACTGTGAGCGGACTTATGGGAGATTTGCATTTTCTTCACACGTTCATCTTTGTTTTCTAAATTTTTCTTAATGAACATGTGTTGCTTTAATCAGCAAAGATAATTAAAGTTACCCATTCATTCCACATCCATTCTATGGCAGGCAGTATAGCTTAGTATTTAGAGACTTGGGCCACCAAAGCCAGACTGCCTGGGTGCAAATCCTGACTCTGCGACCTTGAGCAAAGACCTTAAACCCTTTCATAAAATGGGTATGAAAATTGTAGTCACCTTGTATAGAGTTGCAAGGATTAAAATTCAAGCTAAGGGCTTAAAATCTTTTTGGTAAATGGCAAATGCTAATTAAGTGCATACTGCCACGATTAGTGTTGTTTTACAATACTTCTATATTTACTATATTTATGTATGGTATATTGATATAACATAAATATATATTTTGTACTATTTATTAAGTGCCTGTTGTATGACAGACATTCAAAATATGGTGATCAGTAAAATTAACCCCCTGATCCCATGGGTGTTACCCTAAGTGGGGGGTAAGGCATTATACACACACAAACACACACACTCTCACTCACTCACTCACTCACTCACTCCAAGTCATTACCAAAGGTGATGGTGGTAATTTCCACAAAAGCAGGTGTAAATAAGAGGCCATCTTGGCTGGGAATGGATGTGATTACTAATTTTGATCTGCGGCATGGGCCTCAACACCTAGAAGGTGCTCAAAAAATAGCAGCTGATTTGGAGCTGATTGGAATGACTTCAGTCAGGGGCGGAAAGATCTTCCAGAGCTGGGGCTGCAGACCTGTCACTCAACTAAGGAGGATGCCCTTTCCCAGGCCCACATCATCACCGTGATTCCCTGCCATCATCCCTTATCCGGTTGACCCCAGAAGACCCTCACTGGTCTCTGTGACTCCACTCTCACCTTCTTTCAGTGCTCCCCCTAGCACCTATTCCCCAGACGGATCTTTACGATAAAACTTTATTCTGAAATCATTTTCGACTTGCAGGAAAGTTGCAAAGATGGCCAGAAGGTTGCTGCCTACCCCTCATCCAGCTTCCCCCAATGTGCACACCTTGCCTAACCATGGCTCATCTGGCAGAACTAAGATGTCAACATCGGTGCAACACCATTCGCTCACTCAACTGCAGACTTTATTGGATTTCACCCGGTTTTCCACCAATGAGCTTTACTGTCCCAGGATCCAATCCAGAAAACCACACTGCGTTTGTCATCAAGTCTAGACCTGAAGGATTGTTTTAAAAGCTCAAAGCGGATCGTTCTCCCCACCCTAACCTCCGCAATGATTTCCCATATGTTTTGGATGAAATCTGAACTCCGTGCCCTGGTTTCCAAGCTCCACACAAGTGAACCCCTCCAACCCTTTCCCTCTCTCCCATCTCAGGCAAGCTCCCTTCCCTCAGTGCTCCCTGGCAGATGCGTCTTTTGACACCTCTATAAATCCCAAATTTGGTCCAGTCTCTGCCCTTGCTGCACCCCCTGCCTGGAAAGCTATCTCCTCAGCTCGTTCCTCCTCAAGTTCAGGTGTGTGCGCACGCCCACCTCGTCAGAGACGCCTCCTCCATCATCCCAGCTAAGCCTGCGCCCCCTCCATCACATATGTCTTTTTCACTTTCATGAGCACGCGCACTGCTTCCCGAACGGATCCTATTTATATATTTATGATTGATGGCCTAGCCTCCGCTGCTAGACTATGTAGGGACCTTGTCCATCTTGTTCATTATTTTTCTTCAAGTACCTAGGACAGTGCCTGGCACATAGCAGGTGCTCAGAAAATATTTCTGGGACTATGAGTTCAAGGAATGAATAGATGAAGGAAGGGTATCGGTTTGTAAATGTCCACAGGCGTATCCCAAGAACCTGGAACAGAGCCTGCATATAGTAGGTACTCAATAAATACCTCTTGAACTTAGTACTGATCAGCGACTTAACGCAAGAACCTAGCACAGTGCCTCCTGGCACAGAGCAGGTGCTCGATAAATATTTGTTGGATGAAGGGTATTTGAATGCACATTGTCCATTTTCAAAGCAAGAGGGCGGCCACACAAAGGGAGTCAGGTGGAGGCCACTTTTCTACCCAAGGATCCCTGTCAAGAGGTTGCCGGCGAGGAAAGCTGGGAGCCTTCCCAACAGCTGCGTGGACATCTGTTTGCAAAGTGCACCAGGCCCACACGGAGCTGTGTGGAGGTGGCGCCTGCCACTGGGCCTGCCCAGGACTCTGTCGAGAGGCTCCCCCTGCTCGTTCAGGAAGTCGCACCCAGCATGGAGGCTCCTCAGCGGCCCCGCAATGCAAAGTTTCCACAGAAAAGGCAACTGATTAATACCCTCCGAGGGTCTATTGTCTGAATCCTGTCACCAGAGGAGAAACAGCTGTTTACAGTTTGTTTATTCCTCTCCCTTTGGAGCCTTTGCGAGGAAACACAAACGCTTGTTCTCCAGGGCACAATTCAGCAGCTGAAGGGAGCGAAGAAAACGGTGTTTATTTTTAACAGGATAAAGAGGGGGGACTCTTAGGAAGTTTGGACACTAGCGGGAAGACAGCAATCTGGGAGGTGCCAGACCTCATGGTGATGTCGTGCACAATGTCAGCCTCTGGAGGGATGCTTGAGAGTCTAATCCAACTCCCGAATGAAAATGTAGGCAGGTGAGCACCCACAGGTAGGAGAAACCTGGAATAGCCCTTTAGGCTTGGAAGTGAGAGAGCCAAGTGACCACCTGTTATTGAATAAAGGTTGATGTCCTATACAAGGCCACCATGTACGGTTGTGCAGGTTGGGCACTGCACAGTGTTCCCAGTGAGGGAGAAATCTAGCCATGCCCCACAGTCCAGCACTGCACTGTTCAGAAGAAGGAACACCTCTCTTAGTCACAAACATTGTTTTCTGGCCAAGCCAGGCCTCTACCTAGAGTAGGCACTTTTCTCTAACACATAAAGGCACCAAGTAGCAGCCTAAAACAGAGAGGTCCACCAGACCAGGCTGAAAACCCACAAGAAGTATCAAGGCCTCCCTACCTTCACCCTGGGCTCCTCCTGGTTCATTCCATCTTTTCTCCTTCTTTCACCAGATTTATCCATCCTCACCTTCCTGACAAAAAGGCTGAGAAGCACTAATTCTCCATCTTTAAACCAGTGGTGTGGCCTTTGGAACCACACCACATCTCTTCTGCCTGTATCACCTCATCTGCCCATCCATTCTCATCCTGCCTTCCTCACAGGGCTGTAAGGGGGCCGGATAAGGTAACAGCTGGAGCTTTATTTTATCTAGGCATATATTTATTTTTATGTTTAAGAGCAAACCTATTTAATTGTTACCCTTCTGAAGTAGGGACCACTGGCATCCCCATTTTACAGATGGAACACTGAGGCAGAGAGAGAGAATACGACTGGTCCAAGCTCATACGAACAGCAAGGGCTTCCAGGATTCAAGCCCTCAGTTTCTAATGACTAGGCAGTGTTGCCTCTTCTAGAAACGAGGTGGGCTACAAAGGCCCCAAAATGTCATGCTCAGAAAGCACAATGCTCCCGCTGCATGTGCTCTGGGTTCTACAGCTGCTTAGGCAGGAGGGGGGTGGGAGGAGGGCCCTGAAGTCTGCATCTCCATGGAACCCTTCTAAAGACCCAGGGATTGCTCTGAGTTTGAGACACCTGGAAGGCAGGCTCAAGTGACCCTCAGCGGGGAACAGCGCAAAGAGAAGGGAGGCCAGGCCTCCCCACCCACCGCACAGGTGGCCCCTCCCCAGGGCTCGGGCCACCAGCACCGCCTCCTGGTCCAAGGGCCATGGCCGAGCTCACTGGGCAGATGAGAAGGAGCCTCAGAATGTCCCCGGGCCTCGAAGGACAAGGGAGCCCTCGTGCCTGTGTACTCCCTCCCTCGGCAAGCCTGCAGATTGGAATCTCTGAAAATGGTTTTCACAACTCAGTTAGCGGCAATCAATTATTCATGACCTCGCTTCCCACAAACTCATAGACTGTCACTGTTAGCAAGATAATTTCTGGACTCTGCCCAACAGCCTTGCTCCAAGCTGCCAGGCAGCCCGCTGTTTACCTCCTCCTGTCGCCAAAGACCCCCAAAGCCCACTACCAACCTCCGCCCTGGGCGGTGCCCTGACATCAGGGGCTGCATGACTCACTGTGGGCTTTGGGGCAGTATATCTGCCCTCAGTTTAATCCAAGTGGAAAACAGGGCTCAAGAATTCCAGACCCTGTGCCAGGCTCTGGGATGAATCCACATTATTTTACAAAGTGCTTCGGGCTCTGAAAACATTGTGTTCAGACTCGTGAGGGTCTCTCAGACATGCTGTCACCCTGCCAAGTTCATGGTCAAGGACATTTGCTACTTGGCAGCGGCTTATGAACCATTAAGACTACCATTAGCATTTTTCCCCCAAAAAAACTTGAGTCTGTCTTCAGGAACACATTCTCACGTCCCGGGAAGAGGAGGGACGTTACCCGACACCCTGGAAGAGACTTTCACGTTCTGCCGCTTAAACAAGCGTGATTCCATGCAAGCCACCTTTGCTCTCTCTGAGCCTCAGCTTCCATGTCTGTAAAATGGGAGAGTAACAGTACTTAGCCCTCAGGGCTATGGTAAGGTTGACATAAAATGGTGCATGCAAAAACCTTCATGCCTTGCTTCATACATCACAGACACTGTGGCCTCTTTACTTAATCCTAAGACCCTGTGCGCTTGCCAGAGGCATCATGGATTTCCTACCAGTTTGGGGGACACTGGGGTGTGTTAGGAACCTTTAAAGAAACGTGCACACCAACTGGTAAAATTCATCCTGGTTATAATCACTGCCTTGAATTTAGGTGAGAAAGCAGGTACGAGGAGGTTATGTGACTAGATCAAGGCCACACGGCCACTCACAGCAGAGCTGGGAACAGGATCCCGTCCCTACCACTCCGAAGGTTGGACGGACAACCCGACAGCCTTGCCTCCCGGTTCCTCATCCTCGTCCTTGTCCTCCTCTTCCCACAAAGACTAGAGGGAGCAACACTAGCAAGCACTTTATGGTGGTTATTATGTGCCCAGGCCCCGTGCTAAGTGAGCTACCTGTATCGGCTCATCTATTTCTCCCAAAGAGCCTCCATGATGGTAGACACCGTTACCCCTTCATTTTACAGACGAAACAAACTGAGGCACAGAGACTTGGCCTAACTTGCCTAAACTTAACACAGCTGGTTAGTGACAGAGCCTGGATGGGAACCCGCAGCAGAATCCACCTGCTTGCCTAGTTAGTCCCTTGTACCGCGCCCCACCCCCACCCCCAAGTCAGACAGGGATGTGTGGGGGAGGGGGAGCAGAGTGCCATACAAATGTCATACCGTGTCCCCGCTCACACACACACACACACACACACACACACACACACACAGACACACACACACACAGAATGGTTCCTCTGAGCCTGGAGAGCACACCCCCTTCTCCCTAGGGCGAGGCCACGTTCCTGCCTCTCTTCTGTGCTCTCCTGATGTGTCCGTGTGGGGCCAGCTGAGCTGTGCAAGGCGGGGAGGGGACAAGTGTGCAGCCCCAGCCTGGGTAAAGGCTCCGATCCGAGCAGTCAGCCTCTCACCTGCCCCGTCTGTGGGCTTGGAGAACGGGAGAGCCTGAAGAGGGCAGGAGACTGGAAACCTGCCAGGCCTGGACCGCCGAGGCCTCCCCCACCCACAGGAGGGTAGAGGCAGGGCAAGAAGATGGGAGAGGAGACCCTCCCCTGAGCCACCTTGTCCCAGCCAATCTGCAATCACATCAAGAGGATGGAGCATTAGGTCACTTGGTGGTTAAGGGCGTGGGCTCTGGGCCAGCCTGCCTGGGTTACAATGCAGCTCTGCCTCTCACCAGCTGTGCCGCCTTGGGGAAGTCACTTCCCCTCTCTGGGCCCCACTTCCTCTCTCCACAAAACAGTGACCAACAGTGCTCACATCACAGGCAAGCATTAAAAGTAAAATGCTTGACACGTGGGGGGTGGTTAATAAATGGCACCTGCTATTAATTGCTGTTATTATTATTTAATTATTATCACCCTGCAGCAGCAGCAGCAACATCAACCACAGACCTCTGTATCAGCTACTAACGACACACGGTGATCTTTAAGGTGCTGTCGGGATGGTTGAGGGGCTGAGAAGAAACCACAGAACAACACATGACTCTAAGTTCTAGAGGAATCTTTGGCCTTTGGATCTTAAAATCTCTTTAAAGCAGGGTTCCACAGCTCTGGGTTTTAGAGTATCTCATCATCTGATCTTTCATGCAGTTTCTGAAGGAAACGAAAATGTTTACTGAGCAACAACTATGTGTCATTCACTGTTCTAGCCCTGGGGGGGTCCCCTGACGGAGTTAGCGGGCCAGAGAACAACTCTGAAGGTAATGGGGAATGGCAGTAAGGTCTTAAGAGACTGGAGTTTATCGTCAGGCAGAAGGGGGTAGATTCTGGGGGGAATGAGGCCCTTTTCTGCACACAACCACACGAGAACAGCCACCTGTACACATGGTAGGTAAGGCTCCTAGTAAGTCCCTCTGTGGGATGAAGGTCATGGCTGGAACGAGGAAAGAGGTGTGTAACTTGGGCAGAGAAAACCATAAAAGACCTAAAACTGGGGAGTGTAAGGGACCCAGAAATCCCTTAGACCATTAAAAAAATTTTTTTTAGTGTTTATATATTTTTGAGAGAGAGAGAGAGAGAGACCCCAAGCATGAGCAGGGAAGGGGCAGAGAGAGAGGGAGACAGAGAATCTGAAGCAGGCTCCAGGCTCCAAGCTGTCAGCACAGAGCCCTACACGGGGCTCGAACCCATGAACTGTGAGATTATGATCTGAGCTGAAGTTGGACCCTTAACCGACTGAGCCATCCAGGCACTGCTCCCTTAGTCCATTTTAAAGATGGGGACAGGGGCGCCTGGGTGGCGCAGTCGGTTAAGCGTCCGACTTCAGCCAGGTCACGATCTCGCGGTCCGTGAGTTCGAGCCCCGCGTCAGGCTCTGGGCTGATGGCCCGGAGCCTGGAGCCTGTTTCCGATTCTGTGTCTCCCTCTCTCTCTGCCCCTCCCCCGTTCATGCTCTGTCTCTCTCTGTCCCAAAAATAAAATAAAAAACGTTGAAAAAAAAAATTAAAAAAAAAAAAATAAATAAAGATGGGGACAGAATGGCCCTGAGAGGCTACCCAAAACCCCACAAAGTGAGACACAGAGCGGGGCTGGTCCCCAGGTGTCCTGACTCCTGGAAGTCCAGATCTGCTTTGTAAAGTGTGTAAGTGATCCCCACACAGCACAGCCCCCACGACGTGTAGACACTGCCACCAGGCCCAGGGCCAGCTGTCCTTTCTCTCTGCCATCGATCTGGGTTAATGCCATCAGGCTGGGGTGCGTGCAGGATGCCACTATCAAATGGCTCAAGAATGCAGCACAGTGGGAGACCTGGACAGCAACATGCAGAAGGGTGAAACTAGACCACCTCCTTACACCATTCACAAAAACAAACTCAAAATGGATAAAGGACCTGAATGTGAGACAGGAAACCATCAAAACCCTAGAGGAGAAAGCAGGGAAAAACCTCTCTGACCTGAGCCGCAGCAATTTCTTACTTGACATCCCCAAAGGCAAGGGAATTAAAAGCAAAAATGAACTACTGGGACCTCATGAAGATAAAAAGCATCTGCACAGCAAAGGAAACAATCAACAAAACTGAAAGGCAACCGATGGAATGGGAGAAGATATTTGCAAATGACATAGCGGACAAAGGGCTAGTATCCAAAATCTATAAAGAGCTCACCAAACTCCACACCCGAAAAACAAATAATCCAGCGAAGAAATAGGCAGAAAACATGAATAGACACTTCTCTAAAGAAGACATCCGGATGGCCAACAGGCACATGAAAAGATGCTCAACGTCGCTCCTCATCAGGGAAATACAAATCAAAACCACACTCAGATATCACCTCACACCAGTCAGAGTGGCCAAAATGAACAAATCAGGAGACTATAGATGCTGGAGAGGATGTGGAGAAATGGGAACCCTCTTGCACTGTTGGTGGGAATGCAAATTGGTGCAGCCACTCTGGAAAGCAGCGTGGAGGTTCCTCAGAAAATTGAAAATAGACCTACCCTATGACCCAGCAATAGCACTGCTAGGAATTTACCCAGGGGATACGGGAGTGCTGATGCATAGGGGCACTTGTTTATAGCAGTCCCCAATGTTTATAGCAGCACTTTCAACAACAGCCAAATTACGGAAAGAGCCTAAATGTCCATCAACTGACAAATGGATAAAGAAGATGTGGTTTATATATACAATGGAGTACTACATGGCAATGAGAAAGAACGAAATATGGCCCTTTGTAGCAACGTGGATGGAACTGGAGGGTACTATGCTAAGTGGAATAAGTCAGGCAGAGAAAGACAGATACCATATGTTTTCACTCATATGTGGATCCTGAGAAACTTTACAGAAGACCATGGGGGAGGGGAAAAGGGAAAAAAAGTTACAGACAGGGAAGGAGGCAAACCATAAGAGACTCTTAAAAAAACTGAGAACTGAGGGTTGATAGGGGTGGGAGGGAGGGGAAAGTGGGTGATGGGCACTGAGGAGGGCACCTGTTGGGATGAGCACTGGGTGTTGTATGGAAACCAATTTGACAATAAATTTCATTAAAAAAAAAAAAGAAGAAGAATGCAGCACAGGACAGGGGAGTTCTGATGTGGAGGTGGAGGGAGAGAAAAGGGACGTCGTTCTGAAGGGGCAGGCGGCGATCGGAAAAGCCCCTGCAAAGGCAGGAGTGTTTCTGTTGGACAGAGAGTGGCAGTCACGGCAGAAAAGCTCTGGAAAGATCACTGGAGCCAGAATGGTTTTGTACAATTGACAGTCAACTTTTTTCATCTGCTGGGTTCCACCTCCAAATCACATAATGTCTAAACCAGTTGATGTTTTTAGGTTTTAGGGCAACAAGGAGGATGAGTCCACTAACAGAGCTGCGGGGAGCACCGGTCAGAGACCACTTTATAGTGGCCGGGAGTTTCCTGCAGCCCCTGGCTTTGTCCGTCCCCAGATGACGTGTATGCCCTTGCTCACGAAGGTCATATTCTGTCCCCCTCTCCCTTCCTCTGAGCCACATGTGACCGCCTTCTATTTGTTTCTTCGTAAATGTCACCTCCTCGGAAAAGCCTGTCCAGGTGACCCCTTCCTTTACTGATCGGTCCCCTCCACCGGGACATGAGCTACTGGCAGGCAGGGACCCTGTTTTATTCAGTGCTTCTAGCATAGTGCCTGGCACACAACAGGCCCTCGGTGACATCTGCTGAATGAAACAGCACGGGTGAACGCCCGGGGCAAATCTATACAGCCATGTACTCGTGTAAAAGTTTTAGAACACGATACCTGGGAGATCGCCAATGGATGTTGCTGGGAATATACCGAAGTCAACCCCCTGCTCACCAGGCCAGCATCCCCTTTCTGCTGCACGGAGCCAGCTCTGTGCTTAATGGGAAAGATGCCTCTTACCCATCTGCCCAGGGACCACCCTCCAGTCCCCACCCAACCCTGGCAGGTAGTGAACACCAGGACAAGGAGAACGCTGGCGTTTACAAGACCCAGGCAGGCCCAGCCAGCCTCCTTATTCAGGAGGAAGGAGGCCAGTAGGAGAAAAAGGACACAAGGTTTGCTCTGCCTCGATGTGGGCAGGTTCCGAGACAACATCGCACTCACTGGCCCAGGTAACTTCGAACTGCACGGGCTCCCCTTGTTCCTCACTGCTTCCTTCGTCCAACAGCCTCAACACAAGCACTGACCACCCACTTAGGAACAAGGAACCCGCAGCCTATTCACAGACTCCACAACTGCAGAGGAGGAACCAGGTTCTGGGAGGTTCCGGGAGGAACCAGACCAACACTCTGTGCTTCAGAGTCCTGAGGGGATCTCAGTGCAATGCCTGTATACTTGCATGCTGTTTCATGAATTGCTGTTTTTATTTTCACTTATGGCCCTTTCCTACTTTCTGTTTATTCTCCATGATTAAAAAAATAAACTAAAATAAAAAGTGGACTCGTGTGCTAATCATTTTAATCTTTCACATTTCACGTCAAAAACTAAAGTGCCTTTGAAATAGGCTATAAATTTTCCTCTGGGCCCAGGGCTAGCCTCATCCCATGGGTTTTGAAATGAGGTGTTCTTATTTGCATTAATCACCCCATGATCAAAAATTCCAGGTTGGTTTCTTCTCTGATTTGACAGTTATTTAGAAGAGGTTTCTTTCTTTCTTCTTTTTTTTTTTTAATGTTTATTTTTGAGAGAGAGAGAAACAGAGAGAGAGTGGCAAAGGGGCAGAGACAGAGAAGAAGACACAAAATCTGAAGCAGGCTCCAGGCTCCAAGGTGTCAGCACAGAGCCAGACATGGGGCTCGAACTCACAAACCGTAAGATCACGACCTGAGCAGAAGTCAGATGCCCAACTGACTGAACCACTCAGGCACCCCTCTTTGTTTGAATTTCTAAGTGACTGCCTCTGAGAGGCTAGTTTTAAATGTATCTTATTAGGGGCGCCTGGGTGGCTCACTCTGTTGAGCATCCGACTTCAGCTCAGGTCACGATCTCGCGGTCTGTGAGTTCGAGCCCCGCGTCGGGCTCTGTGCTGACAGCTCGAAGCCCGGAGCCTGCTTCAGATTCTGTATCTCCCTCTCTCTCTGCCCCTCTCCTGCTCGCACTCTGTCTCTCAAAAATGAATAAATGTTAAAAAAAAATTTTTAAATAAAATAAATGTATCTTATTGTTTTATGAGTGTGGCCTGACAGATTTCTACTTTTGAAATCTACTAGATTTCTCGAGACAAATGAATTTCAAATTTTAATTACAGTATCTTAACACATCTAGACAATAGCCTTTAAAAAGAAAAGGCTGGGGTGCCTGGGTGGCTCAGTAGGTTAAGCGTTCAACTCTTGATTTCAGCTCACATCATGATCTCACGGTTAGTGAGATCGAGCCCCACATGGGGCTCTGTGTAGACAGTATGGAGCCTGCTTGGAATTCTCTCTCTCTCCATCTTTCTCTGCCCCTCCCCTGTTCTCTCTCTCATAATAAATAAATAAAAACTTAAAAATAAATAAAAAGAAAAGGCCATCCCCTAGAATAAACATAGCTTCAGACAGACAGACACACACACACACACACACACACACACACACACCTTTATAAAAGAGGTAAACAAACCATTAACTTGGTGGGGGGCCCAGAACTATACTTAAGGATTAAGGGTGTCTGATCTAGGAATCCCACACTCAGGAATCACACCCACAATGGCACTGATGTTGTGTAGCCCTATTTTATTTTATTTTATTTTATTTTATTATTTTTTTAAATGACAAGCTAACTTAATTTTTTTTAACGTTTATTTATTTTCGACAGAGAGAGAAAGAGCATGAGCGGGGGAGGGTCAGAGAGAGGGAGACACAGCATCCGAAGCAGCCTCCAGGCTCCGAGCTGTCAGCACAGAGCCTGACGCGGGGCTCGAACTCACAGACCGAGAGATCATGACCTGAGCCAAAGTCGGACACTCAACCAACTGAGCCACCCAGGTGCCCCTGTAGCCCCATTTTAAAGACTGAAACTGAGGCTGCCAGAGACGGAGTCAGGTATAACAGTAAATGATAGCTGAGACCATCTGTCAATTCCACTAACCCCTTCACCACTGAACCCAACTTTCTTCTCAAAGGAGTACTAACACAGCAGCAGGTCTCTGGCGAGCTTCCTAAAGTGGGTTCATTGTACCAGGGCACAGCCAGCAGCCAGGCTCCTATAGGCGAGCAGGACTTTACGCCTGGGAAAAGTGGGCTGGCTAGAAAAGGAAGCTGACGCAGCTCTTTCGACAAGCCCCAGAAAGAATATTAAGTCATTTTTCAGGCAGTGCCGAGGAACCCTGAGAGATGGGTGGATCCCGGGGAATCCTGACGTTGTCCTCCCCACCCTGGGAGTGTCTCTGCCAGAAAAAGTGGGGCGTCATGCGGAAGAGGGCGAGCGGGCAGGAACAGACACAGGACCCACGCCTGCTCCACGACACTGACAAGGCAGCTCCTCGGGGTTGGGGGTGAGGGGTCTTAGCTCCAAGGCTGAGGCCACACACAACGTCGGCAGTCCCCGAAGGCACATTTCAGCACAGTGTTTCAATGAGAAATGACACATGCTACCCTGGGCTTGAGATCTGACTGGGGACATGGAGCCGTATTCCTCTGCTTCCCAGCAAGGAAAGCAGAGCAACAAGAGATAAACAGAAGTCAATCAGAGCAGAAAGTGACATCGGAAAAACTTGCCTAATTCTGCCAGACCTGTTTTGCCGCATAAAGATAAGAGTCATTTGGACGATGCGGCTTCAGCAGAAGAAATTAAATGGTGGCACCATTCCCAAAAACGGCTAAAGCAGTTAATGTCAGGCATGTTCCCAACATCCTTGAAGGTACTGAGCTGGAAGGACGGCAGTCCATTAAAGAATGGTGGTTCTATGGACCCTCCATTTTGCAAGCCTAATTACTCTGCTGGAAAGTAAGCCTTGTTCTGGAGTCTCAACACACAGAAGTTATCACTGAGCAGGAAAACTAAGACTCTCGAATTAAAATACACTTGTGAAAAGCAAGCCATGAAAAACAAAAGCGATGCTTAAACCAACTCCTCTCCGAGGTATATACCTAACATAAATGTTTACATAACATACATATTTTTTTTTTTTAATTTTTTTTTTTTGGAAAACACCTGCATGAAAATGCTCACAGCAGCACTCTGCCCGAAACTGGGAACTTCCCAAAGGCCCATACACAGAATGGATATGTAAACTGTGCTATATTCCACAATGACATGCCATACAACAACGTGAACGAGCAGTTACAAGTACAGGAAACGGGTCAGCAAAAGGTTTTGTAGACAGCCAGACAGTAAAGACCTTGGGCTTTGTGGGCCATGTGGTCTGGGTCCAGACTACTCAACTCTGCCATCACAGGGCAAATCCGCCACAGCCAGGATGTAAATGAATTGGATGTGGCTGTGTTCCAATAAAGCTTTATGTATGCACCCTGAAATTTAGATTTCACATACTTTTCACATGTCCCAAGATGTTATTCTATTTTTGATTTTTTTTTTCCCCCCAACCACTCACAAACGTGAAATGCATTCTTAGCCCACAGGCTGTGTGAAAAAACAGACAACCCGGATCTGGCTCGGGGGGCTGCAGTCTGCCATGTTCTGAGAGAATCTCACACACTCTCATCTCACATAATGCTAAGCAAAACAAACCAGGCACAGAGTTGAACAGACAGCATGATTCTGTTTCTACAAAGAAGCGGGAGTAACCTACGGGGTCAGATCACGATCAAGGTTTCCCCCTGGAGACGCAGGTACTGGAAGCGGGAAGGAGAAGGATTTCTTCGCGGGGCGAGGAAGGGCGGTGAGCTGTCACGCTCTCTGCTCTGGATCCGGGTCCCGATTACTCGAGAATGGCCACTGGTGGAGCTGGTTTATGATTTGTGCCTTTTCGCTAGGTGTGTTCTATTTCAAGAGAAACTTAGCAAAGTTGTTAAAATCAAGGCAAGCCCATTTGATCCGCTTCGAAAACAGAAGTGTAGAGAGAATCCCAGCCATCCAATGAAATTAGCTACGAATCCTGTGCTAGAGTCAGGTGCCCGTTGGTGCTGGAGTGCTTAATACGGGGTAGATTCGAATCCCTGTTCCTCCAGCTGTTATCCTACTTCCTTCTAGGGTGAGGTGCGCTTCCTGGTTTAAGGGAAGGTGCTACCATCAGATTCCAGGCAGGCTGCTTCCCCTGGTGTTTGTAGGGAAGGATGGTGTTCGCCAAATGTCTGTTCCTCCTCGCATGGCAATCTGCCATCACCTGCGTTACCAGAGACAGCACCTGGCAAAACATGTGGCCTTCAGCCCCGCACCGAAACCTGTGCTGGACCCACACAAAGGAGAAAGGCCAAGCCTGGCTTCCGTGTGACTGAGAGAATATGCAGTTAATTATTTTTTCTCGCAGCCACAAGCCGAGTCTCCCTAAAACCCATGCTTGTAATGATTGCTGTAATTATTATTTTAATACAAATCAGCAACTTATCAAAATATTACCCCCAGATGCTGCCTCTCTGCTCTGAGTCGATAGGCAGAGGGTACAGGCCGTCCCTCCTGCCCTGTTCTGTGTGCCAGGATGACAGGAGCTTTGGTGACAGTACTTTCTACCACGGCCAGACGCCAACCTCCCCAGTGCCCAGGTCCAAGTTGTTTCCATGCCTGTCCTTGCTTTAGAGGGGCATGTTCTGCACTTTCCCTCACAGTCTGACACTGGGTGACCCACTCGCTGCTGGGCCTTGGTATTTCTATCCATGCAATGGGCAAACAGTGCCAACCCTCCCGCAGAGCTGTTCTGAAGAATTCCTAACCAGAGCTGCTCTGTTAAAACATTGTGCATCACACGCATGGCATCTGATGCACAGGCTCCCTGATCACACTGCCTGGGTTCAAACGCCAAGGGTACTGCTCTGCAACTTTGGGAATTCTTCACCCTCTCCATGCCTCAGTTTCCTCATCTGTGAATGGGGACAGCGTCATAAAGTGGTTGTAAGGATTCGGGGAGATCGCCCAGGAGATGCCGTGTAGCACAGCGTCAGGAACCCAGCGAGCGTTTAATCTACCAGAGCAATGACCCTCACCGGCCTCTTCCTCCTCTTCAGCGTGATTCTGACAGCCGTACACTCAAATCCTAACTGCAGTCTTCCAAGTAACACAATTAAGCAAAGCAGACGGGCAGGTTGGAGACGGGCAAACTGGAGAGTGGGGCCCTAAGTAGGGAGGGGCAGCCCTATCTCCCTTTCCTCAAATGTATACTTCTATGGGAAGGAAGGCCAGAACTTCACATTTTTAAACAGGAACCCCAAATTCGATGTTTGCTTGAAATCCCTGATTCTTAAATGTTGGCCAGTGATTTAAGATTTTTCAATGAAAAGAAGAAGAAGAAGGAGAAAGAGAATTCAGTGCTGCCTTTATTCCATCTGTGGCCCAAAGGGATTTTCTAGAAAGTGTCCACTCTTGTTGGGGGTTCATACCGCCTGCTGTCCTTCCGACAGAGGGTTTGTTTGCTCCACGTGATTTGTTTTTTTTATTTTTTTTTTTTTTTACCCTAAAAGAGAGTCAAAACAGCAGTCAGCCTCTTGACCTCAGAAGAGTGAATCCAGGCCAGGCCCAGTTGCAAACCCAGCCGTTTTCCGTGAATGCGCCCCACCTCCGCATTACCTTCTCTAACCCGTTCACTGTCATCACCTCGTCTTCTAAACAAGAGAGAATCAGATGCAACAATTCAAACACTATCCCTCAATGGGGCTACAGCGGGGAAAAAAAGCAGGTAATGAGAGTATTTTACATCAGGGATGGAATCTTCTGTAACCGCCTGATGACAAGTAAATGGGGTTCTCTGTTTGTGTCTTTTACAACGGCTGCCCCTTCGGAGCTGGGGATAAAAGAGAGAGAGAAAGAGAGACAATGAATAGGCTTTTATTTCAAAGAGAACATCTGCAAAGCATGGTCCTACATTAAAAAATAAACAGAAAACAGCCACTAGTCTGGGGGAAAAGAAAAAAAGATTTCCCATTACATCTCTAATTAATAAAGCCCCATTTCACAAGGAAAGAAGAAAAACAGAAAGAGAGCAACTTTCCCACATCTCCAAAGAGAAGATGCTTAATGAGGGAACCACTGTGTTACTTGACCCATCTAATCTGGTTTTAATATTATCCTTAAATAATGTACACATTAGCTCTCCGTGACCAAAAACATTTGTTTATTTTATTAACATAAGCCTGGTTGAGGGCTGAGACTTTGTGAAACTGTCATGCCGTCCTTGGGCTCTCTTTTCACTGCTTGTCTCCTTGCTCATTATGAACTGATTAGCTGTCTCTGCTGCCCTTCTGAATTGCTACTCAGGCTGTACTGGGTTTCTGCTACCCTGGTTCTGGACAGGAGAGTCTTGATTCGGGGTTAAGTTAACGGAGTCATTACAGGCCCATCTGGGAGCGCATTCATCATGGTTAAGTCCATGTGTGACAACACATGGGGGGCTGACATACACAGTCAACGCGAGGCCAGCGTGCAGCGTGAATCTAAGAGCTGAAGATGAAGAACCCAGACCCAAGTCCCCAAGACGGGCCGGAGGAGCCCCATTCCTGCAGGAGCGACACAGGCGGCAAATGAGAACATCAGGGAGATTCCGCTCAGACCCAGTGCACAGTTCCTAATGTGTGACTTAAATCCCCTCCACTCAAACGTCAGAACAAAATGGCACTGCTGTTTACCAAAGGAACAAAGTGTCTTCACGCGGGTTAACCTGACATTTACCAAAGTTTGGTCATTCGGGCACTTCCTTGTCATTAACCACCAAAACGGATGCCATCATTAGGATACAATTAAGGCTTGGTGCTCTCGCTTACGCATTTTCATCGTGGTAACCAACCTTTTGTACTTAAACACTGCTTTACTCACATGCTAAGCAGTAAAAGCCCTGAAGCTGTCATTTTGATTGAACAGTTATATTTGTATGTTTTCCCTAATACACGTTTAAAGAAACAAACAGCATTACAAGTTTTAAAAACATTCACCCAAGCAGCAGGGGCGGTGTGCATGGGGGCTGTGGTGGATGGTCTGATGTGTGGGTTACTTGGGTGTGTTCAGTTTGTGAAAACCCACTGAGGTGTGCATTTAGAATAATGTGCACTTTTGTTTATGCAGTACATTTCAGTTAAAAAAAAAACACTTAAAAGAATATACCTCAAATTTCAGAACTGAATAAATTTTGCAGAGGTATGGACAGAAACTCTATTAAAAGCTGCTTTAAGGGGCAGGGGGGTGGCTCAGTCAGTGAAGCATCCCACTCCTGATTTGGGCTCAGGTCATGATCCCACATCGGGCTCTCCACTGACCCTACATAGCCTGCTTGGGATTCTGTCTCTCTGTCTCTCTCAAAATAAACAAATAAACTTAAAACAAATATTAAAAAAAAAAAAAAAAGCTGCTTTAATCACTGGCAGATCAGAACTGGGGTACAAACCACACTTGGGATTCCTGGGACCAGTCTGGAGCTACTCTGGCAAAAGGTGTCCATCAACCAAAACTAAATAAAATTAATCCACCTCACCCTCCAAAAATCCTCACCGGCTGCCTCTTGTTTTCTCTCAGTTCCCCAACTGCTTCCATTGGTACGCCTGTAACAATTTGATTTTTTTTTTATTTAAAAAAATTGGTAATTTTTTTTTTTTTTTTTTTTGAGAGAGAGAGACAGGGCGCAAGCAGGGAAGAGGCAGAGAGAGAAGCAGACACAGAATCTGAAGCAGGCTTCAGGCTGCTGTCGGCACAGAGCCCGACACGGGGCCCTGAACTCGGGAACTGTGAGATCATGACAAAAGTCATGATCAGAACAGATCAGAGCCAAAGTCGGACGCTTAATCAACTGAGCCACCCAGGTGTCCCTGTAACAATGTGATTTTTAAATTTTTTCTGGTTTCTGTTTATCTAGGGGTCACCCTGCCCCAAGACCATCAAGTCCATGAAGGGTAGAGGCCCGTCTGTCTTCCCCACATGCTCTGCACAGTGCCCTGCACACGGCAGCTCAAGTGACCTGGTGAATTAATGCGCACACTGATGGGTGGGTGGGAAGTCTCTAGTGATTTCCCTCATTCACTGGTTCCTGGTTCCCTAGGGATTACCAAGCACATTCTCATCTATTCATCGAATTAGGTCCTCTCAACCCAGGGTGGGCAGTGGGCTTAATCATCTGACAGAAGAGCCAAAAAGGCACACAAAAAAAGACAGAAGTAACAGTTGGTCCCTGACAGTGCTGGAATCCAAGCCAAGGTGCTCCAGTAGAACGTTCCACTCTTCCACCTGCCGTGCCCAGCTCTCAGGAAACCCTCAACACCCCGATACATGCTATTGTGGGGCGAGGATGTGCGGGGAAGGCAGGCCATTCAAAACGGCACGTTCTCCGCATGCTGGTTTACCAGACTTGTAGAATGTTGAGGACTGCTGCCTTCACAATGGCCTAATCCTTGTAAGAATTTGCATCTTCTGAGTATTCACCCACTGCAAGAAAGGGAAGAGAACCTCCATCATGCCCAAGGCAAGCAAAATCAGTCAGGTAAGTAAGTGCTGTGAATAAACCGCATGGGGATAATTGACAGGTGACCACAGGCACTTATTTTTAACAGGGACATCTTCCAGAGAGAGGTTGCAAATTCAGCAGCCTAAAGGGGCCAGTAAGATACAAGAGGGGAAAGAAAAGATCTTGGGGCGGGGGAGTGGTCTCAGGAATCTGGAGGGTCTCAGAAACAGTCCCTCCACAGCCCGGCCAGTTGAAAAACAAGCAAGAATGTGGGCCCCGCACTGCCAGATCTTGTGACTTTTTAAAGGAATTCCAATAATCCGTATCGTTTTATAGCATATCTTAATCCTCAAACTTCAGTGTCTTTTTATTTTAATATACTGTGTGGCCAAACAAAACCTACCCAAAGGGTATGAATCAGGAATGAAAACGGGAGCACTGATCACGGGCCAGAGTTGTGCCTCATCACCAGGCCCTCCCAGGTAGGTGCCTTCATGGTTCGTGCATTGCACATGAGAAAATTGGGCCCCTGAGAGCTGAAGTAACACATCTGAGTCCCACAGATATGAATGGCGGAGTTCAGATGCTATGAACTCCAAATGTCAGAGCACTCCCTCTGGCCCGCAGACATCACAGGACACGCCTCCCAGGCCCCACAGCCTCTGACCACCTGCTCCCCTTGCAACCTTCAGGCAGCTCACTGCTAATCTCCAGGCTCCTTATTAAGCAATACGAAGAGCTTGAGCCCCATGAGTGGAGCAGTCCAGACCTCATGCTAGGCAGTTTGGGGCATTGGTGGGAGACCTGAGGGCTTCCAGGCCCCTGAATCACACCATTCCTGACCCCCAACCTGTCCAGACGAAACCTTCTTCTTGTGTGCAAGAGGCCACTCTGGGGAAGTGAAACCAGCAGTGAATTAGGCTAGGATTCGAAAGGAACCTCTCTGTTGATAGCCTGAGTATCAGCAATGGCACTACCCTTCACCTGATGGAGAAGCTCACTGCAGTGATCCTCCCAAGGGCAGGGAGTACATCTGTCCTGTTCATAAAGGTCGTGGCAGTGCTGGGCAGAGTGCCTGCCATGCTCTCACTGTTGGAGTGGAGGATGGATGGATGGATGGATGGAGGACAGACAGATGGATGCATAAATGCATAGATGGATGGATGGATGGATGGATGGATGGATGAATGCATGCACAGATGGATGTAAGCACAGGTGCACTTGTGAATCAACAGATGTGAGAGGAGAGAGGGAGGGACAAGGGACTTACTCAACTGGGGACAGAGATTAAGAACACAGTATGTGAAGTCACCACCAACCTTCAATTCCTATAACTGGCTACTTCTTAGCTGTTCAACTTCCATCCAACTTCTTGCCTTAGTTGTTATTATTTGTAATCAGTAAAACAGAGGAGACTGAGCTGTGGCACCTTGTAGGAATTCATGAGATCACGTCTTCCTCGTACTTGTACAGGGTCTGGTGTAAGGTAAACTTTCAATGAAGAGAGATCCTGCTCACCTTCCTCACTGTTATGATCAGTTACAGTGGCCACGCCCCTTGGGGAAAGGACCCCTGCATCAACCTCTCCACCCCATCAGCTTGACTCCTTTGGGCTTAACCAGTGTTTCTCCTGGCCAAAGATTACAGCAAAGGATTCCCTGGGAGGAGAAACGCTCGTCATTAGAATCCACAGACACATTAGCCTGGATTAGATACCCAGATAAGCCAGCAGTCATCTGGCTGCGACAAACCGGGCCAGAGACAGAACAAACCCATTTCACTGCCCAAAGAGGGCCCAGAAAGGGGAGATCTTCCTCCCAAAGAGACTTTGGAAATGCCCTTAGTTGCCCTCCTTCCCCACCTGGCTGGCTGTCTGGGCTCATAGGCCCTGATGCTAATAATACCAGTCTCCCTGCTCACTCCAGTGTCGAGCGGGTCAAGGTGACACCCATCCACCCTCCCTATCTCCCTCTTCTCAACATCTCTGGCTTCCAGTAGGGGGAGGAGGCAACATTAACCACAAGTATCAGAGGGGCACAACCTGATGACTATCTGCGGGCAAACGGGTAGTTTCTGTTGTAGGCGGAAGGAAGTGCCATGAGACAATCGACCTGCATGTTCTTAGAGATACCTCCTTGCCTCGCCCAGGCTCTCGGGGGCAAGTCATGGGCTCCTCCGGAAAGAACCACAGAGCAGTTTAACTGGGCAGGGGCAGAAGCAGGAAGCCCATTGATGATGAATGAAGGGCTATTTCCACTGGGCAAGGAACCCTGTGTTGCACCCTCCTTCCTTCCTTTCCTGGCTAGAGAGAGCGGAGTTCAAAACTCCTTCCTCTGGGCCAACTTAGCAGTTCAAGTTCAACCCTTGTATGGACGCTGCATGTTTCACTCTAGGGTGTTAACCTACCATTCTAGGACCATAAAAATCCGTGCTTGGGGCTGGGCATTGTGACGGAATCAACCACCTCTGTGCCTCCTTGAAGCATTGTGATTCTAAGGTTGGGGACCTTCTCAACATGCTTAGAAGAAGAGGGAGGGTGTGGAACAGAGGAGTTAAGAGCCCAGATTGCCTGGGTTTAAATCCTGCCTCTGCCATTTTTAACTGTGAACCTTGGAAAAGTCGCTGAAACTCCCTGTGCCTCAGTTTCCTCTGCAGCGTGAGGTTGAAATGAGTTAATGTTTGTAAAACACCCAGAACAGGGCCTAGTTCCATTAAGCACCATGACTGTTGTCACAACTGTCACAACTGTAACACAATTCGCTGAAGGAATAAATGAGTTAATACAGAAGAAGCGCTTAAAACAGTGCCTGGTACCTTATAACTGCTTTCTGGAGAGTCATTATCATTATTATTCCTATTCCCTATTTGTGTCATTGTTTAGGGGTCTGATTCAATGCAAGCTGCAGCCCTCCTCCTCCTCTAGGGTCGGCACATTTTTTGGAAACCTGCGGTGAGAAGTGAGAAAAGTGGTCTCAAGATTTTCAAGAACAGTTTGGCCGCACGAAGAGTTTCTCAAAGAACCGCACACACAAGGTGCTCAGAAACCTGTAGGTCCATCGGAAGAAGGCGGACTCGGGTTTGGATCCCAGGTCTGGGACTCCCCAGCACAGGGCTCTTAGTGAGAAGGTGCTTCACCTCTCTGAGCCAGTTTCCTCATCTGTGAAATGGGAACAGAAACAGTCCTATCCCACAGAGCTGGGAAGACTGGCTTAGACAGTAAGGTAATATTTGCAAAGAATTTTGTGTAAATTGAATCGTGCCTCCTTCCATCGTGGGTTTTTTTTTTTTTTTTTGCATGTGTGTGTGTGAGCATTTAATAACATAATTTATGCAAACCATCTCAAGGATGCTTGGCATACAGCTGGCACTCAATAAATACTGGTGCTCCTCCCTGTAGCACATTCTATCCTTCTCCAAGTCTGGCCCACACAGCAGTGTTGGACGCACTCTACTGCCTTGGATTTCATTCAAACCCCACTTTCCATGGGAAAACGAATAATTGCGAAAAATTGCTTATTTTCAAACATACTAAGACTTTCTTTTTAAGAACAACAGCTCACATTTGAGCATTTTCGTGTGCCAGGCCCCAATCAGTTCACATGTATGAATACACTTCATCCTCACATGACCCTATGAGGCAGCCCAGCTTTTCAGAGGAGCAGAGCAGAATGCTCTGGTCAAGGTCATGGAGATGGCCAAGAGCAGAGCCAGATTTGAACCCAGGTGTCTCAGACCCAAGGACACTTCACAGAGGTCTCTTTCATGTGTGCTATGACTTTTTGTCCTGCTCCCATGCCTTTTCCTTTGAACTTGGAGTTTGTTGGGATTGAGGTTATGTTTTATTTTTCATTTTCTCCCAAGTATCTTCTTGGTTCTGAAAGATGGGGACCAGAGTCAACAGAAATGGGGAAATGCAAAGGGAAAAAGAAGGGAGCGTTCTCCTAAGTGACAAGTCTTAGGGCAGGATTAACCAAAAGACAGAGAGGAGGTCAGCCCTTACACAGTGCACCTTGTGCCTGCTGTCCGATTATATTGGCAATGTGCACCTTTTGTCTTTCTGCAGGCAGATTTATGGCCCCACTGACCATAAATAGCTCTGGGTGAGAGGGCAGCCCCTGACTACAGAGATATACTTAAGAATATTTTGTTTTCTGGGAAACACACACACACACACACACACACACACACACACACACACACACACACACAGGATGTCAGGTGTCTGCTATAACTCAAAACACCATATTTGCTTTCCTATAAAGACCATGGATCAAAGTTGGATGATTCCCCAGGAAACAGGGACTTACACCTTGGCTTCTTATTTGCAGACGAGCAAGTATCTTGTCATGCAAACTTTCAGAAGATTAAAAAAAAAAAAGAACTAGGGACGCCCGGAGTGGCTCAGTCAGTTAAGCTTTGGCTCAGGTCATGATCTCACAGTTTGCGCGTTTGAGCCCCATGTTAGGCTCTGTGCTAACAGCACAGAGCTTGGAGCCTGCTTTAGATTCTGTGTCTCCCTCTTTCTCTGACTCCTCCCCCACTCATGCTCTCTCTCTTTCTTTCTCAAAAAAAAAAAAAAAAAAAACTAATAAACTAATAAACTAGAGAGAATATCTAAAGTATGAGGAGACTGGAAGGAAAGCAAACGTATATACACAATTACATACATACAGCTACATGTCTAATAATTTCTGCTTTTATTTATCTACTCTATTTAATATTTTCCAGTATATGATTAAGCAGATGGCAACATTTGCAGTAAGATAAATATTGTTCAATGATGCGTATTTCTGTATACAAAGTGTAATGTATTGCTCAAGCAAAATAAAACCCCATTGAGAGTGTGAAAAAAAAAAACAAACCAAACCATCAATAAAATATCCTCTGTTCTCTCTGGTCTCGAAACATTTGGATAAAAACAGAAGCCACACCTCTCAGGCTGTTAAAAGCAGAGGTGATCTGGATACTGCAAACCAATTTTTCAAAGTCATTGCCAAGGTCTGAAAAAGTCCTGAGTTATCTGAGCAATGTGGAATATGAGGAATTTCTGCCGAAAAATCAACATTTCAAAGGGGTCAGTCGACACAGAAACACCATCCTAAGCACGCATGTGTGTGAGGGCAATTAAAAATTCGGTTCCTTAAATGAAACTTACTGAGTAGCAGTTTATCTAAGGGCACAAGCAATAAATGTGGGGACCTCCAGAGGCCTCGCTGGAGGCCAAGGGCAAGAAAAGAAACTCTCCTGACATTGACACACACAGCTCTCTTTCCCTTCTCCCCAGTCTATTCAGAAACTGGAGTGTGAGCTTTCTGACACTCTCCCCAGTGTTTTTCCTCCCTCGATAAGTGAGCCCATCTGTTTCATAAATTCTGAGGCGACAGACAAATCCACAGCTTACTGGAGACCCAGGAAAGGAATCGGCGTCTCGGCCACAACTCTGCAGCAAGCCACCTGATAATTCTAATATTTAAGAGCTTTGGAAGAGGCTGAGGGGGACACGGGAGCTTGGAAATCTTTTCTAGATATGCTCATCTTGTGGCCATCCTCATGCTGTGTCTGACTCTGCTGCAGAAACAGCGTGTTTCTTCTTGGCTTCTTAAGATGCACCAAAAATATAATCATGTCCTTCCACTGGGGCGCAGCTCCCCAGACACAGAAGGCGCGAGTGCGGAAGCTCCGGGGCCATGGGCACAAGGAAGCAGCAAGGTCTTGTTTCAGAAAACGCTCTAGAGGCAATGCTTGCCTGACACTCTTTGGGACACACCCACCAGCACCACCAAGGGGGTGGGGCGGAGGGACAGATTCCCTCTGCCTTCGAGAACCCCCCTGCCCAGCCCGCCCGAGCCCCACCCTCCACAGAGCACAGAGATGAAGCATCATGTCCCAAGCATGCGTCTCACCAGCTCTTTAAGTGAGCCACCTGGAAAATCACAGGGAATTTTTTTTTTCATGTCCCACTCCTGAATCCACCCCCCAAAGCATCCCGCCAGCAGCCCTGGCAGGGTCTGCAGAGAAACCACATGTTGCAAGGGCCTTAGGTGCTCTGGAAAAGGTTTGGTCCTGTCCTAGACTGCAACCCAAGCTCAGGCGACATCGGACTTTGGGAACAGTCTGCCCTCTTCTGGTCTCCTTGAGCCCCATGGAAGGGCAGGGGCTGGGTGGGCACAGCCAGGGGAGGGCCGACCCCTGGCTCCATCCAGCGTGTCTGCGCTGTGATTTCAGGAGCTAGCAGGGTGAGGGGGGTAGACGTGGGGCAGGGGAAAGAGACGAGACAGACAAGCCGAGAAAGTAAAATACAAATCCAGGAGAGGTAACAGTTAACCACAGCAGGTAGACACTCAGAGAGAAGAGAGGAGGACATTAAACACACACACACACACACACACACACACACACACACACACACACACACACACGGAGTGTGGACAGAGTACTCAAAATGTCAAGGACCCAGGAAGAAATCAGCCATCCAGGCCTCCTTCCTTCTCTCCACTTTTGTCAACATGTGGTCTCTGCACCCAAAGATACCTCTTGGTGCCTGTGTGAACCCCAGATGCAAAGGCTATAGGAAGCCCCATGTGCCCATGTTCATCCTACACATTCCCATTCCGGGCCAATGGTGCACATCCCGAGCCCTCTTCCACCCCACTCTCCGGAAGGGCTCCAAATCCACAAAGAACCTCTCACTGAGTTTCTGCCCAAACATATCCCAAGTCACCCCAGGAGTTTCAAAGACAGCGTCTGGGAACACTCTTCTCTGTAAATAAACGGCCACAGGACATTGGGAATGTTCTGGTTCTCCATCGGGAATCTCACTCCAGTCTCCCCCCACCTCTACAAATGAGGGAAAGACATCTACCTGCTACCCACGCAGACAAGCTAGCGAAATGCCGTCACATCACGTCCTGGGGTTGCTCTGCCCACAGGCACAAAAAGCCGCGCTCTGGCAAAGAGGGTCGCCGCCGATTCCAAAGAAGTTTAACAGATCAAAAAGCATCACGCTGTGCCTGAAGACAATCTTCAGTGAGGGCTCCCAGAGCGACGAACGACACAGATATGTATTCAGTCAGTGGCTAAGAATCCTAAAACTAACCCCTGGCATCTGATGTCCCCCAAGGACTAGGAGAATCCCTGTAGGCAGATGGCATGAGGAAGATACAGACAGACACCCTGCACGTTGTTATTCCTTAAGACAGTCACTCACACCCACAGGACAGTGACAGCCTGGCCCAGAGCTGGGGACTCTGACCTCCTGTCCTGTGTGTCCTAGCTCCGTGGGCTCTCAGCAAGACAGTCCAGAGAAGGTGTGAAAGACATCCCTGGAGAAAGGGGGCGGGGGGTACAGAACAGGAAGACACCCAGATGGCCCCAGAAGATCTGCAGAAAAAAACAGTTTCAGAGCTCAGACTGTTCACACCCAAGGAAAAGCAAAGAAAACCCACGAGAGCCGAAGTCGTGATGATGTGGTCAGACACACAGCTGTGGTGACGGCAATCGGCTACACAGGAGACACGGGGAACAGAACCATCATCCAGGAGAAGGGGGCATGCCCCATCACTGGAGAGCAGGGTGAGGAAAGTCAGAGAGGGCACCGGGGAGAGGACAAGGTTAGAGACGGAGAAGGTAGAGACACGAGTCTCAGACAGCCAGAGATGGCAGACGGGAGCCCGAGAAGTAAGACCAGGCGCCCAAGGCTGAATCCTGATTCCGGGAGTCGGCTGGGGCTGTGGGATACCGATCCCAGACCCCAGCTGAGGCCAGGACAAGACCAGGAGACCCCAAGCAGGGACCTGAGTTCTCTGCACTCCGCTCAGCAAAAACCCGAAGAGATGCTGTGAGCACCGCCCATGAGCAGCGGCTGAGGAGCCCGGGCACGATCCACGCACTCAGACAGAGAGCGAGGCACCAACACCCACATGCACAGTGCAAGTCGGGGCGCCCAGCAAGAGTGACGGGGAACGGGAACCCGGCCAGGCTCCGAAAACCCCCAAAGCGCCTCCTCTGGAGATAACTTCCCCAGACCCCAAGGGGGCAGTCCTCAGACTCGGGATGGGGCAGCCCACGGCCCCCGAACCTCGCCAGAGACCCCGCCCCGGCTTCCAGGGAAAGGGACGTGGAGCCAGCAGGCTTGGGGAGTCCCAGTCTGCCGCCCTGGGTTCAAGGGCTGGCGGGGGCGTGGGGGGCGTGGGGGGCGTGGGGGGCGTGGGGTCGGGGCTGCCTCTCTCTCACACACACACCCCCCCCTCCCTCCGGGACGCGAGCCGAAAGGGCATCTTACCAGCGCCCGCGCGGGCAGTGCGCCCCGGCTGGCCGGCTGCTGCGCCCGGGGTTCTCCGGGGCCGCCTCCCCGCGCCCGCGCCGGGGGCCCCCGTCCTCCTCCGCCGCCGCCGCCGCCTCGGGCTGCGGCCGGCCCGGCGGGCAGGTCCCGACGCTCCCGGCGCGGGGCCGCCTGCTCCGCGCCGCCGGCCGCTGCGCCCCCGCGGCGCTCCCCGGCCCCGGAGTCGAGGCTGCTGAAATTCCACACGACCAGCGTCTGCAGCAGCAGCACGGTGAGCGCCGCGAGCAGCGCCGAGTGCGAGCGCCGGGCCAGCCTCCGGGCGCACGGCGCCGCCACCATCTTCGGAGCGCGGCGGGCGAGCGGGGCGCGGGGACCCCGGGCGCTCCGGGCCGCCCCCGCGCTCCCCGCGGCTCCCGCGGCCGCCGGCTGCCGCTCGGGCTCGCGCTCGGGCCGCCGCCGCCGCCTCGGCTCGCCGCTGCTCCTCCTCCTCCGCCGCCGCCGCCGCCGCCGCCGCCGCCTCCACCGCCGCGGCGCGGAGTTTTCAGACGGGCAGGGACCCGGACGTCACCAGGAGGAGGGGAAGGCGGGGGGAGGCGGGGAGCGGGAGGCCGCGGAGGGGGCCGCCGGGCGCGCGCGCTCGGGGAGGGGGCGCGCAGGGCGGGCGGGGGCCTGGCCCGCGGGGCTCCCCCCCCACCCCGCGCCCACACAGCCCTCGGCTGGCGGAGGGGGTGGTGGCGGGCCGGGGGCCCGGGGGCCCGGGGGGGGGGGGTGTGGGGGGGAACGCGGGCCGGGGTGGCGAGGGGGCGGGGCCTGGGGGCGGAGCGAGGGAGGAAAGAGGAGGAGGGAAAGGAAGGGGGTGGGGGCGAGCAGAGAGGTCAGACACCCTCCACGGCCAGAGTCGCGGCGGGGTGGGGGAGAAGGGGACAGTTTCCACGACACAGGGAGAGAGGGGAGGGCAGAAGAGCAGGGGAAGCTTTGGGTGAGGGTGGGCCCGCTCAGAATCCAGGGGAGGTCAGGGAGATCTGGGGGTCCTGAGACCCTGCCTCTCACGAGGGAAGCAAGCACGAGGCCGCTGAGCGGAGCGGACTCCCCGCCCAGGAGTTTGCAGTCCAGGTGTCTTCCACCGGCACACAGACGGCTGGGCAGGTGGAGACGTGAGAAACGGATCAGGAGTGTCAGAGCCGCGGGAGGGTCTCACGCGGCGGATCCCTGGATCCCTGGCTTGAAGGGGCAGGGAGGAGGCTATGAATGAGTTTCTGTGAGTGGCTCCTGAGTCACACCCCACCCTCCAGAGCCAACGATGTACTTACTAAGTGCTTCACTGAGTCACTTCTCTGGTCCCTAAGGACAAACAAGCCAAGAGACTCCAAACCCAGTTGGCGAGCGAGGGCTTTGGTTGGGAAGGGAGCACCCACTGGAGCAGTGTCTCAACCTTGAAAGGCTGCAAGCTTCCAGGTCTGGCCGCTGAGCCTTCCGCCAGTCTTTCTTCCCATCCGTCCCGAAGCCTACCTTCCTGTCTGTGCGGGGTTGAGCTTCTGGGGGCACGGGTCTTGCCTTGTAAAGTGGAGTTCCTTCCCATCCCGGCTGGACTGTCCCAGTGACCTTGAGCGAGGAGGACTCCTCCCAGGGCCCGAGCTTCCCTGTCTGTCAATGAGATTTTAGACTGATGAGCCCAACGGACTCAAGTTTCATCCCCAGCCTTCTCTGACTCAGTCTTTCCACTCTTTCCCTCCCTTGTCCTCTCGCCCAGGGCTTTATACACGGCAGCCCTGAACCCATGGTGAGCAGAGAGAGGGAGTGGGTGTCCCGGACAGGCCTTAGCACTATGAGAAGACAGTAGCAGAGCAAATCCCCGGTTTGTAAATCGGGGGACACAGGGGCGAATGCTTTGCATCTTGTCTGCGGTGCTTTGAAACCTCATCCTAATTTTTAAAGAGAAGAAAGTACAGGAATAAACAGGATCCATCAGAGAGGGAGGCAGAGAGGGGAAAGACATGGTTTCATCCACTCGTCAAGAATCCGTGAACATCAGACTTGTGTCACACACGGGGCCAGGTGCAGGGATCCAAAGGTAAGGCTTAGTCTCCCCTTCAGCAAGCTTGGAGTCCAAAGGGGATCCCGATGTAGGTGTTGGTCATTAAAAAGCAGTGAGGTCCGTGTGATTTGAGAGAGATGCACAAAGTGCTATTGGTTCCTGAGGGTGGGGTGGGAGTGACCTCCTAGAAAATGCTTTCTGGACCCATATAACAAGCCAACCCACTTCCCTGAACCGAGAGTGTAAACGACCAGCTAGCGGGGATTCTAAACTGCAGATTAGACTCAGCCTTTGGAATATCTGTAGCCTGGCCAGGCCTGTGGAAAGGCACAGAGGCAGACCCTTTGGGTTCAGCCCACCTAACCAGGAGCGAGATAGAAGAAGAGGCAAGCTCTTTGGCCTTCTGTCATCTATTTATCACTTGGGAGTATTTTGGTTATCATTAATAAAAATCTCTGTTCTAACGGTCTTAAAAATAGAGTGGACTGGATCATGTAACTGATTATTTTAGAGTAAAGACATCAGGCATCAGGTGAGGTTTGATCCAGCAACTCAGAATGATGACCTAGAATTCCTTTTCTTTCCCATCTCTGCTCTCTGCCTTTCATGGGGTCTGTTTCATCCTGAGGCTCTCTCTTCATGTCACAACATCAGTTGCTGAGACTACTTGTATCCTTTGTTCATCTGTAGCCCAGAGGAAGGAGGGTCACTGTTTCCCAGCATTCTCCTCAAAGGTGCAGAGATGCTCTCTGATTGAACTAGTATTAGGTCACAGGTCACCCCTAACCAAGCAAGGTAGCCAGGAGCATGGAACGTGCTGATCAGCTGGGCCGAGGTCCCATACACCATCGTGGGCACTGGGGAGAAGCTAGCTTCCCTGCAACCACCCGGATGTTCTACAGGGATGATGGTCTTATGGGCAGGAGGGCAGTGGTACAGGGGAGGCAGGTACCGTCGTCTATCCCATGCGGCCACGATGTTGCATGACTTTAGGCAGGTCACTCCCCTCCAAATAATTTGGTGTCTTCAATGCCAAATGATGGATTGGATGAGATAGATGGGCCCCAGCATCATCATGTCATGTCCCCAGAACTCTTCCTTGGTGTCGAAACAGAGCTTTCCAATCCCATCAGAGGCTGCCCTGGGGACTCTTGGCATCGGCTCCCTCCAGCCTGTCTCTGCTTCAAGGTCTCTGGTGCATTTTCCTCTAAACAGCAACGATGTTATCTGCTTCCTGCACGTGACACGTTTAACCATGGTCTTCTGGGGCCCATGCTTTGGTTCAGCTCCCCTGGGGGCCACAGGCTGAAAGAGTGAGGTTAAAGATCCAGGCCTCCCAGTCCCTGGAGAGAGAGAGAGTTGTTTGTTTATCTCAACTCATAAAAAGCCATGCAAGATAGAGGTTTAAAAGCTCTGGGCAGGTTATGGATGCCATAAACAGCTTATGTGAGGTTTTCAGGATGAAAAATCACCTGAGATAGGAGGGCAGGAAGGCGAGCCACTAGGGTCGCCGAGATTATCTTCCTGCCCCAAGACAGACAGACAGACAGCACCTGGAGCATCTACACAGAGCTTGATGTAGAAGACGGGGCTGAAATACTCCAGCAGCAGCAGCCGTGACAACAGCAGCAAGTCTCTTTAGAATTTTTAAAGCTCATTCAGTCATTCAACACAGATATATTGGACCCTATTATGCGCCAGGAACCACGCTGGGCAAGAGAAAAATAGATATTAAGAAGATTCCCTAAGGAATTTTTTCTTTTTAAATACGGTTCTTATTCTCATGTTAACTGAGAGCCAGAGCTCTAAGGAAGTTCCAACTGATTTGTGGGATTCCCTCCACAACCCCACACCCATTTCTTGTTTGATCATCAGTTTCAAATGAGGGGAGAGAAGATCGGTCAGCATTAGTTCTGAGCTGTTGGGTGTGCCCAGCACTGCTGGAGACTAGGAGGGAAATCAGGGAAGAGGGGTCTTCACCCTCAAGGTGCCCAGATCTGCTGCTTTTTAACTGAGACTTCTGGCATCCATTGTTTACCTTCTCTATGCCTCAGTTTCCTCATCTGTAAAGTGGGGGGTATTAAAAGGGCCTTTCTCATAGATTTCTCAGAAGGACTAGATGAGATAACACATATACAGGGTTTTTGTATAGAGACCGGAACATAATAAGTGCTCAGTAAATGTTAGGTATTTTTCATTTCGCTAACAAACAGTAGGAAAGTGTCAATTATGAGTTTCCATAGGTATCGGAGGGGGGTGGGGAAGGTAGTCTGGGAAGGCTGCCTGGAGGAAGCAGCACTAAATCTAGTCCTCCAGTTTGACAAAAGACTCTAAGTCCCCCCAAGGGCAAGGACCTCTTCTCTCTCTGGCACTTTGCATAGTGCAGGGCACAGAGTAAACTCCGGGCATAGAATAAACACCAGCTGGTGGATTAGAGCCTGGTGCTTACAAGTGCTTCGCAGAACCCATAACTATCTGAGCAACTTTTTAGCTGTGTGGTTTTACGCAAGTTGCTTAACATTACCGAACCTCATTATTCCAGTCCATAAAAGATGAAGAAAAATAATACTTCTGTCCTAAGGCTGTTGGGAGTAGGGATCAGGGTAGAGTATAAAACAGAGTGTCCTTTATTTCATATAAAATATTGGCACTGGCCAGTGGCAGCACTGAAGGAATGTTAGCCTGCTCATGTTGGCAGGCTGGTCTGTAAAGAAATGCTCTCCCCTTCTCTACTCCTCACAGAAGGTACCAGAGAGCTAGGGCATGACATGCCTTCTGAATTTAGATAAACTTCAGCCTAAGAGTCAAATGTAGTCAAATACATGGGTTTTTTTTTTTTATCTTAATTTGTCTTAATCTTAATGTGTCTGTTTCTTTTTGGTTTATTAGAGCCTGTTTTGACCCAGGCTCTGTTGTGACCCTGACTTTGCTCTTAAAAAATTTAGCACCTCTCCCTTGGTTTCACTTCAACATCACACAGACATCATAAACATGGGTCACCTGTTTGGCAGTGTTAATGGGAGGATGCACAGAACGTGGTCGCATCCTAGGCATCTCTGATTCTCTCATACAAGCACATGCAAAGCACCGTGGTCCCTGGGCACATGGAGGTCAGAGGAGCCAGGATGCCGAAAGCCACCCCTGGCCCACCGAAGCACGTGAGGTCACAAGCACGCCTCACCTGTACTCCCCCTCCCCCCCCCCCCCCCACTCCACCCAAGAAAAGGAAATAGTCTCTGGTCAGACCACAGACACAGGCAGGCAGCACGTCCTGCCAGACAGACACCCAGCTGTGCTTCTGACACAGGCTGCTTTTCCAGGGAATCGTCCACCCGGTGTATCAGCAGAGGGAGCTCTAGGTAGCAAATAACTTTCCTCTGGCCACAGACTTTCCCACAGAAAAGATCTGAAGACAGCAAGGAAAAGGAGGGGTCCTGAGCGGAGCTGGCATTCATTCTGTGCAGAAGGAACCCCCAGCCATTGGCAAGGGTAGCAGGTGTGGGGCGGGGCTGGGGGTGATGGAGGAGAGGAGGAGACACCTGCTTGAAGAAAGGACGCATGAAAAACCAGAAACCACCATACTGCCTGCAGGATTATCTGACCTTGCACGGCACCAGCCCTCCGACCCCTGAGCTCTCACAGCCTGTACCCTACCCTGCAACGCTGTGCTGTTTGAAAGAAGGACCCACTCCAGGTCCAGCGTGGCAGGCATCTTTTCTTTTTCTTTAAAGTAACTGTTTAGGGTCCCCTGCTTGGCTCAGTCGGTTAAGCGTCTGACTCCTGATTTCAGGTCAGGTCATGATCTCACGGTTCGTGAGACTGAACCCTGTGTCAGGCTCTGTGCTGACAGCATGGAGCCTGTTTGGGATTCTCTCTCTCCCTCTCGCTCTCTGCCACTCCCCCCTCTCAAAATAAATACATAAACTTTAAAAAAATAAAATAAAAAAATGGTGGTGGTGATGATAATGGAGATAGAGCTAATATTCATTGAGCACTTACTATGTGCCAAGTCCTGTATTCAGGACTACACCAAATATTTACTGAGAACCTACCCGATGCCCAGGACAGTGCTCATGCTGAGGATACAGCAGTGAAGGGGGGCACAGCTGGGCCCTGTCCTTATGGGACTTACATTCTCGTGGGCAGGCAGGGCTGAGACCAGTTACTTATGTGCACAAGGAACACCAGAGAGCCATGAGCCCTCTGCTAGTGACAACAATGGGTGGGTCAGGGCTGGTCCCTCCCTCATGGACGGAAGGCCACTGGAGTGTTTCATACGCTGTCTCACAAATCGCGACTTTTAGAGGGCTGTGATTCTTTCCACACACCAAGCATCATCTGTTGGGCAAATAAATAACGGGAGCTCTGTTTTCATATATATGCCATTGGGATGTATAAGTGAAAAATGCCGCTTAATTCATAGCAGGTGTTCTGTCATTTTGGATTTTCTCAAACCCTGGTTAACAAAGACTCATCTTACTGGTGGTGTAGTATACGGAATGGGTCAGGAAAAATTCCATAAAAAAAGAGAAAAAATTAAAAAGATACCATCTTACCAAAAAAAAAAAGGCTTGGGAGGAGCTGCTGCATTAAATCACAAGTATCGTTTGTCCAAATATCCTTTTATTTTATTAATCTACCCTCAGCCCTGTCGAAGGCTTTCCATGTGACTGAAGTTTCCACCTCGCCCCGTATCCCTGCATTGGTAGGTTCAGCCTCGTCCTCACAAACTCATCGTCCCCATCTTGTTTGCAGACTCTGTTCTGCACCATCTCAACCCATATTTTAGCTACTGGGATTACTCAGCGTCTTGTCTTCCGAATATCTTTTTGCTTGTAGACCTCAGGAATCCACTCCAAAAAGACTTAAGGGAAAAGGTAGTTTATTGAAAGCATAATCAAATATGCTGGAGTCTGCAGACTGCCTACGAAATATCCATTGTTCCCTTCTTCCTTGACCAAGAATCTTGATTTATTTAGGGTGACAGTGTGCCCAAACAAAGCAATGGTTCCCAGCTTTCCTAGTCGTTAAGGATGATCTAAGAAAGAGCAGTAAACATCATTGTGAAGCTTCCAAGAAATCCTTTGGGAGAGGGTGCTAAATTGGGTGGGATGAGTGCCCTTTCTGTCTGGAATGCAGGAAGGATAGCTGGAACTCCAGCAGCCAGCTTGTGTCCATGAGGATAGAAGCCAGTGCTAGAGATGATGCGCTAGCAAGACAGAAGCAGCCTAGGTCCCTGATACTTTCTGATCTGCTGTATGTGGCCCACCCTTGAACTGCTTTTCAAACCTGAGAGTGAACCTCCCACTGATCGAAGCCACTCAGGGTGGGTTTCTGTTTCCATATCCGGTATGCTGAGGTGTGTGGTGACATTGAACCATTTACCTAAAGGCCAGGGATGGAGATAAGCCTTGGGAAGAGCTGGACCCAGAGACCCCAACATGCAAGCCAGGTGCTTCAGCCCCTGCCTCTGCTTCTCTCCAAGCACTTGAGTGATTCTCATGGCAGAGCAACGCTCTCCACGTATAAGAAACACAGTTGCCACAGCTCCTGAGGGTCACATGCCACAGCCACTACAAAGGCACAGAATCGCCCTCCACGACCGTGGGCCGCAAGTGGACCCTCGATGCTGCCCTACCACCGCACATTCTGCTAGTCCACACACCCTCCGGGCCTTAGGCCATATGTTCGGATGCCCTCCACTTCCTGGGCCTCCTCTCCTTTTCGCCCTTGCCTGGGCCTCATTTCCCTACTCCTCTGCTTGGAGTGCTGAGTGAGTGCTGATGGACAAACCACCCTGGCTCCTGCCGGAGGGCCCCTCCTGCACTTGCCCGGGGGCCGCACCCCACGTATGGATGGCTCCAACTCCATCCAACTCGTTGTTCCCTCCACCATCCAAACTTACTGCTACTTCTCTGGTTAAAAACAAACACAAATAGGGGCGCCTGGGTGGCTCAGTCGGTTGAGCGTCTGACTTCGGCTCCCATCATGATCTCACAGTCTGTGAGGTTGAGCCCCACCTCGGGCTCTGTGCTGACAGCTCAGAGCCTGGAGCCTGCTTCGGATTCTGTGTCTCCCTCTCTCTCTGCCCCTCCCCTACTCTCTCGCTCTCACAAAAATAAATAAACATTAAAACAAAGAAATAAACAAACACAAATAGCCCTCTCTTGGCCCCACTTCCCTCTCCAGCAACCTCCCCAAGTTTCTGTTCCCTTCCCAGCATGGCTGCAAAACAATTAACTTAGGGTCTCCCTTTTGCCCTAAATCAGGCCTGTGCTCCCTGCCCACCAGATTCACACACTCTGAAGCTGCTCAGAAGCTCTGCATACCTCTCACCTCCTGACCTACTCCCCTGCCCGACTCCCTTCTGGTCTGGGACACACCAGGCAGGCCCACGTCACTGCCATGCCCTGGCTCTTCCTTCTGTCTGCAGGGCTCTTCCCCCGGGGTACCTGCATGCCTCACCCTGCCCCTGACCTTGGCCAAGCTTCTGCACAAAGGACCCCTTCTCAGCTAAGCCTTTCCTGACCATCCCAATGAAACTGCACTGCCCGAGCCAGCACCCCTGATTGCCCGGTACTTGGTGCTGTTGTTTTCTGTGGCACTTCTTACCTTTCATAAATAAATCACTGATCATAGTTTTAGGTTTGATGTCTGTCTCCCTCCCCACCCCTGACTAGATCACACGCTCCATGAGGGTAGGTTTTGTCTGTTTTGTTCACTGCCCTATCCCCAGCACTAAGTACCTGGCACATAGTAGGTGTTTAATTAAATTTTGCTGGATCAGTGAATGAATCATTTTCTTATAGTCCAGAAACATCTCAGCAAAGGGTGATCATTATCCTGGCTTGAGTCTGGCCCTCCCATGGGAGCCACTGATTGTAGCTCCAGAAAGAGAGTCCCTAAGAAGAGAGGGAACCCACACTAGCCATGTAACGGGGGGCCATTTGCAGGAGAGGAAAGTCGGTCATGCCCTACGTGTCAGACGCAGGGTGACAGTTGAGAACGAGCCTCTGGATACAAAGCGCCCTGGTTTGAATCTACTTCTTAACTCTGGGGATTTGGCAAATTTTTTCCCATTCCTGCTCCTTCTGGGAGGACATCTCACCCTTCTTCTAGGATGGTCATAATGCTCATGGTACCAAGCACTTGGAGCAGGGTGCTTGGGTGGCTCAGCCAGCTAAGCGTCTGACTCAAAAAAAATTTTTTTAACTTTTTATTTTATTTTTTGAGAGACAGAGAGAGACAGAGCATGAGCAGGGAAGGGGCATAGAGAGGGGGAGACACAGAATCCGAAGCAGGCTCTAGGCTCCGAGCTGTCAGCACAGAGCCTGACGCAGGGCTTGAACCCATGAACGTGAGATCATGACCTGAGCCAAATGGGATGCTCAATCCACCGAGCTAGCCAGGCGCCCCAAGCATCCAGCTCTTGATCTCAGCTCAGGTCTTGATCCCAGGGTGGTGAGTTCACGCCCTTCATTGGGCTCCACACTGGGTGTGAACCCTACTTAAACAAACAAACTAACAAAAACACTTAGAGCAATGCCAAGCATTCAGTACAAAACCGAACACCATTAGAAAAACAATGGGAACTTGAGAAAATAAATACATGTATATCTGAAGAAATCAATACACTTATTTTCCCTATCAAGCAGATAAATAGAAGTAAAAATAAATAAACGCATGGAGAAATTGTATTGTGCAACCTACAAACTCAATTTAGTAGATATATACAGAAACATGCTTACCTTAACAGAAAATAAATATATTTCCTAAAATCCATGGAATCTGCCATACACAGTGGACATAAGAAAGCCTCAACAAATAAAAGAGATTTTTCTCAAGCCAAATTCTCTCCGATAATAATCCGATAATGTTAGAAATACCTATTTTTCTAACTTAAAAATTGAGAAGCATAATTCTAGACAACAAAAATTCAATCTTTTTTACAGCAATAAATAAGAGAACACGTTGTAATAGAATCTATGGAATATAACAAAAGCTGTAGTCAGAGGAAAATTAATAGACTTCAGTGCCTTCATTATAAAGAATGACTAATAAAACAACAAGGGAAATGGTTATAAACCCCAGGAGGTTAGAATGAGAACAAAATAAACTAAAAGAAATTCTGAACATAAAACTAATAATGATAGAAGCTGGAAGTAATGGAATAGAAAGCATATGTAGCAGAGAGGAAAATAAACTCAAAAGCTCATTTTTAAAAATACCAGATTGGGGGCGCCTGGGTGACTCAGTCTGTTAAGCGTCCAACTCCTGGTGTCGGCTCAAGTCATGACCTCGCACTTTCGTGGGTCCAAGCCCCGTGTCAGGCTCTGTGCTGGCAGTGGAGCCTCCTTGGGATTCTCCGTCTCCCTCTCTCTCTCTCTCTCTCTCTCTCTGCCCCTCCCCCATCGTGCTGTCTCTGTCTCTTGTCTCTCTCAAAATAAATAAATAAACTTAAAAAAAAAACCAGATTGGGTGAAGGGGGTCAAAGGTACAAACTTGCAGCTATAAAATAAGTAAGTCATGGGGATGTGATGGATAGCACGGTGACTATAGTTAATAATACTGTATTGTATATATGACACTTGCTTTAAAAAATAGATCTTACAAGCTCTCATCACAAGGAAACAAAATTTTGCAACTATATATGGGGACAGGTGTTAACTAGACTAATTGTGATCATTTTGTAATGTACACAAACATTGAGTCACTCTGTTGATTAACCCCCTGGCCATGTCTGATTAAAGAAAATAGAAAATACGGTTCTATCAAAAAGAGGACTTGGGCCCCCGGGTGGCTAAGTCAGCTAAGTGTCCGATTCTCGATTTTGGCTCAGGTCATGCTCTCACGGTTTGTGAGATCGAGCCCCTCATTGGGCTCTGCACTGATAGCACAGAGCCTGCTCAGGATTCTCTCCCTCCCTCTGTCTCTGCCCCTCACCTGTTTGCAGGCACACAGGCATTCTCTCTCTCTCAACATAAATAAATAAACTTTATTTTAAAAAAAGAGGGGGGGCACCTGGGTGGCTCAGTAGGTTAAGCATCCGACTTCAGCTCAGGTCATGATCTCACAGCTTGTGGGTTTGAGCCCCGCATTAGGCTCTGTGCCGACAGCTCAGAGCCTGGAGCCTGCTTCAGATTCTGTGTCTTTCTCTCTCTCTGCCCCTCCCCTGCTCACACTCTTTTCCTCTCTCTCTGCCCCTCCCCTGCTCATGTCTCTTTCTGTCTCTCAAAAATGAATACATATTAAACAAATTTTTTAAAAAAACACTTAACCAAAGTTACAGAAGAGAAATGGAAGACAATATCATATGCAATTCTATGACAACACATTTGATAACTGAGATAAAATGGCTTACTGAAAAAATATTTAAAATGACACAAGAGAAGTTGACAAATTTGAAGAAACCAGTTACCAAAGATATGGAAGATACAGCATTAAAAAGACCCCCAGATCAGAGAGTATCATTGCTGAGTTCTATATTAACCTTGTGTTAAAAAAAAAACAAAAAACAACTAGATTGCTCTAATGTTATTTAAACAATTCCTAATCATACACACGGGTTTTCAGACTTGACTGAATGACAAAATCACCAGGTAATTTTTTTTTTAAATTAATGCTGTCCAAGCCTTACCCCCAGATATTCCTCTCCAATTTGTCTGTGTTGTGCCAGGTATAAATATCCAGATGGTTCTCAAGTGTAGCCAGGGTAGGTAACCTCTTCCATAGAATGTAATGAGAAGCTTTTCAATTCTTTTAAAACACAGTTGATAAAGATAGTACCAGCCAAGAAAACTATAAGTAAATATTACTTATGAATAAAGACAAATCCTTTGAATAAGGTACTAGCATCAAAGGAGTAAAGTGTTATGACCAGGAAGAGTTTATTCCAGGAATTCAAGGCAGGTTGGAACCAGGGAAGGTATCAACATAATCCATTAATCACATCAATATCTTAAAGGTGAAGCTGATGGGGCGCCTGCATGGCTTAGTCGGTTGAGCGACTGACTTCAGCTCAGGTCATGATCTCACGGTTTGTGAGTTCGAGCCCTGTGTCAGGCTCTGTGCAGACAGCTCAGAGCCTGGAGCCTGCTTCGGATTCTGTGTCTCCCTCTCTCTCTGCCACTCCTCCACTTGTGCTCTGTCTCTCTCTGTCTCAGACGTAAATAAACATAAAAAAAAAAAATTAAAGGTGAAGCTGAGAAGCCATTTGATTAAATTTGGCAGTCATTCCTGATAAGTCACCATCTTATTAAAACATTAAAAGGAAGAAGTTACCTAAATATAATGAAGGCCATTGGACAAAAATATATACACTTAAAAATGGCAACAATAAAATGTTTAAATAATTTCAGAAGTTCTGAAAATGTATCTAGACAAGAAAATAAAATAACCAGGTAAGTATTGGAAAAGAAGAGCCTACACTCTTCTTCCTGATGGCTTGCTCTATGCACTAAGAAAAACTAACTGACTCTAGTGAAAAATAAAAGAGCAAAACAATAATCCTGGTAGAATCAAGGAGAGCATTTGTGAAGTGACTGGAAACAATAAAATTATACAATCTTAGTAGCTTTTCTACATACTAACAATAATGACTCTGAAACAGATACGAGGAGAAATTGGATGGATAAAATATCCCAGTCACAACAGCACCAACTATGAAATAACTTAGAAAACCACTTAAGAAGAAAAGATTCAGGACTTATATGAAGAAAACCATTTTTAAAATGACCTTCAAAATGTGACTGAATTTCATAAAACAAGATCTATAAAAGTGAAAATAAATACTATGTTCTTGAGTGAGAACCATGTAAACAACTTATTTAAATAAGTTTATCATAAATTTATTCATTTAAATAAATAAAACACAAGCCTTCCCCAAATTAATAAAATTAACTAAAATCCCCAGTATCGATTAGAATATCAACAGTTTGCTCTCAGTGCTAAGGGAAGGGAAAGGAATAAACTGGATTGAACAAACGGAAAAGGAAATGCTCTAAAATAGCCAATAAATAAATGGCAGGGACATACTTGCCTTCACTGATATTTTGAATATACCATGAAGTCAAATACCATATAAATGTGGTATTTTTGGCTTAGGAATAGAAAAAAAATAGCTCACCTAGACCCCTTACAGAGAACTCAAATATATAACAAAGGTGATATTTGAATCCAATAGGGTAATGTGGTTTAACTAAATTTCCATTGGAAGAAAATAATGTTGAGCTCTTATCTTAGATCAAGTACAAGGAAATTCCAGATGGGATAGGGTTCTGAATATAAATAAAACAAAACACTGGAAAATTTCAGAGGAGACAGAGAAATGAACTAGAATGAAGTAGAACAGGAAGAGAAGAAGGTTAGCAGCACTTGACTTGAGAAAGGGGAAGCCAGTTTTGAACACACTGAGTCTTATAAAATGGGAAGGAATGAGAGAGAAAGGTGTCTAGGATGGTGAAAACATGCGTGGCACATTGAACAGCTATTTCACAAGATAGAGGAATTAAGTACTGATTTATGCTATCACATGGATGAGTCCCAAAAACTCAAGAAAGAAACCATACACAAAAGGCCATATACTGTATGATTTCATTTATATGAAATGTCCAGAATAAGCCAATCTATTGAGACAGAAAGACACTTAGTGATTTCCAGAGGCTGGGGGCAGAGGGATATGGGAAGTAATGGCTAATGGGTTACATAATTTCTTTGGGGGCTGATGGAAATGCTCTAAAATTAGATTGTGGTAATCGTTGCAGAAGTGTAAACATACCAAAACAGGTGAATTTTTACAGTATGTAAGTTATATCTCAATAAATCCATTAAAAATATTCAGGCCACTAAGCCCGCATTTGTTTATTAACTGCAGAACATAGGGTATCCTACTTCATCAAGGGTATAAAGTACAGATTCCTTGTTTCCAGAATTGGGATATGCCGCTTCACATAGGTCAACTGTCAGAAAGCTGAATGGGAGATCAGTACTCTGCCATCACTCACGATTTTGAGCATGCGTTCCCTTAGCTGAGGCACAGCACAGTGATTAAACATGGCAGCTCTGGGGCACCTGGGTGGCTCAGTCGGTTAAGTGTCCGACTTCGGATCAGGTCATGATCTCATGGTTTGTGGTTCGAGCCCCATGTCAGGCTCTGTGCTGACAGCTCACGAATTGGGAGATCATGACCTGAGCTGAAGTCAGATGCTTAACTGACTGAGGCATCCCCATAGTTAAAATTTTTAAAAACCTTCAGGACATAAAGGTTTGTATATAATATTTGTGCGTAACACACAAGCATAATTATGCTTAAATATGTGTTGAAATATGACAAGATGGAAATACCCCATATTTTATTTTTTTAAGTATATTTATTTAGAAGGCAGGGGAAGAGAGAGAGAGAGAATCCCAAGCAGACTTTATGGTGTCACTCTAGAGCCCAATGTGGGCCTCGATCCCATGAACTATGAGATCATGACCTGAGCAGAAATCAGGAGTTCCACGCTCAACCCACTGAGCCACCCAGGCACCCCGGAAATACCCCAGATTTTAATACTGGCTATCTTTGAGTGGTGAATCTACAGATGAATTTGTTTTCCTCTTTCAGATTTTTTTTGCATTTATAATGTGTTTAATTTTCATAATTATACAAATATAGTGAATACTTTTACATTTATAATAGAAAAAAGCAAACATCGGACCATGAATCAGTCTTGCAGTGACTATAATAGCATGGGATGTTAGGAATTGCAGACTTGATGTCCGATGCTGGTCATTTTGTTTTAAAAGAGCCATCACTCCTATGGCTAAAACCAATTTCCTAAGGAGATCGCCATCAGCTTCTGCGTTACAGCTCAGTCACAGCCTCCTGACCTACAGTTTTGAGATGTGCCTCCTGGTCAGAAAATAGTTGACTGTGTTCTACCAATTAAGGATTTCTCCTTCGTTGCCAGAATAGCTCTTCAGATAACTTAGACTTCTGGGAAGTTTCTGTGCAGCCAGCGCTGGACAGAAATGCTGTAACAGGGAGATTTAATATCCCAAGATAAGATCATACCAATATATAGATTTTCCGAGGATGTTCCTTTGGGACTATAATTATGAGTATTCCAGGTATTCTCCAAAACTTTCTGTCACTAAGGAAAGATGCACAATATAGGTGGGGGAACTCTGAGTAATTTGGGCTTGATCTCTGAGCAGGTTTGCTAGTAAGGACATAGGCGATGGCAGTATTAAATAATCTCCTTGCATTTATTTACTCTTAGTTGTCCACTTATTAAGTATTTATTGAGTTCCAGAATTTGTGCTAAACTCCATTATTTTTAAGCTGACACTGGAAGTTGGCAAATAACTTTCATCTTGCATGCCAAATTTGATCAGTTGGTAGTAGTGGCATAGAGTGCTCTGCTGGGAAAGATTCTGGGACTGTATCCAAACTCAAATGAAAAGAGCGATGATCGATTAGTAATGTCTGCTATTGTTGTAGAAGGGGGAATGGCGGTGTATGTGCCATGCATTTGCCATGTATGCTGGATTATTTCTGCCAGTTTAGTGAGGGTCACTTAAGCTCTGGCACATGCTCTATTTCCTACAGGTTGAAGGAACCAAATCCCTATCCAAGTTAGCATCACTGGAGAAGCATTAACAGAGGAGTTCAAAAAAAAAAAAAAAAAAAAAAAAGAAGAGTGAATGCTGCCCACCTGCTACAAGCTAGACCTTGCCCAGTTCTCTTTACATAAAATGAGTCATATAATCTCCAAGATATCCTTCTGAGGCAAGCAATGCTATTGCCTTCTTACAGATGAGGATCTAGGCTAAGGCAAGGAAAATGACTTCTAAAGTCTACAATCAATCACAGCAAGATTGCTTATCTATCCGATGAGCAACCCTGGCTTAACATGGAATCAAATAAAATGTGATCATGTCCGCTTCTTTTTAGAAGATCGTAAAACTAATTCTACTAATTTTTGATAATCACTTTAGTTAAATGGGTCCCTCTGGAGAAGTATTCAATCCAGTTTGTTCATCAAGACACAATAAGGCATCATCTGTTCCACTTTCTGCTCAACCCCAGAGTGGCCAGTGTCATTTGGTGACAGTGGTACTCGTGTTACCCAAGCAACAAGGCCAAAGCTTTATGATCTTGGCTACAGAGGCAACACTCTATGAATAAGCCTCAGGAAATCCAACCAATCCTTTTTTTTTTTTTCAGGTTCAAATGTCTGTGATTATTTAATGGACCAGTCATCACCCCATAAAATCACATATAATTACATCTTATTACACAGTTACTACGTGCCAATTCCTCTGTGAAGAGCTCCAGCTGCACTACTGCATGGCAACCCCACAGTGTCCCTATCACATAGACACTATGGTTACCCTGACTTGACAGATGAGACATAGGAGACTTTAGGGCCAAGGAACTTAGGCAGAGTCACATAAGTAGCAAGGAAGGTAGGGCTCAGACTCTAACCCAGGAAATCAGACTCCAAGGTCACTGCTTAACTTCAGTTTAAATTGTTTAATCAACTCTTAGTTCTTAACAATTTCCAATACATCCTCTCCAGTGGGTTACCCTAAAAGTAGACCCCGAGACAAAGATGTAAGTGGAAGTAATAATATATTTCATTGGGGACCCCAGAAAACACCAGAAGGAAAGAGTAGGAAATTGAGGCAGGATGGGGGAAGTAAAAGAAGCCTATAAAATGATCTCTTCAAGCAAGTGACCAATATGAGAAACTGGAGTTCAATCCCACTTGGAGAACTTTGGGAGATGCCATGTAAGATGTGCCCACAAGGCAAGAGAGCTGGGGTATTTGTACTCCAATTCCTAGCAGTTAGTGGTCAAGGGCCGTTCTCAAGGGACATGAGTTCCCTGGCACCCGCAGTCTGCCACACATGTGGGCACAGTGGGCTCTGATGGCCAGAGAAAGCCCCAGGCAAGGAGTTCTAGGATTGGAGGTGGAGTCAGTGAGCCTGTATGAAAACTAAAAGTCTTGCGAATGTGAGCAAGACACAACTGCCACAGTGTCTACCTCACTTTCTTCTTCTTCTTTTTTTTTTTTTCATCAACAACTCTATGGAGGTATAAATTTTCCACCATAACATTTACCCACTGTAACAATGTTTAGCAAATTTATCAGGTTGTGTGACCATCAACATAGTCTACTTTTAGCATATTTTTGTCACTCCAATGATATTGTGCCACGTGCCCACTTATAGTTAATCCCTGTTCTCACTTCTAGCTCCTGGCAACCACGAATCTACATTTTATCTCTAAGGAGTTACCTTTCCTGGACGTTTTACATAAACAAATCATACAATGTGTGGTTGTCTGTGTAAATGAGATAGTGCCTCTCTAAATGGCTTAAGTTGCAGAAAGGAAGTAAGAGCAAGATGGGCAAATAAATTTTCCATGCAGAAGGTGGGGACATTCTGGATGAAGTCAATGGTTACACTACCAGTGGCAATTAAGAGGCACCCCATGCTTACACTAGGGTAAGCAGTTACCCTAGGATACATTCGTTCATATGAATTTTTGAGTTGATGTATTTTAAAGATACCTTTTTGGGGCACCTGGGTGGCTCAGTTGGCTAAGCATCTGACTCTTGATTTCAGCTCAGGTCATGATCTCACAGTTCCTGAGTTCAAGTCCCATGTCAGGCTCTGCTCTGACAGTGTGGAGCCTGCTTGGAATTCTCTCTCTCCCTCTCTCTCTGCCCCTTCCCCACTCATGCACTCTCTATCTCTCTCAAAATAAATAAATAAACTTAAAAAAATAAAGATATCTTTTCAACACAAAGGACTGGCAGGCAGCAAGAAATCTTGAATCCCATGAACCCATTAGCCTTGGCATTGGAAGGAATGGGGCTATCTCAAAAACCCCTGTTGTTAAACAGATCTAACAGTTTCTGATGATCTTGGGAACTGAAGAGGTTAGTGTTGGGAAGTGACTGATGTACAGGGATCTTAGTTTCTTACCTGGCTTGCCAAACCACTCACCGTTTCTTCCCTCTCTTTGTAGAAATTAATAAAATAGGGAAAAAAACTTGATGGAGAACAATAAAAGCAGAACAGCCGGCCAACTGGTCAACCATAGTATGCATCACACAGAGTGTCATCCTCTCTGTCTATGGGGTAAACTGGTTACAATTCCCTGTGCACAGAGGCGTAATTCACCCATGACTAACTGCCTGCGGTAACAACCACTGATAAACGCAAATGAGTTAGGATGTGGGATGTGGTATACACCCAAAGCAGACACTGACCTTGCTGCTGAAGGTCATCTGAACTGCTCCTGTTCCTTGATCTGGATGAACCCACAGAGAAGTTTGGCTGTTGTCCCTTTTGAGATCTCTATCAGGCGCTATTTAGAAATACCACCTTTTTCCCTTTGCATTATGAACAAATTGAGAAGTAGGCACAGAAATAAATTGCTGGCTAACATATTAGCTTTATTATTGGTAACAATGGGCTGGGAGGTATGGCTTGGACCTACGACCACAATGTGGTTCCCTGGTCTCTGCTCCTGAGCCTGGATCCTTGGATCCACTAAAGAGGAGCACTGGCTGCAAGAGAACAATCCTGGGCCCCAGGCGTAGAGACAGAGAGAGGTGGACATCTGCTCCTGTCTCCACAGGCCAGCCCCGAGGCCTGACCCAGGCACACTGATTCTACATAAGTCACTGTTGGCCGGGGAAAAGGCCAGTGCCCCAAAAGAAAGCCCAACGGGATGAGCTAACTCACCTTCAGATCCTATCTTCCCAATCTTGCCAAGCAGATACGATTATTTCTCCATTCTAGGAGAGGAGGAATGGATCAGGTGAAGGGAAGAATAGACACTTCCTTTTTAATAATTCCAGGGGTGATGGTGGGGGGGGGGATTTCTATTTTCAGACTAACAAAAATGTTGTATCAGAAGAGAAGAGGTTTGCTATACAGCCCTTGTCAATATAACTTTCTTATCTCTCTGCAAATGTCCCTCTCTCCCTCTTCTCCCCCTCCCCTTTCCTCTCCCCACCTCTCTCTTACACACTTACACACACACACACACACACACACACACACACACACAAATACACCAGGAGTTAAAGGGCTTGGACATTAGTCCTTTGAATAAAATAATTAATTTCTTTAAGTCTTGGTTTCCCCATGTGTAAAGTGAGGGACTGCTTCAGCCCCACTTTCCCATGACTCCAGAATCTATAGGAACTTTATTTTAGTCAGAAATGAACTTTATTAAGAAAGAATTCATCAGTTACAGATTGTGCTCTTAAAAAAATACCCTCTCTCCCTCTCCTGGCCCTTACAGCAAACATGTAACATAGAACTTGAAAACTCATGCCTACAGAGGTCAAGCATGTACCAGGAGTGAGTTACAGGGCCTGATGTAACACAAAAGGGAGTAGTGGGGACTGTGGGTGGGTCAAAGTGCACAGGATACCCAATATGCATCAACTGCTGTCATCTGGGAAGGGGGCTCTTGTTGCATTTCCTAATGTTTCAAGAGAAGGAAGACATTGACATCGTGTGTGAGTGTGTGTGTGTGTGTGTGTGTGTATGCACACATGTGTGTGTGCAAAGTCCCTAGATTTCTAAAACCTGGCTCAGTTTTTAAAAACATTGCTTAGGCTAAATAAAATGTATCTGCCAACCCCGTTTTACTCATGGTCAGCTACTTGCAATTCTGGCTTACAATGGCCACAGGGATGGTGACTTTCTTATGCCTAGGGCCAGCCATATCAGGAAAAGTAGATGCTTGCTGTGGGAGCACTGGTTAGGCTCAGTACTCCCCGAGTCTCCTCTCTACTGCCTGTAGTGGTGTCTCACATTCCACTGCTAGAAACATATCCCCTTGGATCTTCAGGAATTACCCATGTCCAGAGACCCCAGCAGACTGCATCTGTCCCTAGGAGGGGCTGGGCACACAAAACTGTGCCACCAGCTTCTGGGAGCTGTTCTTGTTCTCACCTAGTGCCCACCTTGGAAACAGCACGGTAATATATACGTTCAACCCATATGCCCTTAAAAGCACTGATGAGTGACAGATTTAGCGCAATTGTCTTGGGAGAGAGAGGAGAGGCTGACACTGTCGTCTGCATGTCAAACTTCCTACTAATCCTCTCCTGATATTCCTTTCTTCTTGCTGACCACCACCTTCAAAAAATATTTCCCAATAGCTTCTCCAGCCAAATTGGTCCTGTCAACCTTCACATACCTTCAGGAAAGCAAATACCTGCTAAGCATAATACTGACAGCCAACATCTGTGGAGCACTTATTTATTTATTTATTTATTATTTATTTATTTATTTATTTACTATAATTTATTGTCAAATTGACTTACATACAACAGCCAGTGGAGCACTTATTTAGATGGGCCCCATTACTAGCACTTTACAAGTATATATCTAAGACTATGCTATTTTTATTCCCAGTACACAGAAGAGGAGACTGAGGCACAGAGAGCTTAAGTAACTTGCTCAAATCACACAACCAGTAGGTAGAGGAGTGGGGAATGAAAGCCAGAGAGCTTGACTATAGAGTCCATGCCTTTAAAAATGGTTTTGGCAAACTTTCTCTGTAAAGGACCAGATAGTAAATATTTATGGGCCATACCATCCCTGTATTAATACTCAATGCTGCCATTGTAGCATGAAAGCAGATACAGACAATTTGTAAGCGAATGGCTGTGTTCCAATAAGCCTTATTCACAAAAATAGGAATCAGGCTGAAGTTTGCCAATCCCTACTCTAGAAAATAGCATGTTGCTCAGCAGAACAAACCTCAGGCTGACCCAAAAAAGTGAGCTCCTATTCTTCCTTCTAGAATCCCCTTCTCCACCACCAATAATAACATCAGTGGTAGCAGCAACATTCGTACAATGTTAGCTTGAGATGGGAACATATGATAATCATATGTCAGGGTAAGGTCAGAGTCCCATGATTTACCCCACCACCCTAGTTAGCAGGTGGGGTGGTTAATCTTATTTGTCAACTTGGAGGGTGCTTTTGTATGAGATTAACATTTAAATTGGTGAACTTTGAGTAAACAGCTTACCCTCCATAATGTGGGTGGGCCTCATCCAATCAGTTGAAGGCCTGAATAGAACAAAAAGTTGGGCCTCCAGCAGACTGCCTTTGGACTAGAACTGGACCACACACTTTCCTGGGACTCCAGCAAGCTATCCCACACTGGACTCACCAGCCTCCATAATCATGGAAGCCAATTCCCTATAGTAAATCTCCTTCCAGATATATAGGCATATCCCATTGGTTCTGTTTCTTCAGAGTATACTGACTTACACAGCAGGCAATATCTTAGCTAGATGGTTGAGAATATGAACTTGCCTGGGAGTAAGGAAAAGAGCTAGAAGTGCCCAGAACAGGGAGATGAGTACAGGCAGAGAAGGTGGGAAGAGCCCAGCTGTCCTCTCCCTGGTTTTGCTGAACTCTGGCTCCGATCACAACAGCTATCTCCTGAGAGAGAATTCTGTCACTCCAGAGCACCATTGGGCCAGTGTGGACCCACGATAGCATTTGGTGTCTGGTGGGCACTTAGTCACTGGTTTGGTCTAAAGAGATATGGAAAACAAGGCAGTATAAATGCCTTCTGTTGTGATAATGCTCCCCACCCCCCATTGCCATTTTAAAGTAGGGTTTCTCAAAATAGTTTGCCAATAATAGCTACATTCCATTATTCCACACCTAGGGCCACAATAATAGAGATAGGATGAACAAGGGATTGGAGGCAGGAGAGAAGAATGAGAACAAACCAGCCAGTCTTGCTTCAACAATGCCTTCTGGATGCCCTTGGGGCATGAACACCTGCACTATTGACATTTGGGACCAGATACTTTTTTGTTGTGGGGTACCATCCTGGCTTTGTAAGATGTTTGGAAGACATTCAATGTTTGGGTGGTCTCCACCCACTCGATGTCAGTAGTATTCACACCCTGCCCCCAAATTGTGACCAAAAATGTCTCCAGACTTTGCTAAAAGTACCCTGTGGGCAAAATCACTCTTTGTTGAGAAGCATTAAGTTAAAGGGAATCTCTGCATGCCTCTCAAAGCTCAGACTGTTTATATTTAGGGGAATGAGGGCTCATGGCAGAAGATACTTTCTTGGAGCACTAATTGTCCTTGATAATAATTTAAAGCATTAGTCTTACATTAAAACTAACATGGATATATTACAGAGTAGTATCCCACACTTAAGGCTGGGAAGAATTTTCATCTGAGATGGGGTGATTTTGGCTATACTCCCAGAACACTTGGCAAGTAGACATTTACATTTCTCTGCCTTGGGGGAAGCTAATAATAGGTATCGTTTATTGAGTGCTTACTTGGTGCCAGAAGCTTATGGTACAGGTGATTTCCCGCTTGACTGTCACCACCAGCTATGGTTAGTCCCATTTTGGAGATGAGAAGACTGAGATCCGCGGAGGTCATGAAAGCTGTCTGGAGACTAGCGACTGCTCAATGATGAAGCTGACATTGGAACCCACCCGTCTCATTAAGCTCCTTCCCCATGTGCTTCTGGGAAAATCTGTGAAAAGGTGAGTAGCAATGAACCACCAGAGGCAGCATCCTGGAGCTGTCTGGTGGGAAGGTTTAAGAAAAAGCAAGGTTTTGTTGTAGTTGATAAGCTCTTAGCCCCTTTTGGGAGAAGAAAGAGTGAGGTTCTGAAGCCGAACGCTGAAAAGGGAGGAATTGCCAAGGTAGGACCCACTCCTGGAGAGGGTCAGCTTGGTGACATTGGCTCAAGACTATAGAGTCTCAGCCCCAGATCCCTGAGTTGCCCCTACCAGCCCCAGCTGGGACATTACTTCAGGGATTTTTTTCTTCCAGGCTTTGATTTATGGACTTTCTCTGTGTTTCAGCAACGCCTGTGGCTACAGTAGGGACAAGCGGCTTTCTACCATTAGTCATTATAGGAACTCTTAGAAAGACTGTCATCTCCATGAACCACTCTTATTCTAATCTGCTCACTACTTTTGTTTCTTTAAATGGACTCAATCTTAAAGAATGGCTGAAAAAACAAGACCCATCTATATGCAGCCTACAAGAGACTCACTTTAGACCTAAAGACATCTGCATATTGGAAGTGAGGGGATAGAGAAACATCTATCATGCAAATGGATGTCAAAAGAAACCCAGAGTAGCAATATTTGTATCAGACAAAGTAGAGTTTAAAACAAAGACTCTAACAGCAAAGAAAAACAATATGTAATAATAAAGGAGACAATCCAACAAGAAGACATAAAAATTGTAAATACTTATGCCCCCAACATAGAAGCCCCAAATACACAAAACAGTTAGCAACAAACACAAAGGAACTAATTGATAATAATACAATAATAGTAGGGGACTTTAACACCCTACACACTTCAATAGATCATCTAAACAGAACATCAACAAGGACACAATGACTTTGAATGACACACTGGAACAGATGGATTTAATAGATATATTTTGATCAGCCCATTCTAACACAGCAGAATACATATTCTTTTCAAGTGCACACAGAAAATTCTCCAGAACAGATCACATATTAGCCTACAAAATAAACCTCAACAAATTCAAGAAGATCAAAATCACCATGTCTATTTTCTGACCACAACTCTATGAAACTAGAAGTTAACCACAAGAAAAAGTCTGAAAAGAGCAGAAATACATGGAGATTAAATAACATGCTATTAAACAATAAATTGGTCAACCAGTAAATAGAAGAAATAAAAAAATATATGGAAACAAACACAATGGTCCAAAGCCTCTGGGATGCAGCAAAAGTGGTTCTAAAAGGGAACTTTATAGCAGTACAGGCTTATCTCAAGAAGCAAGGAAAATTTTAAACAACCTAACCTTGTACCTAAAGGATCTAGAAAAAGAACAACAATCAAAACCTAAGACCAACAGAAGTAAAGAAATAATAAATATAGGCCAAAAATAAATGGCATAGAAACTAAACAAAACAAAAGCAACAACAACAGAAAAGATTGATGAAACCAGGAGCTGGTTCTTTGAAAAAAATCAATAAAATTGACAAACTTTTCTCCAGACTCATCAAGAAAAAAGAGAGAGGACTCAAATAAAATCACAAACAAGAAAGGAGAAATGACAACCAACACAACAGAAATACAAACCAACATAAGAGAATATTATTAAAAACTATATCCCAACAAATTGGACAATCTAGAAGAAATGGATAAATTCCTAGAAACATATAAACTACCAAAACTGAAACAGGAAGAAATAGAACATTTGAACAGACCGATAACCAGCAAAGAAACTGAGTCAGTTATCAAACAATTCCCAACAAATAAAAGTCCAGGACCAGATGGTTTTACAGGCAAATTCTATCAAACATTTTAAAGAGGAATTGAGACCTATTCTTCTTAAACTATTCTATTAAAAAATAGAAAAGGAGGGAAAACTTCCAAATTCATTCTATGAAGCCAGCATTACCCTGACACCAAAACCAAGTAAAGACACCATAAAAAAAGAGAAGTATAGGTCAATATCCCTGATGAAAATACATGCAAAAATTCTCACCGAAATACTAGCAAACCAGATTCAACAATCCATTTAAAAAATCATTTACCACAATCAAGTGGGATTTCATCCTGGGCTGCAAGGGTGGTTCAATACTCTCAAATCAGTCAGCATGAACATCAATCACATTAATAGGAGAAAAGATGAGAACCATATGATCATTTCAATAGATGAATAAAAAGCATCTGACAAAGTATAACATCCATTCATGACAAAAACTTCAACAAAGTAGGTCTATAGGGAACACACCTCAACATAATAAAGCCGTATATGAAAGACTCATAGCTAACATCATCCATAATGGTGAAAAACTGAGAGCTTTCCCCCTAAGATCAGGAACACAACAAGGATGTCCACTCTCACCACTTTTATTCAACATAGTACTGCAAGTTCCTAGCCACAGCAATCAGACAACAAAAAGAAATAAAAGGCATTCATATTGGTAAGGTAGAAGTAAAACTTATACTATTTGAAGATGACATGAAACTATATACATAAAACCCCAAGGACTCCACCCAAACAATTGCTAGAACTGATAAACAAATGCAATAAAGTCACAAGATACAAATCCAATGTACAGAAATAGCTGCATTTCTTTTTTTTTAATTTAAAAAAAATTTAATGTTTATTTTTGAGAGAGATAGAGACACAGAGTGCAAGCTGGGGAGGGGTAGAAAGAGTGGGAGACACAGAATCCGAAGCAAGCTCCAGGCTCTGAGCTGTCAGCACAGAGCCTGACATGGCACTTGAACTCACAGACCACGAGATCATGACCTGAGCCGAAGTCGGACGCTTAACTGAGCCACCCAGGTGCCCCTGTTTGCATTTCTATACACCAACACTGAAGCAGCAGAAAGAGAAGTTAAGAAAAAAAATCCTATTCGCAAATGCACCAAAAATAATAAGATACCTAGGAACAAACTTAACCAAAGAGGTGAAAGAACTGTACTCTGAAAACTATAAGGCACTGATGAAAAAAATTGGAGATGACACAACCAAATGGAAAGATATCCCATGTTCATGGACCAGAAGAACAAATATCGTTAAAAGTTCTGTACTACCAAAAGTAATCACATATTTAATGCAATACCTATCAAAATACCAATGGCAGTTTTCAAAGAACTAGAAAAAACAATCCTAAAATTTGTATGGAACCACGAAAGACCCTGAATATCCAAAATATCCTTGAAAAAGAAAAGCAAAGTTGGAGGCATCACAATTCCAGACTTCAAGTTATATTACAGAGCTTCATCATTACAGAGCTACATACATCAAGACAGTATGGTACTGGCACAAAAAAATAGACACATAGATCAATGGAACAGAATAGAAAATCCAGAAATAAACCCACAATTATATGATTTATTAGTCTTTGACAAAGCAGGAAAGAATATCCAATGGGAAAAAAACAGTTTCTTCAACAAATGATGTTGGGAAAACAGGACAGTTCCATATAAAAGAACGAAACTGGACCAGATTCTTACACCATACACAAAAACAAATTCAAAATGGATTAAAGACCTAAATGTGAGACCTGAAACCATAAAACTCCTAGAAGATAACACAGGCAATAACTTCTTTGACATTGGCCGTAGCAGCCTCTTTCTAGATAGGTCTTCTAAGGCAAGGGAACCAAATGTAAAAATAAACTATTGGGACTGCATCAAAATAAAAGCTTCTGCACAGCAAAGGAAACTATTAACAAAACTAAAAGGCAACCTGTTGAATGAGAGCTCTGTGTAAATGACCTATCTGATAAAGAGTTAATATCCCAAATATATGACACACTTATAAAACTCAGTACCCAAAAAACAAATCATGCAATTAAAAAATGGGCAGAAGACATGAACAGACATCACTCCAAACAAGACACACAGATGGCCAACAGACACATGGAAAGATGCTCAACATCTCATATCATCAGGGAAATGCAAATCAAAACTACAATGAGATACCACCTTACACCCGTCAGAATGGCTAAACTAAACAACACAAGAAACAACAGGTGTTGGTGATGATGTGGAGAAAGGAGAACCCTCTTACACTGCTGATGGGAATGCAAACTGCTGCAGCCACTGTAAAAAATAGTATGGATGTTCCTCAGAAAATTAAAAATAAAACAACCATATGATCCAGCCATTGCAATACTAGGTATTTACCCAAACAATACAAGGACGCTAATTCAAAGGGATACATGCACCTATATGTTTATAGCAGCATTATTTACAATTTCCAAGATACGGAAGCAGCCCAAGTGTCCACAGCCAGATGAATGGATAAAGAAGATGTGGTATACATGTATTTAACTTAAATCTATCTATCTATATATATATCTATATCTATATATATAGATAGATAGATCTATACACACACACACACACACACGCACAATGGAATATTATTCAGCCATAACAGAAGAAAATCTTTCCATTTGCAACGACATGGATGGAGCTAGAGGATAATGCTAAGTGAAATAAGTCTCAGAAAGACAAATACCATATGATTTCACTCATATGTGGACTTTAAGAAACAAAACAAGAAAAGGGAAAACATACTAGAGAGAGAAAGGGAGAGAGAGAGAGAGAGAGAGAGAGAAAGAGAAAGACCAAGGAACAGACTCTTAACTCTAAAGAACAAACTGACGGTTACTGGAGGGGAGAAGGGTGGGGGGTGGGTGAAGGGGATTAAGAGTTCATTCACTCTTGTGATGAGCTCTGAGTGATGAGCACTGAGTCATGCACAGAATTGTTGAATCACTATACCATACACCTGAAACTAACATAACACTGTATGTTAACTAGCCGGAATTAAAATAAAAACTTAAAAAAAAATAAAATAAATGGACTCACTCTTTTTCAAATGGTACATTTACTTGAGAAGGAAACTTGACATCAGCACCCTAGAAGGGAAGGCTGGTTTTCCCTGCCCTGACTAGAAAATCACCGGAGAAGTAAGTACAGGGAAAATAAGCAAGGCTGTTCTCATTCTAGTTAGTTAGAGAGCAGTCTTTGCTCAAAGGAGAGACCTGCAAGGTTTGGAGAAGTGTTAAGGTCATTAGCACCCGGCTAAGACTTACTCCCTGGTGCAGAGTAACGAAATGATTGCTTCCCTAAGCATAATTTGCTGAGGTTAGTATTCAGGCCATACCAGAAACCATGCTGCTTCAACAATGCTATGGGTTTTACACCTGAAGACACACAGGCAGAGGAGTTGTTATGAGCTCAACTGTGTCTCTCAAAAAGTCATATGTACAAATCCTAACCCCCAGTATCTCAGCAGGTGACTGCATTTGGATTAGGGTCTTTAAAGGGATAATTATGTTAAAGTGATGTCATTATGGTGGACCCTCATCCAATCTGACCAGTGTCCTCATAAGAGGAAGCGTGGACACAGGCATGTACAGAGGGAAAACCACCCGAAGACATAGGGAGAAGTTGGACACCTGCAAGACAAGAAGACACCAGCCCTGCCCTGCTGACATCTTGACCTTGGACATCCACCCTCCAGAATGATGAGAAAATAAATTTGTTTTTTAAGCCACCCAGCCTGGAGTACTTTGTCATGGGGGTCTAGCAAACTAATACAGGATTACTAGCCATGGAACCTTGATCAAGTTACTCTGCCTCTTGAAGCCTGGATTTTCTTATCTCTCCAAGATACAGTCTACATTAAGGAATTGTGAAGAGAATAAGAAATATGTCCAATGAGATTAGTCACCATTCCTGGCACAGAATGGGACTCAAAACAGCAACAAAAGCAAAAAGAAAAATAAACAAGAACCCAAAACCACCCCAAATTATTACTATCACTGTAGTCGGAATGCTTTGTGGACCTTGGAGGACTTGAAGATATTTGTGATCTTTATCGCCAAAGAGATAATCAGGACATAGGAGTCTGGTGCTAAGCACTAAGAGCTCCATCTTCAATATGAACCAACCGGAGGGGTGTCAGCAAGGGTTAAGGAAACAACTGGTCATTCCTCTTGCCTCTTCCCCAAAGTCATCCAGATGTTTTAAAACTACCCAGTTACAGGGTCCACCTCCCTCTTCCCCCACGCAACTCCTTCATTGGGATGGCCATTTCCCATGCCCTCCCCCCACCCCTGTGCCATCTTTTGGTGTGTTTTGGGACCCCTTAGACACCCATCCCTACAGACCCCCTAAGCCCTTACCCGGGCCTCACCGTTTGTAAACTGTAGAGCCAGGCTTTGACCCTAGGCTTACATAATCCTTGACATGTCCCAGGAGTCACAGACCAACTAGAAGAGGACTTTGGCTTGCCAAATGTAATAATGACCCACCCATTACTCATAATTTCTAATCATTAATTAAAGTGATGAATGATTAAGTATAATGTGGAGTTCTTGCGGACACAGTAATGGTGGTTATGGTGTCTGTTTCCTGAGCACTTGTCATGTGCCTGCACCGCACACACACATATGAGCCTTCTGATTCCTCTGAACAGCATGTCCACGTCAATGGTTTTATTGCACCCATTTCATGCACGAGGGCACTGGATTGTGGGGAGCCCCGTGTTAGAGCCCACACATCCACTGTTTGATCGATTCTGACAAAGACCAGGGGGCAGGGAATGAAAAGGTGAAGGTGATATTGGAGAGGAGAGAAAAGGCACAGGGAAGCGTTTTTCTTACCTCCTCATGCATCCCCCCCACAACAGCAGGACTGTATCTTCCAAATTTCTCTGCTTCCTGACACTCGGCAAACCTTTCACCCTGGAACTGGGGCAATCCATAACGATCCTCTAGCCAGTGTTCCCCTGATCTACCCCAGCTGGGTTAGTTTGCCAGAGCTACCTTAACAAAGGGCCACAACCTGAGCAGCTTAAACAAAGGCATCACCTCCAGATACCATCACATGGGGGGGTAGGGCTTCAACATATTTGGAGGTATGACATAACAGACAATGTATATATGGGTCTCTGCCCCTGGTTCTTAGCACAGAGCTCCTAAAACCCTTGTAATTTCTTAAGTGGTAAGAGCACTAGGACATCCTCTGTTCTATTGAGGTGATGCTGGTGGGCTCCTGGATGGGGGCTGGTCACCAGAAAGATCAAGGCACTGGGGCACCTGCGTGCCTCAATTCATTAAGCATCCGACTTCGGCTCAGGTCATGATCTCACGGTTTGTGAGTTCAAGTGCTGACAGCTCAGAGCCTGGAGCCTGCTTCAGATTCTGTGTCTCCCTCTCTCTCTGCCCCTCCTCTGCTTCTGCTCTCTCTCTCTCTCTCTCTCTCTCTCTCTCTCTCTCAAAAACAAATACGTGTAGGGGCACCTGGGTGGCGCAGTCGGTTAAGCGTCCGACTTCAGCCAGGTCACGATCTCGCGGTCCGTGAGTTCGAGCCCCGCGTCAGGCTCTGGGCTGATGGCTCGGAGCCTGGAGCCTGTTTCCGATTCTGTGTCTCCCTCTCTCTCTGCCCCTCCCCCGTTCATGTTCTGTCTCTCTCTGTCCCAAAAATAAATAAAAAATAAATAAATAAATAAATACGTGTAAAAAATTTTTTTAATAATAAAAAAAAAAAGACCAAAGCATGAGTAGAAGCTTGGAATTTCCAGAGAGGGGAGAGGAGCAGAAACATAGTAATTGATCATGCCTACTTGATCAACCAACTAGTACGGGTTTTAGGAGTTTCCAGGTTAGGGAGCATATCCATGTACCGAGACAGTGACATACCCCAATTCCAGTGGGACAGAAACCCCTGTGCTTGGGACTCTCCCAGATCTCACCTGATCGATTTCTCCATCTGACTGCCTGTGTACTTTATCAGACCCTTTAACAAACTGGTTGATGTAAGTGTTTCCCTATGTTCTGTGAGCTGTTCTGGAAAATAATGGAATCTAAGTGGGGGGAGGTCATAGGAACCTCTGATTTATAGCCAAGTGGGACAGAAGTTGTGGGTAATCTGGGGACCTACTACTTGTGATTGGCTTCTCAAGTGGGGAGGGGATGCAGTCTTGTGGGACTTAGCCCTTAACTTGTGGGATGTGATGCTACCTCCAGGTCCACAGTATCAGCATTGGGTTAAGTTGCAGCACACCCAGCTGGTGTTGCAGAATTGCTTGGTGTGGGAAGAGTCCCCACACATCTGGTGTCAGAAGTGTTATACGGTAGTTGTGTGAGAGCAAAGGAGACACACAGGAGGAGGACTGGGGTTTTCCTTTGTGGGATGGAGGGATTCCAGGGCGGGGGGGCAGACACCAACATTCAGCCCATATAATGATGGCCTCTCCTTCCTGTGTCTTTCCACATCTTCTGTGTGTCCGTGTCCAAAAAACTTCACTTTTGTAAAGACACCAGTCCTAAGGGGGGACACCTGGGTGGCTCCATCGGTTGAGCGTCCGAGGTGGGATCAGGTCATCATCTCATGGCTTGTGAGTTCGAGCCCCACATCAGTCTTGCTGCTGTCAGCGTAGAGCCCATTTTAGATCCTCCGTCCCACTCTCTCCCTGCCCCTTCCCTGCTCATTCTTGCTGTCTCTCTGCCTCTCTCTAAAAAATAAATACAACATTAAAAAAAAAAAGACACCAGTTATAAGGGATTAGGGCCCACTCTAATAACCACACTTGAACCTCTGTAATGACTCTCTTTCCAAATAAGGTCACATTCTGAAATGCTGGCATTAGGACTTCCACATATAAATTCTGGGGCAACACCATTCAACCCATAACACCAGCCACATGGATGTGTGTCTTAGGCTATGGACTTTTCTTGACAGTCCAGACCCACTAGGGTTCAACATCCTTCTCCAATAGGAGAATATCCTTTAATCCAACCCAAACCTCCTCCTCTCACAGTTTAAGGTAATGGCATTTCAATCTCCTAAAATAACAATATTCTCTCCTTTCTGTTTTGAGCCTTGAGTTTTGGACTCTTTTTGTAGCTGAACAACCCCCCCTCCCACCTCCTGCCAATTAAAGGACACAAAGAAAGGGAACTGAGAAGAGACACTGGGGGCAGGGTATTCAAATCATTGTCTTTAGTTCAAAATGTGAGCCAGATGCTATCAAGGACTGGATAAGGAAGGGTAGGTTCATGGTTGTGGTTCAAAAGCCTGAGAGCTTTGGTTTAAAAATAGGCGAACTGAAATAAACACTGACAGCTACTCAGATGGCACCGAAATAGAGTGGTAATTGATCTAATGCAACTTTTGCCTCGGATAACATCATTATTTGTGAAATTATGTCAGTGTTGCTGCTGCCAAGCCAGCAAGCACTTACAGGACGCGACTTCTAATTTAGGAATTGGACTATTTGTGGCTCATCTTCCAAGACAGCAGGAACCCAGTGGACACCGGTGGTCAGACTTCTGAAAGTGTATAGGTTTGAGCTTGAAATCTGTAACAATGGTACCCAGAGGAGGCGTCCTGTCCAAGTGCCCCTTTGAGGAGGGACTTGCTACCCAGCTTTAGGGAGTGTGGCTGGAAAACCACCTCCAGCTGTCAGTTCCTTCAAGGTCAGCTTTGGCTGCAGAGATCCAGGCTGCAGGTGAGCCCACACCCTGTGACTTGGTGAAAAGGGGATTGAGCCAAGGACCCACTTGGGTCACTCTGGTGTGACCTGGTACTTGCTCCAGAGCTAAGACCTGCCTGCCTTGCGATTCCGTTTTTTACTGCATCTCCAACCTGCTTCTTGCCCCTTCCTTTTCCAGGTGTAGATTCCTAACAAACACTTCATACCCTAGCCTCCAACTCAACATCTGCTTCTAGAAGACCCGACCAGGAGCTTCAGCAATTGCCAAAGTTGACCTTTTCCAGGTGTAGATTCCTAACAAACACTTCATACCCTAGCCTCCAACTCAACATCTGCTTCTAGAAGACCCGACCAGGAGCTTCAGCAATTGCCAAAGTTGACCTTTTCCAGGTGTAGATTCCTAACAAACACTTCATACCCTAGCCTCTAACTCAACATCTGCTTCTAGAAGACCCAACCAGGAGCCTCGGCAATTCCCAAAGTTGACATGAGTTTCCATCTGTACCTGTGGCACTCCTAAATAAGAGGCTGGAACTATCCCTTCGAGCCCCCGTGGAGCCAGCGGTGGGATTCTCTGGTGGAATTTCACGTCAAAGAATCTTTCAAATTATTTAGGAATAAAATACCAGGTTTTCATTTATTTGGCTTACACAAAATAAACACACATACAAGTTATTATTAGAAATGACAGCCATTCCCTTATCCACATTTTTTCTCCACAACTGCAGTGATCCGGCTGCTGTTTTAGGTACTGTGACCACCATGGTCAATGAGACAGACACGGGTTCTCAAGCTCAGGTTCTATGGGAAGAGAGTGGCAACATACAAATAAATAGGCACGTTAATGAGGAAGTTTAGGTCTTTAAAGCCCATGAAGAAAATAAAATGGGGGATGGTACTGGTGACTGGGGCATGAAAACATTCTTTTGAGAAGGTAGCCGAGGAGGGCCTCTGGAAAGGGTGGCATTAGTGTTGAGGTGTGAAAGACACAGGCAATCCCGGCTTCTGCAGATGAAACTTCAGCTCTTGGAATGGAAAGGACCCACAAGTTCCCACCCAAAGCTGAATTTAACTGACAGCATCATTGAAAGGATGCAAGGGACCACTCTGCCTATGTGAGACGGTCAGCTGGACCACTGACCAGCCCCGGGGCCTCCATGGAGACTGAATGAAGAGTTGGATGGCCACAGAGAGTTGGCCTAGATTGCAAACAGCCCATCAAAGGGATTCTTAATTCTCACATTTGATTTTTATGTAGAAACGGTGAGGAAAGCGGTGCACCTACCCCCCTGGTTTATGTTATAGGTCAGAGATGACAGGGTTCCCAATTAGCAGGCATTTAAACAATCCCTTATGATCTTTGCTGGACTTTCTTGCTTGATTTTTTTTTTTTTTACTTTGTCCAATTCTTGGCAACTCGATTTTAAAGATCATTATATTAACTGCAAAGATGAATCAAGGGGTGAGGTCACGTTTCATCCAGGGAAACCCTTTCGTCTTGTGTTCTGTCATTTCCATGCCCCATAGATGCAGATCTGGGTTTTAAAAAGATCGTTCTATTTCAACATAGTATTCTTCAGGGGGAAAAAGACTGCCTTTCCTTCCAAAACCCAGCTTTGCCTTCTCATCAAAGGAAGCTTTTGTATCGTGTTTGTCTTACTTGTATCTGGGAGAGCAGCTGGGCTCACAGTCCTACTCCAGCTGAAGAGAGCCATGGACTTTATTGTAATCGCTTTGTTGAAATATTTGGAATTATATAGCAAGAGACTGCTTCTATGTTGCCATAATTTATGACAAAGACCTGAATAAATCCGCAGACATGGATTTTCTATAAAATCCATCCTTGTGAAACTTTGTTGCACTGCAAAATGAAAAAAAAAGAAAGAAAAGAAAAGAAGAGAGGGAAGGGGGGAAAAGCCCACAAGATGTGCATAAATCCCTGAGAAGGCCATATCCATTCATCACATTTACTGGGAAGACATGGATTTTATTTGGATGGAAAAAGAATGAATCATGGTGGTTTTAGCATCTAACGTGGAGATGGCTTGTGGCATTTCCCTCCGATCTTTCTGCTTCCTCAAGATCAACGGGATATGCAAGGAAGAAGCTTGCAAAGAAAACTTTCTATCAAGCACAGAATGTTCTGTGTTAGGACGGGCCTCGGGGGATGGAGCGAAATCTCCCTTCTCTGCCATTTACCAGGACAGTCATTAGTTTGTGAATGTTTAAGAATACATCATAGTTGCAGCAAGAAGTATATTTTAGTTATTCAAATTCTATTATGTGAGGTGGGTACTGGGGAGAGCGAGAGAGTGAGAGACAGAGAGAGAGAGAGTGCAGAGGGATGGGAAGAGAGAGAGGGAGTGAAGAAAGAGAAGGAGGCCAAGGCAAAGGAGGGAGAATCTTTTAAATCATATAGATTATCTCAATTCTCATCCCACTCATAGCCTGAGAAAGCAGGAAAACCTGAGGCTACAGTTCCCTCCTTTTGTCCTTTTGGCTCTTAAGAGTGTGAGAGTCTCCCCATGCTCAGTGCCAGGCTGCTGTTTTTAGTCACCATGATCCCCTTAAACACCACTCAACCCTGTCATCAGTTGCTCAGCCTAAGACACAGCGGTCTTTTCAAGATGGAGGGAAAACGCACTGTGTTGGGCACACTGAGAAACTACCCACTTCCTCATGGGTAATCTAAGAGGGCTTTTAAATGAAATTATGACTCTCTGTGATTGTTTCTTCATATGATGACTTTGGAATCTAACTCTAAGATCCTTTTAAGATTCTTCTCTACTTCTCTACTGGTGAGCAGATAGGGATGAGGGAAGGGTCACATTTTTTTTCATTAATTATTTGCCAAATGCTTACTGAGAATCTCCTCTGTGCCAGACACTGTGTTGAGCTTGGAGGATATTACATGATGACGCAGAGAGAAATTTCTCTCTGGTCTTATCATGCAAGCACAGAGTTTAAAAGCTGAAAACACCCTTGGAGAATATAATCTATCAAGAACAATGTTGAGCAACCTTTTGCACACAGGACTGCTTTGGAGAAAATAAACATGTTTTCCAGCCACATACTTCTGGTTCATTCAAAGTGAATTCAAAGTGAAAATAGGGGGGGGGGATGGGCTAAATGGGTAAGGGGCATTAAGGAATCTACTCCTGAAATCATTGTTGCACTATACAATAACTAACTTGAATGTAAATTAAAAAATAAATACATACATTTTCAAAAAAGTAAATAAACATTAAAAATGTTTAAATAAAATGAAACAAAGCAAAATAAAATAAAACAAAGTGAAAATAGGTTTACTGAGTTCCGTGCCAGGAAGGGGGGCATTCTCAAACTGAGCTTACTTGGTTCAGTAGAAGGCCATCAATAAATGATTTGACATTGCTTTTTGGCAACCCAAAGGCTAATATTTGGGTATATTTGAGAAGTAGGCCCATGGAGTTGGCTTTCAAATGGTTCAGTTTGAAATTAGATCAGGGACTTTATCCCCAAGTTTAGGCAGGTCACACGTGGCCCAGAGACTGGTTACTTATCTTGGCGGGTAGTGAGTGGGATGCTGCGTGGATTCCACTTTTCATCCTCCCCAGCACATTGTACAATAACTGGGTCCCTCTCCTGGCTTACAGATCTGTGTTACATAGAACTCTTTTGATTGCAAGAGACCAAAAGAAAAATTATGGAAACAGAAGGCGGGATGTAAAATTTCACATTAATTCAAAAGCCAGGTGTTCATATCAGGCATGGCAGAAGTTAGATGTTCAAGTAATTTAATCGGCACTTGACTTTTCCCTTTTCTCAACTCTGCTCTCCTCTCTGGTGGCTTCACTCCTAGGCACACTCTCTCTGTGTGTCCCCACAGCCCACTAAGCAGACTCAGGCTTACAGCGTCCCAAATCCAAGGCCGGTAGGAGAGAGTTGCCTCTCTCTAGGTCACGCCTGCCCCAGTTCTAGAATTAGAGCTGATGGGCTCCAGTCTCAGAGGTCTCATTGGCCAGGACGGGTCAGAGTCACATAAACCATATGGACACAGAGCGAGGACAGTGATTCTCTAAGGAATACTGGACTGTTATTACTGGATGAAGTGGGGCGGGGGTGGGGGGAGAGGGGGGTGTGATCCTAGAAACGCAAAGATTCTGTACCATCCTTTGCAACTCATCTGGCTGTCCATCCCTCCACCCACCCATCCACCCATTCACCCACCCACATATCGATGCATCCACTCAGCCACCCAGTCGCCCACATAACTAGCTAGCTAGTGACTGGTCTTCCCTTTATTGTAGAAAGCAATTCAACTTTCAGTGCATGGCATATCAGGGGTTTCAAGACTGTTTTTTGAAAGTAAATGCATACGTGAATTTCATCTTATTCTCATTTTGTACACCATAAAAAGGCATATCACAATGGTTAATGCATAGCTGGGATCTGTACCCATCTCTTCGATTATATTTCTCTCAGGCAGATGTTGCCTTGTCTTCTGGGGAGCAGTAGAGTCCCAATAAGGCAGGTGTATTTGAATTACTGCCTAAGCACAACAGCATCATACAAGGGTATACTTATCTGTGGTTTTATTAACCAGCGTTCACTTTTATCCCAGAATCATATCCATCTTTTCAAAAGAAAAGTTTACCTTCATTATAATGCCACATCACAGCAAAAAAGCCCCAACTGTAAATAACAATTTTAATGTCAAAAGCTAGGTACATTCTGTTATTGTGCTTAGCTTTAATCCCTGAAGCTACTAACCAACCTACTGAAGTATGCCTCAAAATATATGTGTCTTAATAAGGCTTTAGAGATGACCATGATATTGGTGGAGAGAATTAGAATAGAAGGCACCTGGAATAATTCCATGAGAAATGCCTTAGTATGGACTCAACATAGTTTAAAGTTAAAGGGAATGAGAGGTGGGGGGGGGTCAAATACGCTTTCACCATCATCTTTAAGATTTTTTCTCATATCTCTCTCCCTCCCTCTTTATCTTTCCATATCTATCTATCTATCTATCATCTACCTATATCTTTTTTTGCCAAATTTAAGTGCCTTATAAGCCCAGGCTATTTGATACATGTTTTATCTTGACTGTAGCTGTGTTATAGTGTTTTGTGCCCAAGGATTCCAAGGTGTGAGTTTAGCATGGAATTAACGACTGACTGTTGATTTCTTTACATTGTTTAAAGGAAAGAGAAAAAAAAGTGACTGGGAGTTAGGACTCTTTGGTTCATTCATTTGCTCAACAAATATTAATTGAGCACCTATTCAGTGCCAGGCACTGTTCTGGTATACAACAGGGAATGAAGCAAACAGACATAAATCCTTTCTTTTATGGAATTTAGACACCTCAGTGCCAGTTTCTGTCATTAAGGAGTGACTTACATTTTGCTACAACAATTGCCCTCTGTGGGCATCTGCTTTTCAGTTTGTCATATAAGACAAACTCTCAACATCGAGCAAGAGAGAGGGACAGCTTAAAGAACTAGGCTTGGGAAAAGGAACACCCAGAGGACAGGGTACCTATGTCCAAACGCTGAGAAAGGTGTCCTGTTTATGGGCGAGGATACTTGATCTGTGTGGCTCCCTAGGTAGAATGAGGAGCAGTGGAGCAGAACATAACCACATAGAAATAGCTCATGAGGTAGTGAGTTCTCTCTTACTAAAAGTGTGCAACAAGAGGTTGGAAATGAACTTGGCAAGAATGCCAGAAAAGGGTAGGTATCAGGCTTCTAAGCACCCTTCCAAATATGAGTGTATAATCATAGTTAACACTACTCTCCACCATCTTGGTTCTGCGCCATTTGGCTCATGGGACTTCCACGTTTGCCACAAGAGGAGAAGAGAGGGAAGGATGGGGCCTCTTTACCTCTGCCAGGAGGTAACACTGATCGTTTCTGCTCAAAGCCCATCTGTCAGCATGAGTCACGTGGCCCAGAACTAATACCAAGGGAGGCGAGGAAACATAGGGAAGAACACAAATTATGGTGAGCGCCTTCTCCGTCAAGTAAGATTTTGTAAAAATGGAGACAATTACGATCATAGCTATTCCAGAGTTATTTTTAGAATTACATGGGCTAAATGGATTAGCTTATTTAACCATGTATCATCCAGTGACTGACATTAAAAAAAATAGTGAGCCCTTTTTTTTGTTCTCTTCCTCTCTTCCTCACCTTCAAAGAGCACCCTGTTACCTGGCAGGACCAGTGGAGAAGGTGTTCTGTGGAGACCCTGGAAGCAGCCCCTGGAAGGGGCCGGGCTCACATGGTCACATCCCCACACCTTGACTCGATGCCTTAAATTCCAGCAGCAGAGCCAGCATCTCTGGGTTGGGTGGAGCCAGGGGATGTGAGATCAGGAGCTGACATGGAAAGGCCAGGTGGGAAGCTGCCAGTGACAATTTTAACTGGGCCGGCCCCGGGGGGGATGGCTTGCTATGGTATACATAGTCAGAAAGGCTGTTTCCCCTCCGTGGAGCATCCTAGGTCCAGGCTGCCCATCTGAATTTGAAATGAATTCAATTCAGCCTTCTGTAATTGCTTATTTGATTCCTGACTATGACATGCAGTTAGGAGGGAAATTGACATTCTGTCATTTCTGTTCCAATGAACTGAACTCCGACAAGTTCCCTCCTAGGTACTTTGTGACAGCCGGGTCACCTGCTCCTCTTACATGGAGAAATTAGTGAGCCTGGGGATCTGGGATGTGGAATCCTAAGTTTGGTGCTTTTGAGAGAGTTGGGAGTGGATGAATGAGACAGGCAGTCAGGGGTATGCCGGAACCTCCCTTTCCCCAGCAAATACAATAGATCTCCTTTCGGAGAGTACTCAGGATGGCTTTCTGCTATAGAAATATGAATTCTCTTACTTGTTATCCAGAGATCATTTCTGTCCAAGGTCATTTTTTTTTACATTTTCAAACAGTTTAAGAGTCTAGAGTCATCTTTAGTAAATCATAAAAGGCCTGAGACTTCCCAACACAGCAAACTCTTTGTCATGTCGTGGCTACCCAATGCCCTCTTTGTCCAAGCCTTTCAATGACCACCGCATAATGAATTAAGCCCCCAAAGGTGTGAGAAAGATGAGCCCACTTGCGTTAAGGAGAGGCCCATCAGGCAAATGGGATGGGGCTGGACAAGATTCTCAGAACGTGGCTAAAGGGTCAGCAAGAGCTTTGCGTCTTATCAGTGAAAGAAGAAAATCCACGGGAGCTTAAATGGAAGGCCCTAATGTCAATATCCATGGAAACGGAGGCTTCCATGTATCTTTGACAGATGTAATTTAGATGATAGTCCCATGAAATGGTGAGAAAAAAAATGTGAGCATGAAACCATAGAGCAGTGCTTCTCACTGGTGGCGACTGCGCCCTCTCCTTTCAGAGAACACCTGGCAATACAAAAACGTTTATGGTTGTCACACCCAGAGGGGCGTTAGCGGCATCGAGTGAACATCCTACACCGCCAGAACAACTGCCTACAAGACAGAATTAACTGGTCCACAGCGTGGACAGAGCGTGGAAAGACGACGCTACCGAGCATGGGGCCAGGCAGGGGGTGGCATCCACTTGGGAGAAGCAGGGTCTCTTGTTTTTGGAAAGACGGTGTCTGCTGCCCTTGGGAAAACTTCACGGTGAATCAAGAAAGGTGAAATCCTCTTGTTTTGGATCAAAAACCTAATCACACTCCTCAGTTTAAAATCTTCAACTGATGTCCTATTATTTTTAGGAAAAAAGTCCAAGATGCCTAACACAGCCCCCAGGGTCCTGTGTAAATATTCTCATTTTCTGCAGCAGGCAGGAGAAAGCCAGAATGTAGGAAAGGAACACTGATCAGGTTACCCTCCTCTTCAGGGTCATGTTAGTAGAAAAGGTCAGAAAAGGAAAATTAAAAATGATCTGTCAATGGTATACCAACAGACAAAGGGAGGTGTGCTGACAAATGAATCTCATATGTAGACCCCATGAGGGTTACCAATTGATTGACTCTCAAAAAGCAACAAATATCCAATTTGTTTTAAGACACTTGGAGGGGGGGCGCCTGTGTTGCTCAGTCGGTTAAGTGTCAGACTCCGGCTCAGGTCATGATCTTACAGTTCATGAGTTCGAGCCCCACGTCGGGCTCTGTGCTGACAGCTCAGAACCTGGAGCCTGCTTTGGATTCTGTGTGTGTGTGTGTGTGTGTGTGTGTGTGTGTGTGTGTGTGTGTATGTGTCTTCCCTCACCCCTCAAAAATAAATAAACATTAAAAAAAGATACCTAGGGGTAACTAAAGCAAAAACAAGAGAGGGGAATCATTCAGACACCCTTCCTCACTCAACCGCCCCCTTTAAAGACACTGTTTTCTACATAGCAGCTCTTGGGACTCTGGAAAAAGATGGCTGGTGGAGAATTTCAGCAAGTTTGGCTGGGGGCTCCTGACTTCAGTATGGCTAGGTGTTCTTCAGGAAAGACACAGATCATTCCTCCCGGATTTGCTTGGGCTTCGATTTGTCTTCTTCACCACAGGACATTCTGAGACTGAACCGAAGGCAGCCTGCTTTGATGGGGGTTCCTTCCTGCTCCACTGTTTGCTCACTGCTCTCCTGTCACCTATCCCACTGGACTTCGCTCAGGACCCGGAGCATCTCGCTTTCTCTTCCTAGGAGTTCTGCCCTCAGTTTGGGCTCCAGGCTCTGCCCCTACTTCTTCTCTTACATACACACACACACACACACACACACACACATCCACATCCACATACATATCCATACCCGATGATCCACAAACACACACATCCACACACTCACACATCAACACATACACACCATATATCCACACACACAAACCCACATATCTACACATCCACACATCTATCCACATATAATACATACACCCACGCATACACACACACCCATTTATACACACACGCCTACAAATTCCCAAATATCCACACAGACATCCATCTATACACACACATCCATCTATACACATCCATACCCATAGAACACACACACACACACACACACACACACACACATCCACACACATGTTCATACACACACAACATACCCACACACCTCCACACATCCATATATCTGCACACACATATCCATCCACATACAGCACACACGCATGCAAACACATACCCGTACACCCACAAATCCACACACACACAATCCCAACATCCACACGTCCATATCCACACACATCTATCCACACATCCATACACCACCCACATATATCCACACCAGCATACACACCCATACATGCACACACACATGCACAGATTCACACACACACATACAAACCCCACATTCTTTAGCCTTGCTCATCTTTCTTATATCAAGTCATTTTTGGAATGATCTTCCTCACTCTCCCTAACCTGGCTCCTTTTTTTATATAGTCCTATGGCTCCCCTGTCACACTTACATTAATGGTGTATTCAGTAGACTCATGTATTTTTCCTCCTTTTGACAATCAGCTCCATGAGGATGAGGGTCAGGGCTGCGCTGCACCTCATGTAAGGCACAAAGCCCAGGGGGTTCCTGGGGGCTGAGAGTCGCCCTCTCTTCTGCTGGCCTGGTTGGCCATGGCTGTCTGCTCACTGAGAGTCCCCAGCACCCAGTACAGTGCCTGGCACAGACCCACGGCCCGGAAATGGGGATGAGTGGATGCCGCCTGGCTGAGCCCCAGCACCGCCCATCATTGGGGAGGGGGGAAGAGCCCTCGCAGGCAGGTGGCCTCCAAGGCCCACATGGCAAGCAGCACCTCCTTCTCAGCATGCGGTTCCCATGGTTCAGCCATCAGCCAAGCTGCAATCTCAGTAAGTCGGGGGGCTGGGCCACCACTTCCCAGGGGCCTGCAGGGTCCAGCTGGGAGCCCAACGAGGCTGAGAAGCCTATGGCCAATGGTCAAGCACTCTCCAAAGCAATCAGTGACAAACACCCATGGATTGTGAAAGAAATCATCCCTTCTTCCTTCCTCTGTGGGGAGAGGTTGAAAGTCACATCGGGTTTCTAAGGCTCTGTCTCCTGTGCCCCCGGATACATAAGAACACCTCCCGAAGCCTTCGCTCTTCATCTGTAAAATGGGTGTGACAGTAATAGTCCCAACCACCCAGTGTAGACATGGCAACGTGTTTAATGCTGGAACACAGCACACTGTCCGTCTGTATGTATTCAACGAATTCTCATAATGACCCAAGACTGAGCCACAGAAGGAGACAGTGAGACGGCGATCTCCATCTGGGCTGTCTGGATGGCCTAACTCACACTCCCCTGGCCAGGCTTTTCAACTCCCACGAGATTATCCAAGTTCCGGACACACCACCAGAGGAGTGTCACCGACGACAGAAGAAAGAAAGGGATGTTTGTATGCCACCTTCAGGAGACATGGGCACTCCTTGTTCTCATCAATACAGGTGTTCCCAGAGCTGCTGGAGAGGCCCGGAGCTTACTGGAGAGATGCCACAAGGAGGGGCCACACGGACAGGACCCATGCCCCCGGCCACAGGCATTTTCCATTTCACCTGTTTCCTACACTGGCATTCAGCACCAGCTCTTGTTTGGGGTAAAAGACAGCTCTTCTGCTAATGAAGAAAAGCATACGAGTGAGATGGATGTTGACTGCTACATGCTAGAATAAGACCCTGTGAGCAGAAAACCATAGGGGCTGCTGTAGGTGCAGAGATAGCCAGAGAGAGACCCAGTTGTACTGGGTGCCACTTAGAGCCGGGAAACACCATTCAGAGAAATCTCCCCTTGAAAATCGTGCGTTTTACATCAAGCGTTTGGGATTTACAAGAGTTCAAATGTGCTCACCCATCCATCTGTCCCTCTTACAACTATTCCCTGGGGCCTCTATGTGCTCAGCACTGTGCTAGGCTCCACAGAAAATACAGAATAAGAAGATGGAATCATTTCCTAGAGATGGCTAAATCCTAGTGGAAAAGAAAAAATAAAACTATTAATGACAATATGACTTCTGCATTCAACTGATATCACTGAGCACCACCTACATGCCAGGAATTATTCTAGGCACAAGGGCACAGTCCTAGCTAGACAAAGCACAAAAGTGCTTCCTCTCATGGACCTTTTGTTCTAGTTGGGGGGTGGGGGGTGGGGCAAGGCACAGTAAAAACAACAACAACAACAACAATGGCTAATCACTGTGCATTTTACACTGGCTAATGATAAGAACTTTTAATAAGAAAGCCGGGTAAAGGGATGGGGCTGCTATTTTCAACTGGGTGGTCAGGAAAGGCTTTTTGTTTTTGCTTTCGTTTTTGGAAAAATGATGGTATTTGGGCAAAGAGCTGAAGGTCAATCAAGTGAAATAGTGGACCTTTTCAGGTTCCACTGAACCTGGGAAATGACTTCCACGCAAGAGGGAATGAATGCGCACAAGCCCTGAAGCTCGTGTCCCTCGAGTACCTGGAATGTTCCAGAAGCAGCGGAGAGATCAGTGGGGCTGGAGCCAAGGGGGTGAGGGGGATACGGCGGGGGGTGGGAGATGGTGAGGCCAGTTCCTGAAACGCAACCTACATTGCTTAACAGCCTTAAGTAGGAAGCAGGCAGCAACAACAGAGGACAAGTTAACTCTGTGAAACAAAAACCCTCAAACCCAGCTGCCACAACCATGAAATTGGGCAAGCAGTACCTGCGGTTGCCCATCCCCTCGTGTAAGACGTTTATGCACCACTCGCCCGGCAGGACGGTTCTAGGGCTGCTTATACTTGGGGAACACCGCCCCCCGCTATTTCCGATCAGCGGGAGGAATCAGGGAACAGGATTCAGATCCACCCGACTAGCCACCTCTGGAGGACACCCCCCCTCTCTGTTTGGCTTCCCAGCACCTTCCTATGTCTGAGGCGCCACCTTTCCCAGCCTCCCTTGCAGCTGAGCAAAACCATGTGACCTGGTTTCCACCAATCAGATTGCTTGGTGACGGCTTCGCCTTGAAAGCTGACCCTGCCTGCGATGGTGGGGGCTTTCATCCAGCTTCCTGGGATGGCGGGGTCCCAGGTTCAGTAAAGCATCCCGGAGCTGGCATCGTAAGGTCCGTGGGGCCCACCGTGGGGAGAAGGATGCCTCTGCTGCACCACTTCTGTCTCCAGTGCGAGTTTAGAGATTGTCCTTGGTGTCCTTGTCCTCAGATCCTGTCCTCGCCAGGTTGTAACAAATGACCACAAATTTGGTGTCTCAGAACACGAGAAATGTGCCCGCTCACAGTTCTGGACGCTAGAAGTTCAAAATCTAGGTGTGGGCAGGGCTGCATTCGCTCAGGAGGCTCTAGGGGAGAATCGGTCCTGTGCTTGTTCAAGCTCCTGGTGGCTGTTTGCATTCCCTGAGTTATGGCCATGCCACTCCAGCCTCTGCTCCTCTGGTCACCTTTCTTCTTTTCTCTGTGTCTCCTCTGAGGGTGTCAACTCTTCTCAGCTTCATTTTATAAGGACACCAGTCACTGGATTTAGGGCCCACCTGGATAATCTAGAATGATCTTGTCCCCTCAAGATCATTCCGTCTGCAAAGACCCTTTTTCCAAATAAGGTCACATTCATGGATTTTGGGGATTAGAATAGGGACATACCTTTTTGCGGGCCACCATTCAATCCACTACATCACCTCCTGGAGATTCTGTGAGCTAAATAATACTTTTTAATACATTTCCCTTTCAGCTTAAGTCAGCCTGGGTTGGCTCTGTTTGCAAACCAGAAGCCTGCATCAACATCACCGTACCTCTCTTTCCATTCCATGTCCCCAGGTAGGACAGGGTGTCTGGAATGAAGCCCCTGCTTAGGAACCCGAGCCTGAGAGTCTGGCCTTCCTGTCTGCTCACCTTGACTCCTGCCTCTGTCTGTGTAAAGAAACGAAATGCTGTGTCGGCAGCTCTGTGGTTGAGACATTTTCTTTTCTGCGGAAAGATGTCTCCCGGCCCTACGAGGCTGGGATGCAGACCCCACCAGAGAGGCCGGCTAGGTGGTCAGCCTTACCGCATCAACTATTTATGGTTTTGTTAAAAAAGAAAAACCAGATCGAGCTCGCCCACGGAAACCTGCGGAATAAGCATAAGCCCTTGGAAGCTTCTGGAGAGACAGCGGTGTCTCCTCTCCTCTCTGCACCTCTGCTGTGACTTCTCAACCAGCACCTGTGCCTGTCAGCTGGTGGGGTGAGTGGAGTCTCTCCAAGGGAAACTGGCCATTCGTATCAGGAGCCCACTTTAAGGAAGGAAACAACCTGACAAACGAGAGGCATTGCTGCATGGTGTCCACACACTTGGGCTCAGGAGCCAGAGGGATTTGGGTGAATCTGGAAGCCAGTACCACTGCTTCCTAGCTGTGTGGCCTTCGGGACCTAATGCACCTCTCTGAGCCTCAGTTTTCTCATCCCTGAAGGATGTTAATACCTGCCCTGTTTGCTTGGTTGGGTTTTTTGCTTTTGTTTTTGTGTATGTGGACTAAATGGATTCAGTAAATCCCTTAGCTTAGTGTTGGCACGTGTGACCACGTGACGACATCTTACATTCCTCTGCCTCTGTCGAGATCCCTCTCATCCAACAGCATCACCGTGAATTGGGTTCTCTGTGCATGTGCTGCCTCTTCTCCGGTGGGGTGCACTGTGCCCCATGCTGCCTGGCACATGATACTGTGTTATGTGAAGTTTGGGTGAAAAAACCTCTGTTGTTTTAACTGGCGTGTGCTCTGTGTTTAATGGGTCATCAGGTGACAAAACTTGCTGGATCATCCTGGACACCTATCCTAGAACCGTGTTTTTCTGGCTCCGTCCCATACCTACGATGGCATTCATCCCGACCTTTGCCTAAAGCTCACCACTATCAGTGATGTCACCATTTCTGGGAGTCTCTGGGGGGAACCTCTCACCTATTCTTGTAAGTCCAGTTTGCTTGGCTGGCAAGTGAAACCTGCCCTTTTCTTTCTGTTCTGCACTATGCCCGTGGGTAAGGAGGCGAGGACGCCATCAGGGCCAGCGGTGATGAGATGGCGTCGGAACCACCAGGCCACGTCAGAAGTCCCCGTCGAAACAAATGTCGCTGAGCCACCAGTAGCCAGTGGGTGCTCAGGGTCCCCAGAAATTTCATCAACCAACCATTTTGGTTTTAAGTCCCTCTTTTTCTGGAGACTGCTTTTTCGTATTCACACATGAGTCCCTGCTGCTCATGAGGGACTGACCTGAGATGAGGACCCGTGTTGTGCTGCTTTCTACCTGGCATTTCCTTCCAGCTTTGGATCCAAGGATCTTTGTGGTTAAGAGTCCAGGCTTTGCGTGTGTGTCTATGTGTGTGTCACGCGACATGGGCTTGAACATTGGCTCTGTCATATACGAGCTCAGTGACCCTGGCTGAGTCACATAATCTTTTTAAGCCTGAGCTTTATTATCTGAAAAAAAGGAGGAAATACGTGTATATTCCTGTGAGGGAGATTTAAGGATCAAATGAAATAGTGACTACGGAGGGGACACCCCAGCATACGTCAAGTACTAAATAAATGCTAACTACTATTTTTATGACCTTCCATGAACTATTTCCCTGGTGGTCCCACTGTCCCACATGCAAAGAATGCCTTGTGGTTGATTGGCCATATCTACCAAATATTTGGGACGGAGGGAGGATGACAGAGTGGCAGAGGGGTTGGGGGAAGAGCCTTTCTAATATCTCATAGGAAGAAAATAGGGACAGAAACATGATAAAACTATAAAGATCCACTGCAGGGCCAACTGTTTAGATTGTGAAACTCTGCATCAGGGCAGATGCAGTGGAATTGCTGAACGCCCAGACTCTGGAGCTCAGGAGCTGAACATTTACTCCGGTCCTGTCATTTTCTAGATGTTCCTGGGAGCATTCCTTAATCTTCTGTGCCTCAGTTTTTTTCATATGTAAATTGGGCTGATAGTTAACAGGATTGCTATGAGAATGAAATAAGTTCATTCATGTCAAGCACACAAAGCAGTGATGTGGCACACTGTGATTAATGGATAAACGTGAACTATTATTATTAATCGCACAACAAATTAATCCAGAAGAGAAAATTTTTAAAGAGGAAACCCCTAAGTGCCACTCTGTGGATAGATCTGTCCCTACAATGTCTAAATGCCCTACGGCTCTTCAAATGTTTCAGTCAACTACATGACCGTATGTGCAGAGATTCTAGGGGAAACCGTCTAGAAGTATTGCTGTTTGTATATATCTATGCACAAAGGGCTGCCATGTTTGCCTGGGTTTTTTCTTCCTGCAATACTCACTTGTTAGCTGCTGAGAATTTTCTACTTTAAAAGGTTCAGGGAAGTGGAAGACTCCACAGACCATCCGTGAAATCTTATCCTGTCCACTAACCAGATGGAAGAAGTCCAACAATGTAATGGTACCTGTCTTGGCATTTCATGGAATGGTCAAGGAGAGGAAGGAGTTTCTCATGGGGTGTGGGGTTGCAAGCCAAGGAAAGGGACTCAAATCGATCTAAGCTTGATGGCAAGTGTTCAAGCCGTATCTCCTAGAACACGGCTGGGCTCCAAGGGTCTAGAACCTGGGACCTGATATATCAGGGTCTAAGGCAACTCTGTTCTCTCTCCTCATTCTGAAGCTGTGTTCTCGCTCCTCTCTGCGGCACTCTGCTAATCTGTTTGCTTTCCTCTTTTGCAGAGGAGTGTTGTTGCCTCTCTTGCCCATGACCCCAGTGTGGCCACCCCACTTCTCTTCATGGTCTTTCCATTTAAGTGCCCACAAGAACAACTAAATCCAAATGTAAATTCCCAGAAGAGGATCCAATTGGCCCATTTTGTACCTTCTAGCCCAATCATCTATGCCCAAGGTGAGGTCAAAGTCACATATCACAAACATAGCTGCAGCAGCTCACCCCTTGGGGTGGGGTAGATATCAGCTCACAGGGGTGTGCACTGGGTACAGGTGCTAGGAAGCATCTGCCCCCGAGACTAAGCAGGAAAAGAGGCCAAAAACATGCAGTGATTGGCAATTACAGGCTTCGAAAGGACCACTTGACAAGGATCCATGGCAGAAACCTCTGGGGTATTAAGCTTGCCATTGGCCAGTTCAGGTCAATCCCCTGTTTTCTGCTTCCTGGTGTCTAAGACTCAGGAAAAGATCGAGTATCTTTGCTGGATCACTGTGCCCTGTACCGCCATCTCTGCATTCCTCCAAAAGGCCAGCCTCCGCCCCATGCCAGAGTCTTCACCCATATCATACCCTTCCCTCTGTCTTGAACACTTTGTCCTTGAACGTTTTTGCAAAGCTAGTTTATCATCCTTCAGTGTTCACCTTAAATCCACCTAGTTTCAACCCTCTCCACCTTCATACATATCCTATATGTTCCCTTCATAGAATTATCAAAATCTGAATTACATGTTTATAATAATCGTAGCTAACACCCACATGATGTGTCCTATGTGCTGGATATTTCCACAAGAGCTTTATACATGTGATTTCCTTTAATTCATCCACAAACCTATCAGATAGGCCATCTAATTATCCCTCATTTCACAAATGAGAAAACAGAAGCAGTTAGGTTAGCTTGCCCAAGAGATCATCCAGCAAGGAGTTAACTCCAAAGTCTGCCCCTTCAGCCCCTACCTACTTCCTCTTGACCACAGCATTCCTCTGCTGAAGGGTTGGATTACTTAAATTAATTATTTCCCTACTCAATTATATGCTCTATGTAGTCAGGGGCGGTACTGATTGTGCCTATTATGGATTTTTACCACTCATCAGCATGCCTGGCCCTAAGAAACCATTTGCAAAATGAATAAATGAATAAACATATGAAAATAAGAATACATTAATTCCTTTTGAAAAGAGAGACTTAAGATGCATGTCTGCATGAGAACAGGTCACCAGGCAAGATTGGTCTTCCATGACTTTCAAGAGGGTAGAAGTGGGGGGAGTCCTACCAAAAACAGCACCGGATCAGGACTGGGAGAAGAGATTCTTCTCATGTAGAAGCTTCTTTCTTTCTGCTGCTGGCATCTTTATCCTGTGCTTCCCTCATGTCCAGCCTCAGATTGCCAATCTGAGCTTAGAAGAATTGCTTCCAAACCATCAGAGGTGGGAACAGCTGGCATTAATAACTGGGAGCTAGCCAACAGAGCAGGGAGTGGAGGGACACGAGATGTCCTGAGCTTAGGCATGGGACACTGATGGTGGCTTCCTCTTCTTGCCAATTGTTTGAGCCAGGAACTGCACAGTGCTGGGGGTGGGGGAAATGGACAGGGGTCTGGGGAAGGGGTTCTATTTCAAAATATCTCCAGTATCCTATTTCTTCTCCACATCTCCACCACTGCCAACTGGGCTCCAGCCACCATCGCCGCCCCCACTCCCCACCGCCCCAAACCTGGATTACTGCTACGGCTTCCTAACTGATCTCCCTGCTTCCAGCCACCCCCTGTCCAGTATCTTTTCAACCCAGCTGTTGGAGCCACCCTGTTAGAATCTACCTTCGGTCACATCCCTTCTCAGAACCCTCTGGTGGAAACTGTGGCACTCACAGCAAAAGCCAAAGGCCCTCCATGATCTGACCCCCATCAACCCTGTGACCACATCCCCTGCTCCTCTCCTCTCATTCACCCAGCCCCCGCTCCCTGACATCCTTGGTGTTCATTAAACACTTCCAGGTCTTTGCTCCCTTCTGCTGTTCCCTCTGCTTGCAATGTTCTTCCCCCAGAAATCCACTTCCCCAAACCCCTCACCTATTTCAAGTCTTTCTTCTCAATGAGGTCTCCTCACCCATCAACAGTACTTAGTGCCACAGCCTGGTACCCCAGTGTCCCCGTCCTGACCCTCCTTCTCTATCGGTTAGTTATCCACAGCACTTACCACTTTCTAACGTGCTCTATCACTTACTTATCTGCTTATTATATTCATTCATTTCGTTCTGGCTCTCGTGCTCCAATCAGGCTTGCATGCCAGGTGCACTAGTGAGTCCCAAGCATCCAGGGCAGTACCTAGCACACAGCAGGCCCTCCATAAATCTTTGGTCACTGAATGGATGAGGAGTTTCTGGCATCCATTCATCTGCTGAAGGTTTGCTATGCACCTGCCACAGTGCTAAGCATCTTTCCATGGATTATCACATTTAACCTTCACAACTGAACAGAATCGAAACCCCCTTCCCTGGCCTATGAGGTCCTTATCTGGTCCACCAACCTCTCTGCCTCACTTCCGCCATCCTCCGCTATGCTCACCTGCTCCAGTCGTGCTATGAGGGCCTCCTCTGCTCTGCTCTCCCCCACCCCGCCCCAGTGGAACACAGCCTGGCCTCAGGGACTTTGTTTCCACCATCTCTTCCATTGGACCCACGCTTTCTTAGAACTTCAGGTGACCTGTTTGTCCCTCACTTTATTTAGGACTCTGCTCAAATATCACTTCATCAGTTAAGTCTCTGCTGACCACTGCATTTAAAATAGCACCCCCATCACTCAGACTCTTCTCTCTGCCTTATTATCTTTTTTCATAGCAGTTATTATATTAACATTAAGTTATATATTGATTTGTTGGTTTCCTTTCTTTCTTCCCCCACTAGAAAATAAAGCCTATGGATGATTCACTCATTGCTGATTTCTGGAAGAGTGTCTGGCATGGAGGAGGTGCTCAATAGATCCTGCTGATTAAACAGCCCAAAGGGTAGGCTCTGTAATCATGCTCAGTTTTAGCTGATGATGTGGAGGCTGAGAGGCTGCATCACCTCCCTCGGTCATTGAGCTAATAGAGACATAGGAAGAACTAAGGTCCTGGCAATATTCTTAAGCACTACTCTATGGTGTTTCTTGTAAAGCATCCTAAAAACCCACTCAGTTTTGCATATGAGGGGTGATTGTTAAGTTGATAAATAAATTCTTGAAAAGCAGCGCATCATGAGCAATCTTTGTATTTTAAGTCTGGACACCACCTAGGATACCCTAAGACTGTAAGCTCCTGGAGGGCAGTGAGAGTTCCGGGTTGCTCATCTCTAGTAACAGTGATGTAAGGATGAAATGAGTGGTTGCATGTAATGTGCTTAGCACAGTATCTGGTGTTGTAGGGTCTATTTTTATAATTATGACTTGTATTCATATCCTTCCTATGATACAGTAGCACCTAGGACAGAGCAGATGCTCCAGAAATACTTGCTGTGGCTCAAGTCTTTGAAAACCACACACAAGTATCTCCTTCCCCCTCTCTATCCAAGTCTCCAACCCCGGAGTATCATACCTCTTTGACTTTTTGGCATCAGGCTTGGCCACTTAGCTTGTTTTAGTCAGTGAAATTTGAGCAGAAATGATTAGGGCTCTTCTCTTCTATAAAGAAGGCTTAGAAACCATTATGTGGCTCACTCTGATCTTGTTTTGCCTTTGACATGAGACCAGCAACATCCCAGATATAAGCTGCTCCAGAGACTAACCCTGGATGCTAGAGTTGAAGACAACTTGAAATGTGAGCAAGAAATAAACCTTTGTTGTTCTGAAGCATGGTGATTTAGGCGTCATTTGTTACTGCAGCATATCCATTCCTATCCTGACTGATACACACTGTATTATGTGATTGGAGTAGGAGTAGTATCACCTCCGGATTTTACATGTTTTTGAACAAAATGAATGTGCATGAAAACAACCCTGTAGATGGAGCAGAATCGTGGAGAGCAATGGAAGGAAGTGTATTCTAGCCTGGGCAGGAGAATCACAGACAGACCAATGTGGCCACAAGTGGAGTATCAGTGGTGCTGCTGGTGGTGGTGGGGATGTGACGAATGAGGCTGAAGGTGAGTAAATTAAGTAATTTCTTTCCTTGTCCCCAAACCACTAACTTCCATTGTTATTTCTCACCTGGTAGACACAATGTCATTTATTTCCTTTTCACCGAGAAAGAGTCCAACAGGAGAAAATATATAAAGAAGATAAATATATAAAGAAATTATGGAAACCCCAAGCCTACTATGCTCACTTCCTCCTAGGAGATGATCACCAGTGTTGCTTGCCATAGATCCTTTGTGCATTTACACACATAGATAGCTCCTGCAGCATAAATACACGGAATTATACTATATGTATTGTTTGTGATTTGCTTTTTTATTTTAATTTAGCGTTTTTCTTGGAGATCTTTCCATGACACTCAGTAGAGGTCTATCTCGTTTTTATAATGGCTTCATATTACTCCACGATGTGGATGAAGTGTAATTTCACTTTCTCACTATTAATGGACATTTATATCCATTTGAATTTTTACCTCCTTCTGTGATTCATGGGCTCCAATAGCTCCACTAATGTCAGGCTTTACGACGTGGCAGTATAAATGACCACATTTTTCTCTCACGAAATTTGTAAACGTCCTATCAACAGCAGCACGGGGGTGGATGTGTGTTTTGGCTGTGAATGCTCCATGACCAGGCCATGGCAGTTCCTTCTGGAGGCGGATGCTGTGTTCATCTGCACTGTCTCAGAGGGGAGGGGAAAGCTCCCAGAAGAGCACCCATCCCCATCTCTGATCCCCACTTCTTCTCTCCCCTCTCTTAGGCACAGGAACTGTCCACAGTTCCTCAAAAGGTTCCAGGTCAAAGTGCTTCCTGTCCTTTGGCCCAAGAACCATATCCACTTACAAGTGGAATCTTGATTAATTTTCCACTTGGGCTTGGGGCACTTCCCTAAACTCTTTCGAAAGCTTACTATTCATTTATTTATTTTTGTTTCTTGCTCTCTCCATCTGTGTCTGTCTCTGCCATTCCCTGTTTCTGTTGGGCTGTCTGTCTCCTTCTTTACTCTTCCACCCCAAGATACAAAATTCCATCCTTGGTAGATAACAAATATATCCTTAGTAATGATCATAAATAGCATTGTGCAGGGTGAGGGAAGAGGATGCAGCAACTCTGTGGAGATGAGACAAGAATTCATTACCTGGGGTTTTCCGGGTGCCACACCCAAGACCTTGTGCCTACTAGAGCACTCAGTGCCACCCTGTTGATTCTAAGATGCTGCCCTTACCATGTTGACATTTCCAAAGCCAGCATGTGTTCTATGATACAAGTTTACTTTTAATGTAGCATTTTAAAAATAACCAATGTCATTTTATAATTGGAGTAAATTCCTGTAAGAGTGATTCAGTCACCCTGCTATTAGGAGCAGAGTAGAGGATGACTGTAACTGAAATGGTGAAGGGCACCCACAAGGGCATGGCTCTCCTCCCTCTAGTCCTGTCCCTACCATGCTCACCATGCCTAAAATATCCACTATTCACATTCTGTCTTCAGAGCTTTAAGGAGCCTTGGCTCCAGGGGTGGTTCCCTAACTTGGAAAACCAAAGCATTAGCATATCCTGGCTAGAGTGAATGGTTCAGGGACAGGCATACCGAACAAGTTGGGCCACTGGGATTTCTTCTTGGAAAGGTCACAGAATCATCAGGAAAGAGGTCTTCTTGATTGGTAATAAGCTAATGGGATATACAGGTCCAGAGTTGGAGGGGGCCATCAAACACGATGGAGATGAAGCTATCCCAAGAACTCAGAGTCCAAAGATGGAGAGATGGAATTCCTAATGCCATTATAGAGCACCTGAATCTAGGCGTGCCTGAGGCTAGGTAATTCAGCCCTGTTGAACTGGGCTCCTGTCATACGCACCACCTCTGTCCAGATGACACGCCTGCAAATGTGTGCTGTCACAAAGCAGGGCCAGGTCCTCAAAGAGGAGAAGGGGATGGGAAAGCTTGGAGCATGGGGAAAGGGGGCAAGGATACAGTGAGATGGGAGAGGGGAAACATACTGGGGCACTGAGAGAGGCCATGTGGTGACCAGGAGACCATGAATGAGCATGCCTCCAGGGGCCTCCTAGTTGGGCCCATCCCTCTTTCCCCTCCTAGGACAGCTCTATCCCCTTTGCCTCCTGCACCTTTACCCTTGGACCACCTTTCAGGTATTCCACACATCCTATGGACCTCTTCCTCAGGGTATTTTCACATGCTGTCTTTTGTTTCTGGACCGTTCATGCCCCATTGTCAGCTAACACCTCCGTGAGCCCTGAGCTCAAAGATCTTCTAGGGAGGCCGACCCGACACCCAAACCAGGCAGATCCCCCTGCCAGTCACCCTTAGGGCACCGTGCGTCTCTTCTCCTAGTACCCTTAGAGCACTGAGCGTCATTCCTAGTACTGTCCCCATTTGCAAGGATACATGTACACATATGTCTGTATGTGATAATCTGGTTAATGTCTTTTCCCTTAGACTGTAGGCTCCCTGGGGTGAAATCTCTGGTCTCTACTCACAATCCGATCCCCAGTGCTTCATGCATGCCCAGCACTTCATAGGTGCTCAACAGACATTTGCTGGATGACAGAATCGGGGTCTCACTTGGGTGAAAGTTCCCCAGGGCACAAAACTGCTGAGTTCAGGCTCTGCAGTCAGAATCGGGATCACTGGCTGTGATCTTGAGAAGGTCACTTACACTTGTAAGCCTCCGTTTCCTCATCTGTGAAACAGGGATAACAGTGGCGCCCACTTCCCAAGGAAGTGCAAGGATCACATGAGCTATTACCTGTAAAGCACTGAGAACAGGGCTAGGCCCACGGTCAGCACAGAATAAAGGTGAGCTGCGCTTATTCTGGCCAGGGCCCCTCCAGCTGTTGCTGCTGACAGGGATAGAACCAATCTTGTGTTGCTATAGAACTGATGTTCCACTATGGGGTGCGGATTTTTCAGGAGAATGTGTCCTGTCCCCAAGCCAAATTGAAACAAGCACGAGAATAACTATGAAAACCCTGGCAGAATGATGACTTGGTCTTCCCTAGCTTTTGCAGCCCACTGCTGCTTACGGATCCATGGACCAGCCCTGTTCACAGAAGCATCACCAGGTATCTAACGGGTCCTCACGTGGGGTGTTTCTCATGCTTTAACGCACTCAAGAATCACCCGGGAGGCATCTTTCGAAAGTGGGGATTCTGATTCAGCAGGTCTGGGCTGGGGCCTGAGATCCTGCATTTCTAACCAGCTCCCAGGTGGTGCCGGTGGGCGGACCATGCCTTGAGCGGCCAGGCAGAGGCACTTGGGGAAGCAGTCGCCAGCGTTCCCAGGAAGCTCACCGGCTCTGGCGCCCTACACTGTTGAGAGGGTGAGTGATTGAGAAGAAAAGAAAACAACCTGAAATGGAAATAAATACTCTGCACCACAATCTCATTAATGTCTAAAATTAGAGTAACATAATTAAAAATTTAAAAGCTAGATTAAAGCGTGTCAGTCTGAAATCGAGTGCTGAACGATGCTGTGGCTCTCTTTGCTTTTTCCTTTACGGTTGGTGCTAACGGGTATTTCAAAGACTACTGGGTTACATGTTGTTCTTTGTGATTTTTAATTATCACCAAACACTTCCAAACTGGCCCTGTTTTCAATATGACTTTTCCAGGACACGGCTGCCGTGGCTCTCTGAAAATGTTCAAGCATGCGGAGTCCTTGGCCCCGTCCTCCCACTGACATCGAGGCCCACTGGGATGGAAAGAGAGACTTGCTCACTCTACAAAGTGGAGGTGAGCACCGAATATGTGTCAGGCCAGTCATGGTGACTAGCATAGATATTACTGAGATTCCCATTTTCTAAGTGAAGAAATAGAGGTTCAGAGAGGTAAAGTTAGCAGTGTGGGGTCACAAAGCTAATTAGTGGAGGGTCTCTGGGATGCTAACACAGATCTGTCTGACTTTCAAATATCCATATTCTTTTTATAGCATCTCTGAAGAACAAACCATCGTGGGACTCCACTAAGTGTGTGTGTGTGTGTGTGTGTGTGTGTGTGCGCGCGCGCACGGGGACACACACGTGTGTAGGCAGAGGAGGGAGGAGGTGCAGACAGAAAGCGAGACAGAACAAACATCCAGTCGTAAAATGTCTGTCTCTTTGTTTTTGCTTCAGTTGCCATACTGGACCCATTACCAACTGATATAATTTACTACGTGTTTTAACAGAATTGGACCAAGGGATCTGTTGCCTCAGCAGAGTCACAAAGCACTTAGTTGCTCAGGCTCTAATTCTGGTCCTGGAGTCATAAGTCTGTTCTCATCCAACAGGAGATTAAGATCCCAAGGCTGAATATCATCTTGGTGCCATCCCTGACTGCCCTGACTTTAACCCTGGAGCAGAGAAGGTTGTCCTCCCTCTCCGGTGGACAGTGAAGGCAAAGTGGGGTGGGGAGGGGTCTGTGCGGCGAGGCATGGGTCACGGTGGCCACTCTTTAGTGGCATGCATCTTCTGTTTCTGCCAAGCTTCTCTCCTGAGTCCTCTGAGACCTGCAGTTTTCCCGAAACATCTTCCTATAAACCTGATTTCCTTCAGTGAAGTGCGCTATTCTCAAAGAGTCCTGGGAGAGAATTTTGTCTATCCTGGAGTTAGATCGGAAGGACATGGATGGAGGGAAAAGATGGGACAGTAGCTTTCCACTGAAGATACCATTTTCACCCAGGTAGATAAGCCTCAGAGGCGCAGTCTGCCATGTTTATTCATTTCAGAAGAAAACAAAGACCTATTCACGTGCCAGCCAGTCTTCTGGACGCTGAGCCTACCACGGTGAACAAAGCTTGGATTCTAGAGGATACATATTAGAAATGCAGCTAAATCATAAAATGGTCCAGCCTCTATGGACAATGACTGGGTCCTTCAGCAAGTCAAACACAGAATTACCCTATAACCCAGCAATTGCCCTCCCAAAAGGATTGAAAACAGAAACAAATGTCCATAGCAGCACTATCCACAGTAGCTCGAAAGGTGGAAACAACTCAGATGTCCATCAAAATGCAGTATATACATACAATGGAATATTATTTGGCCATAAAAGGAATAAAGTTCTGATATGTGCCACAACATGGATGGACTTCAAAAACATGGTTACATATTGTATGATTCCATTTACAAGAAATATCCAGAATAGGTAAATCCATAGCAACAGAAAGCAGATTCGTGGTTAGCAGGTTAGAGAAATGGGAGGGGCTGCTTACGGGGAAAGACGTTTGCTCTAAGGGCGATGAAAGTGCTTTGGAACTAGGAGGAGGTGACAGTTGCCTGACACTGTGAATGTGCTAAGTACCACTGAATTATATGCTTAAAATTATACACTTATAATTATACATTATACACTTAAAATGGCTAGTTTTATGTTAACTTAATTTCACCTGACTTTCCACCTCGATGGGCAACTGGGAGGAAAAGTGAGACCTTGATGTCATCAGTCAACTAAAAACAGGTTTAATGATTCTCCAGAATTTCCCCAGTGTGGGGCTGGAGAACAAAAAGAAGAGATGGGAGAGCAGGTGAAAGACATCAGTTAGGTGGCCCGGTGTGGATGCCTGAGGACCACTGGCCAGAGAAGACTCTCCAGTGAACTTTACTAAATCATCTGGCTTAATGCTCTGTAAAAAGATAAGGAAACTGAGTCCCAGGGCAGCAAAACATTCACAAATGACAATAAATGGCAAAACCAAAAATCAAGCATACTTTTCTCTTGCTGTGGAATGTTTTCAAAGAGTATCTTTGAAGAGAAAAATCAATACTGAAGCTGAACTCCCTGCAAGTTTACACTCACATAAATGGAAGAGAGGACATGCATCCATCCACCCACCCATGCAATTTTCCATCCTTCCTTCCATCCATCTATCCACCCACCCATCCACCCATCCACCCACCCAATTTCCCTTCCTTCCTTCCTTCCTTCCTTCCTTCCTTCCTTCCTTCCTTCCTTCCTTCCTTCCTTCCATCTATCCATGCACCCATCCATCCATCCATCCATCCACCCACCCACCCATCCATCATCATCCACCCACCTATCTCATATCCATCCATCCATGTCATCATTCAGCAAGTATTTATAGTACATATACTATATAAGCTGAGGTTAGGGTTGTCAGAGGTAGTCCTGCAGGACCTTAATGGTCAAGGAATTTGAATTTTATTCTAAGAGTAATTGGGACCCATGCAAAGGTTTTAAGCTGGGGTGACCTAATACTATTTAGATTAAAATTATTGGTTTGTGGATGATGGGCTGTAGGAGACAAAAGTAGGAGCAGAGAGATGTAGTCTCTAAACGACACAGCCCAACAATCCTATTGCCTTTTGTAACCTGGACTTCCTGAATTGCTGCTGTGTACCAGGCCCAGGCACTCTGGTACATAAATGATCAGGGAGTATTTCCTACCCTCCTGGAGCTGACACTGCAGTGGGACAGATATAAGAAAGCCAGCAATTGTGACTAGGGATAGGATATCAGGACACCCAGATACTGATAGCACAGGTAGGAGCTCCCAAAAAAGCTTAATGAGGCAGAGGCACCAGGGAAGTCTTCTTGGAGGAATTGGCATTTAAGCTGAGGATCTAAAGATGACTGGAACTCAGGTGGGGAAGGCATTTTTGGCAAAGAAAACAGCATGAGAAAAGGCACTGAGGCACAGCACAGCCATGTGGAAAGCCGCATAAGATTCCTTCAGGAATGAAGCAGAATATTACCACATCGATATGTGGAGGTGATGTGTGTGTATGTGTGTATGTGTGTGTGCGTGCATGCATGTGTGTGTGCACACACATGTGTGTAAGGTACAAGTGATCAGTATGGGTGGGAAAGGAGGGTGGCTATGTTTCCAGAGCCTGGGTCATGTCAGACCTTATATGGACATTTTTTTTTTTACGTTTTTTTCAAGTTTATTTATTTATTTTGAGAGGCCGGGGGTGGGGGGAGGTTTGGCAGGCAGGGGGTGAGAGAGAATCCCAAGCAGGCTCTGCACTGTCAAACTCATGAACTGTGAGATCATGACCTGAGCTGAAGTCAGATGCTTAACTGACTGAGTCACCCCGGCACCCCGAGAACTTGTATGTGATATTCGGATGGTAGTGGGGAGCCAATGATTATAAAAGGGAGAGAGCATAAGTCCTTTCTCTCTTCAGCACCTCTCTCAATAGAGCCATAGACTGAGAGAGGGGATATTTTAAGGCTTAAGATCTTAGAAAGCAAATTTTATATGCTGTTTTTTGATATAAGGTGTATGTTTGGGGAGCCTAGTTCCAGGAGCAATTATTTCTCTTGTAAAAAAAATAAACTTTCTCCCTATTATACTAATAATCTGTTCTGAAAATTTAGAAAATATGGACTAGAAAGATGAGCAAAAACTTAAACCTGCGGTCTCACCACCTGGCGATGCCTCCGTTAGCATGGTATTGGGCATCCTTCCTGTCATTTACGATTACATAATTGTGACTTTTATACAGATGAGCTCATACTCTGCACACTGATCAGTTGCTTTTCCACTTATCAGTATCATTTCCTAGAGCTGCCGAAACAACCCTGGGTGGCTTAAAACAACAGAAGTGTATTGTTTCAGTCTGGAGGCTAATGTCCAAAGTCAAGGCGCCCGCAGGGCCCCAATGCTTCCGAAATCTGTGGGGGAATCCTTCCGTGCCTCTCCCAGCTTCTGGTGGCTGCTGGAAATCCATGAGGTTGCTTAGCCTGCAGTGGTCTTACTCCAATCTCTGCCTTTATCATACGTGACATCCTCCTGTGTGTTTCTGTCTTCACATGTCCAACTTCTTATAAGGACCTTGGTCCAATTGGATTAGGGACTTCTGACTCCAGTATGACCTCCTCTTAACTAATTACATCTGCAACGATCCTATTTCCAAATAAGGACATAGTCTGAGATACTGAGAATTATGACTTCAACATGTCTTTTTATTCTTTCTTTTTGCGGGGCAGGGGTGGAGGACATAGTCTATAATAGCTTCTCCTGCCATTGAATGTTGCTTTACAATATGATTTTTAATAGCTATAAAATATTCTATTTCGTGGACCTACAAATGTTCAGGGATCGGTCTCTGTTCACCCTGAATATGCAACCTGTGACCTATCTTTGTCCAGCCCTGTGCAGTGACAGTAGCCATCACCTTGACAACAATGAAGATCTGCATTCACCAAAGCTTCCCCTCCCCACCTAGTTCCTACTGACAAGGAAGGATGGTGGACTTAAGTTCTCTTTAAAAAAAATCCTCTTCAATACAAGGGCAAGAACAAAAAGGGGAGACTTCGAACCAGAGCAGTCAATTGATCAGAATTTCCTTCCGCACATTTCCAGTTAATCCAGATGTGACCACATTTTGGAACTCACCCAGTTCTAAGCAGTGATTCATCAGCTACTCAGCTGAGTCCAACAAACGTTTTATTCAACCTGCTTTATGAGTGTAGGCGAAAATTTTCCAGCCCCAGTTTCTTAGGATGCCACCAATTATCTCAAAGGATGTTGCAACAGACTAAAAAGAAAGTTTATTTATTGGTTGGTTTGTTTTAAATCATAGAACGTCCCTTTTCTGAGTGGGGGAGCTTCAGAAGCACGTCTTAGCAAACACTCAGAGCAACAGTAATTTAACATTGCCTGTTGTGATTGTAAAGGGGTTTTCACATATATTCTCGCGTTCGATTCTCCAGCCAACCCAGCCTGATGCAGAAGGAACATTGTTACGTGAGGCTCCAAAGTGCCTTGACTTCCCAAACCCTCTTAGCTTATAACCACCACCACTGTGGAGAGCTTAGCACTGGAGACACAGTCTTACTTAATTTTCCCCCAAACACGGGAAAACTGCCATACCCTTCCCCCTTCTAGAGCAAACTAAATCTTAGAAAGCATGCTGTCGTGCCTGAGCTCACACAAGTAGTGACCACAGAAGCTGGGTCCTGAAGCCAGGATGCCTGGCTCCCTGGGGTCACATTTGTGACCTCTAAACTACACTATGAAGGGTTCAGACTGGCTTCTGATGTCCTTGCTGGTTCCTGACTCTTTTAGCCCCATGACCACACTTAGGTCAACAGTAGCAGTGTATCTCCATTTGAAAGTGGACGAGATGATACACACCTCTGGGAGCACTGGCCCTTGTTCTATTACTTATGACAGGCAGGCAAGGACTCCTGGTGACCAGTCATGCTGGGTGGCACTTAGCACCAACAATGGCAGAATTATTTAAAGATTTTCCAGATAGAGGGAGTTAGTGCCCTGTCACTTGATAGGAGAGAATCTACTGGGGTTCCCATGGCCCCCAGACTGTGCATGGATAGTCTTTAGGGGATATATGGATGAATCTCTCGAGCATACGCGTTTTCCTGGAAGTTAGTCCGCATCCCTTCTAATGAGAATTTGTAAGGTCCTTGTGACCCAGAAATAAGCCCAAACCAAAACCAGTGTATATTGTCTCATATTCATATGAGGCTTTATGGGAACCACTGAGGTTTTCTACTGAGAAAAGCCTATTGCTTTGGAGTATTGGTATCACAGCAGACACAGTGCTCAAAGGGAACTCCAACCCACGTACACAGCGGCTGCTTAAGAAATGCTGGGTGGGGAAGAAGAGGCTTTGTAGAGAGAAGCTCTGTCCACTGGTCTGAGGAGGAAAGGCAGCGATGCGTCCAGAGCCCTGGGATGATCATCACCCAAACATGTGGCAGCCGGGGCTCTATCTCCATACAACTGCTGGGTCCCTGCCCTCCTCATCTCTGCTGTAAGCACCTTGGTCCAAGCCACCAGGAGCCAAGTGTGGTCACTGGTCTCTCTTCATGCACTCTTGTTCTCCTCTCTCCATTGGTCTCACAATGATCCTGCCTTCCTCTTCCACAAAGCCCTCCAGGGTGTCCCGCTGCCCTCAGAATGCATCTAAGCTCGGGGCGATGGCTGCGAAGCTGAAATGACCTCCATGAATCCATTCTGGCAACGCTGCCTTCTACCCTAGAGAACCTGGAGCTTGCTGCTCCGCCAGGCCTCTGCATTTGCTGGAACCTTCTGCCCCTAGATCTTTGCAGGGCCACGTCTTTCTCATCAGTCAGGTCTCTGGGGACGCGGCTTCTCAGGAGAAATCATCGTTCTAAGGTAATACGAAGTTTGCTTTTCTTCGCGGCCCTTATAACCATCGAGATTGGTCTTCTTTAGTCAGTTACTTATCGCCTAGCTCACCCTGCAGGACATAAGCTCCACTGGGTAGTGTCTGAAACGCAGATCCTTAATCACTATTTGTTGAGAAGGAAGGGATGGATAGGTGGGCACGTGGGTGACGCTCTCCTTCAACCTGTTCCTACAGGGACACCTGGAGTAGACAAGTGTTGGAACGTTACCCAGGAATGACCGCTTCCTCCAAAGCACAGGAGGCTCATCGTCACCCCACTTAGTAGTGAATTATGTTACCTGCTGGTGAGGGCGATGCCACAAGGCCTGTAATTAGTTCCCTGATTATTCACAATTGAAGCGATCACGGCTAACGGATGGTGTTCGCCACGAAAACCTGCAGGAGAGCCAGGCCATTTGGCAGCTACCGCGTTCCCAAGAAGGCAGATCAATTTCCGTTTGATTTGTTTAAAAATAACAAATAAACAAGGTGGAGCCGCTTGCAAGGTTTGGGTTCCTCCTTTTCTGAAATTTGGGGAGAGGAGGCAGCTTGAAATTGCCAGTTAGGAGACAGGCAGAGCCCATTCACAGCTCAATCGGATTCCCCTATAATCATAGCTAATAACTGTATTTTTCTACTACTAAACAATTCCGTTCCTTTAAAGCTTCTAGTTAGCGAGCTAGCTGAACGATACTAGGGGGCTAGCCTTGGAGAAGACGCCTCTGAAATGCAACACCGAAGCCCGTTTTTCCCCCACTTTGTTCTAATTTTATCACAGGCCAACAGGCAAGCCGTTGACACTCGCAGGGAGAGACACTGGACAGTCAGGTTTTTTAAGAAGCCCAGAAATGCACACCTTTCCCTCAAATACAAAAGTGACCAGGGTTTCCTCTAGGGTCATGAATTAAAAAGGATTCTCTACTTGAGCTCACTCTTAATCTGGTTTCTTCCCTGACCTATACTACTCCCCGAACATCTAAATAGGTCCTTTTCCCAGCTAAACCCTTCTGTGGCTTCCTACTGCCACCACGATACGCCAGTCAGGTGACTTGTTCGTCTCTGTTGGCCTGTCCCCCGCCTACAGGTCCCCTGCCCTCTCACTCCCCCACGACACTCTCCCCGCTCCGTTGCCTTCAGGCCCCAATAGAGTGGATTATCGTCTACATGCAGAAGGGTCATCAAAGTTAGGGACTCTGGAAGCCAGGATGCCTGGTTCTAATTCCAGCTCCACTACCTTTGAGCTGTGTGACCTGGGGCAAGCCATTTGACCTCTCGGGGCCACAGGTGCAACATCTATAACATGGGGATAATGGGAGCATTTGCCTCATAAAGTAGCTGTGAGTATTAAGCCCATTGATGGGTGCTCTGTGCCTCGGTTACCTGTGAGTCCTGCTCCTCCAAGGGGCTTTTCTTCCTCTTTGTACATGCTGTTTCCTTTGTACAAAGTAAACATTCTTTTTTCAAAAAAATTTTAAATACGTTTTTATTTATTTTTGAGAGAGAGAGAGAGAGAGAGAGAGCACGTGGTGGGGCGGGGGCGGGGGGGGGGGGGAGAGCAGGCAGAAAGAAAGTGAGACACAGAATCCCAAGCAGGCTCTGGGCTCTGATCTGTCAGCACAGAGCCTGATGCGGGGCCTGAACCCGTGAACCGCAAGAACATGACTTGAGCCCAATTTGGCTGCTTAACCGACTGAGCCACCCAGGTGCCCCCAAAGTAAACATTCTTTACGCACCCCAAACTTACTGCCTTGTTTGCCTTATCTTTCTGTTTCCAGCTTAGATATTACCTCTTCTAGAACTCCCAAGACCCCAGACCTGTGGATGAGGTCCCTTTCTCTGGATCCAACAGCACCCTCATGTCTTCCATCGCACATGTCACCCCCGGTGTATTTTAATCACCAGCTTATATGTCTGTCTTGCCAACTGGGCCAGGGTTTCTCAGCCTCAGGACTACTGACATTTTGGGCCAGATCGTTCTGTGTTGCAGGGGGCTCTCTTGTGCACCGTAGGACATGTAGCAGTATCCCTAGCCTTGACCCACTAGATGCTAATGGCATCCCTCTCCTTCTGTCCCAGTTGTGACAACTAGAAATGTCTCTAGACATTCCCAAGTGTCCCCGGTGGGGAGGAGAGGAACGAAATCATCCCTGGTTGAAACCGCCTCACTTGACCATAAGCTCTGGGAGGACAGGAACCGTGACTGTCCTTCTCATCCTCACCCCTCCTTCCCCAGCACCTAGAATAGCACCAAGAGCTTATTAATAAGCACTTAATAAGCAAGGGTCTGCTGAACGGAGGTGCTGAGCCCCAGTAGCAAAGCACGCCTCAGGCTACAGTCAGCCGAGCTGAGTTGTCACCCAGAATGTGCAAGTCACTGGCTCTGTGATGTGAAGCAATCACTCCTCTGTGGTTCTGAGCGGTTCTCTGAACATGACATGGATGAGCGTGCTGGCTCCAAGTCCGGTTCTGGAAGGCGGGATCAGCATCACCCGGCAGTTTGTTAGAAATGCAAATTCTGTTGCTCCAACCCAGACTCACTGAATTGGCATCTCTGGAGGTGTGTGTGTGTGTGGGGGGGGGGGGGGGTGGAGCTTTGAAATGTGTGTTTTAACAAGCTCTCCAGGGGATTCTGATTCATGCTCCAGCGGTTCTTACCTCTGGCTGATCTCAGAATTCACCTGGAACGCTTTTCTTTTGAACGACAGGATGCCTGGGCTGCTAGATAACCCCAAACCCAGCGGCAGGGGCAGCTCTGGCGTTGGGGCTCACGGTTGGCATTTTTCACCCGCCTCAGGTGAGTCCAGGCCACAGCCAGCACTGAGCCTCAACGCAGAGGAGTTCTGACGCCCTGTGCTTCCCATGTTAAACCTTTCGGAAATTGCATTAACTCTTTTAGTCCACCAGAGGGCCGTTTGCCGTGCTGAGAAGGGACAGGGTCATCGTTCCTGGGCGTGGGGCACAGGGAGTCAGGGACCACAGATACACAGACTGAAGCGTGTGTCCGAGAACTTCCTCCCAAGCTCTATTTGGCAAAATATCCAAGTCAGGGTGAGTGACTCTGTAAGGCTTTACTCCGGCTCCTTGCTGTGACTCCAGGACAGCCAGGAGGGATGGGCAGGCCCTCACCAGGATTCTCGATTTGACGCACGGGCTTTAAAATCGACGTTGAGAAAGCTGCTGCAGTTTAGTGTACAGAGGGGTGGATGTGAAGTCAGCCACACCCGTGTGCTTCTGAGGACGCCACTTCCCTCTTCTGGACCTGGGATCTCAAATGCGGGTAAGGAAACTTCCTGGCTGAATTGCAGTGAGGATCAGTCCAGGCACAAGAGCAGCTGCTCGAAAACTCAGCGGCTCTCAAGAGTGTGGCCCCAGACCAGCAGCATCACCTGGAGACCTGTTAAAGATGCAAATTCTCAGGTCCCACCCCAGACATAGTGAATCAGAAACTCTGGGGGCGGGACAAATGACTTCCCCTTTCTGAGTTCCATTTTCTCATTTGTAAAATTAGAAACAATAGCAGTACCTAGATCTCAGAGACCCGCTGCCAGGACTAAATGAGATATGCAGGTAAACTACTTAGCACAGTGTCTGGCATATAGTAAGAGCTCGATAAAGCCACTGTTGCTATCACAGTTGTTACCACCTTCAAAGACCCCTGCCCCCTGCAAACCTCAAAAAGGAGCTTTTGTGAGAACTCTGCACAAATAACTCTCGCTGGACTTTGCAAAATGCCGTATTTTGGCTCAGGAGGTCCCCCGTGGAACACAACACACTGAGAAGAAGTTAGAGTGTAAAAACGTGCCATGCTAATACGTTAGCCGGCTTTATAACTCATTCTGAGAGAGGCCATCGCTCAGAGCAGTACAGCTATTTATTGTAGGGTCCCATTATGGGTTGTGATCTATTTCGGTCTATCCAGCTGTCAGAAAGATTGGCTTTCCTACCACCAATCAGGAACAAGGAGTTGGGCTTGAGGCAGGGAAAAACAAACAAACAAACCAGCCAACAGGACTTGAAAAATATTCCACTCATGGCTGAGGAAACGTAAAAGATGCTGAAGGAAGGAAACAGGGTCAGCTCTGAGGGCCTTGCAGCAGCAACACAGAAATTTCCAGACGAACCAACCGAGGCAAAGGATTGACTGAGGGTTTGTGGGCATGCTGGTGGGGGGCTGGCAAGTGAGTGAGCTGAATTTTTAAGGCAGGGGAAGAGAGGGTGGAATTGAAATCTTCATGCATTGCAGGTTTCAATAATCAGGGTGAGAAGTGCAGAATCACTCAGCTGGAGACGGTTCACCTTCAGTAAAACGGGACTTTACTTCCTTTTTGTCTCTTACAAGGGGCTCTCTGCCCAGCCCTCCTCAATCTACTCCACTGGCCCCCACCACCTGAAGGTCCATCTTTCCCCGGGGGTTAACTGGTCATCAGCTGAAAAGAAATCACAAGGCAGTGTTCTATCTGTAGTTAGCAAGGTTTGAGAACACAGATTCATACAAGTCGATAGTAAAAACAAAACAAAACAAAAACAAAAAACACCAAATAACTCAATTAAAAATAGGGAAAAGGGGGCGCCTGGGTGGCGCAGTCGGTTAAGCGTCCGACTTCAGCCAGGTCACGATCTCGCGGTCCGTGAGTTCGAGCCCCGCGTCGGGCTCTGGGCCGACGGCTCGGAGCCTGGAGCCTGTTTCCGATTCTGTGTCTCCCTCTCTCTCTGCCCCTCCCCCGTTCATGCTCTGTCTCTGTCTGTCCCAAAAATAAATAAAAAACGTTGAAAAAAAAATTTAAAAAAAAAAAAAAAAAAAAAAAAAAAAAAAAATAGGGAAAAGGCCTGAACTGACATTTTCCCAAAGAAGATATTCAAGTGGCCAACAGACACAAGAAAAGATGCTCGACATCAGTCATCATTAGGGAAATGCAAATCGAAACCACAATGAGAAATGACCTCACACAGGTCAGGATGACAATGACCAAAGGACAAGAGACAACAAGTGTCGGTGAGGATGCAGAGAAAGAGAGCCCATGCCAAAGGAGAAGAAGTCACTACCTCAGAGAGATACCTGCACCCCCAGGTTCACTGTGGCATTTATTCAAAACAGCCAAGCCATGGAAACAACCTAAGTGTCCATGGATATATGAATCCATAATGGAGATGTGGTATATATATATATATATATATATATATATATATACACACACAATGGAGTATAACTCAACCATAAAATAGCAGGAAATTATGTTATTTGTGACAACATGGACAAATCTTCAGGGCAGTATGTAAATGGAACAAATCAGACAGGGAAAGACAAATACTGTATGATCTCACCTCCAGGTGGAATCTAAAATAACTGGGGGCACCTGGGTGGCTCAGTCCGTTAAGCGTCCGACTTCCGCTCGGGTCATGATCTCGCGGTTTCAGAGTTGGAGCCCTGCGTTGGGCTCTGTGCTGACAGCTCAGAGCCTGGAGCTTGCTTCGGGTTCTGTGTCTCCCTCTCCCTCACCGCCCCTTCCCCGCTCCTGCTCTGTCTGTCTGTCTCTCTCTCTCAAAAATAAGATAAACATTAACAAATAAAAAATAAAATAACTGAACACAAAGAAACAGAAAGATTGCCGGTTGCCAGAGGTGGTGGGTGGGGAAATGGGGGAGTGGGGTTAAAAGACAGAGTCTTCCAGTTATAAATAAATGAGCCCTGGGGATATAATGTACAGCATGATGACCATAGTTAATAATGGTATCATAGGGGTGCCTGAGTCAGTTAAGCATCCGACTTTGGCTCAGGTCATGATCTCCCGGTTTGTGAGTTCGAGCCCCGCGTCAGGCTTTGTGCTGACAGCTCAGAGCCTGGAGCCTGCTTTGGATTCTGTGTCTCCCTCCCCTCAGCTCCTCTCCTGTTCACACTCTGTCTCTCTCTCAAAATAAATAAAGATTAAAAAAAAATTTTTTTAATCGTACTATATACAGTAAAACCTTGGATTCTGAGTAACTTGTTCTGCAAGATGAGCAAACATTTCTGATAAACTTTAACTTGATAAACAAGCAATGTCCTGCAATGTAAGTAGCATGTAACACCTAACATCACATGATCACCACTAAGCCAATGGCCCTTCTCTCTCTTTGTCACTGCGGGATTCTGGGTGATCTTCTCCCATGTTCGGATGCTTGTTCTCAGGCTGTGGTGTTTGGCAGATATCGGTGAGTTTTCAGAACGTGGGAAGGTGCCCACAATTGGCACTAGTGTATCTTTTGTCCCTTCAAAGCCCCTATGGACCGTCCTTTGCTTTTCCAGACAAGAGTAAGCTTAGGAATGCTTTGCTTGGTTCTAGGTCAGGCTGCCTGCAGATATAGACCCTTTCCTGTGCTGCCTTATTGTCAGTTACATTAAATACAGTCTATGACAAGAGTTTATTAGTACTGTACTGTAGTCAACACCCGTGAGAGCGTATACAATGGCTCCCATTGTAGATAAAGGTTGAAAAGAAAGGCAGTAAGAAGAAGGAGATGATTGCAGTGCAAGTTAAGAAAGAAATCATCTAGAAGTACAAACGACGTATGAGAGTGGCCGAAATTGTAAGATTTCGTAAGAAGTCTACATCTGCATCCTGTCTGCAGTGGAGGAGGAGAAAAAGGAGGAGGAATCCCTCACTTCAAATGAGATTAGGGAGATGTGCAAAATTTTGTAGAAAAGCCCCACCTGAATAAGGCTGTAGCAGTGTGAGCGATGAATATGTTCAACAACATTGCAATGCCAATTTCCGCAAAATCCTCAAAAGGAGACAAAAGCAGGCATCATTGGGTAGGTTCCCTGTTAAAACTGCCGAAGAATAAAAGATGCCATTGGGCCAATAGACAGCAGTGATTCTGTTAGTGATAGTGAAAGTCGTCTTACACAATAACCCTCCTCTCTCTTATCTCCCCTACATCAGCCACGAAGGTTTCAAAGGTAAGTGCAGGTTAATTTATTTTTGTTTATATTTTGTATTTTCTTTATTATTTTGTATGATATTACAGTGTTGTAATCATTTTCATGTGAATATTTTTGGGTTGTGCAATCAATCATCTGAGTTTCCATTATTTCTTATGGGGAAATTAGCTTTGATATGCAAGTGCTTTGGATTACAAACACGCTTCCAGAATAAATTATACCTGCAAACCAAGGCTTTACTGTGTGAGGTGATGGGTGCACTTAATGTGGCAATTATTCCACAGTATCTACACATATCAAACCATTGCATTGTATACCTTAAACTTATTTTTAATTCTTTTTAATATTTCTTTTTTCTGAGAGAGAGAGAGAGAGAGAGAGCAAGTGAGCATGAGTGGTGGAGAAGCAGAGAGAGAGAGACACAGAATCCAAAGCAGGCTCCAGGCTCTGAGCTGTCAGCACAGAGCCTGACGTGGGGCTTGAACTCACAAACTGCAAGATCATGACCCGAGCTGAAGTCGGACACTCGACCGACTGAGCCACCTAGGTGCCCCTACACCTTAAACTTATATAGTGTTATATGTCAATTATATCTCAAGAAAGCTGGGGAGAAACAAACAGAATTCTAGGAGAGTAGGTTACTCTTAGAAGATGCATGCTTTGGGGGTAAACATGAAATCTGCAATTTACTTTCAGATAGTTTAGAAAACTGTGTGTATATGTGTGTGAGAGAGTGTGTGTATGTGTATGTGGACAGAGAGAGAAAGGGCAGAAATTGCCAAGTGGCAATGACTTTGAATCTAAGGGGGAGGAGGTGAAGGTGGTCACTATTCTTCGAGCTCTTGTTTGGAGCCAGTCTTTTGGGGCTTAAATCTCCACTCTCCTGCTTACTAGCTGCACAATGACATTGGGCGAGTTCTGTAAACATTTGACGCCTCTATATCACCATCTTAAAGTGGGAATTATTATAGTACTTACTTACCTCACGGGATTTTTGTGAGTCTGCAATTAAGTTAATGTGCTTGGAAGCGTTCCTTGAATGAGGAAAATGTTAGTCCTATTTGGCTGTTTGTGATAGAAAGATGGATGAATGGATGGAATAACAGATCGACAGATCGACTGATAGATCGATAGACAGATACACACATGGACAGATAGGTGGCTGGATGGATACACATGCATGCTTGGATAAAAGCTACCAAAATAAATACACACATTATATAATGCCCACACCTGGAGTCCAGCATGCAAACACGGGTGTTAGACTCTGCTTTTCCCTCAGAAGTGTGCCTTGCCCCTCGTGGGAACAGAAGTGTGGCACATCAGCCACTGAGACCCAGAGCAACCGCCTGGCACCCACAGTAGAGGTGCCCTGTGCCCCCCTTCCGTCTGCTCCTTTCTCACGCACAGAGGCCACCTCCCTCCAAAGTCAATGTCGGTACCATCTCACGGTAAGTGTTGCCCTTGTCGATACGGGAGTCTGTCCGGCCGAGGATGGAGGCACCCTCATGGTACCATATGCAGAATAGGGCCCAGCACCTGGAGGGCATTTTAAACACATCCCGTGCCATCAGGCTGTGTTCATCACTCAGCGGATTGACCAAAGAGGCACAGAGTCCTGCCGGCCCCAAGCCAAGCTCAGCTGGTCCATCCGGCCTGGGCATCCTGCCACGAACCTCCAGCTGAGGAGTGGTCGCTCTTAGGTCACCACACACCAATGGGGTGACCCAGTGAAGAGAAACCAGCCGGGGGTCCACAGCGGGCCCTCTGTGAATCCAGATTCGAGAGCCAAGCTACCAGGGACCTTCTAGCCAAGCTCCTTGGGAGGAGATTTTGTTTGCAGTAAGAAGAAGCCCTTTCCTTTAAACAGTCTCTCTCTCTCCACCTTGCTCAAACACTGCAGCCACGCCGAACTGACCTTCGTTCTGTTTCTCTAACACACCTGGAACTTTCTTTACTGAGGAACTCTACTCATGCAAATCCTCTCTGGAACATTCTTTCCTCCGCGAGTCTTAACTCACGTCTCCTCAGAGAAGCCATCCTGGATCACGCAACGTCAAAGGTTGCCTTTCGATTATCCTTTACCTTGAGACTGTCTTTCCCTTTCTCCGTGCCTTATCTTCCCCATTGGTAAATAAGGACAACAGTGTGGTGGGTAGTTTCTGCTCGCCTTTTCCACACTCCTAGAGGCTCCATTGGGCTGATGGGTGGTGCTGTCGTGTCCTCTGGTTGGATTCAGTCAATGAGAGGCAGGCAGAGAGGAGATCAGGCTGTTTAGTCACCCAGCTCACTGCCCGGTGGGTGATGGCTCCAGCCCCCTCCCTCGGGTCCTGATTAGGATCTCAGAGTCCTTATTTCACGGAATTGCTCCCCACTGCCCACGTGATGCTGCTTCAGCACCCATGGTGGTTGTTGGCCTCTGGGGCCTCGGGTCCCCTGCCTGTAGCCCCGCCTACACCTTGTAAATATCCCCTTTCCTGACCTCCCTGCAGTTACCCGCCCCCCCCAGGGTGCCACCGGCTTCCTGCCAGGATTCTGACCTGTGCAGTAAGAGCATCGATCTCCCTGGGTTGTTGTGAGAATGAGCTTCAGGGCAGGACACCCAGGAAGTGCTCAGATGATTCTTGGCTCATCTTATTAGTTGTTCTTTTCCTTTCTGTCACCACATTTTGCACTTGCTTGTGTGCTAAGTGTCCACTACCTGTGTCTGTAGGTTCGGTACAGTTTGCATAAAGATGCAGAGTCTGTGTCTGTGTCTATTTCAGTCTCTGATGACCTGCTGCCTGGTGTGCAGCACGCCCCAAAAGTGTCTGAAATAAATGTCTGATGAACGAATGAACAAACGAATGAGTGAAAGAGGCCTGTTTTCCACTTTTGAGGCACTTTTATATATCACACTGAATTGTGTGATAGGGCTGGTATTAGAGTGTTTCTGTCTTATGAGGACAGAAATTTCCAAAGGTATTACCTATTACCTTATCCCCTTTGATCCTGGGTGGTTAGCAAGCTGAGAGATATCATCACCACTTTTTAAAAAGTTTTTTTTTTTAATATTTACTTGTTTATTTTGAGAGAGAGGGAGATCAGGAGCTGGGGAGGAGCAGAGAGACAGGGAGAGAGAGAATCCCAAGTAGGCTCCACACTGTCAGCAGAGAGCCAGACATGGGGTTCGATCCCATGACTGTGAGATCATGACCTGAGCCGAAATCAAGAGTCAGATGCTTAACCGACTGAGCCCCCCAGGCACCCCGAATCACCATTTTATAGATAGCGATACAGAAAAACAAAGGGAAAGGGAGGGTGATACCACTGACTGTAAAACCTATTGTGCCCGGCCTCCAACATGCATCGATTTGACGGGCACAATTTCACGTGAATTTCACAATGCTTCTCATAACAACATCATCAATGCAGAGGGAGAACCAGGGGAGGGAGGGTAGAGGACCCACCGCCCATGCTCATGCCCGCTGGTACGTGGCCGAACTAGGAGCCGGTCCTGGTGGGTGTGGCTCTAAATTGTGTGCTTTGCCTGCACAGCGATTCTCCACCTATACCCTCTGGAGAATCTGTATACGTGTGCACAGGGAAAGGTATGCAAAAATATCAGGCTGGAACAGTAAAAACAAATGGTAATGATGCCAAATGTGTCTCAGTGGCAGAGAGGATAAATAAACCAGAACATTTAAGTGCTGCAATGGCACGAGGCAGTGAAACTGAATCGACTACAAGTATACATATCACCTGTAATATGGAAGAAAACAACAAACTGAATGAAAAAAAATAAACTGTCAAAGAATGCGTTAGTAAAACACCATCTTATACCAAGTTTCAGACATCCACTAAACATTATCATGCATTGTTTAAGGATACAAATATGTACTAAAAAGGCTCCAATTCAAGGCATTAGAAGCACCGAATTCAAAATTGTAGTCAAAGGCATGGGGATGATATTGTAGGAGAGGAACCAGGGGTCTTAGTGGTTCCCATGATGTGGTCCGCAGGCTGGGCAGACGTTTGATGTTTGTTCTATTATTTTATATGTTATTTTTCTAGAGGAAATACTTCATTTATAAACAAGTGGTGCCTGGCCTAAGGTCACCCAGCCAGTCGAGGATGGACTGCACAAGGATCTATGCCTCCTGACTCCTAGACCAGTGCTCTCTCCCCTGCAGCAAGCTGTGCACAAAGCCGGTAATTATCCCCACTGTGCAATGTGGGCAAGAGGTGAGAAGCAGTGTTGAGTCACACTTACCTTTACTTCCCTCCCTCCTTGATTACTGCTTTACTGTCACCTTTGGCCCCTTCTTTCAAGGGGTCCAGATCGCTCTATAGCCTGGATGATTTGGTTTCTGTATGGCTTCAGTGCAAGAAAGAGGAACTTCTTTTCACAATCAGAAAGTCTCAAAAAAAGACGGGGGAAAAGTAAACATCCCATCAAGAAGCTGTCATGGAAGGCACTCTTGTTTGGCTGCTCAGTGGCCCTTCTGTGCTAGCAGAGAAGCAGGCCATGGTGACTACTCACTTTCCCAGCCTCCCTATGGCACAGCCAGCAACCTAATCTCCATAGAGAGAAAATCTGCAGAGAGGTTTCTGGGAGATATACCCCCTGTTGGTAAAAAGGGGGAAGCTACAAGGAGAAGGCTTTCTTCTCTCTTTCTGCTTTGTATATTGATGGGTGATGATGTGATATTTGGAGGTGTGGCAGCCAAACTGTGACCATAAGGAAAGGGCCAAGAGAATCTAGAGAAGCTATTGAGTTGAGCTGGTGAGTGAGCTCTGGGATCACCTACCTCTGGACTGCCTCTTAAGCACAGCAAACAAGCAAAAGCACTATTCAATATTGTTAATATACTTTTACTCCAGAGTTCTATTACTAGCAAATACACGTACATCATGACTCTCTGGGGAGAGGGGGGATGTAGGCCTTTTATCCAGGTACAAATCATCTGGACCCATGAACTCAAAAGTCACCTGTTAAAATACATAAAGAGAAGCTTGCCACTCCTCTACATGGACCCTGCAATGGTTCCTTCTTGCTCTTTGGATAAGAATCAAATTCTTAAGCCGTCCCTCCTGGCCCGGCCTCGCCCCTGCCTGTTCCCAGGAGCACCTTGGGTTACTCTCTCCATATGACTTACAGTGTGCCAGTCACAGTAGTGATGTTGTTGTTTTGTTCTGTGTCATTTACTTTTTCCAGTTGGCCGACCCCTTCTCAACTCAGGGAGCTTGCACGGCCTTTCCTCTGCCTGAACCGCTCTTTTCTTCTCCCTCTGCCTGGCTGATGACAAAGTGTCATTATTTGATCTCATACTACCCTGATTGCTTCCTTCCTAGCTCCATACTTCCTTAGTTTTCTATGCATTTATGTCTTTTCCACCCGTCTCCACCAACAGAATCTGGGCTCCATGGGAGCAGATGCCGTGTTGGACTTCAGTGCCTCTCTAGCCAATGCACAATATAGGCCTCTTCCCCCAAAGCGAAGATCTGAGCACATCACCCCCATCCTCAAAACTACCAAAGATAATGGATGCTAGCCAGTGCTTTGAGCGTGCCTTCTCACTGCCTGTGGTTAAATCCCATGTCCTTATCCTGGCACTCAAGATCGTCTTTCATGCATCCTTTTCCTCATTCATTCAAAATATATGTACGGGCTGGGGCGCCTAGGTGGCTCAGTCGGTTAAGCGTCCGACTTCAGCTCAGGTCACGATCTCACGGTCTGTGAGTTCGAGCCCTGCGTCGGGCTCTGGGCTGACAGCTCAGAGCCTGGAGCCTGCTTCAGATTCTGTGTCTCCCTCTCTCTCTGACCCTCCCCCATTCATGCTCTGTCTCTCTCTGTCTCAAAAATAAATAAAACGTTAAAAAAATTAAAAAAAAAATAAAAATAAAAAAACACAAAATATATGTACGGGGCACCTGCTACATCCCAGGCACTGTTCTAGGAAAAAGCACCTTTCCTCCTGTGTCTTTTCTCCACTGGACACCAAGTCACCGGCTGTCCAAAACCTTCTCCGTTCTCACCACCTGAGCTCTCAAAACCACAGTGGGATACCATTCTTTCCATAATCTTGTTCAAGCTCTTGCTTTTGCCTCCAACACCTTCCCATTCTTTGTCCACTCGGTAACTCCTTAACCAGTGTGTAAATCCTACCCTCCGTCTTGTATTCAAAAACGTTGTGTTAGGCCCCTTCTGGGTGTCTCCCTGTCTCCTGCGTCCCTGGATGGAGACACCACGGGGACATCGATCGTGTGTGACTGTTCATTACCTCTATTTGATGCCCTACATAGCCAGCCCGCATGATCGGCTAAATTATGGGATGGAAAAGGGAGCCTGAACAGAAATTTACAGCCTTTTTTTTTTTTTTTTTTTTTTTTTACCTCCAAAGGCTTACAACCTCTGAGCCAAGAGTCTCCAAATACTTTTGATCAAGGACGCCCCCTTCAAAAAAAAAGTGAACGAGCACCCGGTTAGGTGACTAATTACCTATAAATTCTATGTTGAACTGTATACCTTCCAACTGACAATGCACATGCAAAAAAGAGCCACTGAAAAGCACCAGATAACAATGTAAAATGAGCAGAAATTCTAATGTTTTCATCCAGCATCCCACCGGATCGTGTGACCTTTCCCTATTTTAGACTGTTTTGACCTAACCTCAGAGGATCAGAGGACAACTGTTTCTAGTTCACGCAGAATGGGTATGAGTATCTTCTGGGGAAAGGCAAGGAATCGCAACTAGAATGACAGAGAGGTATTTTTCTCGAGGCTTCTACGTCTGTCGCTCCCCATGACCCTGGCATGTCTTTTCTCTGACTCCCTCGAATCTTGTTCCAGCCAGAGAAGGGGCCCGGCAAGCTAAAGGTTTACTTATTTTTTTTTTCCCCCTACTCCTCCTGGCCTCACCCATTACCTGGGATTAAACAAGACTGAGGGGCTGGTCTGAATTCAAGAGCGGGCTTTGAAGGTGCCTGGCCCTTATCTTGCTGGGGTTTCTTGTTGTACTTGGAAGAGCAACTTTTACTTCTCAAGGTGGGTGGGGGATTTCTGCGAATGTCTCATGCTTTGGAAAAAGCAAGGCTGCCAGGAGACGTGTCCAGATACTGTTTCCTTTGGTGTCACAACAGTTTTCAAAGAGCCACGCCATCTCCTCCCCCATCCCACTCAACTCCAGCCAAATGAGATCCAGCTGCGTCCCAGGCCTCCCCCGTACCCTCCCCCCAACCCCCGCCACCATCCACCAGCTCTGCAGTGAGCCGCTCCTGTGGAAACTTCCCAGCCTGTGTCTCTGAGCTGACACCTGGAACCTGGCTGTGCTCATTATCCAGACCTGGGGTCTCAGCAAACCCTCTGCCAGGTGCCTCCCTTGGAGCAGCCAGGGGCTTGGGAACAAAGCCACCAGATGCCCCTCTAAGTTAACCCGCTTTCTTCCTGGGCTTGGCCCTGCGTGCCAGTTTGGGTGGCCAGACAGGTTGCTTAGGCCTGTCCTAGTTTTAGCACCGAACATCTCATGTCCCCAAAACCCCCTCACTCCAAGAGCGACCAACTCAGAAATTCGCAGGACACGATGCAAAATGAAAAGTGCAGGAATTGCTGGAAACCTTAGTAAGAATTTCAAGACTGCGATACCAGAGCATTAAGCCACATGCGGTGTCCTGATCATGGGGCCCTTGTGTGACTGTACCTGCCTGCTCCCAGGCAAACCACGACTGCTACCCTACTCCAAATACATAGATCTAGTAAAAAAAAAAAAAAAAAAAAAAAAAGTGTGGTTACCTCCACAAGGTTGTTAGTTTCTCAAAGCAACACATATCGCCGAGGCAACAGAGCTTGCCTGCCATCCTTCCATCCGTGCCCTCGCCTAGGCCGGACCTTCCTGAAACACACAACCACTCCACTCCCCCGCTCAGAGCCCTTCAATGCCCTCCTGGCTGTCCAGAGTATTCGCAGATGGGAGTGACAATAAGGACACAAAAACTGCAAGGTGTGAGTAGTGACTTATCTTTGCTATACTGTTGCTTAACTATGTCCCAACATAAAACTCAGCATCAACGCCCTGTGTGCTCATAGCTCTTATCCAATGGCGAAACCAAATTTATAAATTAAAAAAAAAAAGTCAGACTACAGAACCAGGAAACTTCAAATTAACAACATCAATTCGGTGGGTTGCTTTGCCAAAACTACAGGGCCTGTGGCGGAGGGAGTAGGGTACCACGTTGGCTGCTGCGATGTGGGCCCTTTGTCACTGTGTGCTGGTCCCGGGATGGCTCAGGTCTCTGGTCCCTTTCCTGAGTTTCAACAAGGTAGGATAACTTTGTTCGAATGCCGCACTCTGACACTATTAGATACTCACTTGCAACAAAGCCACCCTTTAAGGATCGGTTCCATGTCTGCTCTTTTCCCAATAACCCATGACAGTGAAGGACATGCTAATTAGTGCTGGTGAGATCATAAATATTAATGTGGACATGGACACTGTCATTCCATTGCAACTGTAAGTGCATTCCATTGCAGGTTATAAGTGGGCCACCCAAATGATCTAAAAAATACCTATGCTAATTTTAAAATTATGGGTGAACTAGGACTAGCAATCATCAGCATTTATGGAGCAATTCCTATGTGCCAAGCACTGTTGCAAGTTCTTGCCAAATTATCATTTACTTAATCCTCACAACTCTATAGGGTAGACAGTATTATTAATGCCATATTATCAATGACAAGACCAAGGCTCAAAGTGGTGACCTCAACTTGTCCAGAGTCATCTCACCAGAAGGTTTCTAAGAAAATCCTCAAAGTGAACTCCCAGACCGCTGATCAGGCATAAAGGACCTTGAGAGGTTCCTGGCTCTTGTCTGGCATCCCTGGCCCACAGAAGGAAGTTCAAACTTCTCCATTTGCCAGTAAAAGACTTCTCTGTCTTGCTTGTTGACCTCCCCATCTTATCATACATCTTTAGTGCTGCTAAGGAAACTCCAAGAGGGGCATCAAGCTCTTTCACATTTCTCTGTTCTTTATGCTTAAAAGTCTCCTCTCGGCCTGGGATGTTCTTGTCCTTTGCCACCTGCAAACCTCTGTGTTCTGCAAGATGCTCAGTGTCACTTCTCTGGGATGCTGTTTCCAAATAAGGCAAGGCTGATGATTCTCCTTCGTGTTCCCACAGTGCCAAGGTCTCAGCTTTTTTTCCCTGAAGACATCATTAGCCTCCTCACGGCCCCAGCACTGGAAGCCCTCGGCGCTAAGCCAGCCAGACCCTCCTCTTCTGGAGATTTTAAACTAGATGACCCGGAGCCTGGGAATGTGGAGTCAGAGGCTGTGCTATACTAACACCTGGCACGTATTTGTTCAGTGCTCACTTTGCACTGGGCCCTGTTCTAGGGCCTGTGCATATTTCACCTTATTTCAAGCCCACAGCAATCCTACAAGGTGGGTACCACTGTCTCCCTATGTTACAGGCAAGGAAGCTGGTGGGCAGAGGGAATGACGACTCCCCCACCATCGTACCAACAACGGCAGCACCAGCATGTGAACCTGGAGTCCCTGCTTCAAGCCTTGAGGCCACGCTGCCTCTTCTACTTCAGGAGAGCCAAGACTGGGGCAGCTGCTGTCATGGCAAAAGCCCGGGCAAGCTGGGAGTGCATCAGAGACTTGATGGAAAAAAAAAAAAAAAAAAAAGGAGATGCTGGTTCATCGTTAGTAGACAGGAGCAACGGCAGGATAGAACTCAAGCCCACAGAGAGAGGCAGAGAGATTCGTTTGTCCCCAACCACTGAGGCCCCAGCCACTGTTCCTAAGGACTTGCTGGACATCTTGTCTTGGAGTCAAGGGCTCCCCTCACACCTTTTCCATTGATGTGTTTTTAAAACCCGACTTAGACGGGGTGAGTTTCTTTTCTTTGCACCAGTACTAAAAAAACACAAAAACACTGGAAATCCACCAGCCCTATGAACACTACAGCCCTGAGAACCAATATGCATTTTTGCTGTGCCTGAAAGGAAGCTTGCCTGTTGGCTCAGTAGGCAAGATTTGGATCATACTTACACAAACTTTTTTCGCATAAGTATATCCCATGCAATGACATTTAGAACATACTTACACTAAGAATTCATTTGTTGTTTCTCTGAAGTTCAAATTTCACTGGGTGCTCTGTATTTTATCTGGCAACCCTAATCGGGGATCGTGTGGGAACTGCAGAATCCCAGGCCTCCCGAGACCCCCAAAACCAGAATCTGCATTTTAACAGTCGATTAGCATGCATATTAAAGTTTGAGAGGTCCAGCTAAAAGATGAATCAGAAGATAAATACTTAAGACAGTATAGCAGCTCCTTTGTCATCAGAAACCCAAAGTCTTCCTATCTTTTTCTCTCCAACATCCCTATCTCATGGTTTCCATCTTCTGGGCCACTTCATGGTCCAAGAGAGCTTCTTGGGGTTCTCTCTACAAGTCTGGCCTCCAAATGGAAGCAAAGGGGTAAGATCAAGAGTGATTGCCCAATGACTCCACCGAAAGGCCTCCCCTCACATCTCACTAGCTGCTGCTATCTGCAAGGGAAGCTGGGACATGTAGTTTTTCAGTTGGGCCCAGGTACCTCCATGACTTAGGTGTGCATATGTGTGTTGTGTTTGGCGGGGGGGGGGGGGGGGGGGGGGGCGGTTATTGACCAAGTTGTCCAGGTTGACCAGGCGGCCCTGACCATGGCAAAGGAGCAGGGAAGGGCAACCAGACCCCTAAAATAAGATGACTTCAAAGAAAGGGGTAAGTCCTAGCTGTGTTAATTACGGTGCTCAGTTCAACAATAGGGTCCCTGAGTCTCTTCACAGAGGAGACATATTTGGGTGTGGTTTTGGCTGATGTAGGAAGCTCCCAGAGACCCAGAGACCTTAACACGATGCTTGCACTCCTGAGAACAATGGCTGATCGAAAGAGTTGTGGTTACAAAACGAGCACGAAACACTGTTGGCTGTGCCGAAACCCAAGGAAGCGGATTGTGGACTCTCACAGAACCAATGCAGCCTCCGTTGGGATTTAGGTTTTACCAAGTGGAGCGTCTGTGAGCGGGGCAGAACCGGTCTTCCACAGTGACACCATGTGGCTGCGAGAAGCAATGGCAGCGGTGGGCTGAGGAGACTCCTGGCCTCTGCTCCTTGCTGAGGACGCCTGATCCCCTCCAGCCTGGATAAGCCCTGGAGGAGTAGGACCGCGGCGGAAGGTTCTAAGTGGAGTACTTAGCGTCTCACTGGTAAAGACGTGCAAGTGTTTAGATGGAAACACAAACGAGACGTGAACACGTTTGCACTCTGAGAGTGACGAGTGGAGAGAATCAACATGGTAGTGGGGATGATGGTGAAGGAGGTATTTTTGGTGAGGACAACTTTTTGCTGCCCATCAAATCTCACCCCTTAAGTTGGAGTAGGCCAAACCCATAGCTACTCTGGGATCTTTTCAAGCTGGATTTCTCTCATGTAATGCCAAACTGGATTGAATCAGGGTTTCTTGATGTTTGTTATACGCACCATGCCAAATACACTTCCAAAGCAAGAAGGATTTCTCTTCAAATAGCAGTTGAGCACAGCAGGCAAGTCGTGACTGGAATTAGCCTGTTCCGTGCTGCCTTATTAACAAACTGCCTCGTTTTTAAGTGGCATTCCTTTTGAGGCAATTTGCAGAAAAGTGATAAAAATGCCCTCTGCCAAATCATAACTCCTTCTAGAGGAATACACAATGACCCCACTTACTCTATTCTTTATGGGTGCTCCTGCAGAGACAGGCCTGGAGGAGTGAGAGACAGATGAGATGTCTGCCTCCCGGCAAGGGAGGGAGCCCACGGAATAAGAAGCCACAGACGGCTGAGTCTGGGGGACATACTAAGAGCTGTCAATGAGAAGAGGGAGGGAGGGCTCCAGTCTTTGCAGGCAAAGTGCCTGGTTAGCCAAAAAACAAACAAACAAACAAACCTACCCCAAATCCCCAAGCAACCAAAAACCCTTTTGTCTCTGCATATATAGGAGAATATTTAGAAGAGGGAGAAGAAGAGGGAAAAACATTAGGAAAAGAAGGGAAGGGGGAAGAGAGACTGGAATGTAAAAAGCTGAAATATTAAATGGATTGTGTAAAACCCACCCGATGGTTTCAGTGCCTGTGATTCATCGGTTACAAGTGGCTTCAATTTCCTTTGAAATCCAGATGTGTTAGAAAAGACAATGGAACGAGGGTAGGATAAAAGGGAGCCTGGGTCTGATAGTTTCCCTGAAAACAGAGATTTGGATATTTTTGGTCACCCCCTCTGGTTTCTCAGTGCTGGCTGGATTCAACAGATGGTGGAGGACAAGTCCACTCTCTGGAGAGAAAGGGGTTTCAGAGGCTGGAACACGGAGCTCAGAGCCTCCAGTGTGAAGAGAGATTGCAACCAGGCCATGTGGGAATTAAATCAGGACCTCAGCTTATTGCCACAGCTTGCCAGTGTTACTACAGCCCACGGTTGGCTCTGAGCATCTTTCTAAAACATACCAGCAATTGTGGCTTCATTTTGTGGATGCAGCTCCAGACGTTGTTTTGAAGAATGCCAGCTTTGTTCCTGACCTCCCACAGCTCACTCTTTGCAGAATTCAGATCGAATCAATGTCTTGAGGATGATCTCCATCCCCTCTCTGACCAAATCTCCCCATACATTCACTCTGCTCCAGCCACACAGGCCTCTTCAGAATCCCTTGGCCATGGCAGGCAGACAAGCACCTACCTCAGGGCCTTTGAATGCGCGGTTTTCTCTGTTTAAAACTCTTATTTCTCAAGACATCTGCTTGCCCCTCATGTCTTCAGGTCTCACCTCAAACACCACCTTCCCTGATGGCTCTCCTTAAAAGTTCTAAATGGCCCATTGCTTCCTAACTCCCATGTCTACTTCACCAATTTTTTTTCTCCTAAGCACTTATTCCTATCTAATATGGTACATAATTTACTGGTTTAATGTATGCTTTGTGTCTCTCCCAACTAGATTGAATGCTCCATGAGGACAGGCTGTTGGTTTGTTCTGTTCACTGCTCAATCCCCAGTACCAAGGACAAAGCCTCCAACATGGTAGGCCCTTAATATATGTTTGTTAAATGAACTAATAAATAGATAAGAATGGGTGTTTAGGGGGGCACCCGGATGGCTCAGTTGGTTAAGCATCTGACTTCGGATCAGGTCATGATCTCATGGCTCGTGAGTTTAAGCCCGTGCCGGGCTCTGTGCTGACAGCTCAGGGCCTGGAGCCCACTTCAGATTCTGTGTCTCCTCTCTCTGCCCCTCACCAGCTCATGATGTCTCTCTCTCTCTCAAAAAAAATTATATATATAGGCATTTAGGCAATTCAAAAAGATGAGAGCATAGCAGAGCCTGGAGTTAAGCAGTCAGTGGAATGCTGGGTTCACAGTGACTTGGTTTCATTTCCACAAGAAACTCAACTATATACCTTTTAGAATATGTCCACATTGGTCTGTGAGGAAGACCCAGGGACCATGGCCAATGCTAGGACCACCCTGGGGATGGCAGAGATGCCCTTCATTGTGCCACACCTTAGCCAGAGCCCCTGATGGTTCCCCCAGGGTCATTTGCCTTGACCTTTGCATTCAAGGCCCTCCCCAGCCTAGTACCAATCAGCCTTACTTTCTGTATCTCTAATACTTTCCCATACGATGTCCATTCACACAACAAAATGTCTCATGTTTACCTTAAAAATCCATCCCAAGTTTGCATTCAACACCATTATATAGTTTTGCTTGGTAGAATATTAAAAGAACAGTTTTGTTGACAGACTCTAAGTTTAGCTCAACTCTGTCACTTTTACTCATTGAAATGGGGTGTCAGGACATTCCACAGATTCAGGGTTTCTGTTTTCCTTCTCAGGGAGTTTCTCGGTATCTCGGGCCCTTGAATATACTAAGAACGACTGGCTTTTCTTTGGTGGCATTTGTTTAGCAACATACAAAGTGTAATCCTGGAGCTCAGCCCCATGCAATGTCTACCATGCTGTTCAACCCACAGCGCACATTGCCATATACGCCATATAATCACATTGACACACACACAAACATAAATACACAGACATGCTGCATCAGACACATACAAGACACAAACATGAAGATGTACACACGAGTGTAGACACATATGAGGCAAGCATACATAAAGACATGAAATTTCTTGGTCTAAGTTCAGCTAAGCTCTCAATGCTCTGTGTAGACAATCCTGGAAGATAACATGGAAAGACACCAACAGGATCATGCTTAATGAGAAGAGGCATGGATTCTTCATCCTCATAGGTGGCCCATTTCCTCTTTCTCTACCTAGGATTGACTGTCTTGACCCACTCAAACTTTTGGCTTGGTTTTGTACTGAAGTGACCATAGCCAACCTTATGCCGGGTGGTTCTGATATGCCCTGACTTCGCCAAACCATTAAGTAAGTCACTCTACAGGCATTGTCTTAAGACAAAGTATTTGCATTGGGGAGGTGCTACAGATAACAGTAGGAAGGGTTCTCTTCGAGAAGCAATAAGGAATCGTAGGCAGGGGAAAGTCAAAATAGGAACACACTTACAACTCTTAATTTTTTTTTTTTGATCCTTCAAACTGAGGTAAGTGTTCTGAGGGTGGAACCTGTGACAATATGAAGTCACCGTAATGGATGTGACAAAGGAAGCTATTTCAGGGGAGTCAGGCAGGAGTGAGGAATCTCTTTGCCCTCTTGCCCTTCCAAGCCTCTTTGTATCTTCCCCCTCTTTTAGCTATTTTGGAAACAATCTCAAAAGGCTTTCTCTACTAGGTATGGAACTATTCATCCCATATCACAAGTCTGGGATATAAGGGACACATATGCACACACGTTCACACATGTGTACACATACACATCCACAGGGCTAAAAGTTTTCAGGAAAGTTTCTTTTCTTTTCTTTTCTTTTCTTTTCTTTTCTTTTCTTTTCTTTTCTTTTCTTTTCTTTTCTTTTCTTTTCTTTCTTTCTTTCTTTCTTTCTTTCTTTCTTTCTTTCTTTCTTTTTCTTTCTTTCTTTCTTTCTAACGAAAAGCAATGTGGCAATTGATAAGCACTACATCAATCTGGCCACGAAGTGAGAACTTTTTAAGGAAAGGAAGAATTGTTCTCATTAAGCCCTAAAACAGCATTGTTTTCCATTGACCATCTAAACCAATTTTCTCTATGTAGAATTGCTGTGTTAAAAAAATTAGCTGTTGATACCATTCAATACCAATTAGATGGATTTTCCCCTCAACATAAGGTGCACTTGTAGTTTTTCTCAGTCTCATAATTAAAAAAAAAGGTGATAAGATATGTGTTCTGAATCAATTCACTTAGATTCCACTGGGGCAAAATGGAATGTATATTGCTGAAATAAACAACAAAATCTCACTGCTCAGGACGCCTAAGGTGGTAGCAATAACGACGTGTTTTTGTTCTTCACCTGAGATCCACTGACCCAAGATATCTGTGGCTAGAATTCCGGAGTCTGTGAATTGGGTGAGAACAATTTGCTTATCGGTTGTCACAAAGTTCCACCTAACATTGAGCGTGTCAGTCAATGATGAATATAAAGAAAAATGACTATAATATTAGTAACATCTGTGACTTTTCACTTACAGAAATCATAGCTAAGATCAAACTACAGGCTTCTTTTGTAATGCAATGTAGTGTACTTTATGCATTTAAAAACATCATTGTAAGAAGGAGCCCGTAGGTCACGTGACCTCAGGCTGCATATGGGGTCCTTAGCACATTAAGGGTTAAAACCCCTGTTCTAGGAAACCTGGGTCAGGAGGAAACATCAGCACCTGGCACAGCTGGTGGTGGTACCCGAAATCCCATCAGGAAACGCCTTTGGGCCCTGAACCCTTCCCCACTACCCAGCAAAATGCATGTCCAAATGCCCCGGGATGAAATTTTTGCTACTGTATTTAAGGTTCTCTGGAGTGGCACCGGAGGTGAGGAGGAAGGATAAAAAGATCTCCCCCATCCCTCTGCATATTTAAAAAATGGTATCTTATTCTGCATCAGTAGACTGTAAACTTTTGGCCCCTTCATATTCTGATAGAAAAAAACTTAAAAAATTTATGTTTAATAAACCTTTTTTAGAACAGTTGTTAGGCCGTGTTTTTTTCTGATAGTGAGCCTGGATCTGAGTGCAGACTGCTCCCCACACCTCACCTGTGTTCCCTCATTTGTTCTCACCACCCCTGTTTGCGGAGACACTGTCACGAATCCGAATCCTCGTCGGTGTTGCAATACACCTGCTGCACCACTCCTGGAATTGGATGGTGAGAGGGAAGTCCACTCCCAACAAGGCACCATTTCTTGAGATAAGGCTGAGAAACAAAGGAAGCACCAGCATTAGCCATTTCTCTTCTACTGAGTTGTAATTAGGCTGCGACTTTAGGCTGTGGCTCAAATACCTGACCTTTTTAAAAAAATTCCAATAGGCTCAGGTTCAGGGCACCCGCCCACCTAAACTTCCTTCCTGGGAATGGTCATCTGCCACCTGGTGGCTGAATGGGGAACTGCACCCTTCCCTTGGCCCAGGAAGGCGATCACCCTGGAAGGGCCAGGCTGGGCAAGGCTGAACCCCCATTGCCCTGACAAAGCAGGACATCAGGGAAAATCTGAGGCTGAGGCTCTGCACCTAGCATCTGGGTGAGATGTCGATACCCTCAGTCTACACTGTGGACACGTCTGGAGGCCTTATGGAACTGTTTCCACAGTACCTCTGGCTGGGTAGATGTAATCATAGCCTCCATCAGAAGGTCATGTTAAGAGTTTTTGTGAAAAAAACTAACTTCCTGGGGAAAACATACTCAAACAGAACATAATTACAACTTGTTACATCTAAATGATCCTGATAAGTGAGTTGCTCTTGTTATTGAGACTTTGTTTGATGCTAGGCACTGTGTTGTGCTTTGCATACAACATCTCATCTGCTTTTTTCTTTTTTAACAGCTCTGAGAGCTAGAGAGTAAATAATCCAGTGATGAAACCGAAGTTCAGTGAAGCTAAAATACTGTCCAGGTTCCCAAGGATGGTATGTGACAGAACCAGCAGTTTGGTGCAGATCTTTCTGACAGCAAAGCCCCTAGCTGACTGCTATGCTATGCTGCTTCACGTACACACACACACACACACACACACACACACACACACACTTAAGGATGTAAAAGATCAGCTATTTTACTAAACTACCCTCTATACAGCAAACATATCATCAAAGTACAAATCTAGTGCTAGTACTAGGGAGACAAGTTAGTTACAGGCAGACAGGAGAGAATGGACTACTGTTCATTACATTATGGTTGCAATGGAATTGTCAACTGTTTGCTTTTTATTAAAAATACTGTTTTAATCGCTCCTCATCAGGGAAATACAAATCAAAACCACACTCAGATATCACCTCACGCCAGTCAGAGTGGCCAAAATGAACAAATCAGGAGACTATAGATGCTGGCGAGGATGTGGAGAAACGGGAACCCTCTTGCACTGTTGGTGGGAATGCAAACTGGTGCAGCCACTCTGGAAAACAGTGTGGAGGTTCCTCAAAAAATGAAAAATAGACCTACCCTATGACCCAGCAATAGCACTGCTAGGAATTTACCCAAGGAATACAGGAGTCCTGATGCATAGAGGCACTTGTACCCCAATGTTTATAGCAGCACTTTCAACAATAGCCAAATTATGGAAAGAGCCTAAATGTCCATCAATTGATGAATGGATAAAGAAATTGTGGTTTATATACACAATGGAATACTATGTGGCAATGAGAAAGAATAAAATATGGTCTTTTGTAGCAACGTGGATGGAACTGGAGAGTGTGATGCTAAGTGAAATAAGCCATACAGAGAAAGACAGATACCATATGTTTCCACTCATATGTGGATCCTGAGAACCTTAACAGAAACCCATGGGGGAGCGGAAGGAAGGAAAAAAAAAAGAGGTTAGCATGGCAGAGAGCCAAAGCATAAGAGACTCTTAAAAACTGAGAACAAACTGAGGGTTGATGCGGGGTGGGAGGGAGGGGAGGGTGGGTGATGGGTATTGAGGAGGGTACCTTTTGGGACAAGCACTGGGTGGTGTATGGAAACCAATTTGACAATAAATTTCATATATCAAAAAAAAAAAGAAAATAATAAGAAAAAGAAAAAAATACTGTTTTAAATCCATAAATGCTAGCAAATAGAACTCAACAGCATATTATTGAGGATTTTATGCCATGGCCAAGTGGGATTTATCCCAGGAATGCAAGGGTGATTCAACATAAGAAAATGAATCAGTGTAATACATGAGATTAGTAGAATGAAGAAAAATATATAATCATCTCAAATGATGTTGACAAAATGCCAACACACTTTAATGATAAAATATCTCAGACAACAAAGGACAGAAAGGAACTTCCTTGACACAATAAAGGGCATTTGTGAAAAATGCACAGCTAGCATTACACTCAGTGGTGAAAGTCTGAATGCTTTTCCCGTAAAACTAGGAACAAAACAAGGATGCCTGCTTTCCTGCCTAGTATTTAACACTGTACCAGAAGATCTGGCCAGAGCAATTAGACAAGAAAAAGAATTGAGGGACATCCAAACTGGAAAAGAAGGAAAATTATCTCCGTTCATGGATGACACGATATAGAAAATCCCAAAGAATCTAAAAGAAAGCTAGTAGAACTAAAGAACAAGTTCAGCCAAGTTGCAGGGGACAAGATGAACACATGGTGTATCCATATCCCTGCAATGAATAATCCCAAAAGGACGTTAAGAAAGCAATCCCATTTACAATAGCATCTAAAAGAATGAAATACCTGGAAACAAATTTAACAAAGGAGGCAAGAAGGACTGTTCACTGACAACTAAAAAATATTGTTGAAAGAAATTAAAGAAGGCCTAAATAAATGGCAACGCATCCTGTGTTCAAAGACTGGAAGATTTATATTGGTAAGATGTTGACATACACAAAGTGATCTATAGATTCAATGGCCTATCAAATCTTTTCTAATGGCCTATCGGATCTTAATGGCCCTTTTTTGCAGAATTGAAAAAGTTAGTACTCAGATTCATATGGATTTGCAACGGGCCCTGAACAGCCAAAACAATCCTGAAAAAGAACAATGTTGGCAGTACTCATATCCCCCCATCAAAACTTACTGCAAAGCTATAGTAATTAAAACAGTGTGGTGCTGGCATAAAGCTAGACATATAAACCAGTGGAACAGAATTGAGAGTCCAGAAATAAACCCATATAGCTATGACCAGCTGACTTTGGACAAGGATGTTACGTCCATTCAGTGGGGATAGAATAGTCTCTTTGACAACTGGTTCTGGGACAAATGGATTTCCACATGGCCGTAGTTTGACTTCCTGACCTCACACCTTAGGTAAAAATTAACTCAGAATAGATCAATGATCTAAATTTAAGAGCCAAAAACATTGAACTCTTGACAGAAAACACAAGGGTACATTTTCATGATCTTGGATTTAGCAAAATTCTTATATATGATACCAAAGCACTAGCAAAAAATTAAATAGTGTGTGTGTTTGACTATCTCCAGAATTATGGGAGGACAAAAAAATAAGAATAAGAGCTTTTTAGAGCACCTTCACCCAGGAACTGAATCACAGTTCCGATGTGAGAAAATGCCAGGAAAAGCTATAGTGACACGCTAACAATATTAAACCCTCCAATCCATGGGCACAGGATCTTTTCCAATTTATTAGGATTCTGAAACACAGAGAGAATAAGTGATTTACTCAAGATCATATAATTCACATAAGGGAAAATGACAATTGGAACCTGGTTGAGTTCTCTCTTCCAGGGAGCATGAGGCTAGGACTATTTATTTGTAATTTGTGATAATACTGGCAAGGGCTGGTCTCTAGTTCCCTCCACCCTTTGGAAAAACTTCCCCATAGGCAGTGTGAATGTGTGGGGGAAAGGTTGCAAAAAGAATGCTGTGACTACTGATAATCAAATTGCTTTTAAGCACACTTCAGCACTTTAGAAGCATCCATTTATATATTAAGAATGAGTATGCTAATTACGAGCCATTCTTAGGTATCCTTGAGGGATCTCTACTGGGCAAGCCTCATTTGAATTATTCTCTTCCTTCAACAAACATCCAGTACTTGAGACTTAGGGACATGATTTTTTTTTTTTTTTGTAAAGATGAAATGATTAAGGGGAGGTAAGAATGGAACTAACTAGCATTTACTGACCCCAGCATGTGCCAGGCAAGAGAGCCATTTGTTCTCAGCTCATGCCTAGAAGGAGTAGGGTTCAGCTTTTGTGCAGATTAGCCCCTCCTGAAAACAAATAGATCCAACCTCCCTCCCCCCACCACCGCCCCCGGACCCAGTGCAGTAATAAGAAAAGGACGTTTAACTGGAATCCCATGGGTAGTAAAGGGAAAGCGATTTTACAATCAGACACCACATACAGTATGAAAATCTCCCTCAACCACCTATTTTTTTCCAGCCAAATCTCTCCTTGCCAGTTACCTCATTTTTCTCCTTTTCCCCTAAAGCATCACAAAAGAAATGCCTTCCATTGTCCTGAGGAATTCAGCTGCTACTCTAGATCCTAAACATCACTCAGGAGGACAAAAGCCAGGTTGTTAACTGAACAGTGACAATCACAACCATTTTTGCACCAGCCTACATACATGCATGTATGCACATGTGGGGGGTGGAGGGAAGGGCGATTCTCACTTCATCTGAAATCACTTACATTATCTCCTTTGCTCTTTTAAAGACCCCTAAGAGATTAGTTCATCCCATTTTATAGGAGAAAGACGGAAAACAATTTGGTAACTTGTCCCAAGCTGCACAGCTTGTGAGTGGGGCAAGCCACTGTAGAAGACAGACTTGATTCCAACGCTCAAGATGTGAAAGGCTGGTCTCAGACATGGAAGGCTATGAAGACGGCTTTCTTGATTTCCACATCACTGGGTGAATTCTTGCCTCCATCATATTGGACTTTCTCCAACAGACCCTGAATGGTGGCCAGCCGTGTATTAGGGTTCCCCAAGGAGCTTAGAGTTTGAGCAGACTGCAGCAAATTACAGCCAGATCCAGATCCGGGCCAGATCCAGCCTACGGCAGGTAGGCAATTTTACCGGCACACACCAGGTCATTCATTTACATATTGTCTATGACTGTTTCTGCACTACAACAGCAGAATTGAGTAGCTGGGACAAAGAATGAATGGTCTGCAAATATTCACTCTCTGGCCCTCTGCAGAAAAAAAAAAAAGTGTGCCGATTTCTGGTCTAGAGAGGCAACTCTCCAGACCAAAGAGACAGTCTAGAAACAGTCTAGAGTGTGAGGGTGAAGGGAAGTGGTAGGGGAGCACAGTGAGCTGGGACTTCCTATGAGCTGACCCTGGTTGTTAAACCTTAACAAGCTGTCAGAAGCCCTCTGTGTCCTCATTCTCTACAATGTTCTTAGGACCTTGAAAATAACCGATTGATGAATTAAGCCGATGGAGTAAGTACTTGCTGTGTGTCAAGTTCTGTCATAGGTCCTGTGGATACAGCTGTGAGCAAAACAGGCCAAAATATGAGTAGGGTATGTGGCAAGGCCAAAGGCCAAAGTGACTGGGGCCGAGTGAGAGCTCAGGGCAAGGTCCTAGGTCTGCTGGGAGGGAGGCAGAGCCAGGTCATGGATGCTCTTGTGGGGTCTTATTCCAAACACAGGGGGAAGCCCCTGAGAATGTTAAGCAAAGTGGATGTGATTATTTGATATAAAATGATCGCTCTGTGGACAGCAGGTTATTGGAGGGCAGAGGTGGGAACAAGGAGAATGAGTGCTTTGTATCAACTTGGGCATCAAGTAGTGGCAGCTTGACGAGGCTGGTTGGTGTTGGAGGAGGTGGAGAGAACCAGATGGGTTAGGGAAATACTTGGAACCAGGGCTAAGAGGGCTCGAGGGTAGTCGGGGATGTAGAGTGGATCTTAACAAAGAACCCCAACCCTTGCCAAAGGCTTCTCAGAGAACCAGGGGATCGTGTGGCAAGTCATGAAGGGATTTATTAGGATTCTCACCTCCTGCCGGCACAGGCAGGGTAAGCAGCAGGTGGTACCCGGGCTCCTGACAGACTCCTCTGGTGCCTGCTCGCCGTCCGTAGACACAGGCAGACAGAGCAGCAAAATGGACGGATCGCCGAGTGCCGGGCAGCCGGCCCCCTCACAAAAGGATGGATTGGACTGGTTAGAGAGAGCTCGACACTTGTGTTGCAGATCCATTAATGTCAGCCACAGGTTAATTCTGAGCAATTTCCAGGTGATCCAATAATTCATTAAACTGACGAAAACAAATCTTTGGAAAATCGAGCCGGTGACAGATAAAAAGCCAATGATTTATTGTCTGGAGAGGACTAAGTGTCTCCAGTTCCATTCTTCAGTCCGTTGAGTGAATCGAAGTGTACAGGAACAGCAGGGAAGGTGTGAGTTCTCCTTAATGGGCATTGTTCAGGCCCAGGGTGGCGTGCCCTTCGTAACGCTTTTCCATGAAGCATTAAGGTAGAAGGAAACACTAGGTAGCAGGAAGGCATGGATAGTGAGGTCGGGCAAAACTCAAGTTTGAATTCCTGCTCTGCCAATGATTAGCATCTGTGAACTTGGGCAAGTTGCTTCACATTTCTGAGTCTCCACTGGCTCCTCTCTTCAACTGGGGTAATAATATATTTCCCCCTGTACTCAAGAGTAGATACAATAAATGAAAATTATGAACGGAGCCTAGAACATCATAGGGGACTCAATAAATAGCCGACATTATAGTTATTGATGATAACATAGAAGACGGGTAAGGTTTTTTCTTCTAAGGCCATGCATGCATGCTCAATGTGAGCATTCAGACTGCTGCTTTAACAATATTATGAAAGGCTTGCTTAGACATCCAAGGACAGCAAAGTTTTCCAAGGTAAATGCATTGGGGAGAAGTGGGAGATCCGATGATTAGGAAGATGGGTGATGGCATTTGGAGTGGGTATTGCTGAATGGGAAGAAAAGGGTCCTAGGTCTAAGTAGAAGCATTAATGAAGGACAGTTTGAAAGCTTCCTTCCAAGTGGTGGTGGAGGGGGAGAGCAGTATGATTGGATCATACTTAGAAAAAGATGTTGAAATTGGTTTGAAGTCTGGATGGAGGAGGTGGTTTCTGAACGTAGATCAGTAACATTTTAGATGTGAAAGCAACCTCAGAAACCAGTGGAAGAACTGATGTTTCTTACACACTTGGGAGTTTTGGCTAGCTGTCATATTTTCCATCTGGTGACAGCATTTCTGTATCCCCCAGGAGCCTATCCCTCCCCACGTGCACGCATATCCTATATTCTGTATATGTCCTTCCAACTTGTATCAATGGGAGGTCTATCATAGCCATAGCAATTTTAGAAAGGAATCGTGACCTCCCTCAGCTAAAAGTACCTAGAAGTCACAAAGATGCCTGAAAGGGATGTTTTACCATGGATTACTGTTCTCATAAATGGATTCCTACTCTGACAAAGAGTATTTCGGGATTGATAAGTTATCTGTTAGAAATATGTTAGACAAACCTTGTTGGAGTCCACAGACCCTAAGAATACTTAAGAGGAACTTTGAGCTTTGGACCCCTCATACTGTGTATAAGGAGCCTTTGATTGGTGCAGTATACAAAAACAATATACATAAATCTGTTGCATTTCTATACACTAATAATGAAGTAGCATAAAGAGAAATTAAGAAAACAATTCCATTTACAATTGCACCAAAAATAATAACACACCTGGGAATAAATTTAACCAAAGAGGTAGAAGATTTATACTCTGAAAACTATAAAACACAATGATGAAAGAAACTGAAGAAGACACAATCAAATGGAATGATATCCCTTGTTCCTGGTTTGGGAGAACAAATATTGTTAAAATGTCCACACTACCCAGAGCAATGTACGGATTTAATGAAACCCCTATCAAAATACCACAGCACTTTTTATAGAACTAGAACAAATAATCCTACAGTTTGTATGGAACCACGAAAGACCCCCAAATAGCCAAAGAAATCTTGAAAAAGAAGAATAAAACTGGAGGTATCACAATTCCAGACTTCAAGTTATATTACAAGGCTGTAATGATCCAAAGAGTACGGTACTGGCACAAAAACAGACACACAGCTCAATGGAACAGAATAGAAAACCCAGAAATGAACCTGCAATCGTATGATCAATTAATCTACAACAAAGGAGGTAGGAATATGCAATGGGAAAAAGTCTCTTCAACAAATGGTGCTGGAAAACTGGACAGCTACATGTAAAAGAATGAAACTGGACAACTTTCTTACACCATACAAGAAAATAAGCTCAAAATGAAATTAAAGACCTAACTGTGAGACCTGAAACCTTAAAATTCCTAAAAGAAAACATAGGCAGTAATCTCTTTGTCAGTAGAAACATTTTTTTCTATATATGTTTATGCAAGGGAAACAAAAGCAAATGTAAACTACTGGATTACACCAAAACAAAAAGCCTCTGTGCAGAGGGGGAAAAAATCAAAAAAACAAAAAGACAACCCACTGGATGGGAGGAGATGTTTGCACATGATACATCTGATAAGGGGTTGATATCCAAAATATATAAAGAACTTATGCAACTCAGTACCAAACAACAAATAATGCAATTAAAAAATGGGCAGGAGACATGAACAGTCATTTTTCCAAAGAAGACATCCAGAAGGCCAATGGACACGTGAAAAGATGCTCAACATCACGCATCATCAGGGAGATGCAAATCAAAACCACAAGAAGATATTACCTCACACCTGTCAGAATGGCTAAAATCAAAAACACAAAGTGTTTTTATTAGGAAGGATGAAAGTGTTAGCAAGGATGTGAAGAAAAAGGAACACTCTTCCTCTGTTGGGGGCAATGCAAACTGGGGCAGCCAGTGTAGAAAACACTGAGGAGCTTCCTCCAAAAATTAAAAATAGAACGACCCTATGATCCAGTAATTCCACTATTGGGTATTTACCCAAAGAATATGAAAACACTGATTTGAAAAGATGTATGCTCTCCTATGTGTACGGCAGCATTGTTTACAATTGCCAAGACATGGAAGCAACCCAAGTGCCCATCGATAGATGAATGGATAAAGAAGATGCAGCATATATACATACAGTGGAATATTACTCAGCCATAAAAAGAATGAGATCTTGCCATTTGCAACAACATGGATGGATCTAGAGTATAACGCTGAGTGAAATAAGTCAGTCAGAGAAAGACAAATACCATATGATTTCACTCATATGTGGAATTTAAGAAAACAAAATGAACAAGGAAAAAAGAGGCAAACTAAGAAACAGACTCTTATTTATAGAGAACAAACTGGTGGTTGCCAGAGGAGAGGCCAGTGGAGGAAGGGTGAAATGGGCGAAGGGGGTTAAGAATACACTTATCATGATGAGCACAGAGTAACGTATGAAATTGTTGAATCATGAAGGCTGTACATGTGAAACTAATATAACATGGTATGTTAATTATACTGGAATTTTAAAAATAAATTAATGATTTTTTAGTTTTAAAAAGCCTTTGACTTAGTCTGCCTTCTAAAAATTGAAAATTAGTTTAAAATCAGAGAAGGCCTGGGAATGCTTAGAGCATAATCTATCACTTCCCCCAATTTGGGAGTATACTTCCAAGTATTCAGTCATTCTGTCAGAGGGTTATACTCTGCTGACCCACTGATGTTAGGTTCATCCATGGGACTCGCTTTGGCCAGTGGCAGACCTGTAGGTATAAGGCCAACCATGTTCAAGCAGAAGTTTAAGATGGTGTGTTCCCGTCAGCTCTCTTGCTCTTTCCCTTTGCCCCATGACTGTCACTGGGCTTTGATAGGGACTGTTCCTGCAACCTGGGTCCTGGAAAGAGAAGGCATGTGGAACAGAGCTGCAGCTGACCTGTGATTACCAGCAGATAAGGAGACGGTAAAAACCGAATTGTCGTAAGCCACTGAGATTTTTGGGCTTCTTGTTACACAGCATAACCCGGTGAAAGCTAACTGACACAGGAGATGAGAAAAGCGGGGGTGGGTGGGTGGGGGTGGTCATTAGCCAAAGCGCTGATCATTCAGCATTATAACAGAGGCCAGAGATTTGCTCCTTATGCTAACCTCCTCAAATGTAATGCTATGGAATACTACATTGGCTCTTTCCACGGATTCGGGAGTATGGTGGCCCAGGGGATTCGATTTTGCACTCTGACTATGTGTGCATGTGAAGCATGTGTGTGATAAAGCTTCCCACTCTGAGCTCAAGTTGGAAGGATACATCTTCCTACTTAAAGCCAGCGTGGACTCAGCCTTTTGGAGCTGTGCTTCCCAAAGCAATAGTATGTAGTCAGACGCTCATTATTCAGGGGCTGATTATTCCACCTCTTCCTTCTCTTAGTGTGGACTTAAACCATCTTGTGTATATTAACACTGTTCTTCAACAGTGACAGCCAGAAGCTAAGGGAAAATTTCAAAGCCAAGTATTCGCCTGTGGGCTAACCACTTTGGCAGAAGGGCACTATTCGTACCTGCCCAGCACTGTCTAGGTGCTGAATAGGTACGGTCTAATTTAATCTTTATGGCCATCCTTGAGATCAGTGTTCCTATCCCCATTTTACAGATGAGAGGAAACTGAGGCTGAGACATTAAGCCATGTGTCCAGGCTCACACAAGTTGTAGGAAGACTTGGAATACAGACTCAGATATTTGTCTATGTTTTTCGTGACTTCTGTCAGCACCAAACAAAACGAAGCCAAATAAAACTCCAAAATGCTCCAAACAAACAAACAAACAAACAAACAAAAAAACTAAATAAGCAAACAAACGAAAACCTACACTGATTTAAGTGGGGGATGATGTCAGATAATAAGAAAATAGCTTCTACGTACCACGTAGAAGCAGGGGGCTGGAGAGCTGCTACGGAACAATGTGATGTAAGACCCTGAACTCGGCAGCTAACAAACTCTCACTTGGAGAGGGAAGAGGAGAAGCCAACATTGAGGACCAGTTCCTTTGTCCACTGCCTGGAAACTGGCTCCCTGGGAAGATCTCACGGAAGGTGGCAGGAATAGAGGGTGAGAAGGCTCCGTGTCCATTCTGGGGGACATTCTCCCTTTCCTTCAAAGCGAGGAAGCAACAGCTTTTGTTTAACCCGCTAAACAAACTGTTCACTCATACCTCTCGCGACGTGAAGCTGAGAAATGGGCGGCAGTGCTCTGTGAATGGTAATATTGTCCTCAGCTGGTGCTATTAGTGATGCGACGGAGGTATTTAATTTATTACCACTGACATATGTTTGTGCTAATTTATAAGACTGGTTAGCTTGCACATTGCATCTGAACTCTTGCCTGCCTAGGGAGCTTCTTGAATGTAAAGCAATTTTCTAACTTGAAGCTAAGGAAATACCAGAATATTGTATGTGTGGCAAGTCCTGATGGGTTACTTCCCAGGGGTTCTCAACCAGGGGAGATTTTGCCTCCAAACAAGGGATGTTTGGAAACGTCTGGAGACGTGTGTCATTATTACAGTCGAGTAGGGTGTTGGGGAAGCATCTAGCAGGCAGGGGCCAGGGAAGCTGGCAAATGTCATACCCTGCACAGGACAGCCTCCACCACAAAGAGTAATCTGGTCCCAAGGTCAGAAGTGCTAAAGTTGAGAAGTTCTGACCTGGCTTTATGCTCCTACTTTAATAATCTACGACCAGAGAGGGAAAGTGGCTTCCTCGAGGTCACACAGCAAGTTAGAGGCAGAACCTGGGAGCACGATGATCTGTAGCTGTTGGAGGCACAGGCTCTGGAGTCTGAATGCTTGGCTCTCACTCTTGGATGTGACTGTTAATAACTGAGGAACTCTGAGCACGATCCTTAGCTGTGCTTCAGGTACCTCATCCAGAAAACAGGAAGAAGAATGGCGTCCACTAACAGGCTTCTGAGAACAACCCAATGACACAAAGCATGTATAAACTTGGCATGCTTATGTTGCATTTACTGTTAGAATTCTGCAGCTTCTGATCAGCAGGACTCAGGGTAAGGTAAGACACATTATTATAATGATCACTAACACAGGGTGAGAAACTTCCATTTAAACCTTGTCAGCCCTTCTGGGTCCAATGGTGGGGAGGTCCCTGGATCCCTGAGAACCACTTGAGTGGTGCCTTTGGTGCCATCCAAGGAGGCAGCACTGGCCCTGAAGGCAGGGTGTACACAGCAGCATGTAAACGTTGTCCTACTTTAGTTTGACGGCCTTCACAGCCCCCTTCTCCTTTATAAGGTGACGGAGGGTGTGGTGGGCTGATTAATGCCCCTCCACACCCCGCTAAGATATCCAAGTCCTAGTCCCTGGATCCAGGAGGCTCCCTAGTATGGCAAGGGGGGGTCTCTGCAGCTGTGATCAAGTTGAGGATCTTGAGATGGGGAGATCATCCTGGGTTACCTGGGTGCCCCCTAAATGTCATCACAAGGGTACTTACAAAAGGGAGGCGAGGAGGTCAGGGGAGGGACAAGGTGAGATGACTATGGAAGCAGAGAGAGAGAAAGAGAGAGAGAGAGAGAGAGAGAGAGAGAGAGAGAGAGAGAAGAGGCCATGTGATGCAGGACCATGAGCCAAGGGATAAGGACAGCCTCTAGAAGGTGCAGAAGGCAAGGAAACAATTCTCCCTTCAAGGCTCCAGGAGGAACAAACTCTGCCAACACCAGGCCTTGAACTCTGGAAGACTCATTTTGGATTTCTGACTTCCAGAATGGCAAGAGAATAAATATGTTTGAAGCCACAAAGCGTGAGGTCGTTTGTTATAGCATTGATAGGAAATGAATTTGGAGGGTTACTGATGGGGGACAGGTTAGAGTTGCGTAGGGGGCAGAGACTGGGGAAAAAGGGATTGAAGCGCTGGTCCTGTCACCTTTGAGGATCAAGGTTATATCTCTGCTGATCCATGTGGCTCTGACTGTGGTCAGCTAGCAGCATAAACCATGGGGACACCAGCAGAGGATGCACCCCAAGGCACGGGGAGAAGCTAGACTGGGGAAAGAGGCTGAGACCAGGCTGAAGTTGTCATGGGGGGGGGGGGAGGGGCGGTGGGCAGTTTGGTCTTGGGAGAGTATGAGGCCACAGCTGAGATCTTTCCAGAACCTGATGCCCTCATACTGAAGATATTAGTTAGGTGCCATGGCCTCTGTCATGAAAAACCTGGAGGAGGTATTGTCCCTACATGGGGTACAAAGGCCATAAGTGGCAGACCCAGGACACTTGGGGTCAGCGTGCAGTGGAAATGCAGGGTGGGGCTGTGATGGGGTTTGCACAGCATCTCCATGGGGGCACAAGTTGCAGTAAGAGAGGGAGAAAATGAACCACACGTGATTCGTGAGGCAGATGGCATCCTCTCTTGCTACAAACATACAGGGAGGCAAGGTGACACAGAGCAAAGACATAAAAATACCAACCCAAACTTCAAAGAGAAGAAACTCACCAGGGGCCGGAAATGAAGACAGAGACGAAAGTCAGGCCTGTAAGGGCTGAGCCTGGGGGTCTGAGATCTGCTTAAGGCCTATAAGGACTGGAGTGTGGGACATCTATATCATTTCAGTTGGTCCTCATGATTTGCAGATTCTGTGTTTGTGAATTCACCTTCCCACTAAAATTTATTTGTAATCCCCGATTCAGTACATGTGGTGTGTTGGCAGTGATTCGCAGCCGTGAGAAGAGCTGCGAGCAATCTGAACCTCTCAGTGTGCACATTTCCAGCTCTGGTCGAGCAAGCCTTGCTGCACTTCTCATGTTGTAAACAAGGGTCCTTCCCCAGTCTGTTTAGTGCTAAAGAGTTTTGTTGGGTTTTTTTTTCATTTTTTGTACTTTTTATTCGTTATTTCTCTGTTCAAAATGGCCCCCCAAGCATAGTGCTCAAGTGCCGTCTAGAGTTTCAAAGTGCAAGGAGGTGATGTGCTTGCAAGAGAAAGCAGGTGCATCAGATAGGCTGGATAACAGGCAGGAGTTACAGTGTTGCTGGCTGAGTGGGTTCAAGGCTAAAAATTCGGACAATAATACTAGATAAGCTGTCTTTAAATAGAAACACACATAGCCAAGGCTTGTGTTGACTGCCAGATGAAAATGTTGTGACCAAAGGCTCGCAGGAACCTAAACTGCTGTTCTTGCAACTTTATGGTACCTCACTCTGACACGTGATGTGAATCAACTGTAGACACACACACACACACACACACACACACACACACACACACACGTCCCTCTTCTGGTCTCACTTTATGGTCGGTCCCTTAACCTGTAAGGTAAGTATGCTTATGCCCACTTGACAGATGAAAATATTGAGGTTCCAAGAGGCTAAGCTAGCTTCCCCATCGTCACACAGAACTTAGAATCTAACTCGGCTCTGTCAGAATTAATCATCCATGCTCCTTCTACACAATTTTGCTGATTCTAGAATTTGCTGATTGGATTGAATCATGTTGAGTGCTCAAAAGGACATAGCTGATCGTGGGGTGATCAGTCAGGCAAAAGACATCTCCAAGGACTGTTCTTTAAAGCTCACTTAGTGCACCCCAAACCAAAGTTTAGCCTAGGTGGGGGAAGCAAATAAAAGTTTAAGATTCACTGTGAATCTTAAATCAGTACAACCAGTCTATTTGTGCCTTTCTGACTTCTTTGTTTCAGCCAACAAGAAGCCTTTCTTTTTGGAAGGCTTAGCTAGGCTGTTTTATAATTTTTTAGGTTGAGGTTTTTATGCTTTTGTTTTGTTTTGAGAACCTAATGACTACTTTCACTGTCTTTTATGTCTAATCTTCCCCAAACAATCATAAGGATGGTCTATAAACCTAGTTCCTCCAGTGATCCATGCATCAATGCATGAAATGTTTCAAAGAAGAGGGTCACGTGGTTCACAAGTCAGCTGAGAACACCCAGCCTTATTCTCTTACAGTTGACTCAAGCCCTCCATTCCGCACTGGGCTGGAAATTTTAATCTCTGCTCCAAGATTTCGGCGGATTCCAGAGTCTTATATTCTTACCATGACGTCTGGTTCTAATTTCCTGTTAATTTCACTCTGGGGATGCCAGTGCGGATGTGGATGCCAGAAACCGTTCTTTGATTTTCTGAGTCCAAAATTTACAAAAGACATTTATTTGGGTGTGTAACAGTCTTAAAGGGAAGTTCGAGGTGATGGATGACTTCTACCCAGCAAGTAACTTGAAAATTGATTTTTAGGCACATGTGATCTAGAAAATCCTTCAGCTATTCCCTACTGATGATTTTTTTTAATGCCATTCCTGGCCCTTTTGCCAGATGTTTTTCTGTAACTTTTTGCCTTTTCCTATCTCTTAGTTCTCCCAACGAAAATTTCTGGGTGTCTAGACCTGGTCATCTGTCTCTTTGTTTTACTGTCCTTCCATATTTAAAGCTTATTATCAAGATGTTTTTCTGAAAAAGAATTCCCTAAAGAGTATTTTCATGCCAACTATAAAAATAACATTTAACTCCTGTTTTAATGGAGTGGGAGCTCCAGAGAAGGGAGGATTTGGGTGAGTTTACAAAGGATTTAAAGAATCAAGACTATGGAGGGGAGTCTGAAAATACCACCACATGACAACAGTTGGATTTTGTGTCTTTGTCTCTGTTTGACATTGTGCCCACGGCAGTTCTCACACTGACTGTTCACTTTTCTGGGAAGAAAGCAGGTCCCACTCCAGTCTCAAATCTGCCATTTTCAAAGAAACACGGCCAAATTCACTCTAAAAACAATGGAAGTGAATTGATGAGCTCACTGTTGTCTTGTGTTTTCTCACTATTTCCCAGACGAGTGGGGCTGATTCTCATGGAGAAGACCTGCTCCTTCATCCAAGATGACAATATTAATGTTAATAATCGCTAATACTTAGGTAGTATTTATGGTACGAATGTTCCCCATTATTTAATTACACTATTTTACTCGTTTTAATCTCCACTGAGGACCAATGAGGCAGGCACTCTTTTCATTCCCATTTTACAGATGAAGAAACTGCGACAGAGAAGCCACCCGAGGTGGTTACCAACCATGGCAATTTGGTCCCAGAATCCACGTTCTTAACTGCCACGCCATTCCCACCTCACTGTGATTTCGTGAATAGCGATGCCAGGGAACTGCTCAGTCCAGGGGCCCAAAATACAATGATTAGAGCACCAAGGTCATGGGTTAAATCCAGCCACATCCTTCGAGTGTCGGCCTAAATGCCACTTCCACGGAGAGCCTTCCCAGGCTTCCACACACCGGGATCGTTTCTGCTACTGCACACTCGGACTCCGCCACCTGACCTACCCCTGGGTGCTTTGCGCTAGAATTGCTCCGTGATTATTAGTGCAAATGACTCTCTCTCCTTTCCTAAAGTGCAATCTCCACGAGAATGGGGATCACGTCCTTCTTGGTCACACTGTATTTCTAACACTAGCCGAGTGAGTGCTTGACACATACTGGGACACATACTGGGCTTGACACATATGTGACTCAACACTCTAGACCCCTCCTAGAGGAGGGTTTCTCAAAATTTGACACTAATGCCATTTCTGTCCAGATACTTCTTTGTTGCAGCGGGATGTTGTGGACAGGACATAGTAGGACGTTTGCCAGTGTCCTCGGCCTCTACCCACTGGATGCCAGTAGGACCCCCACCCCATCAAGACAACTCAAATTGCCCCCAAAGATGCATGATGGACTGTGTGAGAGGATACACAGATGAACACAATGCTGATTCTTGCTGTAAGGAAACAAAGAAAAGAACATTTTCGGGGCACCTGCGTGGCTCAGTTGGTTAAGTGTCCGACTACAGCTCAGGTCATGATCTCATGGTTTGCGGGTTCAAGCCCCACTTCTGTCTCTTTGCTGAGAGCTCACAGCCTTGGAGTCTGCTTTGGGTTTTGTGTGTCTCCCTCCCTGCCCCTCCCCTGCTGGTGCTCTCATTCTCTCTCTCTCTCTCAAAAATAAGTAAACATTAGGGGCGCCTGGGTGGCGCAGTCAGTTAAGCGTCCGACTTCAGCCAGGTCACGATCTCGCGGTCCGTGAGTTCGAGCCCCGCGTCAGGCTCTGGGCTGATGGCTCGGAGCCTGGAGCCTGTTTCCGATTCTGTGTCTTCCTCTCTCTCTGCCCCTCCCCCGTTCATGCTCTGTCTCTCTCTGTCCCAAAAATAAATAAAAAACGTTGAAAAAAAAATTAAAAAAAAAAATAAGTAAACATTAAAAAAAATTTTAATAAAAAAAAAGAACATTTTCTAGTGACTGAACTTCAGTAATAACACTGGCTTATTATAAAAGCGCACTTTTGCAGGGTAAGTTCTCTGGGAACAAATACAGCCGGTAGTTTTATTTAACAACAGCAGCTATCACTGGGAAGTACATATTATGAGCAAGTGCTATGATGCTAAGTGTTCCACCCCCATTAAGTCACCTGCCTCTTACAACAACTCTGTGGGTGACAGAGGCCCAGAGAACTTAGTGACTTGACCAAGGTGACATGACTGGTGGGTGCGATTTTGAACCCTGGCAGGTCTAGCTGCTGGCAAAGGCCTCACTCTCCTTCGCCAACTTATAAGCACCCTGTAGTGTCCCCGACGCCTTATGTTTGCAAAGATTTCTCCAAATGGTCCGACACCCATTTATATGCGTGGGAGGTCATCCAGAAGACAAAGCCCTGTGTTTCAGTGCCCAGAACAGTGCCTGGCACTTAAAAATACTTGTTGAGAAGACGAATGGTTAGAAAGGCCTCTCCCACCTCGAGGTTATTAAGAACAAGTTTCCATAATGTATTAAAGGGCGTGTCTGTTTCTCACCGAATTCTTGTCTGTTGCTAGACCAAGCGGTTTAGCCAAGTCTTTAGTCAACATGAGTTTCTGCCGACTCAGGCCTTCCACACTTGCCCTGTGAACGCTTTCCCACTTATCAAGGTATTTTTCCTGAGAAGAGATCACCCACTCTCAGCCAAAGCGAATCCATAATGAAATCCCCACCACTCATATATGCATTCTTTCATTTCCTAGGGATCAGTTCCCTTATTTTACCCATGAGAGAAAAACAAATAGAGCCGGTCCAGAATGTTTCTTAAAGCTTAATAATACATGTTTTGCGGTAAACTCTTCTCTGTATTTTCTTTTTTTTTTCTTTTTTTTTTTTTTTAATTTTTTTTTTTTCAACGTTTTTCATTTATTTTTGGGACAGAGAGAGACAGAGCATGAACGGGGGAGGGGCAGAGAGAGAGGGAGACACAGAATCGGAAACAGGCTCCAGGCTCCGAGCCATCAGCCCAGAGCCTGACGCGGGGCTCGAACTCACGGACCGCGAGATCGTGACCTGGCTGAAGTCGGACGCTTAACCAACTGCGCCACCCAGGCGCCCCTTCTCTGTATTTTCTTTTACAAACTATGGAAATGAGATATGAAGACTTTCCCTGGCAATACAGGCAGGATGATGCTTTCTGACTTCTGGTTTCCTTTTGGGATACAGCTGATGTTCTGAAATGCACTACCCCACTGACTACTGCCTTGAGGCAGTGGGAGTGAGCCAAGAAAATCTATTCAGCCATTTGTTACATCCCAAAACGGCATCCTTGCGATAGAAGGCCTCAAGCAGCAGGGCCCCAAATGCAGATCTGAACATTCGGGTGCTTCTATTTTCAGAGGTGCAGAGGGAAAAATGGCACCCACGAGTTTTTGGATGGAAAATCTGCAAAAGAACAATCAAAATAGCTCTCACTGGGGGTCCCCTCCCCCTATGCCTGACTCCAGCCTGGGCCAGGAAAGGGAGGTAAGTGAGCCAGGAGAAAACAGAGGATGCTGCTAGAAGAAAGGAACTTAACCTCTGTGAGTGGCCTTTCAATGCATGATGTGTTCTTTGAGGGATGCATCCCTCCTGTGATGGAATCGATGCAGACAGAACATGATCTCTAAGGAGATCTCCCTGCCCCGAATGCTTCGCCAAGAAAGCAAGCCACAGAAGAATACAACGAGAGTGTCAATTCTCTGCTCCCCAGCTCTAGAATCCTGTACTTGAATGCTTTGCAAGGGTCGTCCTGGGAATGTGCATGGTGTGGCTGAGCGTCTTTTTTTGTAGGTTGCAAGAATGTCTGATGAGTATAACATGTCTCTAAATACTGGCTCCCTGGGGCGCTTGGGTGGCTCGGTTGGTTAAGCGCCCAACTTGCTTTCAGCTCAGGTCATGATCTCATGGTTGGTGGGATCGAGCCCTGCTGTCAGCACAGACCCTGCGGGATTCTCTCTCTCTCTCTCTCTCTCTCTCTCTCTCTCTCTCTCTCTTCCTCTCTCTCTCGCTCTCCCTCCCTCTGCCCCTCCCCTGCTCACACGCACTCTCACTCTCTATCACAATAAATAAATAAACATTTAAAAACAGAAAAATAAATAAATGCTTGTCCGCCTCCTGGAAAACAGGGTCACTGGGCGAAGAGGCTCTGGCTTGCTCATATAGAATCCAAGTGGCACTGAGTGGAGGGCCAGCCAAACAGGACTTTGGTCATCAGGAAGAGAGGCTGGAGACAGGGAGAGAGACCAGCTTTGTAAACCAGCCTGGGGAGGGGGGGGTTGGGCTCAACTCCACTTCCTTTGTTGATCCTTAGACCTTGAAACCAGAGGTGTGAGACTTTCTTTGGGGGTGGGAAGAGCAGCTTAGAACCCTCAGGCAGACAGATGAAGCTTACAGAGACCTTGTCAGAATAACGATTTCTTAAAAAATCCATAAAAGTACATTGCATTTCAAAGAAACTAATTACCTTGAAAGAGTTATCAAAATATTTAATAAAAAGATTGTGTGAAATGGTAATATGTGGCCTTATTTATTAACACATTAAAAAAGAGATCCAGTGGTGGGTCTAAAGACTCCCAGATTTTGAAACAGTGATACATGTAAATGATATTTTGAAATACCTGCATCACTTCTAATGATAACTGGCCGGGATTCCTGTTGGCCACATGCTCACGGCTACACTAACATTACTGTGGTTTATTCCCTCATTCATAATTGAGGGACATATCAAATTTCAGTTAGGAATGAGTGAAAATGAAGTCACATTTTATTTGTCCCCTCTGAATTCATTTCGTTTACATTCATTCCTTCCGGCATATTTTCTGGTCCTGTGGGTTTAATGTCTTTGTTTATTTGTTGATGATTCTCAGGGCTCTACCTCCAGACGTGGGTCTCACCACAGAAGCTCCTTTTTCAGAGCTCGGCATGGGTGTCTCGTTGGCATCTCAAACCAAATGTGTCTAAATGGGCTGCCGGTCTTCCCGTCCACACCCGTCCAACCCACCCGTCTTGCCCATCTCACTAAATGGGGCTCCATGCTTCTGGTGGTCGGGGCCAAAGAACCTGGGGTCTCCCTGTCTCCTCTCTTTCTCTTTGCACATCCAACCAGCCAGCAAGTCCTGTCAGCCACACTTGAAAACATATCCCTGCCTCACCTTGCCTCCTACCACCTCCAGGGCTAAGCCCTGGGCTCAGGCCACCTCATCTCTCACCCAGATTACTGCAGTAGCTTCTTAGTTCCCTTTCTTCTCCCTTCCCTCCCAAGGTTGCCCCTGGCATGGCATCCAGGGTAATCTTTTAAAACCAAGAGTCATGCAATCTGTATTACTCCCCTGTTCAAAACCCTCCAAAATCCTTTCCATTTAGCCAAGAATAAAATTCACATTTCGACCATGGACTACAGGATTCGTACACCTCCATTATCTCTCTGACAGCCATCACTCGATTAGCTTGAGTAGCTTCTGTCTCCTGATCTTCAAATTCACCAAGTCAATAACCTACCCCGGGGCCTCTGCCCTTGCTGATTCTCTGCCAGAATGTTCTTCCTACTGTCCACGTGATTCCTCACTCCTCCAGGTTCTGCGAAGTCTCCGCTCACCACCTGTTAGGGACTGAACCGTGTACCCTCTAAAAATCCGCATGTTGAAGGACCCCGCTAGCACATCAGAATGGGGAGATGTGCATTTGGAGGTGGGGTCTTTAAAGAGGCAATGAAGGTAACATGAGGCTGTTAGGGTGGGCCCTAAGCCAATGTGAAGGACCTTACAAGAAGAGGAGATTAGGGGACCAGAGTGTACATGCACAGAGTGACAACCATGTGAAGAGGCAGCTGGGGGATGGGGCACCATGTGAAAACCAAGGAGAGAGGCCTCAGGAGAGACCAATTCTGCCAGCACAATGACCTTGGATTGTGAGCCTCCTGAGCTGTGATAAAATACATTTCTGATATTTAAGCCACCCTGCCTGTAGTATTTTGTTATCAACACCCTAGTAAATAAATACACCACATAAAATAATAGTTCCACCTCCATCCTGGGACTCCTCACCCCCTCCTTATCTTGCTTGACCTTCCTCTGCAGGCGCTCAACACCATCAGATACACTAAATGATTACAGAACATAAACTGTTTTATTTGCTCATGGTCCATCTTCCTTACTGGAATATATGTGTGATGACAGCATGGGTTCTGTCTAGACTTTGCAGAGTGATCAGCACCGGACTAGAACATGGCACCCAATGAGTATTTGTTGGCTGACTGACTGAATGAACGAATGAATGAAATAATTCTAGTAAAACTGCTTGCCTCCTTCGTAAAGGTCTCAGAAGCCACTGTTATTATTAACATCGGGTCACCACTTTGGAATTCAATGGATCATCCCCGATTCGTGCATGAATTAATAAGGGCCATCTCTAAACGCTCCTGAACCAGCCAAGGAAGTGACAATGGCAACAAAGGGGACTTAAGCCGTCCTTCTTACCCTCACCCCTGAGGAATGTTCTTCCTCCTCTGCGTATGTAGGTAAGGAGTATTTTTAATTGCCAATAATACTATTTCTCACTTTGTTTGTGTGTGCTTTCAGGTTTACATAGTTCTTATCTATGCGTTAGATTTAATCCTCTCTCCTACTGACTCAGAAAAAAAATGTTTATTAACTCAATATTTGCATATGATTTTATTCATACTGTGAACACAGCATTTTCAGATAGTTATGTGTTTATCTATCTCTTCGGCCAGACTGTGAATTTCTACAAGGAAAGAACGTTTGTATGCTCAGGGCTGAGTGGAGTACCCGGTAGATTGTAGATGCTGATTGAAAGTTTGTTGGTGGCATTATTATCCAATATTTATCGAGTCATTCCAATTTCCTCACATTACAATGGGGATATTATCAGCATCACCTCTCGAGGTGGCTGTGTTAATATGAGTCAGCCACTGAGAACACGTCTGGTCCACGGCAACCACTCAAAACAGGAAGCACTGACTGAGTCTGGGTCAGAGGAAACCACTGCAACACGATGCATGGCTTGGGCCGCAGGCTTACGGCAGTCTGCACAGACTTCACTCCTGTGGGGGCTGGAGAAGAAGCTGAGAAGCATCGTCCAGGGCAAACAGACATTGGAGAATTAAATGATCTCTTGCATTTGCTCTCAACCATATGACTTAATTACTGGGAAATACCACATGCACTTTTCTGTTGGGACAGATGTGTGCAAAGAAAGGGAGGCAGGCTTAATATGTTCTTTTCTTCTGGTTTATGAGTTTCATCGATTTTTCTAGAAGGAAAAGGCTTCTCTTTGACCTTGCTCCTGTGAGTGGAGAGTTGCTTCCAAGGAAGGTTGTTGGGAGGCAGCCAGGCAGGAGGGTGAGAGCAGAGAGAGTCCAGGGGGTCTGAAACTGTCATATCCAACCTGTCCCAAGTCCTGTCACTTTCACTCCCAAAGCTCCCCCCAATCTGCTCATTCCTCTCAGCTCCTCTGCCATCCCCCTGCCCCAACCCAAGCTGCCGTCTTTTCTGGAAACAGACTCCTGACTTCACCCTCAAGCTCCACTCTTGTTTCCTCCAAGTATCTTCTCAGCTGAGCCAACGGGTGACCATCTTACAACATAAAGTACATCCTTGTCCCTTCATCTCCTCAAAACCCTTCAGCTGCTTCCAATTGAACTGGGACAAACAGCAAAAATCCTTCGCCTGTGGAGACAGTCTACGTGCCTGTCCACGCGTGGGTGGATGAAGGACATGTGGTAGAGACATACAACGGGATCGTGTTCAGCCTCAGAAAAAAGAGGGAAATTCTGCTGTTTGCAATAACAGGAGCAAACCTGGAGGACATGATGCTGAGTGAAATGTGCCAGTCACAGGAAGACAAATGCTGCATGATGTCGCTTGGTTGAGGAAACTAACGTAAGCAAATTCACAGAAATCTAGAAATGGATGTATGGTTTCCAGGGACTGCAGGGAAGGAGGAAGGCAGAGCTGCTAATCACAACACTAGGGTTTTTGTTGTTGTTGTTTGTTTGTCTTTTTAAGAATGAAACCAAGTTTCACCACTGATCATTATTTTAAAACTGAAATCGGATGAAAGACCAATGTGTTCTATGTCACAGTTCATGTAAAAAGTAGGCACCCACTCGTCTAGGCCAGCAAGCAGACAGGCTGAATGGACGTTATTAAGAGATGCTGGAAAGGTATTACTGATTTGATAAATTTGATCATCAAGGTTTCCTATATATTGGGATCATGTGACTACATTTATTTAAAATGTACACAATGTGTGGCACAACTGGACAGTTTTAACATGGAAAAAGGAAATATTTTTATATCAAAACAAACAAACAAACAAACAAATCCTTTGCGGGTCTTCCAAGGCTTATGTGGTCCCGCCCACTGACATCATCTCCTACCTTTCACTCCCTTCCCTCTGTGCTATGACCACGGTGACTCATCCAGCTCTTTGAAAAAACTCAATTTCTTCCATTTTGTGGCTGTGAAGGTTTCAGCATACATGAGTGACTTCCTCAAAGTGCCCCAGTCTGAGCCCTTGCCCACTGTCTAGATGAAATCCTCATGGCACTTCTGAATTCTCCCTTCAAGGGGGGCAGCCGTCCCCACACTTCCCAAGCTCCTATGTGTCTGTGAATCTTTGTTTTACTGAAGCCTCTCCAACTGGAGTTTGTAGACCATGAGGGTAGAGACCGTGCTGCCTTGTTCACCACTTTATCTCCTGCTCCTAGGAGGCTGATTTATTCCATGAATGTTTACGGAGTTCTTAGAAGGCGCCAGACCCTCGGCTAGGCGCTGGGGATACAGAAAGAGTATGATGTGGTGTCTGACCACGCGATGGCTGGACAGACAGATCTGTCCCAAAATACATGCAGCCAAAATTGGAAGGGATCAGCCCTGATGCTTTCTGGCACATGGAGTGTTTGAGGAAGGATGGAGACAGGACGGAACTCTGAAATACATATGGAAATAGAATTATATATGTGAACAGAGAAGGCAACAGTAGGTTTTGTCTGGAAAAGTGGGATGGATTCTCAGAGGAGGTGCTGATCTTGACCCTAAAGGATCCTAACGAAGGAACAGGGGTTTGTCAGATACACAAATCTGGGGGGAGCATTATATCACCCAGGCAACCATGTGGGAGATGGTCTGGGTGAGCCGGGAGGCAGGGAGACTGGTTAAAAGGCTGTAGCAAAAGTTCAGATAAAAGATGAGCAGGCCTGAACTGGGCAGCAGAGGATTGGCGAGGGGGAGGTGGCTTCCAGAGACATGACAGAGGGGCTAAATTTGGGGTCGCTGTGAGGTAGGATTATGTTCAGCCAAACATAAGTCACTGAATTCTAATTAACACTTCTTGCCTCACTAATAAGAAGACTGGAGCCAGACATCAAGGTTGGTTCAGCAACTCGTTTGCATCATTAAAGATCCACATCCAGGGTGCCTGAGTGGCTCAGTTGGTTAGGCATCTCACTCTTGATTGTGGATAAGGTCATGACCCATGATTTGTGGGATTGAGCCCTGTGTCGGGCTCTGCACTGATGATGTGGAGCCTGCTTGGGTTTTCTCTCTCTCTCTCTGCCTCTTCCCTGCTCGCGTGCTCCCCCACCTAAAACAAAAAACAAAAAACACCACCACCACCAGCAACAACAACAACAACAAAAAAACTTTAAAGATCCACATCCATTTCAGTATGGACTCCAGTCTTTAACATAGTGGCTTTTTTTTTTTCAACGTTTTTTATTTATTTTTGGGACAGAGAGAGACAGAGCATGAACGGGGGAGGGGCAGAGAGAGAGGGAGACACAGAATCGGAAACAGGCTCCAGGCTCTGAGCCATTAGCCCAGAGCCTGACGCGGGGCTCGAACTCACAGACCGCGAGATCGTGACCTGGCTGAAGTCCGACGCTTAACCGACTGCGCCACCCAGGCGCCCCAACATAGTGGCTTTTTATACTCGTGTGCATTGACTCGTGGTTGAAAGATGGCTGCCACAGCTCCAGGCATCATGGCTGCATTCAAGGACAGGAAGGAGAAGGTGAAGACGGGAAAGCCAGGCCATGAAGTGAAGACCATTTTGCATCTTTCTTCTTTTCTTACAGAGGAAACATTTTCCAGAGTGTCCCAGCAGATAGCTGTTAATGTCTCATTGGCCAGGACGGCCCAAATGGCCGCTCCCAGCTGCAAGGTGAGCTGGGAAATAAGCTATCCAGCAAAGGAAAACAGATGCCTGAATGGCTTAGACCAGTCATGACTCATGCTCTGGACCTTCCATGTTGCCTCCCTCCCCTCTCCCCTCCAGACATAATCAAAACCAGCTACTAACAGTGTCGGCCGTAGGGTGGGAGTGGGGTGGCTTTGGTTTTATTCAAACAGTCTTCCCCTGCATGTGAAGGATGGCAGGCAGTCCCCTCTTGGCTTCAGTGCTGTGGAAACCACTGCTTGTTCCAGCTGAGCCCGCTGTTCTTTGCTCATACATTCCCAAGAAGATGATTATGCAGAACAGCGAGAGCTTTCCTGGTTCCCCAAATATTCTAGAGAAATAAGGCTGCATTAATAATTTGTTTTCTTGGTATGGGCCATTCGCTTGCAAAACGACATTCTAGGCATAGCACGATACTTCCCTTCCTCATTTACATTCACCGTTGGTTTAATTATGCTTTTCAGTCAGAATACTTATTAATTTTATAGACCTACCTGAAAATTAAATTGGATAAATTCCTTTTGCTTGGTACCTTGAAAAATGTGTTTTTCCAAGCTGCTGCTGGAGCCCACTCTGGCCCTGTGCAATTTTGTTCCTCTTAAAGTTCATTTGCAAATAACACTGTGTTGGTTTAAAGGGTATTCATCATGTCTGAGCAGGAGAAACACTGCAAAATGCAGCCCAATCCAAAAGAAAATAGGAGGACAATGGAGAAAATTGTCAAATATTTTATTTTCTCATTAGGGGGGGCAGCCATTTGAGTGAGGCATAAAATTTCCCTTTGGATTCAATGAATCTGCCTTGCTTGTGGGGAGAAGTCTATGTTGCACTGATGAGTCAGTAAGCCACAGGTGTGAAGAAGGACACGGGGTAGGGCCTTCCCCACCGACCGGGGTTGAGGGGGCAAAACACGAGGACAGCAGGTGGTGCGTTTATTCATGAAACATTTACCAAACGCACTGTGTCTCAGGCACCAGGGTACCAGAAACAGAATTACGCCAAGTTCCGTACTTTTCACAGGCTAAGCAGGTAATTATACAGTGACAACAAAGCATAGTAAGTGTTATGAGAGACGGAAGCACAGGACACTGGAAGAGGCCAGAGTAGGGCCACACACCCCACAACGAAAGCACTGTGAGGGCAGGAAACCTATCTATGCTTTGTGTGCCCTAACTCCACTGCCCAGCCCTGTGCCTGGCACATACGTGCTCAGGAGTTAGTTACTCAGGGCACTTGGATTACAATGAATGGGACTTCATGCCACATAATAATCAAGGTAATACAAGCTATTCTAACAAATAAGCACCCAAATCTCAATGGCTGTAACACAATAGGGGTGTGTGTGTGTGTGTGTGTGTGTGTGTGTGTGTGTGTGTGAGAGAGAGAGAGAGATCTCCAGTTTGCCAACTGCTGCAGATCTTTGGACTTTTCAGCCTCCATAATTGCACAAGCAATTCCTTAAAATAAATGTCTTTTTTATACTAATACCCTGTTGATTTTGCTTCTCTGAAGACAGTAAGCAGCAGGGATGAAGTGAACAAGTGAAGTGACTTTGGTTAGTGACTAATCACAAAATGACAGGGTTATCCTGATCGCACACACAGAAATTCTACATTTGGGCGAGGAAAACAAGAGCCAATGATGGAAACTTTCATACAAAGACCAAAGCAGAAGAAGGTAACTGGCCCTGTAACTTAATTTTCACCCAAGCCCCCAAAACCCCGAAGACAGTGTTCAAGTCTACGAAGTTGGAATTCTGAAGGATTCGTAAGTTCTTGAGGTCTCATGTACAGCGTTGTGACTACAGTTAACCACACCGTATTGTAAACTTGACATTGCTAATAGGGCATATCTTAACTGTTCTCACAGACAGAAAAACCAAAACCAAAATGAAACTATGTGAGGTGATGCAGGACATGTTCATTAGCGTGACCGCAGAAACCACTTCACAATGTGTATCAAATCACTGCATTGTGCACCTTTAATATATACAATCTTTATTTGTCAATTATATGCCGATAAAGCCAGGAAAAGGAATACTTCTGTAAAAAGCAATCAAAGGCTCCAATACCCAAGGTTCTAATCCTAGCTGACCTCTGTACTGTGGAGTGACCCTGTGGAAACCTGAAATGCTGGCAAGACCTCAATTTCCTCAGTTGTAAAATTAGGGAATGGAATCACATGGTCTCGCCGTGACTGAAAAATCCATGACTCTTGAGGGGTTCGTGAATTTTCACGAAGTTTCCTGCAGCTGCGTGGGTGGGTCCCTGCTACAGGAGAAAGGGAAACAGGTGAATTCTTGGTGGTGGTACCTCAGAGACCAAGGTTCCCAGACTGGCTCCACCAGTATGTAGCAATGACTATGCAGCTCGCACGATCTCCCTGTGCCTCAGTTTCCTCACCCATAAAATAACAGCACCAGTCAGAGAGCAATACCTCTTCAAGTGGGTTGTAAAAATTAAATGAGACCGGTGACTATGACCCTACAACTTCTTGTGAGTTCAAAAACTATTTCAAAATTAAAAGTTAAAAAAAATTACATTAGCAGCAGTCAAATAAGATCTACTTCGTTGTTTTTTACGAGATACGATGGAAAGCAGATGCCTGACTTTTCCAATAGCTTCGATCACAGAGTCAGAACAGGATGGGCCACAGGATAGGATGGAAAGAAAACCAGCCACCTTAGGTTATCACCAAAGAGAATGCCTTTTGCAGCCACCAAAGTGGCCGGGACACCAAAGTCAGCCTGGTGCTACCATAAAGGAGGGACAGTTGAGTGTGAACAGCTCTGTGGGTCTCCCCTGGGATGCAGCACAGGGTCACGCTGGAGGGGCCGGGGGCAATTCGGAATGGGATCAGAAGAGGGAGCGGGGAGGAGAGGCATCAGATTTTATGTAAGATCGGAGGCCAGTGTGAGTGCTGGAGAAAAACCAGGCACCACAGGAATCTCCCTCTAACCCCCAACCAGGCCCTGCACATCTCCAGTCCCTGCTGACTGCCTTCCCTACAGGCCCGCCTCTCTGAGGGGCTGGTTTTAGACAAGGATCCTGAGGGGTGAACCTCTGTAGAGGTGGGGACAAGGGCAAGGCTGAGAAACGGTGCGTGTGTGCCTGGCATGGGTTCTGAGCCCCTTAGGTCTGCTGACTCAATCCTCACGACCCAGCCTCTAAGGTAGGCACAGCAACAGTTACCCCTCTCTAAAAGTAAGGCAACTGAGGCTTAGAGAGGCAAAACAAATGGCCCAAGGCCACACAGCTTACAGCTGAGACTGTTGAGTTTACTCTGCTTGGGCCCAAACCTCTTTTCTTCTTCTTTGCATACAAGTGCTGGCGAGGCACAGGGGCCACCATGAGGTCAAGCCTGCATAGAAACCTTAATGGTTATCTCTCTGCTTCTTAGTCTTTTTATTTTCTTTTTTGGTCCTGCTCCCCTCCCCCCCAATTATTTTGTACATTCCTTAAAAGAAAAGAGAGTGCCATGGTATGCGGTGGAGAATACAATTAAATAAAAATGCAATATAATAATATTAGTGTAATTACATTACTCTATATGTTAATATTATAATGTAAAAGTAGGTTTAAGGATACTTTGAAAATAAGTAGACATAATTGGGAAAACAGGCATCACCAAAAACTAGAAGAAAAAATAACAGCAAAGCTACCACTTATAGAATAATCTAAAAATGTCAAAAGTGGAGGACCAGTGGATCAGGGGCTGCCTGCCAGGGGTGTGGGCTGAGGGGAGGGTATGTGAGTTCACAGTATCATACTGGCGTCAATGTTCTGAGAGAAGAAGGGGAATCTCACCACTAACTCTTTGTCACCCAAGGCACACAAACTAGGTTGGGGGGCCAAGCCATATCCCATAAGCACTGGTTAAAAATTAAAGCAGCAGCAACAGAAGCCAAAAGCAACGTTAGGTCCACCCACAAAAAAAGTTACTGAAAAACAGTACTGACTTTTCAAAAATGAAAAAAAATAATAGCAACCCAGCCTCTTTGCCGACGTTCATAAAAATTCCAATGTGCATGGAGACTGAGAGGAGTTTCAATTTATAAATGAGACGTTAAAAGGCAGACAGGGCCCCCGAAGCTCACTCACACCACGATGTGGCATTGCGGTGGAGGGAAGGAAAACTGTCTGCCTGATCACGGTGCATTTCTAATTGAAGAGTTTGAGGATGCAAATGAAAATGAATCAACGCCAACAGGGATGCCTAAAAGACATAAGTGAGAATTACGGCAATTAAGAATGTTGTCTCAAAGGAAATTAGACTGGTCCATTAATTACAATGCCTTAAAGGGAAAGAGGTCCCAGTGAAATGCAATAAATTAAAATATCAAAAAGGAAATTAGTAAGAAGAGAAGGTGGAACTGCCAACAAGAAGCTAATTTCAGAGGTGGTGATGGGAGACAGAGAAGGAAGAAAAAATAGAGAGTGTGAATACAGACAATGCATAGCCAGTCTGCTGGGGATCAATCCTCTTATGTCTTGCTTTCCTTCCTTCCTCCGTTCGTTCCCCCCTCCCTTCCTTCCTTCCTCTCCCTCCCTCCCCCACTTCCTTCCTTCTCTCTTCCCCTCCATAACGCCCCACCCCTCCTTCTCTATTACCTCCTTCCCTCTTTTCCTGCCATCCTTCTCTCCTTCTGACTCTAACTCCTTACTCCCTTTGCTCTCTCCTTCCTGCCTTCCCTGCCCTCATTCCCATGGGTCTTCCAAGTGCTACCTCAGAAGGAGCAGTGACAAACTAGGGGCCATCACCATCCCCCGGGGTAGAAAATGAGCATCCACCTAAGGATGACTTCACAGGCCTGTGGCTGCGGGGCCTCCTGGCCTCCCCTACCTTTGCCCTTTGGATCAGCTGCCACGCCCATTAAGGTGAGCACTCACCGGGCTGTCCCAGGTGACCATGTTCCTGATCCAATGACACACTAATGTCCTTAAGTTCTCAAATTACTCATAGTTCCTTGTCTCTTCAGTTTGGTATGGAAAAGCTTGAGTTTCTCTTTTGGGTATTGGTGCTAACTGATACCAATGTTTCGGATGTTGATTCAGACTCTCTGGGCATGGTGTCCCCTCTTATGCTGGGCATGCTCACTCTAACCCCACACTGTGCCTATCATCTGGACCTTCCTCTCCACTTGCCAGAAGCCCCCTCTGCCTCAGGCGGCAAGTGTGAGTCCTAGTAACGTCCAAATTCCCCAGTCCCTACCTAGATCCCTATAAAACACTCGTCGCCCCATGACAGGGACAGGTGCTGTCTATAATGAAAGTCATTCATGCTTTTGTTCTCAATACATATCACCTGCATGATTCACTTGCTATGTCTCTTAAAAATTGCATTATTTTAAAATACTTTAGCCTCATCTGAAGCAGTAATATCTGAAATTGGGGCTTTGCTATCCTAGCTTTATGTGTTTCTTGTACATATTAACATTAATGCACAAGTACACAAATTAAAATGTCCACCCAGGTGCCTCCTAAATGGGCTTGCCTCTCTTTGGGAAATACTCCACAGGGAGAAAGCATGGACTTTAGATTTATTACAATCTGATGTGGCTTCACCACTTGCTGTGGGAACTGGGGCAAATGTATTAATTCCCAGAGCCTCAGTTTTTCGGTCTGCACAGTGGCTGCAACTGTATCTATTCTTCCGAAGGGTTGCTTTGAAGACCCAATACATGTATTAGGACACATGCTTGTTTTCTTTTTCCATGATGGCCAACCCTGTGTGCTCAACTCTTGGCGAGCCCTGGATACATTTTAACACATTTTTAATTGTGATTACTGATCAGATGTCTATCGTCATACGTGTTCACGTAAATGTTGGTGTAAAAAGAGGTGAGGGCATCTGACTTTCTTTCAAAGCAGAACATAAGCTAAACACACAATATTTCGTAATTTCTTAGCATCACCACGATGCGTGCCTGATGCCAAGCATATGGTGGTGTCCCACCAATACCTGCTGACCTGCTGTTGACTGATCTCTCATCTGGGCCAGAAACCTGAGCATTGCCAAGGTGGGACTCTGCTGGAGGCGTGGCGGTGAGGCTGGTCGGCTCACCTGTTCCATGGAACAGTCCTGGCTTTAAGACAGGGCCATCAGTAGGTCCCCAGCTCTCTCTCAGGCTTGCCAACCCATCCACCATTTCCCATCTGCGTTTCTATTTTTCCTGTGAGAGTAGCTTTATTGATCTCATTAATTCTCTTTTCCATCTTTGGCATGGCAAGGTGATATTATCCACGCTTTAATGCCTCCTGTGTTTTGCAAATTACAGGATTATTATGGATAGAATGACAAGAAACACCATTTTCACCAAATCAAGTCCCAGAGGCCATGAACTGTCCTTCATTTAAATGGCAGGGGGTAATCTGTCCTGGGGGTCTGCTCACCCAGGCCTGAGGGCTGAAAACACAGATGCAGAATTTCATCTCAGCCAAGATATTTCCACGTGAAGCAAAGCAAAGATTCCTTCACTTGACTGTTTTTATTTTTGAATTCCTGAAGGCAGCTACAGATTTCCTAATAAGGGGATTTTTTTTTCTTTTGCAGCAATTACATTTGACTATGTTTTCTTCTTTTGATTGGAAATTAGTTTGAGGAAGTCTTAAAAGGAATTATCTGAGGGATGCTGGAACTCAGGATTTAGAGTTCAATAAATATTATATATATATATATATATATATATATATATATATATATATATATATATCTCAAACCTCTCTGATGCTCTGCTGTAAAGAGCTCTCTTATGCAAGTTCTTTTAGTTCGATAACTAATTAAAATCACAGCCACCACCAACAGAAAAGTTTCCCCTGATCTTATCTGATACTTAGAACTCTTTGCAAGAGAAAAATAAAGAAAAGGAAAATAAATGGCCTCTCCAGAGACTTGAATCCCCCAGAATAGGGCTTCTGCATCTATAAGGGTGTCCCAAGCACTCAGGGTATCTGGGACAGAGTAGGCACCTAATAAATAGTGACTATGGAACAGAATGAATCAACACTTTTGTCCTTTAAAAATTTATTTTTCTAGTATAATAATGCACACACCCAAAGGAACACACATCATAAGGGTACAATCAGACAAATTTTTAAATTCACTGTTATAACTAGGACCCAGATTAAAAAAAAAAAACAAAAACAGGACAATACTATAACCCCAGCATTCTCCCTCCTGTCACTCTCCAGTTGTTACCCCTCACATATAACCACCCTACTGACTCCAACAGCACAGACTAATTTTGCCTTCTTTGAACTTCGTATCAATGGGATCATACAGCGTGTCTTTTTTGTGACTGTCTTCTTTTGTACAATGTTACGGTTCTGAAATCCATTGACACTGATGCATGTAGCTGAAAACTGTTTGTTCTAATTGCTATATACTATCCTATCATACGTGCTGTGCTCTGAATGTCTGTGGACTATCCCTCTCCCCTCCATATGCTGAAGCTCTAATCCCCATTGGCAGTAGGACTTGGGAGAAGTAATTACAGTTACAGTAGGTAATGAGGGCAGGGCCTTCAAGAGGGGATTAATGTCTTATAAAAAGAGGAAGAGACAGGAGATTCCCACCCACCCCCCCCCGCCCTTCATGCTTGCACAAGGAAAGGCCATGTGAAAACATAAGAAGACAGCCATCTGTAAACCAAGCAGAGGGCCCTTACTAGACACTAAATCTACTGACATCTCGATCTTGGACTTCTCAGCCTCCAGAACTGTGGGAGAGAAATGCCTTTTGTTTAAATCGCCCAATTTATGGTAATTTGTTCTAAGAGCCCAAATGGACTGAGACAACGGATGTATGTCACAAATGATTCATCCATCATACTGTTGGTGGTCATTTGACAGCTTCCAGTGTAGAGTTATCATGAAATGTGCTGCTTCAGATCATCTCATACTTGTGTTTTTCTGTTGTCAGAATGGAACTGCTGGATAGTAAGGTGTGTATAGGTGTGTATGTGTGTTCCTTTTTATTTTGAGATAGTGAAAGACTCACACGCAGGGATAAGAAAGACACAAAGAGATCCCATATGCCCTGCACTCAATTTTCTCCAATCGTAACATCTTGCGTAACGATAGGGCAATACCACAACTAGGAAACTGACATTAATACAACCCACCACCCTTTGTCAGATGTCACTGGTTTCATGTGCATGCATTTGTGTGTGTGTGTGTGTTTCCCACCTGAGTAGACCCAGTGACCATCACCAGTCAGGAAACAGACAGTCTTATCAGAAGAACCTCTCCTGCTACCTTTTATATCCACTGCTCCCTCCTGCTCCTCTCTGCACCAGTGATCGGGTCTCCATCCCTATTGTTTCATTTCAAGAGTGCTCTATACTTGGAATCATACAATATGTAACATTTCTTTTGACTCAGCATAATTCTCTTGAGATCCATCCAAGCTGTTACACGTATCAGAGCCATCCGTTTTAACTGTTGAGTAGCATTCCACGAATGAGCTTTGAAAAGAGAATAAGCCCCCATTCTCAAACACTCATTTATAGCGGTTTAATTGATTTCTTTCTTACTCGAGGGATGATAAAATAGATTTTCACGTGTCCTTTCAGTGGTTCAGTAATGCAACCAACATTTATTAAGTACCAAGTGCATGCAAAGTATTGTGCTAGATCCTGGGCATAAAGGAGACATAAGAGGGCTCTGTCTTATAGGGATGTTCCTAGAGTCTACACTGGGAGACAGACTTACAAATTTAAGAAGACTCTATAGCATCACAGATGCCAAGACAGTTATATATACATTTCAGTCAGGAATAAAGAAGAAAATGTCTGGCTTTTTGAGGACAGAGTATGGAAGTTGAGTCCAAGAGATACTTTGGAGGGGCAGGTGCATAAGCCAGTCTTGGAAGATGAATGGGGTTGCCTGATGGTTGTGAATAAGAAAGGAAGCAGGAGAAAAGAGCTTTCAGAGCAGAAAGAACAGCTTGGGAGAAGTAACTCAGTGCAGAACCAAGTGGGTAGAGCCATGGAAGAGATAGAGTTCGGGAATAGCGCCATCTTTCAGGAGCATGTGTTCTTATGGCAGATGCAGTCACAAGCTGCAATGCAGATGCCATCAGCAGAATCCTACTAAAATACTCCAAGTCTTGTGGACTCCCGCCACCCTGACTTTGCAGTTCCCCAAGGGCCCCTGCATTAGACATGGCCAAGGACAATCACTTGAGGCACACACATTTTACACCTGTCTCAGGAATGTTTACCTCCCAGTTGTGCCTAACAACATGGAACACACACACACACACACACACACACACACACACACATCCATCCATCCTTTTTGATGTTCAGCATAAGCTTCCTTCTTTCCCTTGGGTCTGAAATGGGTATGAAGGTATTTCTCTAAGTAATAATAATAATAATATCATCAGTATTTGTGTCTCCTCTGTGCTTCCATACAGCCCCTCCTCACAACAGCACCCAATGCTAAGGCAGACACTACTATCGCACCCAACTGTTAGACAAGGAAACTAAGACACATTGAGATTAAGCATGATGAGTCTCCAGAGCTCATGCACTAGTGTTCGGCGGACTCAGAGAGAGGAGGAGGATGGGAGCTTTTCGTGAGACCTGAGAGGTCTCTAGAACACTGGCTTCAGCCAAGGTGTAGGCAACCCACATGATAGGAGGTCCAGAGGTCATGTTCCTACTGCAACAAGGCAAGCTCAGTCCTCCTTTTACGAGGTTAATAGAGTGAAATCAGGGTTCCCAACAGTCTCTTTGGCATCTAAACCCACACACTCAAACCAAGCCTTATGCTATCATGACAGTTTTCACCCATCAACAGTCCCTAATTGAATCGCCTAAATAGAGTCCCATTATTTGGTATACAGAGGTGAGGCAAAACCAAAACCTAGGGGCATTTTCTCTGGTGATGATGCTCACGTCCATTTCTGGATACTGGCACATAAGCACATACTGTTTCTCCCTACCTGGATTGTTCTATGTCCTCTTCTTTGTCCTCAACCGGTTACACCCCGACCTCTTTAGGATTGCAGCCCAAGGGTCAATGCCCCAGGGTATCTATCCTTGATTCCCCCACAGCAGTTAAAGCTTCTGGGTACAAGTTTGCAGAGTACCTTGTAGTTTTCACTCTGAGTTCTTTTACAGTTTGTCATTATATATTTATGTGATTATTCACTTAGTAAACATCATCTCTACTAAAATTTAAGAATAACAGAATTGAGACAATGTCTATTTTTTGCTTAGCATTTTATATTCAGGATGCAATACCTAATACATAGTAGGTATTCAATAAGTGTTCACTGAGTAGATGAATGAATGAGCATATGGACTAATAAAACCTGAGGGAGTGAGGGGTGCCTGGGTAGCCAGTCAGTTAAGCATCCAACTGGATCTTGGCTCAGATCGTGGTCTCACAGTTCGTGGTGGGCTCTGTACTAACAGTGTAGAGACTGCTTGGCAATCTCTCTCACTCTCTCTTTCTGCCCTTACCCCGCTCATGTTCTCTCTCTCTCAAAATAAATAAGCTTTTTAAAAACTTGAGGGAATGAATGAATGAATGAATGAACCAAAGCTTCAACAAAAAAGATTTGGTGTCCTGTAACAACATCAATTCTCTGCAGTATCTTGGCTACTGGTGATGCTACAAGCTTCTTGGACACCCAAGGCACAATCTTTCCAGTGAACTCCTGAGGCTCCCAGGCTTCTGCAAGCCCAGCCAAGCCCAACTCAGCTTGCCTGGCAAGTCTGCATTTCAGTTCTTTGATTCCCATCATCATCCACTACAAATGGAAGTTGTTGATTTTCTTTAATTAAGGCTGGAAAGATGGCTTCCTGAGTGGGTAATATATTTCCAGAGTTCAGCATTTCATCTGCATGGCCTACATTTCACTCAGAAATGGGACAGATTCATGAAAAGAATGGCCAGACGGCTTCCTCTTTGGTTGCTTGTTTGCCTACATATAATGAATGAATAAATAACATGCCTATTCATTACCAACTTTTGAGTGGAAATAATTGCTGAGCTCCCTCGTTTGCTTGGAATAATGTTCTTTGCATTTGGAGCGCCTTCTGCCTCGGTCACTGCAGTATTTCCCAATCAGTAGGCCAGAGGCATCCTCCAGGGGCTGATATTCACCTCTGGCTCACCTTGGAGAGAAGCAATCATTCTTCTGGTCCTCCAGGGTCTCATTCAGTGCGCTGAGAATGCTCATTTGTGGAAGGAGACCCTGGGACCCTAAGAAGTAAATGAGACTGGTAGGCCCATTAATTCCCTGAGTACACCCTGGGGGCACCTGGGGCATTATAGTGTAATTACTACTAAGAAAGTCTAAATTCCTATGTACTTTGCCAAAAAGCATTTTACGGACAAGGAAGTACTCAGTTGTGCCCTGTCTGTGAACATGTGCTGAACTCTGGCCACAGGAAGCCTGGAGGGCCACCATGGTGACTCTCGGTTGGTAAAAGGAACAAGTGACCCTGGAGACTTTCTTATTCATCTCTCTATCATGAACACATGCTGGGCATATATTAAAGATTACTGGATCCCTCATCTCCGTCCTGGATAGGTACAATTGCTGCCCAAAAGGTCTCCCAACCTCTTTCATCACCTTTGCCAGTTACATTCATTCCATGTTTGCACAGCGGTCTTTTGAGAACAAATAGCATCATAACACTCCCGTGCCAAGAATCCAAGGATTTCCCATTGAGTAGAGGACTCAGTACAAAGTCTTTTGCATGACCCACAGGGCCTTCCATGGGCAATCTGTCCTTTGCCCACTTCTGCTTCATTTCTACCTATGCTTTGTCCCATGCAATCATCTGCCTGCCACATGAAACTACATGCAGTTCCCTGAATACATTACATGTTCCCCACCTCTGGGCCTCTGCCTACACATTTTTCCCACCTCTTCCCTGTGACCACTGTATGTTCTTTGAGATGCTAAATCAGAGAATACCAATGCAAATCCCTAGAGAGAACAGCCAAGTTATGTAACTTTATGGTGGGGGCCAAAAATGATGTAATAGGAAATAGTGGGCTGGAGTGCATGCCCTCTCCAAAAAGAGCAGCCACCACTCAGCAACATCACCACAAGAGGATGTGAACCCAGATCCATTATTTTTATTTTTTTGGAGGGGGAGGGGCGGAGAGGGAGAGAGAGAGAGAATCCCAAGCAGTCTCCACACTGTCAGCACAGACTTTGACATGGGGTTTGATCTCATGAACCTTGAGATCATGACCTGAGCTGAAATCAAGGGTCAGACACTCAACCCACTAAGCCATCCAGGCGCCCTGAGATCCACTACTTTTATTTAAAAAAAAATTTTTTTTAACATTTATTCATTTTTGAGAGACAGAGACAGAGCATGAGTGGGGAAGGGGCAGAGAGAGAGGGAGACACAGGATCCGAAGCATGCTCCAGGCTCCGAGCTGTCAGCACAGAGCCCAAAGGGGGGCTTGAACTCATGGACTGTGAGATCATGACCTGAGGCGAAGTCGGACGCTCAACCGACTGAGCCATCCAGGCACCCCTAGATCCACTACTTTTAAAGAGAAGTTGGAAATCTGGATTTTTATTTGAAATCTTCCAATTTTTAAATGTGGTAAACACATTCTTTTTAATTTACTTTTTTAAATGTTGGGGCCAACCCAAGTGGGTCTGGGCTCTTAGGGCAGTTGACAGCTACTAATTCTTGACTCCTACCCAAAATGGCCTCTTCTTTGTCCTGGAAAGGTTGGTAACAACCTTTCACCTTCTCAGTGAAGTCAGTCCTCCTTTGTGTGTGCATTACAGCCTGTAGCTGGACTGAGAGCTTCAGGGACCAATCTTTGTGTCTCCATAAGTTTAGCACCGAACGTGGCACATAGTGAATACTCAGTAAATGTGGGGTGGAAAAACACATACAAGCAGTTGAATGGACAAATGAATAAAGACAGAATTTTCTTCCATCTGTAAGCTTATGAACACACCCATGTCAGAAAGAATGAGTGATGTTGTCAGAGCTCTTTTTTTAAAAGTGTATTTACTTATTTTGAGAGAGAGACAGAAAGAGAGAGTGAGAGAGTGACCATAATTGGAGGAGGGGCAGAGAGACAGGGAGAAAGAGAATCCCAACTAGGCTCATAGCTTTTTTTTTTTTTTTTTTAATAGTCAGGTAAAGAAGAGTTTTATTTGCCCAGACTTCAACCCTGGTCATAAGAGGAGTTGGCACTCACCTGTGAAAAGCATCTAGAGAGAGGAACACTCAGTCCCATTGCCTAAAAATATCCACCACCCCACTGGGTCTGAAATTCCCACCATTACCACTTTTAGTGGATTGCATCACAGAATATTACCTTTGGAGGCCTCCTTGGGGAACCAGCTCTTTCTTCCCTAGCAGGAAATGCAAAGAGTACTGTCTGCTCTGGGATAGTTAATATAAGAATATCCTGGGTTCCGTTCCCATTTATGCTATCAACTTGCTGTGTGCCCTTAGTCTAGTTACTTCCCTTCTCAGGACCCCAGAGGTCTCCATCATTCTTGACACTTGCTGTGAAATGAAATTAGATAGAACTGCTATCTTTGACCAGGTCAGAAACTCAAGTAAATATGGCCCGGGTATGGAATTTGGCAAACTGGAAGCCCTCGCCCATCTGAAGAGGACGGCTGCTGTGCATCATCAGCAGACTATTGCCTGGTGGGGATATCAGCCCAGAGTTAACCAATCAGTGGATCTCTTAAAGAGAAGCCATGATTTTACATCAAATATACCAATTGTTTAGATGTTGGCAACTAAATGGCTCAAATAAGCCAACAAACCCAAACGGTGTTGGCAAAACAAAACACTCACGTTGACTCTTACTGGATCCACCTCTGAACCAGCCCCTTCGAGAAGGGGAACAAAAGCTGACCAGCAAAGCCTCCATTACATGCGCCCCTCTCTTGAGATGATTCCCTTCCATCACATTCAGGAAAACAATTAGACAAAAACAATTAGAGCTATCTGCTCTAAGGCACAAACTGAAAAGATAACTATCACCGGGGCTCTCCCACTGTTTTGTTTTTTTTTTCTAATGCCATGCATTGTTTAGCTTGAAATTGCTTGATCTGGAAACACACACACACACACACACACACACACACACACACACAACCATATGCCTGTTATAAGCAGATCTCCCCTTAACCATAAAGGATTTCTGAGGCCTGTTCCCAAGAAGGAGGCAGCCCTTAATGACCCATGTATTCCCACCTCCAGGTCTTGGCATCCATAGAGCAATTCTGCACAAGGCGACCCTGGTTCATTTCTCAGTAATTCTGACTTCTCAGGGACTGACTTTTGTTTATTTTCTTCTGTCCAAAGCATACATATTTCATTCCAGCAGCTTTTCCACATCAGCAAAATCTGTGGTACCAACACCAGATTCTTCTTCGTGCACTGGCTCCTTCCTGATTAACTCTATTTAGGTAATTTATTTTGGTTGCCTGTTTGCCATTTGGGAGATCGATACAAATTTAAATGAGAAGCAAGAGTATTTGCAGGCACTTCAAGTGTTGATCAAACACAGAGCCGGCTGCTGAGGTTCTCTGCCTTGGAGATGAGCTCTCTAGGGATCACCAGGATCCCATCTTCCCAAAAAAGATGAGAGGATGAGAGATGGAAAGGGAGGGAGGGAGGAAGAGAGGAAGGAAGGGAAGCAGAGGAGACAAGAAAAATAACAAAAAAGAAAAGAAAAAGGGGCCAAACCAGTTTCCCAGCTTTCTAGTTGGGTTGGCAAAGGTCAGTTGCCTCTAGCCTTTGGCTAAACTTTTACAGATATGTGCATGCTGAAACCTGCCCCACGTTCTTGCTTATACAGGCTCCCAGGTAAAGCAGAGAGACACTGCCTGCTCACCTGCACACAGGTTTGTAGCTGTCAGTGCATATTTCAAAGAGCAGGCAGGAACTGACTGCATAATGCAAACTCTTTCAGGGTGCTGGTGCCCTTCCCACCAGGTTGCTGTGGAGTCCAGAATACGATCTGATTTCACAGATGCTCTCCTTACGAGTGCCTGCTGGGCTTGAGCCTTCCTGAATCAGACCAAATTCTGTGCATTTGGGGGTGATGTGGAGGTGGGCACCCTTTGGTCTAGACTCAGTGGCCTCCTTTCCATTAGTTCCCTAGACATTGCCTACTTTCTTTAGAGAGCAGAGGGTTGGGGAAGGCATTTTCCAAGGAGACCCTGGGCCAGATCTTGCCAAACATGTGGCCAATCAGAGGAGGGAGGGATTAGGAGTCATGGCCGGGCTCTGCCTTTCTGAGGTTCCAGCTCTGGGATTCTGTACTCACTCCTGGCTGTAGCATCTTGAGACACGGGGAAGGCTGCATTTCATTTAACCAACAGAACTGTATATTTGGCTCTCCGTCTGGAGAAAATACAGATTCACACATCAAATCAGATATAGAAGTCAATCCTGGATATACTGAATATGTAAATGTGAAAAAGAAATAAGGAGAGACACTGTGTGTATAACTCAGAATGGGGGAGACCTTCCTAAGCTAGACAGGAAGTCCAGAAGCTACAAAGTCAATGATTGAGAAGCTGATTATTAAAAATATTGTTTTTTAAACTTATTCAACCAAAGACCACATATAAACAAAAGGCAATGATAACTGGGATCGAACCTTTACAGTACACACTATTGACAAAGGGTTAGTATTCCTATTAGTGAACTGATAAGAATGAGGATAAATGAGTTTAAAATTGGGCAAAACACACAAAGAGGAACAGGTAATTTTTGAGCAGGAGGCCATTAAACATATGAACACTGCTCAACTTCACTGACAATAAGGAAAATGTAAATTTTGACAATCGTGTGACAACATTCTTCCTCCGTCTCTGGCAAAACATTAGAAAGACAGACAGCCTCTGGTGCTGGGAAGGGTCTGGAGAAATGGGAAAGGCATGTGAGGCTGGCTAGAACCGCATATACTTTTCTACAATGTAATTCTAGCACTATTTATTAAGATTCAAAATATCCTTATCATTAGGGCCAGCAATTCCCTTTTTCTGAAGTACATATTCCAGAAACAAAAGCTGTACAGAGACTTATCTGTACAAGGACACATAACCACATTATAGCACTATTTGTAGTGTCCCCCTACAAGGAAAAGAAAAGAAAAATGCAAAAATGAGATGGGGCAGAGTGGGGGGGGGGGGCAGGGAGAGAGAGGGAGGGGGGGAATGGGGAACATTCTGAATGTCTACAGAAGGAAAAAGGGTTAATGAAATATTGTAAACCTTGCTAGATAATATGAGGTAGTCATTTAAAGGGATGAATCAGATATTTAACAGAAAGTGCAGGTAACATATTGATCTAGCTTAGTTCATGGTACTGAAAGCGGGGGTTTGGAGCCAGGCCACTTGGGTTTGATTCAGCATTTATGGGCTTGAAAGGTAACTAACTTCACTGTGTCAGTTTCCTCATCTGTCGGCTGGGAAAACCAGTGGGGAGATTAGAAGAGTTCATTATGTAAACTGCTTAGACCGTGCCTGGTAACTAACAAGCTTTAACAACTGTTGGCTATTACAATTCATAATGTGGGATTCCACTCTGGGTGACACAATTAAAATAAAACAAAACAAAACAAAACAAAACAAAACAAAACAAAACAAAACAGAACAAAAAACTGCCCATAGATGTAGATGTTCATAGTGTTTGAATGAGAAAACAACCTGCAGGGGAGAGGGGCATGTAACAGAGGAAGGAGAGGTGGGACGTGAAGGGGGAGATTGGGCATTTCATCATTATATTCTTACCACTGAAATGTTACAACTAATATGGCTGATATTCAGCAGTTAGGCAAGCTCATGGCTACAGCAGTTGTTAAAATACTAAAATATTATTGTACCAGTTGGTAAAGTATGTCCCCTACTATCCTAACCATCCCAGGCCCTTTCCTGGAGCCTACCCCGCCCTCCAGGCCTCCCCATGACCCAGCAGGTACAGAGTTAACACCTTGGTTGCCCAGGGGGTCAACAGGGGGTCCCCAGATCCTTGCTCCAGCCTAAACTTAGATCACTTGTCTCACATAGCTGTATATTCTAAATATCACCCCTACAGACAGCAATATATTACCTGTATAATTTTATTTTAAAAATCCATAAACTATAACCTGGAATAGAGTGCAGAAAACCTACATTTCTGCATCTTGGTGGTAGTCACCAAAGCCAAGACTGACTTGTGTGATTTGCAAACTGCTACCTTCCCCTCCGCCCGTTTCTTACCAACAGTGATATTCAAATTACTCTCTACCTGAAGCTAGCATGGTAAATAATTGAACCTCTGAACGAATATTAAAGACTTAAAAAAAAAAACACCTTAAATAGTACCTGCACAGGCTTTTACTGCAACCTACAGGGTGTCTTCCTCAAATTCACTGCTCAGAATCTCTTGAGCCCCAGAAGTCTTTTAGAATAATACCAGGAAATGAATACCTACCTGGTAATGCATTATAATTTCTAGGTCTGGCTGTGGATGGAAGCCAAGCCCAGGTTTGTACAAGTTGGAAAAGAATAAAATGTCCCTGGCTGCAAATAAATAGCAGTGCCAATAACAGATTATAATGTACTACATCCCCAGAAGTCGGGGAGGAGAGAATTGAGCAAAAAAAATTAGATAATCAGCCTAAAAGGGCAAAGCAAGCCCCTGTAAGTTGGCTCTATTATAGGAGGGACAGTGGGACACAGTGAGGAAGCTTCTGTTTAAAAGCAAGAGCAGTATCAATGGCAGACACTGTTTCAGCACTGAAAATATGTCCCAGGACTTCAGAGGACAGTGTGACGGGACCCATTTTACAGATGTGGAGGCTGAGGTGCAGGGAAGTTAACTCTCTCGCCCACAGGTCTCAGACTCTGGTGAGCTGCCTGTGAAAGCAGGTGCCTCCATCCCTGAAATCCACTCTAGTCCCCTGAGCGAGGCATTTGTCTCCAGGAGATGCAGAGGCACAGAAATGATGAGAGAAGCCGGTCTCTAAGATGCTCTAGAATCAGGTTCATTTGCCAAAGCCCAAGTGAAAGACCAGCCTGTTTCCAGGTAAAGTGATTTCTAGCTCACGTCAAATCTCAGTTAATTTGGGCTAATTCACGTGTGGATCTGGCAAGACTTAGTCCTTCCCCCAGGAGCACACACACCACTGCCTTGCTGGGGCCACATTTACGCACTCTCCACCACTGCCTGTGCAGTGAATTTAGATGTGAAGATGCTGCGGGGGCATCTGGGTGGCTCAGTGGGTTAAACATCTGACTGGATTTGGGCTCAGGTTGTGATCTCACAGTTCGGTTCTTTCGATCCCCAGCTAGGCTCTGCACTGACAGTGTGGAGTCTGCTTGGGATTATCTCTCACTCCCTCCGTCTCTGCCCCTCCCCCGCTCACGCGCACTCTCTCTCAAAATAAATAAATGAACTTAAAAAAAAAAAGTAAAAATGCTGTGTTGATGGTAGGAGTCCCCATGGTGCTCCTCCGTATTAGACCGACTGAAATAAAAGGGAGGGAAGGAAGATGTAAGGGGCAGCTGGAGCCCAGAAGAGATGCGCCCCAATTATATTTACACAGGGTCGTTGTTCTTCACCTTCTGAAAAGGAGGGCAATGGTCAGGGAAAATCTTATTGATATGCTCCTATTTTCTGGGAGAGGCTTTTTTGTTTTTTTCCTGGGGATAGAGTTCTCCAAATTCTCAGAGGGATCTGTAGCCCAACGGAGGTGAAAAACCCACCATCATGGGGTCTCTGAATCAAATGTTAGGGCATTCATCTCCAGTCCTTTTAATCCACGCATATTTGTTGAGATCCCATTACTGGCAAGTTTCGCTCAGACACAAAGACTGCTGATGTTCCCTCTCTCGCGAAGCTTGTATGTGAGTTAGGGAGACAGACACTTAATGATTCATCTGGTGGCTCATTAATACGATGGTGGTAAGAGCTTCAGAAAACAAGGGCAGAGTGCAGTGAGGATATATTTCTTGGTCTAGTCTGACTAGGGATAGATTCCCTGAGGCAGTGGAATTTAAGCTGAGCTCCAAAGCATGAACAGTTGGGAGGTAGGATAAAGAGTGTTCTAAATTCTAGCCGCTCAGAGTATGGTCTTAGAGTATCAGCATCACCTGGGACCTTGCTGGAAATGCAAAGTCTCAAACCCTGCCTGGGATCTAGCAAAACAAGAATCCGAACTTTTTAACAAGATCCCCAGTTGATTTGTATTTGCATTGAGGGTTGAGAAGTGCTGCTCTGAAGAGAAGAAATAGCATCTGAGGAACTAGAAGGGCATCAGGTGTTCCTGGGACTTAGGGAGAAAGAGTTGGCAGTGACGGTGGGAGAACTGACGCTGGAGAGAAGGGCAGACCACATGGGATTCTTGTAGCCATGTTAAGCAAAAAAATAAGAAAAATAATTGAGGGCAAATAAATGATTATGCTTTGGGCAAGATCTTCTAAAACCCTAATTTGGCAGCTTGAGCTACAGGGTCGTAAGAATACAACCAGTGCTGAAAATAGCTAATGCTCGTAGTTACCCACCTCCCCGACAACACAGACTGTACGTCAGCTCTGTTTCCTCATCTGTAAGATGGGGACAACAAATCCTCCACTGCAGAGTCACTGAGGTAGTTTAATGGAGCACTGCCTATAATTCTCATATATCAAATCTGATGCACAAGAAGTGTTTAATAGATGAGTTTACTTCTCACTGATCTGACAAATGTTTGTCCTGGCCCTTCAGTCTAAGCCCTGATACAGGAACTGAAGATGTCACAACGAACAAGAAGTGATCTATAGCCTCAGGGAGCTCAAAATCACTTTGGGGAAGTCGGGACTCCAACAGGTGATTTTGACAGATTGATGAGCAATATGACAGGGGAAGCAGGGGGCTGTGGGAGTGTACATGAGACAGATAACAGAGAATCCAGGAAGCTCAGGCAGGAAGGGATGTCTAGGGTGATGCTGAAGAATGAGTTGGAGTCAGCTAGCCCAGGAAGAGGGAGGTGAACATGAGAGACACTGAGAGGCATTTACAACATCCAGAACCAAAAAAGGTTTAGGTATTTAGAATATACAAGGAGCCCCTGTAAATTACGAAGAAAAGATAGGAAACCCAAGGGAAAGATCAAACAAAACAAAAAAACTCATGAACAGATGATTCAGATATGGAGAAACCTGGGTAACTCTATGATATCGGAAGAGATGCTGCCACTCTTCAATAACTAGAGAAATGCAAATTAAAACGAGGTGCTCACCTACCCATCAGAATGGCAAAACATTAGACAGGTGGCCATTGCCGGGAAGCACGGAGCCAGGAACTCTCCTTTCTTCCTGGTGGGAGAGTGAACTGGCAAAACCATTTGGAAAAGCTAACTGGCGAGACTTGGTGAACTTAGGTTAGTGTCTGCCCTGTCTCACCTATGTATACATCCCAGGGGAGTTGCCACATCGATTCATGAAGGGATGAGTCTGTACCTTGAAGTTTTTTTCTAACACCAAGAAGGCAACCCAGGTGTCCATCCTTAGGCCAGAACTGAGTAACTAAAATGTGATAAATGAATGTGATTAAAGAAAATCATACAGCATGAGGAAGTCACAAGCTAAATATACAGAAAGAAATACAGACAGACCTTAAAACAGTGTTGAGTGAGGAAAGCCTCAGGATGAGATTTAACATAACGCTGTTTATGTTAATTAAAAATACACTCACAGTCAAAATAACTGTGTACTTTACAATGTTTACAAACATATATCAAACACGTGAACGAAGGAAATGATATTGGGAATGAGGTGTATAGGGAAAGAAAGAAATGAATAATAAAATAAAACAAGGGCCATCCCTTGACCAAATAGGATGATATTTCCTGAGCTACAGAATGTGATTAACTCAGGTCTAGGCTTCTAACAGTGTTTCAGGCAAAGGTAATAAGAATACGATTCCTAGAGGCAAAAGAAGATATGCTGCCTCCTGGACACAGAGAGAATACAGCAGAGCTGGAATAAAGAATGTAAGTCAGAGAGTTCCGGGGTAGGGAGAGGCCAGATCATGGAGGGTCCCCAAAACCATACTAAATAATCACAATTTGCTCTTAGGATTACAGGGAGTCACTGAAGGATTACAAGTGACATGATTTTGTTTCTAATCTTATTCTAAACTCCAGTAATTAGGGGAAAAGGCATTTATTTGTATTCATGTGGTTTATTTATCAAGTGTTAATGAAACAGGCTTTGGGCATCTTAGCATCCAAATCATGGGCTTACAGTTTTCCCACTTTTTAAAATAAGTTTATTTTTTTAAATGTTTATTTATTTTGAGAGAGAGAGAATTCCGCACATGTGTGGGAGAGGCAGAGACAGGAGAAAGAAAATCCCAAGCAGGCTCCATGCTGAATCCCAAGCTGGCTCACGTGACCTGAGAGATAGTGAGATCGTGACCTGAGCCAAAATCAAGACTCAGATGCTTAACCAACTGAGCCACCCAGGCGCCCTCATTTTTTTAAAGTTGTTTTTATTTAAGTAATCTCTAGACCCAACATAGAGCTCAAACTCAAACCCCCGAGATCAAGAGTTGCACGCTCTTCCAACTGAGCCAGTCAGGCGCACTGATTTGTCCCACTTTTAAACCAATTATGAAGGTCAATGACAACTTCACCAGGAGCAACCCACAGGAGGCAATGTAGAGTCACACGATGTGACCTTGAGGAAGGTCACCTAAACTCTGAACATGAAGTTTTTAGTTTCCTTATTATTAACAACAACAATAAAACAACACAAACACTTCCCACATTCAGTCGCTAGTGGAATTAAATAGGAATTAATTTTAAACCTTCACAATAACTTTATGAGATAGATATTAGTTACATTTTCTTTGGAGAAGAAACCAAAATGAAGACAGATGTTAAGCAACTTGCCCAAGGCCATTAACAGTTAAAAGATGCACAAACTAAGGTTGAAACAGGCAATTCTGTTCATAGGCTGTTTAAGAGTCTATTCTGTGAACCATACCTCATTGCACTACAGGGCACACTTCAAAGTTTGCAGTTTTGAACAAGCTACTACATATAGCTTATTAGTATGTTGGAACCTAGAAATCTAAATCAAATGTTCTCTGGGCTATCCTGGATCTATACATGCATTTTGTTTGACGTGAATAGTTAAAAAATTATTTTTGTAGTAATAGTCTGTATTTTGCAATCTAAAGATCTTAAATAAAAATCAATAATTCTGGTTTCTTCAAAAGCAAAAATAAACTATTGGGGACTTCATCAAAATAAAAAACTTCTGCACAGTGAAGGAAATAACAAAACTAAAAGGTAACCTGTGGAATGGGAGAAGATATTTGCAAATGACATACATGATAAGGGGTTAGCATCCAAAATCTATAAGGAACTTATCAAACTCAACACCCCAAAAACAAATAATTCGGTTGATAAATGGGCAGAAGACATGAATACACATTTTTCCAAAGAAGACATACAGATGGCCAACACACACATGAAAAGATGCTCAACATCACTCATCATCAGGGAAATGCAGAACAAAACACCTCATACCAGTCAGAGTGGCTAAAATTAACAACACAGGAAACAAAAGATGTTGACGAGGATGCAGACAACGGGAAACCCTCTTGCACTGTTGGTGGGGATGCAAATTGGTGCAGCCACTGTGGAAAACAGTATGGGGGCAGTGGTTCCTCAGAAAGTTAAAATAGAACTATCCTATGATCTAGCAATTAAACTACTTGCTATTTACCCAAAGGATACAAAACTTGGTATTTACCCAAAGGATACAAAAATACTGATTCAAAGGGATACATGCACCCTAATGTTTATAGCAGTATTATCAATAACAGCCAAATTTCATGAAAAGAGCCAAAATGTCCATTGACCTATGAATGGATAAAGAAGATGTGATATGTACATACAGTGGAATATTACTCAGCCATAAAAAAGAATGGAATCTTGCCATTTGCAAAAATGTGGATGGAGTGAGCTAGAGTGTATTATGCTAAGTGAAATAAGTCAATTGAAGACAAATACCATTTGATTTCACTCATATGTGTAATTTAAGAAACAAAACAAATAAACATAGTGGGGGGAAAAAGAAAAACAAACCGAGAAACAGACTCTTAACTACAGAGAACAAACTGATGGTTACCAGACGGTGGGGGAATGGGTGAAATCAGTGATGGGGAATGAGGAGGGTACTTGTGATGAGCCCTGGGTGTGATATGTAAGTGAGGAATCACTAAATTCTACACCTGAAACTAATATTGCTCTGTAAGATAACTAATTTAATAAATTTAAATAAAATAAATACATTTAAATAAAAACTTGGGGAAAAAAGAATCCTGGTTTCTTGTGAAAAGCTGGAAAATTTGGCAAGACTGGTCTCCCACACTCTTCTAAAAAAAAATCAGTGAGAGCTGAGGAGCAGTTACCCATTTAGAGAAGGCAAGTGCTTTGCAATTTTCCACAGTCCCCACCCCTCCCTAATATACCATAATGCACCGGCATCACTTATTTCATTTGCTTTAAATGCCTAGCCCTAACAGAATTTGATGTTACAACCCTGGTTGTGGGCAATACAAATGGCCTAATCACTGACAGCACAGGGAAGTTCAGGATTTTAAAAATCCAAAGACAGACCTATCTCAAGAAGTGATTCCATATTAAACTCTTCCTGGAGATTTGCCTCCCAGATCTCCACTCTCTTTGGTTGTTTCCCCTTTGGCCTTAATTTCCTCTTTTATGTAATTGCCAAATGACTACAACAGCAGACACCCATCAAGACGTGTGCCCTGGAATTGTTCCTTAAGAAGCTTAACACTAGGCTGAGCTTTTCCAATAACTCCCTATTCATTCAAATCTAATTACAAAATGATTTTTAATCATTGTAAAATACATTCACTCTTCACGTCTGGAAATGTTAAAGCCCTAATTTAACAGCAGCAACAACAACGACAAAATACCTTCTAATGGATTTGCACTAAGAAACGGAATGTGGCCTGTGCTGTCAGATGTTCAATAATTTAACTGCAAATGAAGTGTGCAAAATACAATATTTGTGTCATAAACTACTCGGCTTGTCACATAATAGATTTTTGAAGAGTCACGTTTCACGACACTGAGCAATGTTATGTTGGAACAGTGGAGTAGCCAAATTGAGGTTTATAGGTTCCGTTTGCTTATGTAGAAAGGGATTGAATCTCACTCACCCAGGGGCAAGGAGCACAGATATGCAATATTTCTCTGGATCCAGCCATTTGAAAGCAGTGGCTGGAATTCACCCATCCAACTGGATAATGTATAATTATACATATACATAAACATTATACATAATGTTCAAACTTCCCTATGTCATGAGATGTGGTTTGGACTAACTTTACATGTCTAAAGGGATTTTGCAATTCTCTTGGTATCACTGACCATAGTAGGCAGAATAACCATGCCCCCCCCAAAGACACCCAGGTTTTAATCTTCTGGGATCTGTGAATATATAAGGCGAGGTGACCAAGGGGAATCAGGGTTGCAGATAGAATTAAGTTGCTAGTCTGTTGACTTTAAGGCAGAGAGATTAGCCCAGATTCTCCAGATGGGCCCAATGTAATCACAAGGATCCTTAAAAGTAGAAGAGGGAGGCAGAGGGGGAAGTGATTATGGAAGACAGGGAAGGATTTAATCTTCCATTGCTGGCTTTCCAGATGCAGAATGGGGACCATGAGCCACGGAATGCAAGTAAACACTAGAAGCTGGAGAAGGGCTGGGAAACAGACTCCTCCCCCAAAGTCTTGAGAAGAAAAACAGCACTGTAGACACCTTGACTTTGGCCCAGTGAAATCTCCCTAGGACTTCTCACCTGCAGAACTGTACGATAATAAATATGCATTGTTTAAGTCACATGACTGAAGCCAATCTGTTACAACAGCAAGAGAAAACTAATATGCCGAGGCTAACACCACCTCCGTAGGAAGAATAATGGCAGGACTGGCACACAGGCTGCTTTTACTCAAAATTAGTAGTATGGGACACAAACAAAGAAAGTCACCATTATTTCCCCAATTTTGTGAGGCACATTTGTTTTTTAAATTTTAACATTTCTCAAATCAGGGTGTGCCTCACAATTGAAACATACAGTTAATAGTGTTTCCCACCGCCCCCCCCCCGACAAAATTGAAAGCTGTTATTAAAAAGATTGTACGTTTTACGATCTCCGGCACCTTAAAATCACATAAAAAGTAGTCATTTCAAGAAGCGAGCGGGTGGAAAGCAATCCCACGAGCATGATGGAGTACATTGTCAGTGTGAAACATGTTGCGAGGCACTGAGGTGGGCTGGACAGGGAGAGAGAGCCGCTCCTCTCTCCAAGATTCTCACAGATAAACAGAACAACGACCAGTGTGTGATAAATCACACTAAAATACCGGTGTTATGATTAAAGCTCCAAATACATAACGCTACAAAGTCAGGCACACACCTGGCTAGTTCACCTCCAAGTTCCCTGTATCTAGCCCAGGGCCTGGCACAGAGAAGGCTCTCCTCTGATTGACTATATAAGTATTTTACATGCTTTCCCTCATGTTTCTACCAGATGGATTATATTATCTCACTATCTTATTGCTGAGGAAACTGAGGCTTACAGAGAATACTTAATTTGCCCAAAGTCACAGAGCTAACGGCTCGGGCCAGGTTTTCTCAGACTCAGCACTAGTGACAATTTGGGCTGAGTAATTCTTTGTTGTGAGGGACTGCCCTGGGCATTGCACAATGTTCAGCAGCATCCTTGGCCTCTAGCACCGCATGTCAGTAGACCACTCCCCTCCACATGTGACAGCCAAAAACGTCTCCAGATGTTGACGAATGTCCCCCAGGGGGAGAGGGGCAAAAATTATCTGCAGCTGAGAACTACTAGCTTCGGGAAAGGGACATCAACATTAAATGATGTGTGGACTTGAAATATGCCCACAAAGTCTTTGATACTCTTCCTTTAAATTTTTTTTTAATGTTTATTTATTATTGAGAGAGAGAGACAGAGCATGAGCATGGGAGGGGCAGAAAGAAGAGGAGACACAGAATCCGAAGCAGGCTCCAGGCTCTGAGCTGTCAGCACAGAGCCTGACGTGGGGCCTGAACCCACAAACTATGAGATCATCACCCTAAGCCGAAGTTGGACACTCAACCAAGTGAGCCACCCAGGCGCCCCTTTAAGTTTATTTTTATTTATTTTGAGAGAGAGAGAGTGAGAGAGAGAGAGAGTGTGTGTGTGAGCAGGGGAGGGGCAGAGATAAGAGGAGACACAGAATCTGAAGCAGGCTCCAGGCTCTAAGCTGTCAGCACAGAGCCTGACGTGGGGCTTGAACTCACAAACCTAGAGATCATGACCTGAGCTGAAGTCAGACGCTTAACCAACTGAGCCACCCAGGTGCCCTGATACTCTTCCTTTAAAGGGTTGAAGCATAATTCCTATTTTCTTGAGAATGAGAAGAATTTAGCGACTTGTTTCTAATAAGCAGAATACGGTACATACAATTGGGATGTGTAAGATTAGGTCACAGAAGGTATTTTGGCCTCCTCTTTGTTTTCTCTCTTGAATTGTTTTTTTTCAGGGGAAGTCACAAGAACACAAATGCAGCCCTGTGGAGAAGTCTACAAGGTGAGGACTGAGGCTTCCTGCCTGCAGCCAGTAATGAGCTGAGGCATCTTAGTCAACTGCTATGGAGTACGCCATCTTGGAATCAGCTCCTCCAGCCCCAGTCAAGCCTTCAGATGACTGATGCCCCAGCTGACATCTTAACTACCATTTCATGAAAGACTCTGAGCCAGACCCACCAAGCTAAGGCATCCTAGATTCCTGATCTCAGAAACCAGTTGAGATAGTAAATGTTTTTTTTTTTAAGCTGTTAACTGTTTGTTCCACAGCAATAGATAACCAACACAAAGTGACTGACATGTTGAGGGAAGGAGTAAATGTTCTACCACTGGAGATGCATGGCAGAGGGGAGGAGAGACTGGAAATGTCAAGTTGCAAAGGTCCTTGAAGTGCACGCTCAGAAATCTGACCTTCATTCTGATGAGACTTGCTTGGGCCACCACAGGGCAGTAAGACTTGTGCATTTTTCTCATCTAATAACACAAAAGTGGCATTCTTCTGTTTAGGTCTCTCAGTGGTCTCTCATTGCTTTGAGCAGAAAGGACAAATGCTAAGTAAAGCAGAGACGGCCTTCAGTTTTCTTTCTCTTCCCTTCTTTCCTTTTTTTCTTTCAGCCTGATCTTTTGCCACTCTGTTGTGGCACTGTCCCCATCCCAATGCACACACATACAGTGCAAATACTCCTTCTACCCCAAATACTTTGGTTTCTTAGAGATACTATGTTCTCTTAAGCTTTTATAGGCTTGCCCTTGTCCTGGGCACTATCCCTCATCTCTGCCTTTTGGACTACCTGGACTAACTATCCCTTTTTTTGGAAGCCTTTCTTTTCCTCCCCAGTTTGGGAAGGTGCCTCCCATTTACTCCCACCCTCTCACAGGTTAGTATGGGCAGATGTCATTGCATTCACAGGATTTTTCTGGTCTAAATGGACTCTTCTCATTTGTCCATTTCAGCAACTCTTTCCCCACCTAGACTTGAGCTCCACAAGAATTCACTGGTTGCATTTGCTTATTTTTTAATCTCTGAAGACAGCAGGTGTCTAATAAATGTTTGTTGAACAAATGAATGAATACATGATTGAGTTGTTGCTGACTGCTACACCTGCAGACGTCCAGACTTCTCTGTAGTTTGGTAGCTGGGTGATTTGTCTTGGAAGGGTTCTGAAGAAAAATAAGTCCAGCATTAAGGGGCCTTATCGTGCCCCATGGATGGATGTACCTCGTGTTTGAGCTGGACATAAACACGGATATAGCAATAGTGGGTCTCGCTCTCCTCCACAAATCACTGGACCTGTCCCCCTTAGAGCGGACCAAGAGGCATTACCCTCACTTTGAAACATGACCTAATTTCACTGACTCATGGGCAGAAACCCTGAGATGCTGGTCCCTTTTGACCAATGTCCCCAATCTTTTCTCATATGACAGGGTAAAAAAAAAAAAGTATCCATAACCCTGAATATTTTCAAACAAGTGTGTTCCTGTTAACTGTTTGGAGCCCATTAACTATGTGAGGACTGACTGTTTTAGGGGGGATTGGGTTTGTCTTGGACACAAGCTGGGGCAGAGCTGAGAATGTGAAGTGCCTCAAGTATATTAGTGCAAAATGGTGAGGCGGAAATTTGAGAATTATGTGGGACAGAGGTCAGCAAACTACAGTCCACAAGCCAAATCCAGCTCTATTTTTTATGGCCCCTGAGCCAGGAATGGTTGTTACAGGTTTTAATGGTTATATTTTAAATGGTTAGATAAGTGCCTATGTGATACCTTTGATTTTGCCTCTTGGCTTGCAAAGCCTAAAATGTTTATTATATATGGCCATTTAAGAAAAAGTTTACTGATCCCTGGTGTATAATAAGAGAGAAAGACTTTCTCAGAGATGGAATCTGGTGAACAGACATGTCTACTTGGAGTTTTAAGTTGCTTACAGTGGGATGTGCCATGCAATTCCCTTCTTCTGTATCCCCTAGGGAATCCGTCTTACCTCTAGATTGGCCATTAAAACTTACCAGTCACCTGTCCTTTGGTGGGCAGGAAACACAGAGGGGACTCAATGTATGCATCTGACAACAGGGAGAGGGCACGCAGAAGCAGAGGCTGGGGTCCCAGAGAGAAGTCATCGACCGGTCACTTAGGGCCTCCCTGTTACTGTTTCTAGGGTCTCAAGTCAGGTGTGAGAGTAACGATACAACCCCATCCCCCTTCTTCTCTTCCTACTGCCTAAACCAGCTCCAGCCTGCTGGGTCTAACTGGTGCTGTCCTCTGTGAGGGCACATCCCCCCCTTTACTTAATCACGGGGTCCCCTCCTCTCCCAGCAGCCCATCAGCCAGAGTGACTGGCCACTTCTCAAAGAGAGCCCTCTTACCCATCAGGGGACGATAATGCCCAGCAATCATTTTGGCTTTTCCAGACTTAATGTTCTCTCTCCTCAGGTCCTTCCTGCCCCAATGGGAAGCGTAAGGATGCTATTTTAAGACATCCTTTTGTACCAAAATACCACTTTGAGACACTCATGTCTTTCCTTCCAATAATCTCTTTTGTTTAAAGCATAAAGAACTTGTCAGGCGGGGCAAGCCGTAGTAGCTTCCTATGGGAAAGGAGCCAAAGGGCAGTGTGGAGGTTGTCACAGTATTCCTGCTGCCCCAGGGCATCAGTGCTTTCTAACTCATAATGCTGAGGGCAGTGGACGCCCTTTGTCTTCTCCAGTGTCTCATTCTCATCTTCACAGACTGGAAACCACAGGGAGAGGTCACCAGGGACCCAGGCTCCATGTGACGAGCACCAGGGTGAGAAAGGACAGGCTAATGATGGCCAAGTCGGCACTCAGCCTGGCCACAGGGAAAGAGCTGGAGAATATTAAGGGAAGAAAGAAGAAAAGGCAGTGGAAAGAGTTTTTTCCACCATGGCAAAAATAATTGGGACTACATCTGAGGTGGGTGTCTGCTGACATCATACAAATGAACAGATATTTGGGAGAATGAATTATGTCCCCCCCTGAAACCCCCTAAGGTTTTAGGTCTGATTTCTATCACTGTATTCTGCTTTTCTCAAGATAGCTAATATTTACTGAATGCTAACTATGTATCCTGTGCAATGCTAATCAATTTACAAGATTCAGCTCATTTACTGCAGATGACAATCCTGCAGTGTAGTAAGTACTGACTGTCACTCCATATTTACAGATGAGGAAACTAAAGCTCAGAGAGGTTAAGCCACTTGCCCACAATCACACAGCTCACGAGTGGCAGAGCTGGGACACAGCCAGGCCTGACCCCAGAACCTGAGCTTATCATAACCTCTCCCTTAGATCAGCTCTCCCACGGACCTTGCCTCCAGGATCTTTTCTCCCATGCCAGCCGGGCACCAGCATATGGTTTGGAGAAGCCAACTCCCGTAGACAGCTGTCTAGATGGTGTTGATGTTATAAATGGTATTATAAAAAATAAGGATAAGGCTTATAAATCAGGCAAAGGGAAGTTATGATTCTTGTGGACACTCTAATCTATCTTCCTATAATTGCCTGTATATGAAATGCCTGCATGAGGTTATCGGAGTATTCCCCGAATCGCCTGTGAAGGAAAGATTGCAATTTTAGCAACCCTTGTTACACAAACCAAAGCAATCTGTTCTACTTTGACACTCTGACACCCATGGCTGGCAAAAGGGATGGAGGTAGGGATGGACAGGAGTTTGTGTACATTCCTGTACCAATGGGAAGTATAAAGGGTTAACCATGAAACATCATCCGTGCAGATGATGCTCTGGCCTCTCACCAGGCTAAGGAAGCAATCTCTGGGATACTTACGGAGAAAACCACAGCTTCCCTTCTTTAAACCATCTTTAACCTTTAGTTCTAGAAACCCTAATTAAAAATCAATTCTGTTTTTTGTAGTAAATCTGACAGTAATTCTATCTCTAATGGCAGTGGCAAGATAAATAGTATGTCAGGTAAACTCAGCGGGAGTATGACATTTTCATTAGCAATTTACCGGGTGTGAAATTTCTACCATGATAAGGCATCCCTGAATAATACAGGGTAACTGTCCCCTTAGGATGACCCATTCTACTAATTAATGGGGGACACTAGTGGGATTCAAGTCTCCTACCCAAATAATTTTAGTGCTCACAGCAGAGTTATTTTGTATGCACCTTGCACTGAGAAAATAAGTCAGGACCCAAAACAATAAACAAGCTGACATAACAAGATGATTGCAGCCTATTGCAGTCCAGAAAAATCTAATCTGGTCTCCTAACAGCATCACAATCTTTATTGTGACTGTATGGGTCCCAATTCATCAGCCCATTTCAGCAAGCTATCCCCGCCAGTAATCATTCACTTTCAGGGTAGCCTCTGAACAGGTATCGACTTTAGAGACTGGCAATTCATCCCCGGTTCTGCAGCCCCTCCATCCAGATTCTTTGGCAGTCTCTGAAGCAGGTTGGGAGAGAAAATTTCGGCCCATACATGCAGGACCTCCAGAGAGACTGTGAAGGAAGGAGAGAAGGCAGGCAAGCAAAATTCTCCAGCTCAAAGCAAAGAGAGAATATGACACTGGCATCATATCCTGTCCCTGCTCTCATCCCAACAACATTCCCAGTGACCTAGGTGGGATCATGAAATATTAGGACTAAAAGGTATACACAGAAGATGCTTACAGTTATTGAGGTCCTACCCTATGCCCGCTCTAGAGACTTCGGGCTCCCAAGGACTATTATGGAGGATTCCTCGGAAAATCTGTTATCAGGGATTCTGTAACTGCCCCATCATATTTTTTCCTTTTCAAGGAAACAGATAAGACCATTAGACTGGGAAATGTTCTTAACCAGAGATTGGACAAGGTCTCTGCACCCCTGCTGAACGGGGGCCTGCACACCTCCGCCACAGATGAGGGATACAGGTATAGAATGGTCAAGGCACCATGTTTGGGAATCCAGCTTGGTTCTTGTGTTTGGTATGCACCTCTCCAAAGACAGATGGAACTTTGGGTCTTGGATATGGCAAAAGGAAGCTGTAATGGGAGTTTATCCGGGACTCATAATAAAATGTCAGGATACAGCCCTCCCCTTTGCTGGAGGGATCACTTGATATTTCAAGCAGTAGGCTCTGGTGTTGAAGCTGGTGCAATTCTGAATGCTTTCCATCTGTACTTACTATTGGGGTCAATCATGTAGCTGGCATGCTAATCACTTTGCATGCTGTACCCCCACTCCCAATCTTTTGGTGGGCTCCCACAGAGCCTGCGGAGAGGATAATGAGCCTGTGGTTGTGCCCCCTGACCACAGGTTGGGCCAAGGACAGAAACGGAGTCTAAGTCTAGATAAGCTTTAGGGACTGAGAATGTGGCTCAGGCACTCTATGTGGCTGCTAATGGGCACTGCACTGAAGAGCCACACAATTCTGAGACATGCATGGCTCAAAAAAGGCATCACTGATATGCAGAGAGAGAAAAAAGACGGGGCAGATAAACCCTCAGACACAAAGAGGGGACACATGTGTCCCCCTATCTAGCCATGCCCCTAAGGTAGAGTTATACACCAGGTCTCTTAGATTCCAGGTCCCTGGGAGACATGGCTTAAATCCCTGCCCTTGGATTCGGAATGATGTTCCATTGTTTTACTCAGGGTCCTTTAGTGGCAAGTCCCAGAGACAAGGGGGTGTACTGGCTTATAGTACTGCCAGTACGGAGACAGATGACTGCAAATGTTCAATGTCAACAGGGCTCTCCTTCTTTGTCTCCTGTTTCTGCCTTCCTCTCGGCTGGCTTCCTTCTCAGATGGGCTCACCAAATGCTCTCAGAAGTTCTGGCTTTGCAACCACAATGGAGAAAGTGCCCCCTCATTTCCAGTAGGTTTAGAAAAATTGGGAGACTGATGCTCATCGAATAGTTTAGGTCACAACCACCAAGGAGCTAAGCCACTGAGTGGAACATGTTGACCAATCAGTCCGTCCTTAGAAGTCACTGTGAAGAGGCATCAGCCTCACCCAAATCATGAGCACGAAGGGATAGAAAGCAAAGGGACACCACCCAAAGGCACACTGGGGTGTTGTTCCCAGAAGATGGATGTTGGGCAGGTAACAAGAAAGAATGTCTGCTATACCCTTGTCTCCCTTCAAAGAAACTCTTGTTTTAAGTTAGTCTGAGAAGATTCTGTTTCTCGTCACCAAATAGTCCTTAACTAAACATCTAGAAAAATGTGCAGGAAATGAAGATGAATAAGACAGATTTCAGCTGTCAAAGACCTTACCTTTTTATAAGGAAGATAAACCCAATGTACATAAATTGTACATCACAAGTAAAAGCTTGTTTCAAAGGTACAAAGAATCCCAGAATTTCAAAGGCAATGACACTAAGGTAAGTAAGAAGTTTCTTTTCGATTTTTGTTTGGCTTGGGATGTAGGGAAAGAATGGCTAGGGTTTCAAATAGACAGGGAGAGTGTTTCCAGTTAAAGAAAATGGTGTAGAGGTGCCTGGGTGGCTCAGTTGGTTAAGCATCTGACTTTGGCTCAGGTCATGATCTCACGGTTTGTAAGTTTGAGCCCCGGGTCAGGCTCTGTGCTGACAGCTCAGAGCCTGGAGCCTGCTTTGGATTCTGCGTTTCTCTCTCTGACCCTCTCCCGCTCCCACTCTATCTCTCTCTCTCAAAAATAAACATAAAAAAAATTAAAAAAAAGAGAAAGAAAGAAAATGGTGTCATCAAATACCTAGAGGCTGAAAAGTACAAGAATAAGTTAAAAGCGTCAAGCTTACCCCAAGTATCTCCTCCAAGTATCTCTCCCACCCAATGCCCCAGTGTCAGGCCTCGCCCAGACTCAGGACATCCACTTTTACCCCATTCTAATCATTTTCCACTTGCCAACTAGAATGAACTTTTTCAAATGCAAACCTGGTGATAATGATACCCTCTTGCCTTTCCATGTTTCCCACTGCTCTGATGATCTAGATTAAAATTCTTACCTACTTTCCTTTCTTTGCACTCCAGCACAGTGGATGTTCTCTAAGTTATATGAATTTTCCAAAGCCTCAGATATGCTGGGGAGGCCACCTGAAATGCCCCCTGCCCCATCTCAACCCCTTCATGTAGTGATTAATTTATACCCTTCCTGGGGCGCCTGGGTGGCTCAGTCGGTTAAGCGTCCGACTTCGGCTCAGGTCATGATCTCGCGGTCTGTGAGTTCGAGCCCCGCGTCAGGCTCTGGGCTGATGGCTCAGAGCCTGGAGCCTGCTTCCGATTCTTTGTCTCCCTCTCTCTCTGCCCCTCCCCCATTCATGCTGTGTCTCTCTCTGTCTCAAAAATAAATAAACGTTAAAAAAAATTAAAAAAAAAAATTTATACCCTTCCTTCAGATCTCTACCTCAGGAAGTACAGTGTCACCAGGCTAGTTGAGATCTCCCTGTGATTCTCACACACTGTCACCCCATATTTAGCTTTATTTGCCTCATTTCAGTTAGTAAATTAAATTTTATTTGCATGATTATTTCACCAATGACTCTTCCTTCAAGAGTAGGTTTTCTCAGCCTTGGATTTATTAACATTTTTGTCCAGATGATTCTTTGTTGTGTGGGGGACAGGGCTGTCCTGTGCATTAAAGGATATTTAGGGGCTCCTGGGTAGCTTAGTCAGTGGACATCTGACTGGCTCAGGGCATGATCTCACAGTGTGTGAGTCTGAGCCCCGCATCGGAGCCAGCTTCATATCCTCTGTACCCTCCCCTGCTTGCACTCTCTCTCTCAAAAATAAATAAAACATTAAAAATAAATAAAGAAGGGGTGCCTGGGTGGCTCAGCTGGCTGAGCGTCCGAATTTGGCTCAGGTCACGATCTCGTGGTTCGTGAGCTAGAGCCCCGTGTCGGGCTCTGGTGCTGACAGCTCTGAGCCTGGAGCCTGCTTCAGATTCTGTGTCCCCCTTTCTCTCCACCCCACCCCTGCTGGTGCTCTGTCTCTCTCTGTCTTTCAAAAATGAATAAACATTAAAAAAATTTTTTAAATAAATAAAGGATATTTAGCAGCACCCCTGACCTCTACCCATCAGATGCCAGAAGCACCCCTCCCTGAGTTGTGACAGCCAAACATGTCTTCATACTGCCCAAAGGTCTCCTGTGTGGATGGGTGGGAAGCAAAAGTGTCCCCATTAAAAACCACCACTCCACAGCCTACTGCACTGGAAACTCCATGAGAAAAGAAACCGATCCAGTATGCCTGGTAAATGTAGATACATGGTTCTCAATTTCAAGTGAACTTCAGAATCACTTAGGAAGCTTTAAAAAAATTATGATGCACGATCTAACCCCATGCTAAGTAAACAGGACTCTCTGATGGGAAGGGGTGTGGGGGGGGGGAAACTGAGGTCCAGGCATCCATAAAAAGTTAAATCTCTTGTGCAGCTGGGGTTAATAATCACCAAAGTAGATGTCCATTGCTAAACTCTTTACTTGATGAATGTAGGGGAGGAATGGAGATGGGGAGGGAGAAAGAGAAGGCAGGGAAGGGAGACAGGGAGGAAGTACAAGGAAGAGAAGCAAAGGAAGGAAAGAAGAAGGAAAGGAAGAAAGAAAACCAAAGTCTCTTGCTGGACTGTGACTCATAAGAAAAATCTGGCTATTAAGGCTGGAAACCTAGGCTGGGACCATATTTGAAAAGTTATGAATATTATGTTGTCATACTTGGGGTAGACAAAAGCAAGTCAATGAACACTGCAGAGCAAGGATGTTCAAGTTCAGTGTTTTAAGAAGGTAAATGGGTCGTCCAGCTCACACAAGGAATTGGAGTGAAGAGATCCAGAAATGAAATGAATTCTATGAAAAGGTTTGGATGATGAGAAATAGAAAGGAAACAACAAATACCAAAGATTCTCTATGGGAAGAAAAGACAGGTGATTACAGGTGATAAGTACAGGGCTGCCTTTGGGAATACAAGAGCCGTGTATCATTCTGCAGTTTAGTAAGAACAACAGATGTGGAAAAATAGGGACTAACGTGGCGCTACAAAAGACGAAGCCCAGGGTGCCACTGGAGCATAAAGCAGGTGCGTAACCTGGTCTCAAGGGTCTGACAATGCTTCTCAGAGGAAAAGACCTTTCCACTGGGACTTCTGGGGTGAAGGGGGTGGGGTCAAAGAGGGAGAAGGAAGGGAACTAGGAAAATACAATTGGGTTAGGGCATGGCAAGAGCAAAGCAAAACAATGACAGCTGGACAGCTGAGGCAAGAAAAGTCCTGGATGATCGTGGAGGTCTTTGTAAGCCTCACTCAGGCTCTTAGACTTTATTCGAAAGTCAGGATAAGCCATGGTGAGAAGGGTTTTAAGCAAAGTAGCAATACCACGCAGATTTGTAGTTTTTTTAGTTCCCATTGTGGCTATGGGGTGCAAAGGAGAAATGTGGAGAAAGAAAAAAGCCAGCAAAATGTTTCCAGGGCTTTAAACCCACTTGAGTGGGAGGAAGAACGGCCATATTAGCAGCAATGGGGAGAAGAAGCCAGTGACCAGAATTATGGGATAATAGGTATTCAAACATTTTCTTCCATTATTTCATAAAACCTTTAGGTTCCTTGCACAGAGTTCCCATGTTGAGAAGAGTAAGGAAGAGCTTCCGTTGTTACAGGTCCCGCAGACTGTGCCTGGATCCTTCTTCCCCTATAGTGTTCAAATATCAGTAAGAAGAAGTGCTTTAAATGTACCAAGACTCCTAACACTGAGAAGCGATGAATCTCTCCCAGGCAGTATTTCTATATCCCTGAAGAATCTCAACAAACAAAGAACATGGCCTGTGGAACACACCAACCCAATTTCCAAACCCTGCCCTTTAGCTGACCAGCTGGACAATTTCCTTAACTCATCTGAGCCTCAGTTTCCTCACCTGCAAATTAGGAAGACCAATACTTCCCTGTGTGGATGTGAAAATCAAATGACAGATAACATTTGGACAGTGCCCCGAAGAGTGGTTGGCAGTAGATAAAGGTTGATTTTATCTCCATTCAGAGAGGCATCCAGACTAGGTGGATTCATCGGCAACTTAAGCTATTCACTGCCATGAACTATTATATCATGAACAGCCATTTCCACAATGTAGCATTAATTCAAAATAGTGCAGGCATCAATGTGATACATCGCATCAATAAGAGAAAGGATAAAAACCACATGATCATTTCAAAAGATACAGAAAAAGCATTTGACAAAAGTACAACATCCATCCATGATAAAAATCCTCAACAAAGGGTTTGCAGGGAACATACAGCAACATAATAAAGGCTTTACATGAAAAACCCACAGCTAACATCACACACAATGGGGAAAAACTGAGAGCTGTTTCCCTAAGGTCAGGAACAAGACAACGATGTCTACTCTTACCACTTTTATTCAACATAATACGGCAAGTCCTACCCATAGCAATCAGACAACAAACAAATAAAAGGCATCCAAATCATTAAGAAGCAAAACTTTCACTATTTGCAGGTGACACGATACTACATATAGAAAACCCAAAAGACTCCACCAAAAAACTACTAGAACAGATCAATTAATTCAGTAAAGTCACAGGATATACAATCAATATACAGAAATCTGTTTCATTTCTATATACCAATAATGAAGCAGCAGAAAGAGAAACTAAGAAAACAATCCCATTTACAATTGCACCTAAAATAATAACATACCTAGGAGTAAACTTAAACAAAGAGGTAAAAGCCTATATCTTAAAACTCTGAAACACTGATGAAAGAAATTGAAGATGACACAGAGAAATGGAAAGATATCCCATGCTCATGGATTGGAAGGACAAATATTGTTAAAGTGTCTATACTACCCAAAGCAATCTACACGTTTAATACAATCTCTATCAAAATACCAATAGCAGTTTTCACAGAACTAGAACAAACAATCCAATTGAAAATGAGAAGATATGAACAGACATTTCTCTAAAGAAGACATCCAGATGGCCAAGAGACACATGAAAAGATGCTCAACATCACTCATCATCAGGGAAATGGAAATCAAAATCACAATGAGATATCACCTTATACCTGTCAGAGTGGGTAAAATCAAAAATTCAAGCAATAGCAACTGCTGGCAAGGATGTGGAGAAAAAGGAACATTCATGCACTGTTGGTGGGAATGCAAACTGGTGCAGCCACTCTAGAAGACAGTATGGAGAGATTCCTCAAAAAATTAAAAATAGAACTACCCTACAATCAGGAATCACACTACCCAAAGAATATGAAAACACTAATTCAAAGGGATACATGCACTCCTATGTTTATAGCAGCATTATTTATGATAGCCAAACTACAGAAGCAGCTCAAGTGTCCGTGGATAGATGAATCAATAAAGAAGGTATGGTTATACATACAATGGAATATTATTCAGCCATAAAAAAGAATGAAATCCTGCCATTTGCAACAACATGGATGGATCTGGAGAGTATAATGCTAAGCAAAATAAGCCAGTCAGAGAAAGACAAATACCACATGATTTCACTCATATGTGGAATTTAAGAAACAAAACAAACAAGGAAAGAAAAGAAAGAGGGAGAGACAAACTAAAAAGCATAAAACAAACAGATGGTTCCCAGAAGGGAGGTGGGTGGCAGGATGGGTGAAACAGGGGAAGGGGATTAAGAGTACACTTATCTTGATGAGCACTAAGTAATGTACGGAAGTGATGAATCACTATACTGCACACCTGAAACTAATATAACACTGTTTGTTAACTACACTGAATTACAAAAAAACAAGAAACAAAAACAAACAAACAAACAAACAAACCATAGTACAGGCAGAGGAGGCTTACTTGAAAGATTCTTCCCTTCGCTTAGGAGCTACAGATGAGTGTTCACAGAGTGGAGAAAAAAAAAAATTCAGGACTCCAGGCAATAGAAATATTTGAATAACGGCAGAGCCAGAACATTTGTAGCAAGTCAATAGACCACTATTCTCTTCCCAGTAAATTCTCTATCTTGAGCTTCTATAATATTGGCATCTTTGTTACGAAGCAACTTCTGATCTATTACTCTTATAAAGGCATACCGGATGCACTGGAAGGAGAATGTTGCTTTATTGCAAAGCCAGGGCCTTGTGTTTATGATTTACAGCATAGCGGTGTGTGCCTGCCCGAGATCCTCCACACTGGCGACAAATCATGCAAAGGAAATGAACTTATCTTGATGTCTGGCCTGTGTGTTAGGCCAGCACTCTTCAGATTGCGAAGGGCAGACACACAACTCAAAATGGCTTAAGGGAAAGTGGAATCATAAGGATGCTGAGGAATCTCAGGAAACAATGGGACAACCAAGCCAAGGTAAAGGCAGGAATTCGGGGAGCTCTTAGGAACTGTAAAACCAAGGATTCAAGACATACTGTGATTCTTTTCTTATTTCCTGTAGACATTTGTCTAAGTATTTCCTTATTCTTCTCTCCCACTACCAATGGGTTTTCCAAAACAAAACAACAACAACAACAAAAAAAACCCACTGGCCTCTGATAACTCCTGAGTTTTCTACTTAATGATGTCAGTCCTCCAAGGGATACCGAGCTCTTTCCTTTAGTGATGGTCCAAATGTCCTCATGAATGAACCCAATGTCTTAGCTTGGGTCAGGTGCCCATTCTAGGGCCAATCAGCTGATTCCAGTACAGAGTAGTGTACTGTGATTGGTCCATTCTGGATCACATGCCTACATGGGGACCAATTAACAGTGGCTGGAGATGCAGGGAACATGGTCCCTCAAAAGGAAACCAAACGGAATTTGTAGGTGGAGGGGCAGTTTCCAGAAAAAGAGCAAGGCTGGACAGACAAAACCATGGGTGAACTCTACATTTCTCTCCTAGTGCTAAACACAGGGAGGGCATTTTGCCTCAAGTTTCAATTATTTGTTTATTCATCTCTTCATCCTTCATGCATTCATTTGTTCAGACACCAAACATTTATTAGAGCCTTATCTGTCAGATCATGGCCATTTTCTGGGTTTCACGAGGAGCGAAGTGCCCCCCTTGTGCTGCTGAGACATTTCTAAAACACAAAGACTTTCACTCATACTCTTTAGTGCCTCTGCGAGAGAGGCACTCAGCCCCATTCAACTGTGTACGGGTGCTTGCAGACCGCTTCATGCCAGTGATTCCTCCTGTTGAGAAATCCATTCTCTTTGAAACATCCAGCAATGGACAAATATAACACAGATCATCCTAGTCTCTCAACAGTCAAACACACACTCCAGGATGCCCCACTAGACAGGGAGCAATCATCAGATTTTCCTCTAGGGAATAAAACATTTTGCTGGCCATGTTCACTCTACTGTATTGACTTCCCTCCTACAAGGAAACCTGTCGTGTAAAGAAACTTGAACTCAACTCTGGTACAAATTCATGTGTTTCTTTGTATAAGAGTTACCTCCTCTTTATCCTTGAGTTTTCTTATCTGAAAAGTAAATGGTTTAAATATGAGATAAATCCTTGCAACCAGTTTTGGGAGAGGAAAACCACGTCCTAAATTTTAAAAACCTAGTTATCATGAAGGAATCTTTCCCTAACATTCCAGGCTGTGCTGAAGGCCAACTTATTTTCTCTCTCTCTTTTTTCTTCCATCATAGTTCTGTGGTACAATCATTTTTTACTTCTCTGTGTTTCCTGCTACCCCATAACTTATAGAAAACAGAGACTAGCACTTAGTCACTGTATTCCAAATGCTCAGCACAAAACTTGGCATATAACAGACACTCCATAAAAGTAAATGGATATATCAACGGATAGACGGATGGATGAAAGACACATTGCATTGGCCAACCTCACTTGTCCACAGAGATCACAGTCTGCTTTGAGCAAAGGGGTGACTATGTTGACTTCGGCATTAGAAGCCTGCAGATTAGAGAACTCAGGCTGTCAGGTCACACAAAAGCTGGCAGAATTCACATCTCCTCAGATGTTCTCCTGAGCTAGATTCACAGACAATCGTGGTCTAGCAAGTACAGCAGAGACCTGAGGACAGGACACTCAACCCAGCATCAATTAGAGTGATTTGGCCTGCTCAGATGTTTTTTAAAAACAAATCTTAATAACATTTGCCAATCCCTGAGCCCTTATAGCTTGTCAGGCACCATCTAAGAGCTTTGAAAACATGATCTAAACCAATGGTCCTCCATCAGGGTGACTTTGCCCCCTGTGACATTTGGCAATGGCTGGACACAATTTTGACTGTCACTGAGGAAAGGGTCTGCTTCTGGAGCTAGTGGGTAGAGCCTAGGTGTTCAACTAAACATCCCTTGAATCACAGGATGGGTCCCCACAACAACAGAGAATGGTTTAGACCCACATGTCAATAATGCCAAGGTTAAGAAATGCCAAGGTTGGGGCTCCTGGGTGGCCCAGTCGGTTAAGCATTCGACTTCAGCTCAGGTCATGATCTCAGTTTGTGAGTTCAAGCCCCGCGTTGGTCTCTGTGCTGACAGCTCAGAGCCTGGAGTCTGCTTCTGATTCTGTACCCACCCCCCCCCATCTCTCTCTCTCCCTCCCTCCCTCAAAAATAAATAGACATTAAAAAAACAACCACAATAATAATAATAATAATAAAAAGAAATACCAAGGTTAAGAAATCTTGATCTACAGCAATCCCTTCTACAACTCATTATTATTTTAAAATCATTATTATTATTTTCCTAATTTTACAGGAGAGGAAAATGAGGAATATGGAATACTATAGGTGCTTTGTGCCAGCAGCAGAGCTGGGATTTGAACCTCCTTCTCTGGGGTCTAAATCCTATGTTCTTACCATCTACCCTATAACTCTTGGCACGTCTTATCTACAAGGTTGGACTAAGCAGGGAAATTTACGCTGCCAATCCTGTACCTACTTAATATGCTGGGACTTGACATTCTTCCTGCTGCTGCGACATCCGATTTTTACCTAGTTTCACGTGAGAAACTAAAGATGTTACTCTGGCCAGACCTGGGAGTATCTTTAAATTGAATCCGGTTCCTCCTATTGAAACATAATAACTTTTAAAGTAATCTAGTCTCTTCATTACCAGTGCTACATGCAGTTGTTGAAATCTCTTTTGAGTTGGTAGTTAAAAGGCCCAGCCATACATTTGTAACGTTATTGTTGCTGGCTAAAATGCTTAGCAACAACACAAACATCACTCAGAATCAAATTATCAGATGTACCGACAAGATGCTCCTCGATTTAATAGTGTGGTAAATGATGGCTTGGAGATGTTCTTTGAAGCTGAGGAAGCAAATGTGAAAGCTAATTCAATTCTCAAATGAATAAAAGTGAGAAACTGTTCTTATAAACCTGATATTACCAGAGATAGGGCCAGAGTATGCTGCTGCCTTGTATGGGGGAGGAGAGAAGAGCAGGATTTATTTTATTTCAGATCATAAAGAGCTGGGCTCTCTGTGACCACACAGGTTTGACCTTGGGGGTGTGCGGGGAGAACCTGAGTAGGAGCAAGGGCTCATTTCCAACTCAGTCAAGAGGCTGCTTACTTCCCCATTGGTTCCCCTTGCAGCTGCTTGAGACAGGAAGGGGCCACTGGCCTTCGGGGAAATCAGATCTGTGTTGATGAGACTTTGAGAGCACAGAACAGCACTGCCTCAGAGAAAAGGGGATCCCAGATCACCTAGGCCAGTGGCCTTTCAATTACTCAGTAGGACCCTAGGTTTTCACAAAGGCATTTCAGGGGTAAGAGGAAGGAGGATTTGGAAGTGATTCATGGTCTGAAATTTGCTTTAATTTATCACATGAATGTGTATCTTTTATCATAAAGGATACAAATGAAGAGCGACATATAGAGATTTATAAGGTGACAAGATTCCAAAGGGTCCTGTGTGCAGGGGCTTCTGTCCCTGTAAAGGCTGGGGTGCACCACCCTGCCTGTACCTGTAAATGTTCACCAACCAGGAAGCTGTCTTCTGGGTCTCCCTGTCCAAAGTTTTTGCTAAGGCTCCATTACCTGGACACGAGTGATGAAATCGTTGGCCACTAGGTTGAATTCAGTCTCCAGGTGTTTTTTCTTCCAGGAGGCCTGAGCAAGCCTGAGACTGAAGGGTCTAACCCTTTAAATCACGTGACTGGAAGGGCAACTGGGTGGCTCAGTCGCTTAAGTGTTCGACTTCGGCTCAGGTCAGAATCCCACGGTTTCTGAGTTCAAGCCCTGTGTCGGGCTCTGTGCTGACAGCTCAGAGCCTGGAGCCTGCCTCGGATTCTGTCTCCTTCTCCCTGACCCTGCTCCACTCCTTCTCTGTATCTCAAAAATAAAATAAACATTAAAAAAAAATTGAAATCACAGGACTGGAAAGCACCTGGGGTCCAGCAAGAGTCACCTCATTACCACAAACTGTGGTGTGGTCAAAAGAGACTCCTCTTAAGAATAACAGAGACACCCCATCACTCAAGAAATTCCCAAGGTTTTGAAAGCTCTATGCCAGGACCTAGGGACAAAAGTCAGATTTCTCCTTTTGAAAATCATACCTTAGGGGCTGAGGTTGACCCCACAGCCCCTGCCTCTGTCACCCCAGCTGGCTGGGTGTCATCTGGGTGGTGAAATGGCAGAATAGTCAGAGCAGAGGAGACCTAGGGACTGGTTACTTCACCAAAGTAAAATGAGACTCCGATGATAGGGACCCCAAGTACTTGGTGATTCAGCTGATCTGGAAGCTTGGTCTCTAACCCTGAACTCTCTGAGTATTCTCTGGAGGGTTCCATGTTTCTTTCCTAGGGGTCCTATGACCAGTTATCACAAATGTGGCAGCTTAAAACAGCACACACATGTTATTATCTTTCCCACCTGAAGGTCAGAAGTCTGAAATGGGTCTTGCAAGGGCTGTGTTCCTTCTGGAGGGAGAATCTGTTTCCTCGCCCTTTCCAGCTGCCAAGAGATCACCTACGCCTTTTCTTCGTGACCCCCTTCCTTCATTTTCAAAGCCAACAAGGTAGCATCTTCAAGTCTTTCCTTCTCTTTCCCTCTGATTCCTTCATTGCAGGGCCTCCTGCCTCACTCTTAGAAAGACCGTGTGATTTCATCAGCCCCACCAGGGGCATCCAGGATGATTTCCCCCTCAAGATCCTTAACTCGATCATATCTGCAAAATCCCATGTGCCTGAAGGGAACCCATTCACAGGTCCAGGGATCTGAACATGGACATCTTTGGGAGGTCATTCCTCAGTCGGCCACAGCCCCATCCTTCCTTCATTCCTGGTGTCAATCTGCTACCCTCAGCCCACGCCCTGCACCACACCCTCCTGGTGACTTCTGTTTGGAGGAGGGGACCATATCTCCCTTTCTCACAGCTCATTTCTCCAGAGGCCCTTCCCAGTCTTGTTCAGGGATGAGGAACTGTCCTCTGACCACTCGGGGCCTTGTTTACTCGAGGGGAGAGAACTCCTTGGAGGCGATTGACCCCTGTGTGCACCTCTGTTGGGTCGGAGTGCTCTGTGCCTGCTGGGTCTGTGATGCATTCCTGGCCACCCTACCCTGGGGGTGGGACTGGATGTTCATAAATATTGTTCAGTCATTCTGCGTCCCCCAGAGCAGCCCTTAGGAGACAGCCCTGAGAGGCCAAGTCTGTATTTTTCCAGTGAAATACACCGGCACTATATTTACTACTGGGACAGTGTTTGGCCATCCTAAAGAGACGGTTGCAAACCTACCTGTCCTCTCCCATCGCCCTCTGGTTTGTTGTATGACGTCAAGGAATTTGCTTCCTTCTCCTCCTTTTCTAAGAAAAAGCTACAGCGGCTTGAATGAGAAATGTCTTTATTCCCATGTTGCTGTTTAAGTCGGTAATTTTCAGCCCCTAGGGGGTTTTGCACCCCAGGGGACATCTGCACCCTGACCCTTGCCCAGGGGACATTTAGCAGTGTTTGGAGGCATCTGGTTTTAACAGCTTGGGAATCTAATGGGGAGAGGCCAAGGACAGAGCTAAGCCTCCTCCGGTGCCCAGGCCCCTCCCTCCCAACAAAGAATTCTCTGGCTCAGAATGTCAACAGTGCTACAGTAAAGAAACCCTGACTTAGCCCCAAAGGAGAGGGAAGAGATACCAATAACCGGAGTGGCTTTTTCTCTCTCTCTCTGTACAGATTTACTTGGTCCTCTCCACGGGACGGGGAGTGAGTAGTCCTATTTTTCAGAACATGGGACAGTTACTGAGGCTCATGAATACGCAGGCAGGGTCTTCATGCTTCCAGAGCCTCAAAACCAAAAACCAGCCTACTTCCTCTGGTGTCGTCTCCCTCAGACACAGCACGTCTCCCTCCCGCCTTGGTGCCAACTCCTGCAGCAAAAATAACAAGCAGGACACCTCTGCCGGGGGGCAGGAGGAAGGCAGTGACACAGCCTCTCGTGGATTACTGAGGCCTGTCCCTAAAGCACGTGGGAGGGTGGACTCCCAACCGGGTCTGAATGCTTTGTATGTTTTCATAGACAAGAGACGCGTCCTTTCCAAGGTTGCCATTTGGGGTGGGAGGCCCTAATACAGTTTCACCCAATGATGAGGATTTGGTGGTGATGGGGGAAGGGGGGAGGGGGGTGGGGGGGTGGGGGAAAGGGTGCAAATCATACATAAAGCTCAAGGTCCCAGTTCTTTGTGTAAATCCTGGTAGCCAGGGCAGAGGGGGCGGGTGGGGAAGAAGAGCCTTTTAACTTTGAATACTTCACATTTGGCTGCCTTGGTGACTGGGTATGAGGCATAGATACCCTCAAGGCTGGGTATGAGGCATAGATACCCTCAAGGCTATTCCTTGGTTTTTACTACCCAGGCCATACGGAGGGCAAGGCTCTGGGCAGAGCCAGGGGAAGCTCTCTTCCAAACAGGTTTTCTTGAGGTTTTGTTTTTTGTTTGCTTGCTTGTTTGTTTGTTTCCCCTCAAGTAAGGCTGTCAACCACAGGGCCTTGGGTCAAGCAGCAGATTCTGGTGAGCAAGACTCCTCTGGACTTTATGTCTGCTTGAACTGAGTGACTGCTATGTGGGGAAGCCAGGTCCTCGGCCAGCAGGGAAACAAATGGCCACAAGGAATTTTTACATTATACTGAGGCAGAAAAATCCTTCTTCCTAAGACAGAAAAAAATAGGCCACTGTTTCCTGTTGAGCAGATAAGTTATGTTGTTATATAAGTTATGTGGTTGCAGAGGATTTTAATTCTTCTTTAAATGCAAAGAAAAACAGTAATTTCTGAGATGGCTTCATTGATCAAAAAATAACTACTGGCTGCAAACATTTATTCACACCACAAAAGGCATAAGCCTTCTTTATCTTAACAAGAATATTATCTTGTTACAGTTAATAGTTATTGAACTGCCTATTATGCTCCAGGCACTGTTTATGGGCACTGCCAATATATTATCTAATTTAATCTTCACCCTAATCCTCAGCCACAGGTCCTGTTACTGCCTTGACTTCATAGATAAAGAAAATGAGGGTCAGGGGGGTAAAGTAACTTGCCCAAGGTCACACAATTGATCAAGTATCACAGAAGGAATTTTGAACCTGAATATGGGACCAAGCTTTTCCTCTTAACCACTGTCCCATAGGATTTTTACCCAGACGGATCCTCTATATTTTCACATCCAGACCCTATCTTGGGAGTGACCAGAACCTCACTACAGTTCTCCTTTTCTTGCAATGTCTTTGGTGAGTTTTGGTAGCAGAATAATCTTAGACCCATACAATGAATTTGGCAGTGCTCCTTTCTCTTCAATTTTTTTTTTTTGGAAGAGTTTGTGCAGAACTGGTATCATTTCTTTCTAAAATGTGTGGGAGAGTTCACTAGGATACCATCTGAACCTAGAGTTTTCTCTGTTGGAAAATTTTTAAACTTTTTTTTAATGTTTATTTGTTCATTTTCAGAGAGAGAGAGAGACAGAGAGAGGGGAAGAGACAGAATCCCAAGCAGGCTCTGCACCATCAGCACAGACCCCACGTGGGACTTGATCCCATGAACCATGAGATCACGACCTGAGCTGAAACCAAGAGGCAGACACTTAGCTGACTGAGCCCCCACCCAGGCACCCCCTTTGTGGGAAATACTGAAGCTACAATTTCATTTTATTTTTTTTTTAATTTTTTTTTTATGTTTAATGATTTTTGAGACAGAGAGAGACAGAGCATGAACGGGGGAGGGTCAGAGAGAGGAAGACACAGAATCTGAAGTAGGCTCCAGGCTCTGAGCTGTCAGCACAGAGCCCGACGCGGGGCTCGAACTCACAAACCGCGAGATCATGACCTGAGCTGAAGTCAACCGCTTAACCGACTGAGCCACCCAGGTCCCCCTACAATTTCATTTTAATTGATATAGCACTGTTCAAGCTATCTGTTCCACTGCAGATGAGCTTTGGTGGTTTGTGTCTTTCAGGGGACCAGGATGTTGAATTTGCAGACACAAAGTTGTTCCCAGTATTCACTTTATTATCCTTTAAATATGTGTAGAATCTGTAACGAGATCACCTTTCTCATTCCTGATATTGGTATTTGTGTCTTCTTTTTCTTGTCAGTCTGATGAGATGTTTATCAATTGGATTGATGATATTCTCAAAGAATCACCTTTTAGTTTTACTGGTTTTCTTGCTTTTCTCTGTTTTCTACTTCATTTGTTTATTCTCTGATGTTTCTTACAGTATGTTTTCTGCTTCCTTTGAGTCTAACTTGTTCTCATGTTCTATTTCAAGTTGCAAACTGAGATCATTCATTTCAGACCATCCTTTTTCTCTAATATAGGCACTTAATACTACAAATATCTGCCTAATTACTGCTTTCACAATACTCCAGACCTTCCCATGTACAGTGTTTTCATTTTCATTCAGTTCAAAATACTCTGCAATTCCCCTTGACCCATGGTTTACTTAGAAATATGCTGTTAAGTGTCCACAAAATTCGGAGTTTCCCAGAGACCTGTTATTCATTTCTAATTTAACTACAGGGGAACTTGTGTTTTGGTCCCGGATATGGTCTATATGCTCAGTGTTCTGTGTGGACATTCAGGGCACAGCAGAAGGAACGCGTGATTCTGCTGTTGTTGGGTGGAGAGTGTCCTGTGAATGTTAATTCAGTGCAGTTGGTTCAGGGTGTTGAAGTCTTTCTGTATCCTTGCTGATTTTCCATTCATTCATTCTATCAGTTACTGAGAGAGGAGCTGGGACTTTCTAACTGTAATTGTGGAATTCTTTCTCTGCATTTCTCTAAATGTTTGCTTCATGTCTTTCCAGAATCTGTCACTGGGTGCACAAATGTCCTCTAGAGTAATTGCCCCCTTGTATTATAAAGTAACCTTTATTCTTTGCTGTGAAATCTATTTTCTCTGATACTAATATAACAGCTCCAACTCTTCATAAAAATAGTGTTAGCATGGGATATCTTTTCCTATCTTTTTAGGTTTAACCTATTTCTGTATCTGTATTTAAAGAGCATTTCTTATATTTCCAACATATAGTTAAGTCCTAATTTTCTTTAAAATCCAAACTGACCTTCTTGTCTTTCCATGAAAATCTATTTAAATGCCATTTAAATTTAATATGATTATTAAATACAGTTAGATTCCTGTTGATCATCTTCAATTTGTTTTTCTTTTTTAATTAGGTCCATCTGTGTGTTTCCTTTCTGTTTCTTCCTTATGTTGGATTCAGTATATTTTACAATTTCTTTTTTTCCTAACGGTTTTATTGAGATACGATTCACGTACCATGAAATTCAGCCTTTTAAGTGTATGACTCAGTGGGTTTTAGTAAACTCAGAGTTATTCATCGCTACTATCTAACTCCAGAATGTTTTCATCAACCCAAAAAGAAAGTCATCCCCACTAGGCAATCTCTACACACCCTTACTCTTCCCAGTCCCTGGCAACCACATTCTACTTTCTGTATCTATGGATCTGTTTGTTCAGGACATTTCATATAAATGGAACCATGAAATATGTGATCTTTTGTGATGGGTTCTCTCACTCAGCATAATGTTTTCAAGGTCCATCTATGGTAGAGCATGTGATCCCTTCCTTTCTATAACTGAATAATATTACAGGGACAGATACACCACATTAGACTCTCCCATTCATGAGCTGATGGATACTTGGGTTGTTCCAATTTGGGGGCTAATGTATGTAGAGCTTCTGTCAACATTTATGAACACACTTTTTTATATCTTCAAATCTCTCAGATACATACCTCGGAGTATCACTGCTGTCATACAGTAGCCATGTTTAAGCTTTTGATAAATTACCAATCTGTTTTCCAAAGTGCCTGCACCATTTTACAGTCCCACCGATAACACACTAAAGTTCTAATTTCTCCACATCCTTGCTAACCCTTGTTATTATCTGTCTTTTTTATTAGAAACATTTTAGTAGGTGTGCAGTTGTATCTCACTGTGGTTTTCTCTTGCATTTCTCTAATGACTGATAATATTCATGTGCTTATTGGGCCGTTTATCTTCTTTGGAGAAATGTCTATGAAAATCTTTTCCCCATTTTTAAATTGAGTTTCTTTTTATTACTGAGTTGTAAAAGTTCTTTATATACTATGGATCCAAGGTCCTCATCTGATATATGATTTGCAAATGTTATTTTTTATTATGGGGGCTGCCTTTTAACTTTTTTCATGTTGTCCTTACAAGGTACAAAAGTTTTAAACTTTGATGAAGTTCAGTTTGTATCTTTTTTCTTGTCATTGTCATTTTGTTTTAAAGTCACAACAAGCAGGCTTTGTCTAACAGAAGGTTACAGGGATATATTCTTGTGGGTTTTTTTTCCTAGGAGTTTTATAGTTTCAACTCTTACATTTAGTTTGATGAGACATTTTGAGTTAATTTTTGATGTGAGGTAGGGATCTAGTTTCATTCTTGTGAATATATAGTTGTCTAACATCGTTTGTTGAAAAGACTGTTCTTTTCCCCATTGAATTGTCTTAGCACCTTTGTCAAAAATCAATGGACCTTAAAAGTAAAGGTATATTTTTGGACTCTGAATTCTATTTCATTGATCTATAGGTCTAGCTGTAATACCAGTACCACACTGTCTTGATTACTGTAGCTTTGGAGAAAGTTTTGACATTGAGCACTGTAAGCCCAACTTTGTTCTTTTTAAGATTGTTTTGGATATTCTAGCTCATATAGGTTTTCAGGTCAGCCTTTCAGTTTTTTCAGAAAAAAGTCTGGCCGTGATAGTCGATTAAAGACTGAACTAAATCTGTAGACCATTTTAGGGAGTGTGGTAAGTATAGGGATAACCCCCAAGAAGACATCCTTGTCCTAATCTCCATAACCTGTGAAAATGTTACCTTACACTGCAAAAGGGTTACTGTAGATATAATTGAGGAAGTTAAGGTGATTCTGGGTGATCCTGATGGATCCAATGTCTGTCATAAGACGAGGAAAGGAGTGCCACAGTCAGGAAAAGAGATGTGATGGGAGAAGTGGGTTGTGGAGTAATGTGGCCATAAGCCAAGGTCTGTGGACAGGCAGACACTAAAGTTAGAAGCAGACTAAAAAAATCTTAAATGGAACTTGAAATAGAGGATATGAAGATAAGCAAAACAACACAGTGATCTCTGCTCTTGTGGAGCTTACAGACCTTAATCACATAAACTTACCTAGAGAAAGTGCTACAGAGACATGAGAGCTTGTAACAGCGGTCTTGGGTTGAATATCTGGGGGGGTAGGGAGGAGGTAACACTGGAATTGGTCTTCCAGCCAAAATAGGAAAGAAAGAGGAGGCGTTCATTCAGCGAAATAGGTGAAGTGAACACTGCGGGCAGAGGAAACGAGGACACAAAAGCCAGGAGCCCAAAGCAGACCAAAGTCCTGGTTCTAGAGTTTGGGCTCAGGGCATGCTGGGAAACTGGAGCCTAGGCTCCTCCCTCGGCCTGTCTCTCACCATCACCATGGAGCCCTTGGCATGATGCTGGAGTCAAGCTGGGAGCTCCTCTGCCTGCTTTTGGAAGACAAATGTCTCCCGCTATCCTTTTGTAACCCCCATCCCCACCATAGAACACTGTCGGCCACTCAGCAGGTCTCACAACTGCCTGGCTTCCAACATGCTGTTCCCTGGACCCCAGAGTGTGAACTGACCAGGCTCCGGGGCACACTGGTTCTCCCCTAATTAGCACGCCTGTACCGCTGTGGCTTCTCCTGAGCCTATGAGGCCACCAGAGGTAGCATTAACAGGCCTGGTATCATAAGTCACTGCCAGGCAAGCTGAAGGTAATTAATTCTAACGCTGGGAACTGCTCAAGACTAATTCCAGTAAAACTATATTGTGAAACCAGAACACACACACAAAGTCATACTATCACTTAGCAACTTCCTACACGTGGTGCTTTTCATTACATGACCCCATTTACTCCTCGCGACTGGCCTATCCATTAGGTACCATCGCTCTTCCCAATTTACAAGTGTCTAAGGAACGGAGAGAGGGCTGCAGAGTCACATGGCTTCAGTGCAGGAGCTGGGATTGGTTCTCATGTCCAAGCTATAACAGAGCCCATGTGCCTTCTGGTATCCTCCCTGAGCTACGCTTATGGTACTCTGAACTATATGGTACTTATGCGAATAACTTAAATAAAAATAAAAAGAACCCTTCTTTTTATCAGAGATTTGATGCAGCGAGCTTTTATAGCTGTGGGGGTTTTGTTTGTTTTTAAATTGCATGGTCTCTTGTCTAAATAAAGTCCTGTGGTACTTAATGCATGTCCTGGCATTACTGATTCTCTGGTCTAAGGGCAGGACTGGGAGTGTCTGCCCAGAGCCATCTGCCTCCCAGAAGACCTCATAGGAAAAAAAGGTACAGACAGTAACTTGCTGATCCTAATTGCTTTGCCCGCTATACATGTCTCAGATCAAATACTATTTTGTCCTCTTTTTCCCCTTTAGGGGGGAATTAATTAAGCTCTAATTACACCAACAGAAAAAATAGAAGCTACAATAAAATTATTAAAAAAAAAAAAGCTATTAACAAGGTCTGAGCACAGAGCTTGTTATAACCCGGGGAATGAGCCTCATTTGAATTTTATGGCCTTTCCATTTAAATTTTTTTATTAAACCTTTTCTTACAATCCTCAATATGTCTCCTTTCCATGGTATAATCATCCTCGGGAATTTTCAGGTGTTAAATTACATACTTCGGGGCTCCCTTACTCTTCCTGCATTTAGTAGGAGCATGGTGTGTATTCCATGAGGCAGATTAATAATAATTTTTAAAACTGATTTGAAAGTTCACACCAAGTTTTTTCCATCTGGAAGGAAGTCAGACTTGCGGAGCCCCCCTGGTCCAGGCAAATTACATGGGAGCAAAAGTTACTCTTGTTAGAAATTTTAAAAGTGTATTGCGATCGGGATGTCTCGCTGCAAAAGGCAAAGCCGATTCTTTCTCCTGTCAAATGGAAAGGCCACGCAGACAGGGCTGGGCTGAGGGGAAGCTGGAAAGGATCTTCCTATGAGGAGGAGCAGGAGAGGTCTCCTTACCCTGCACTGCCACCCATCGCTGCCCTGACTGTCAGAGCTTGAGAGAATGTCAGGAGACGTGAGGTGCCAAGGCACACGGTGAGTGGCAGACCTCTATGTCACTCAGACCCTGGACCTGTTCTACCACACATGGCTGGGTCACCTGGGTAGGGCCTTCAGAATTCTGACTCTCAATCCCTAGGCTCGATCTCCTGAATCAGAACATCTAAGGGTGGGATCCTGGAATCCTATTTTTCAACTGCCTCCAGGGAGATTCTGATGACTAGCCAGGCATGGGAGTCCGATTAAAATGTCAAGACCAGATAAAAAATACACATTTTCAGGGAAGAGAAATGCACTAGGTGTCCCAAATAGCAGAGAAGAATGAAACATGCTCCCAAGAGGTTGGAACTTACAGCCTGGGTGGTTCCCACAGGGGAATTTCTTTGAGATCTTCTCATTTATCCTAAAAATGATGTAATTGTGGATTCCACTTAATAATAAGCATTATATAACGGTGTGTGTGTGTGTGTGTGTGTGTGTGTGTGTGTGTGTGTACATACCTCAGATATTAGTTGATTCCAGAATATCTGTTCATTTCCTACAACAGCCCATGCTCTAGCCAGTGAACTTACATAAACTGCCCAGGATTTCGGAAAAACCTGGTGGGGTAGGCGTAAGTGCTCATATCCTTAGGTTCACCTCTGGGCCTTAAATTGTTTCTCCCACCACACTCGTCTCGGGATTCTTTGATCATCCCGTGGATATCATCTCTACATTTTGATGCACATAAAGTGATCGATACTTGATTGCCACTAAAATTCACTCCCATAGGCACACGCTAATGGTGATCATTTGGGGACAACAAGGAACGAATGCATGCAGGAGGGGCAGTGATGTGCTGGCCCTGTCTCACACAGCCTTGCGAGAGCCAGCTATTAAAGTTTCAGGGGTTTTGCAATCTGGTGGTTAAACACAGCCGTTATTAAATATTAAGTAATACAAACACAATTAAATAAACCATATGATTAATAAAGGTAATAAATATTAAAAACGTTACTATTTCACTACATTTTATTATCTGTGCTGTTGGAGTTATTTGCCTACTATATTTGTGTGGCAGAAATACCATAAAAATGGGCTGGTAGTGCATTTCTTCCCAATTCTGTGTTTACTGATTTCACACTGATAAAATGAATTGGCTGTGAGAGGAGTATTTATACCACCTAAAGCAGCAAAGGCTACAAATCAAGGCTTGATTTATTGTTTTGTTAATTATCTGGACTTTAAACATAAAGGAAAATATGTTAATAATGCCAATTAAATTTCAGGGTGTCATATCTGTGACGAGCACAAAAAGTTGAAGAAATTTTTTTTTCAGTGTTTGAAAATCGCTACCCAGTTCAGCAAAACAGTCCCTCACATCACTGATAAATGAAGTTCTGACTTGTGTGTCTCCCTTGTTTCTCTTCCATCTTATTCAACAACATAAATGAAAATATCAGCCAACATTCATGTCAGAACTACACTCGTAATCAACTATTTATTTAGAGCCTGATTTTGTCAAATCATGGTTGAATTGCAAGCACAGATCAGCTATAGATACAGGAATTCTGCAAAATTCAAGGAAGCATTTTGTGGGAATCAATCAGCTATATGGGAAAGAATAGTGTATACTTTGCTATCATTGTAAATTGTATGCTACATATTCTTCTGTATCAGTAAAATTTAAAATATACTTATATATGGTTCCCAGAGACCTAGTTGTTAAACATTCACCAGCCTACCACTAAGAAGGGGTTTATATATGGGCGCCTGGGTGGCTCAGTCAGGTGAGAGTCCAGCTCTTGGTCTCGGCTCAGATCATGATCTCACGGTTGTGGGATCAAGCCCCACACTGAACTCCACACGGAGTCTGGAGCCTGCTTGGGATTCTCTCACTCCCTCTCACTCTCTGCCCCTCCCCCATTCGTTCTCTCTCTCTCTCTCTCTCTCTCTCTCTCTCTCTCTCTCTCAAAATAAATAAATAATAAAAACATTTTAAAAAGGGGTTTATATCATAACCCTAAACACAATTGAACAGTAAATATCTATCTATCTATCTATCTATCTATCTATCTATCTATCTATCTATCTATACTTCTTCCCTTCAGAATGGGTAATTCTTCTCCCTACTTCTCTATCTGTGCAAAATGAAATGCTTTTCTAAATCTCCTACAAATCTATTCAATCATTTCTTTCGCTGGAGTATTGAACATTTGTGGGTTACCACCCAAACATCCTTGTCCCTTTCTCCCATAAATAGCATCTCAGAGGAATGCCCCTCTCCCTCCTTCTCAGTTTTATTGTTTGGGTAGAATTAACTGCCCAAACTACAGCAGTTGGCTGTGTTTGGCTTAAGCTAATCAGTGAGTCCTAGCTTCCTGGACAGAGTGATTGGTTCAGAGTTGAACACAAGACCCAATTTCGGCCAATGAGAGAGAGGTAATCCCAGGACTTAAGGAGGAGATGGCAGAAAAGATATGCTCCTTTCCTCTGGACAATGTATTTACTGCAAGATGAGAGCTACTTCGGCCATTTTGTTATCACAGGGAGAGAGGTCAGAGCTGGGGAAAGAGAAACTACCAGACCCAAAGATGAAGACAAACAAAATAGAAAGCAAAGAGGATACATAATACCTGGGTCCTTAATACAATCATTTGAGCTACTAGATGAAGCCCTATCTAAAACCAGATCTTCCTGCTTTTTAGTTACAAGAACTAAGAAATTCCTTTTGTTTTTGAGGCCAATTTGTGTTGATTTTTCTGTCACTTTAAACCAAATATATCCTTAACTTCTATTATATGTTTTGGCTCCTTATGTCAGGGGCCTCACTTTCTATCCCAAGGCTAAAAAGCCCCTTGGGTAAACACAGGTATTTACTTTCCTAACAGAAACTCTCTTGAAGCTATTAAGATTAAAAAAATTAACTTCAGCACATAAAGGTAGTGTTTGTAATAATTTGCAGTCACGCCAAAAGAACATTCTAGAAAGTTGCACCATAGTTATTCCACAGCTTCTGAGTCCTTGCTAGCAGAATCCTGTACTTCAGTACAGGATACTGCAGTACTGCGTACTTCAGATTTAGAAGCCTCACACTACAGCATGAAGCCACGACTTGCATTTCAGAAAATCAACCCTTGGTTGACTATTCACATGTTGTATGCTAATCACAAAGTAGGACGTGGAGAGTTTTAAGTAGAACGCAGTAGTATGAAGGAGGTGAAGAAGAAGGAGGGGGAGGAGGAGGGGGAGGAGGAAGGGGAGGAGGAGGAGGGGAGGAGGAGGAGGGGAGGAGGAGAATAGTAATAGCAAAAACCTATGTAGTGCTTGCTATGCGCCAAGCTCTGTGTTAAGTGTTTTCCATAGATTAATCCTCACTGCCATCCTAGGAGATTGGCATCGGCCTCCCCCATTTATAGGTAAAGAAAGAGAAATGCTTGTGGAAGGTGACGCACATTTGTTCCTGAGTCTGTGCTCTAACCAGTTGTATTGCCTCTCCACTCTGTGCTTGGGAGAAAACCGAGGGGAAATGGACATGTATCTGGATCTCAGTCACAGGAACAGGTGAGCTCAGGTACGGATCCACCTCTGAGGCTTTCAGAACGGCTGCACAGTCCCAGCATCCTCAACAGATGTCTAACCAGTGCGAGCAAAAAGACCAAATGCAATTCATGCCTGAAGAGGAAAGGAGGCAAAATCAGAGGGGTAGCCAAGGGCACAATTTCAGTGGAGCAAGATAAGGCCATCCACAGCCAAGGATCAGAAGTCAGAAAGATGTGGAACATGCCAGCAAGTGGAGTGAGCAGGTTGAGGACGCTGATTCAGAATGGAGATCACACACAATGAGAGGGTATCAAAGGATGACTTCAGGTATCACAGTAGGAAAAGTCCAATGGTTGAAGGCCATGTGCTTAGACACGGGTTTAGCACCAGACAGTTATCGCCACAACAATGTTATGTCACAAACCATGCCAAAACTCAGTCACATATGACAACAAGAATTTATTTCTTGTTCACAGATTTGTGGGCCAGCTGGGGTTCAGTTGATCTAAGTTATGCTTTCCTCCAAGCTGCAAGCTGAATTCAGGTTATTAACCACATGTCTCTTATCCTCGTTGGACCAACAGACACATCAGGGCAGGTTTATGCCACAGCAGTGACGAAAGCATAAGACAGTAAACCCACTCAGACAAGCACATATCAAGTCTCCATTCATACTATCCATTGGCCAAGGCAACTCACGTGGCCCAAAGACAGAGGGTAGGGGAACACTGCTCACTGTGTGACTATGGCAAGGGGGTGGGTGCCTAATACCATTCTAGGGGAGGGAATAATTAAGACCAATAATCAAATCTACTACAAACCCCAAAGATCAATTAATTGTGTTTGCTTTATAGGATATAGGGATCTGCCCTGAAGAGTGAAGTAAGGTATGAGATAGTGCCCTTGGCATTAAAGAAGGAAAATGGGGAAGAGCCCAAGGAGGTGACCAGGTATATGAGAGACCGCTGGAGGCGAATGGGGGTGGGGTGCTTTTCCCAGGCCTTGATGAACATAGGCAGACAAGACAGGCCACAGCTCAGTGGGAAGACTCACACCAGGCTCATCTATCAAAACTTCACTTCTGGCACCAATTAAATCGGGATCTCTGGGTAGGGAGAATGCCTGGACATTGTTTGCTTGTTTTCGTTTGTTTCTTTTTTAAGACCTTCAGTTGTTTCTAATGTGTAGCCAGGTATAAAAATCACTATTTTAAAGCCTCCAGTTTAATCAGCACTGTGCTGTATTGGTCTGGTGATTCGTCTTACAAAATTCATGGTGAAAATATAAAATAGGTACGTGTTCATTCTGTGCTCAGTTTTGAAACATGTAACTTTTTCTGAAGAGCAGAGCATCATTTTTCTTTGTTCTGAAACTTGTGCCCCCGTCTTCTGCCAAAAGCCAGGTGGAGGCATGTCTCCTCAATCAACATTAATAATAAGGAATTTATGGTGACGGCCACGATGATGATAAAAATGTCAGGACGTCTTGGCCGACTATGTTCAGTCACCGAATGTTGCAAGTTTTTCTTTCTTTTCTGCTCAGCATTGATGTGCATGAGTTGATAGACACAGAGGCTTTTGTTTTATAATTGGGGAAGAGTGGGGAGGCAGTATTTGTTGGATCAAACCCCAGGGGGACAGAGAAATCTCTTGGATTGCTCCTTCCTTGCATGTCCTGGAAGCTTACAAACTGCCTAGTCTTTACAGTTTATGGGTTCTGGGTATTCTCATAGTTATGTCACGGGCGGATGACAAAGTGTAAGGTAAGGCTGAGGAGAAGACCATTGTCCCTCCCTCTGATTTGAACTCTCTGGAGCATCCTTGGCCAGAAATGGTCATCTCCATTTCACAGTTGAGAGCATTGAGGTACAGAAAAAATATGGGATTTTCCCAGCATCACTCAGGAGAGGAAAGCTGAGATTTGAACTCAGGCCTTCTAAACCCCAAATCTTTGCTGATTCTCAGACAGGAAACCATAGTATTTGAGAGGGCTGGGAACAGAACTATACATATACATTTTATCTTTACTTGATAGCTCCCTGACAGTTTCTCTGGACATTCAGGGATGCCTCTTTGTTGAAAAATCTCTTCACGTTATTTCTAGGACATCAGCAAACCCTATGACTTCATTTCCCACCAACAACCCACTGCTGTGGAAAGAACATGAAAACGCTGGGTTCACTTCTGCAGGAGGCAATAGAAAGCTTTCCTTGCCAAAAAGGCTTACGTCCTTTAGTTTGCCACTGAGGAGCGGGATGGAAAAACAGGAAGCAGAGACAGCGCGCACATCACTGACCCTTCTCTCTTGGTACTCCTCTTCCTTAGGGACTAGCACCTACTTGGGAATCATCTCTCTGGTCAAGAATTAACGCTGAGTTCATTTTCCTGCCAGGAAAATGGTTAGAAATTTGCACTGAGTAGCCAGAGTAGAGAATTTATTTCCAAAGCTGACCTCAACTTAAAAATCCCATAGCTGAGGGGCAGGGAATAACAGTCTGGTCATCTGTTTGCATTCTGCTGTGGTTTCTTTCTTATGCTCTGAGTTGGCTTGATTACAGTTTTATGGTTTTATTTTTTCTCTAAGTCTCCCAAATACAGCTTTGGCACACTCTCCTCTATTATAAACCTCATTTTGCCATAATCAGGGGTTAATTAGTTAGACATCCTTAGATTCCACTGCAACACCCTGGGCAGGGAGTCTGACCAGGTGCCAAGGAAGCTGGTGGGCGGGCCACCAGTGCGGACATGCGGCTCTGTGCTACAGATACATTTACAGTCCATTATCCTAAATTTCTTATTGCTTCTCTGAAGCACCGAGAGCAGCATGGGAGAGGGTACAGACATTCCAGAAAGGAAAGGTGGGGGGTGGGGGAGAACGAGCTTTTCTGTGATGAAGCAAATTGTTCCACATTGGTGATTTACCCGGGAGATTATTCTGCATTATCTATTATTGGAATGGTGTGTCAAAATATTTCTTTTTCTCAAACACGTTAGAGGTTGCAAAACTCATTTCCATTGAAAATACCTGGCCATGATTTCTCAACTAAGGAAATAACCATCTCTAAAGTTATCTGTGGAAGTCAGAGAGCCAATAATGTTTGGCTACAGTGACGTTTATTTGGCTTAATGGGTTCCTTCCCGAGAATTTAATGTCTTTTCCACATGCCACAGCTACAACGGAATTGAAACTGACATCCTTCTACCCGCGGGTCCTTTCTTCTCTTTAGATTATGTGAAAAATGAGCCCAATTGCAATTCTCTTGTTATGTTCCCTCACCTAACATTGAACAAATGTCTCTTTGAGGACCTGTTGTCTGCTGAACACCCCATTTTCTTTTCCAGCGATATCACTGCTTTCTCATCTTCCCAAGTTCCTCGAAGTTTGGGGCTCTTTTTCTGCCCTGGTCTCCCCAGAGACCACCCTGATGCACAGCCCCCAGAAACCAACTCTGGGTCCTCCTCCCCCACCTCCCCTTCCATATCAGCCCCTCTTACAGTGCATACAAGAAAAAAAAAATCATACAGTTACGATTGTTTAAAAAACTAAATTCAGGGCACCTGGGCTCAGTCGGTCAAGCCACCAACTTTGGCTCAGGTCATGATCTCACAGTTCGTGAGTTCAAGCCCTGCTTCAGGCTGTCTGCTGTCTGCCCGGGGCCCGCTTAGGATCCTTTGCTCCCTTTCTCTCTGGGGCGCCTGGGGGGCTCAGTGAGTTGAGCGTCTGACTTTGGCTCATGATCTCACGGTTCATGGGTTGGAGGCCCGCATCAGGCTCTGTGCTGGGGGCTCAGAGCCTGGAGCCTGCTTCGGATTCTGTGTCTCCCTCTCTCTCTGTCCCTCCCCCACTCTCACTCTGTGTGTGTGTGTCTCTCTCTCTCAAAAATAAACATTTAAAAAATTTAAAAAACACTTAATTTAATGAGCAGTTAACTATGTCTAAGGCCCTGTGTGCAATGTAAAATGTGTCGGCCAGAGTCGATGATCTAAACAGGGGCATGTACTCATATTCAGGATGAAATTCAAAATCTGCTAACAGCTATGCACGAGCACCCACAAATCAGGAGATACAGTAGCTTCAGTACTGAAGCAGAAGCTGCAGTAAGTAAGCTTTCACCCCAAGTAAGCGGGCCAACAGCCCTCTGGTGGCTTGGTCGTGAGAAGTCATAAGTGGTGAGTGGCTGGGACTGTGCAGGCAGGGCAAGGGGCAGAGATTCATGGCAGCCGGTACCTACCAATCAAAATGGAGGTATTTCAGAGTTTAACCAGCTTAGATAACCGTGCCGGCTGCACACGGACCGAAAATAGCCCTGCTCGGACAGAATTCTGGAGCGTAAGCCTGTCGTCACATCCAAAACCACTTGGGGGCACTTGTTAAAAATTCAGATTCTGGGCCCTGCATTGATGTTCTGATTCCGTGATCTTAGGGGAAGTCTGGGAATATGTGCTTTAACAAAACTCCTCAGTGACCATGATGGGACCAGCTGATAGGCCTGGATCTGGAAATGACTGTCAACATGCCGGCCAAGAGGGTGGGCCTTGGGGTTTGGCAGTTCTGGTCCCCAACCATGGCTCTGCCACTGGCTGAAACTCTCTGAATCTCGGTTTACTCATCTGTAAAATGGTGCTCTGGAGGGTGGTCATGAGAAATAAATGGGAAATTACTTCCAAAATGCTCAGCCCAGGCATGGCTCAGAAAAACAGTCATCTGTCCTCCCTTTCCCTGCCCACGCCGCATCCAAAGCACAGATGAACCTTCTGAGGTGCTTCGTAGGCATGAAAACCCCTGGGATCACCCTCACTGTAATAAGCCAGTGTTTCTTCATATGGGAACCTTCTTTCTTTCTTTTTCTTTCTTTCTTTCTTTCTTTCTTTCTTTCTTTCTTTCTTTCTTTCTTTCTTTCTTTCTTTCTTTCTTTCTTTCTTCCTTCCTTCCTTCCTTCCTTCCTTCCTTCCTTCCTTCCTTCCTTCCTTTCTTTCTTTCTTTCTTTCTTCATTTCCAACCCCCCCCCCACCCCCACACACACACATCCCATCCTTCCGCTCACTAAATTAAACAAATAAACAAATGCTGTTCTCGTTGGAAAAAGAATAAACAGCAGTTTCACATCACAAGAGCGGGTCCTCCCTGTTTCTTCTGCCCACACAGAAGGGCAAATCCTGAACACAATTAGCATGAGAGAGGAGACCCTGGAGGCTTGGGAGCTGAAGCACATCCCCAGCACCCGCTTCCCCTGACATATTTTTTTTTTAATTTTTTTAACATTTATTTATTTTTGAGACAGAGAGAGTCAGAGCATGAACAGGAGAGGGTCAGAGAGAGAGGGAGACACAGAATCCGAAACAGGCTCCAGGCTCTGAGCTGTCAGCACAGAGCTGGATGCGGGGCTTGAACTCACGGAGTGCGAGATCATGACCTGAGCTGAAGTCGGACACTTAACCGACTGAGCCATCCAGGCGTCCCTCCCCTGACATATTTAATCTCGATCAGATTTGGATAGATGGCCACTCCCCCTACCCCCCAACCCCAACGCGCCATGAAGAAGGAGTGAGCTAATGGATATGCAGTGCGTGTGCCCGGGAAAGCATTTTAATTAATGACACAAATCGATAGTCCCGTTGTTTGGGCGGGACGCATCAGTTTATCTTCTCCTTTAAATTTAACTGTTTCTTTTATTAATTGCTCTTTTACCAATTACAAAAATAGTGGGGCAACCGTGGGAAATTGGGAAACAGAGGAAAGCATAAGGTGGTTTGAAAAACGTACTTATCCAGGCACAGTGACTATATCGCCAACAGGGTTTACCTGTTGAATCAAAAAGGTGGGCATGTCCTTACACAGCACCTGAAGCAGAAGTGGAGGAAACAGTTATCATGGAGAAGCCAAGGACATGAGCTCCCGCTTGAGTCCCAGGGGCCGCACTGTGTCTTTGGCCAGCTCACTTAACCTCTTTAAGCCTGTTTCCTCATCTGTAACACAGGGGTAATGCTATTCCCAACTACACAAGGCTCTCATGGGGATTAGACAAAATAAAAACATGCAATGTTCTCAGCCTACGCAAACAATGGTCTATTATTTGAATGATACATTTTGATCAAGTGAGGCAAATCAGGTCAGGTAATGTCTGTGCTGACTGTAGGCGTCGTCCATTCTGATCAGTGTGTAAATATCTGGCTGTCACCCTAGGAATAATGACAGTTGTAGCTAACATTACTGAGCTCTTACTGCAGCCATGCACTATTCTAAATGTATTATCTCATTTAACCCCCAAATAGCCCACTGGGATTGCGGGAGTATAAAGGAGTGCGTATTTTATTTTATTATTTTATTTTAAAACTAAATTTTGTCATTTTTATTAACAGTTTTATTATTTTTATTTTTCCATTCTCCTTACCTGACAAGTTCACCTGTCATAGCAACTGATCCCAGCTCCAGTCATGCCACCCTGAATCCAGATGTGCACACCTGGAGGTACATTTTAGTTCCTGCTGTTGCTTTGAAGGGATGGTGTCTGCAATGCAGCTTCTGATTGTTTGCTGCATGGCTAATTTTAAATATTTGTTTAATATGCAAATGATACCTCCCAGTGACAGCTTGGCGAGAACTGCAGATGTCTTTCCCTCAAAATGACACAGCCCTGCTGCTGTTCCCACTCAGATACTGATGCCGTGTTACTTCAGTTCAGGACTCTGACTTACCCAGTGACTGCAAAAGCCCTGACTTCAAGCAAGGCCACTGCTAACGCATATACCCTTATGAGAATGAGAAAGAGGCACCCCTTCTGGAAAGACAAATCAGAAGAAATTGCCATTGTCACCGCCACTACTCCCCTGGCCCCAGTAGAAAATTAGAATAAGCTCTCCCTACATTAGTGGTTGACCTAGGAAAAAGTACTCCTCTGAATGCACCCAATATTGATCAAGGACACACAACTTGAAGACTGAAAAGTGGCTACATTTTGACCCCTCCTTAATCTTCTTGGCCAGACATCCTTGTGCAGTGCACAACCTGCAAAACCTTATATGGCAGCTCTGACCCAGAGACCTAAGATATTTGTACTTCTGATTTTTCCCAAGCAGTGGAATAAGATATGTTATTTTAACAGCTGGCTCTGGAGAACCCCTTAGGGTGTTAACCATGTTTGATTAGGAAAATGCCTTGATGGGCTACATTTGTGTAGGAAGACTATCCATGTAGAAGGAGACGGCTCCCTTGACAAAGGTGCTCTCTGCATAGTTGGCAGGAATTTGGTGGGTGGCAGGAAGAGGACGGTTAGATTGAAATAAGAGAAGTGAGGAGGAAAGGAGAGGGGATTAAGTACCAGGATGGGAAGATGGAGCCTGGAGAGAAACGTAATCAGTGCCAAGTGCCCAACGGCAGGTGGTTGAAGGGCATTTTTTTGGAGCAGGAATGTCTAATACTCCAGCATGGGTTTGGGGGGCGGACTGACACATAAAACTCCATTGCCTTAAAACTTTACCAATAATCTGATGAATATAATGTCATCTCAGGGGAACTGAAGTGAAAACATTGGGGTTGCACCCTTTGTGGACACGGCTTGCAAGACAGTGAGGTAGGCCTGAAACTGACCTAATCCCGTGAGAGGAGAAACACAAAGACACTGACCAGAGAAGCATAAGGGCTGATCTGCACCAGGTCTCGGAGAGTACTAGTGACATGGGAAGGGACGCTGGCTCTCCAACCATATGTAGGGTGGAGGTAAAGCCAATTTCATTTGAATTTTAAAGGACAAAGAAATCCCAGTGGACATCGAGTTTACACGTGTCAGCAATGATCACAGAGCTTCGGCTCTCTGTCATCTCTCTCTCTCTCTCTTAATTATGATGAATAATTAGAGCTCATGGCCACAAAGTGTCAGAGATGTACCAGTAACTAAATAAGCATGATCTCAAACTTCAAACAAACCTAGCCAAGTAAGTATGTCCACATTGTAGAGTTTACGTCCTTGAAGCTCAGAGAGGCAAGTAATGGGCTCACGTTCAGGGAGGAGGTAAGCGACAGAGCTCAAAAAGGAACGCAGACCTCTCCAACTCCAGAGACAAACAACAGTAAAACCTGGGATTGCGAGGAACTTGTTCTGCGAATGTTCCACAAGACAAACAAGCATTTCTAATAAATTTTAACTTGATAAACGAGCGGAGTCTTGCAATGCGAGCAGTATGTGATGCCAAACATCACACGATCACGGCTGAGCCAATGGTTTTCAAAATTCGCTTTGATATTCAAGTGCTTTGGATTGTAAGCATGTTTCCAGAACAAACTGTGCTCACAAGCCAAGGTTTTACTGTACCTTTCCGGGTCTCAGGGTGGGGAGTTCACATCTGTGTAAACTCTCCAGAGCAAGTTCCTGGGGCTGAAGGTAAAAAGCACCTACAGACCTATGCACATGGCAACTTCCACCTACCAGAAGAAAATCCTGCTAATTTTGGAGATGGACCAGACTAAATTCAGTAAGAGTCTGAATTCTGGTTTGGTTCTTAAGGAAGGGAGAAGCATAGGATGTCAGAGAGATGACAGCAGGCTCCCTGTTGATCTTGATCCTGGTAGGAGTTTAAAGAATGTGAGATCAGACCCTTGGAGACCAGGAAGGGAAATGTCTTCCTCCAGCCAGGATGAAGGTTGTACTGAGTTACACTATCTTCCCAGCTGGTGTTCTCTTAACTCTAAGAGTATGTGGCCTGGTGAAGAAAAGAAAAGCTTTCCTTTATGCATGCAAGGTGTGCAATGCATTCCTAATTGTCCCAGAGCCTGGAGACACTGATGTTTATCATTCAATAGGTGTAAGAAGACCTTGATTAAAAATCTTAATGTCAACACTACATTTCATTCATGTGTGCTGAGACTTTATGGCTTTTTAATCATATTGCAATGTGGCACAACTAAGAGAGACAAGCCATGCAGTAATGCCAAGGAAAGGGAGGAGGGAGATACTGTTTTCTATGTGCCAGGCACTCTGTGGGCAGAGAGGGTGGCTTTTCATTTGGGCAACCAAAAGCCTGGCACTGTGTCCAAATGCCCTGCTCTTTAGTGGATGGTATCAGCCCTCATCGGGAACCACTAGGCCAAACACGAACATTCCTGAAACATGAGGGTCCTCCAGAGGGAGGGCCAGGGAGGATGCTGGGAACATGGGTCATGATGGTACCACAGGAGCGAGAGAAAAGTTCTGAGGATAAGACATTCCTCAGCATGGCAACCGGAATGAGACCGTGTTCTCCACTTGCAGGCCTAAGGTATCTACATCATCCGGGCACAGGCAGAAGCAAACAAAGCTCTGGATTCTGCTTAAAAAGTTCTGGGAAGGACTGGGGAGAAGAGAACTGGGGAACTTTCTTTCCCAAAAGCTAAGGGAGCCCTGTACCTTCTGGACTCAAACAGCAGATCCTGGGAGTCGTAAGACATCTGTGGCCTTCTGGGAAGGCCAATGTGGGCCTGTCATGGCATGCAAAGTCCTCTGGAGGCCAAGAAAGAGCCGAGTGGAAGGGATGAGCTTTCTGGACTTCATGACAAGGAGGTTCCATGATATTAGAGAGGCTTCCTGTGGTTGCCTCTAGAGGAGCTGGCCTGCCTAACGACTTCCTCATCTTCAATGTGCACAGATAGAGATCAGCTCTAGCATCTGTGGGATTGGAACCAAACAGAACTGACAAATTAATATACTATCATTACTAATAACAGCAAAGGCTTATAGAGCTCTGACCTTGTGCCACTCACTGTTGTGAGTATTTGGTGTATGTTAGCATTTTCTTTTTAAGAGAGAGAGAGAGAGAGAGAGAGAGAGAGAGAGAGAGAGAGAGACAGAGAGAGAGAGAGAGAGACAGAGAGAGACAGAGAGAGAGCACATGAGTAGGGAATGGGCAGAGAGAGGGTAGAAAGAGAGAATTTTAAGCAGGCTCCACACTCAGCACAGAGCCCGATGCGGGGCTTGATCTCATGACTGAGATCATGACCTGAGCTGAAGTCAAGAGTCAGACACAACTGACTGAGCCACCCAGGGGCCCCTAAATTCTTATTTTTAAATAAATGTAGATTCAAATGCAGTTATAAAAAAGGATAGGAAGGTCTCACGTGCTCTTTACCCAGTTTGCCCCAATGGTAACGTGTTACAAAACTAGAGCACAATACCACAACCAGGAAACTGGCATTCACACAGTCAACATACAACAATCCCATCACCTGAAGCATCCGTCATATTGCCCTTTTCTCGTCTTGCCCACGGCCCTCCCGCCCCACCCCTCCTTATCCTTGGCCATCACTAATCTCTCCTCCATTCCTATAAGAGAGCCACTTCAAGAATGCTATCTAAATGGAATCACAAAATACACAATCTTTTGAGACTTATTTATTTATTTATTTATTTATTTATTTATTTATTTATTTTTTACTCAGCATAATTCTCTGGAAATTCACCTAGGCTGTTGCAGTATCAACAATATGCTCCTTTTTACTGCTGAGTAGTACTCCATGGTATGGATGTGCCACAGTCTGTTTAACCATTTTCCCACCAAAGGACATCTGGCTTGTTGCCAGGCGGGGGCATCATGAATAAAAGCACCATAAGCATTTGCATACAGGTTTATGTGTAAAATTGAGTTTTTATTTCTCTGGGATTGATGCCCAGGAGTGCAATTGCCAGGTCATAAGACCATTGTGTGTTGAGTTTTATAGGAAACTGCCAAAGTATTTCCCAGGGTAACTATACCATTTTATATTTCCGCCAGTAATGTATGGTGTGAGCCTTCTTCTCACCTTTCTCCCCGGCATGGGCTGGAGTCGACACACACGACAGGATCAATAAGCCACTTTGGGATTGAAGCGAGCAGCTTTCCAGAAAACCCTCGTTAGAATGTTCTGAGAATGGAGACTAAATGAATCCGTCAGCACACCACACTTCAGAATGATATGTTTGTCAAATTAGCAAGGGAGAGAAAATTCAGATAGTTCACAGGAGAGAGGAGTTTGGATGGAGATGTGGAGAGGACGTTCAGAAAGCTTGGGTGTTTGGGACCATCACAACAAAGCTACCAAAAGGGCACTGGGTCTTTTGACGGTAAGAATTAAGGTGTGAAGTAAAAAAAGAAGAGAGAGCAGACAAGCAAACTTCAGGAAATAAGAAAACTCAGACATAAGCTCAGGGGTCAGTTCCCTGGGGCCCACTCAAACTTAATGTTTGCAGAATTCTGGAGATCAGTAGCACAGTAAATATGAGACTTCAGCACCCAAATACACCACTGTTAAATAATTAATGACTCAGTGCCTTAAATGCACAGGACTGTTCCCAATGTCCTGCTCCTCCACCCCTCACATCAGCCACACCTTTGTCTTCTCCCTTGAGCACCCCCAAGACCTCATCTCTGTGGTGTGGCTTCTTTCGCTCCATCAGACTCCTTCCCATTCACTCAGAAAACTCTGTCCTTGTGTTTTCAAATTGCTTTCCCATCTCAACATCTAAAACTTTGGTTCAGCATTTTTATTATGGCAAAGACTAAATGTGGTAAACAAAAGAGATCTTCCTCTGGATGAAGGTATGAGATGCTGGATGGGGTATGCCTCTAAAAGAAGAAAACGAGCGGAGAGAAAAAATGCCACAAGACTTTTCCCTTTGGGGATATTGAGGTTACAATTAGTCCTCACTGTGGGCGTGTAAATGTGCCAGGCACTGTGTTAAATACTTTATCACATGCAATCCTCAGAACATCGCAATAAAGCACGAACTATTTTCATCCCCTCTGAAAGTGAGGGAAGTAGATTTGAGAGATAGCGGATCCAGGATTCAAACCCAGGCAGTCTGGTTCCAGATCCCATGTACCTGTCATGTATCAACTAAGAAAAATGCACTCATGCCATCTCAAAACTGAAGTGAGTCTTCTCTGGCCGGTGCCTACAGTGTAGGAAGAAAGGTTAAAAAAGGCTGTTCAACAGGACTTGTCCTGTGTGTAGATTGGGTCTGGGTTGTTGGGTTGGATCTGGTTCCCTTAAGCCTTCTTAGATGTTTGTGGGTTCCAGTACTTGGCCTGGATGCCCCAGCCTCACCTAACATGGTTCCTACTGTCTAGCTGAAAGAACAGTTCTTATGACCACACAAAGGGATAATATTTCTACAAAAGTTTACATGTAAAAAATTATTTTGGGCCTTCCATTTCTGATCAAGTGGAAGTCAGGCCTTTCCACAGAAAACAAGTAAAAATGCTGTTGGTGAAGAATTATCAGGGCAAAATCTCAGGGAAGGAAGAAATCCAGAAGGGGAAGCATGGTACTGAACCATTTTTGTGCTGAAAACATTTCTCAAACTTGACGAACTCAGGCTTCAGTTTTCATAACCTCATGGGGCGCAATGGACTCGGACCTTCCCAAAGTGGGAAGCTAAGTGCAAGACCTCCAAAACCCAGGACCCAAAGAGCTACAACAGCCATGTAAGGATGAACCAGAGGTAAAATGACTGCACCTATATAGCCCCCAGCTCCTGGAGTCTGCAAGAAAAAATCTTCAGTACTCAGCACAGTAGGGAGAAAAATACCTTCTGTAAAAGGCCCTAATAATCACAGGTATTACAGCCAAAATTGGACAACCCATGGGGACCAGAAAACTCCAAGCCATCAATTGGTTTAACACATTTGCAGGCTATGCCCCCAGGTGTCCGGCTAACACAACTGAAAATGCTTTTCGGAAGAACGCACCCTTTTCACAGTTCCCAAGGGATTGCCACAAATAAATTTCCAGGAAAAATGAACAGCACACAGTAATAAATGTCTGAGCACACAGGAAATAAGACATAAGGAGCAGAAAGTAAGAGAAAGAGAAACAATTATGGGAGATTCTTGGAAGATAGTAGCAATGGCAGCTCAGTTTTTCAGCCTCTTTCAATCCCGACACGAAAACAGAGTAAGTCGATTAGGAAGACTAGAAACACATGGACAACATTTTGCAACAAATCCAGGGAACAAGATACCCCTGAATCCCCAAACACAGGAGGGTGGGGACAGACCACTAACAGGTATAAGACATGCCTTATAGTCTTGTCTATGGGGGAGACCGAGGAAGTGACAGAGGCAGAATCTCAGAGACCCGAGGAAAAGAGAGCCCAGGAGAGGCAAGCAGAAAGAACAAAAGAAGCAGAGGTGAGAAGGAGGGAAAATTGAAAAGTCAGTAAGAAACGGAGAACACAAACAGGTGCTTGTACACTCGTGTTCACAGCAGCATTTCTTCCCCGTAGCCAAGAGGTGGGATCCACTCAAAAGTCCAACAGCAGATAAAGGGATACCCAAAGTGTGGTAGAGTCACACAATGAAGTATTAGTCATCCTTAGAAGGGAAAGAAATTCCCTTCAGTGAAATAAGCCAGTGAAAATAGCGCAAACACTGCATAATAACGATCACATGGGGTACTTAGAGTAGCTCAATTCGCAGATACGGTGAGTAGAATGGCGGTTGCCAGGAGGTGGGTGGGGGGGGTCGTAGGGAATGGGAATTCCTCTTTATTTTATTTTTTTAAGTTTATTTATTTATTTATTTTGAGAGAGAGAGAGAGACAGGGAATCCCAAGCAGGTTCTGCACTGTCAGCACAGAGCCCGATGCAGGGCTCGAACTCACAAACCATGAGATCATGACCTCAGCTGAAGTTGGACATTTAACCACCTGAGCCACCAGGTGCCCCAGGAATTCTTTTTAAAATGAATATAGAGTTTCAGTCCTGCAGGATAAAGAAAGTTATGGAAATGGGACAGTGGTGAGGGTTGCACGATTATGTGAATGTATTTAATGTCATGGAACTGTATACCTAAAAGTTATTCAAATGTTAAATTTCATGCTGTATTGATTTCACAATTAAAAAACTAAAGTTCAGGGGCGCCTGGGTGGCTCAGTCGGTTAAGCGGCCGACTTCAGCTCAGGTCATGATCTCTCAGTTCATGAGTTCAAGCCCCACGTCGGGCTCTGTGCTGACAGCTCAGAGCCTGGAGCCTGTTTCAGATTCTGTGTCTCCCTCTCTCTGACCCTCCCCCGTTCATGCTCTGTCTCTCTCTGTCTCAAAAATAAATAAACGTTAAAAACAAAAACCAAAAAAAACCCTAAAGTTCAATGTAAGAGATTTAGAGAGAAAAATAATTGAGACAGTAACAAATACTGAAACTGCAAAGGGGTAAAAAAAGAAAACAGGCAAAGATTGAACACACAGATAACGGGCATTTCTAAAGATGAAAACCAAGGTGAGAAAACAGAAGAAATACCAAAAACTCTATTTCAAGAAAACATTCCTGAAATAAAAATGTAATTGGAAACTAGATTTCAAAAGAGCACAATGCAAGCATGAGAATACTGACCCAAGATTATTAATACCAACACACATTCCAGTATGATCTGAGACATTAAATAACCCTTTTGGCATCTAGCACCAAAAAAAACCATGCAACTTAAAAGGGAAAGAAAATTAGATTATTATTAGCCAATGAAAGCCAGGCTTTATGTCAGAAGAAAATTGAGTAACATATCTAAAATACTCAGGGAAAGAGCACTGAGGAATTTTATTACGCGGCACAATTGATTTTTTAAGTACAAAGTGCATAGATAAACTTATCGAAACACAAGAACTCAAGAAATATTGTTCCCACAAGCCCCTCTGAGTAATCTACTATGGAATGAGTTTTAGACAACCAAAATAATTAAAGGGCCAGTGACATAATGATGGCTAATGAGCATTAAACAAATAGCTACTCATACAGACAGACAAAGACAAATGAGGACACACAAGGAGAAACATACTATGAAACGGCTACATGTCTGCCAATGTATATTTGTACAATTACTAAGAATGGAGGGTCTATATAAGTTTTTTTTTCTTTTAAACATCAAGATTATACATCTGTGTGCCTACAACAGGTAACCTTTCCTATATGTAGGTTTTATCTCAATAAACTTGGCAAAAAGGAGGGGCATGAGAAGAGCATATAGCAAAATTGTGCTGATGGTTTCGATAGAAATAATGGAGGTGGAGTTACTTTCAGTAACTATAACAGCTGTAATAATAAATTAGTATTGTTATTCCAAGACCATTGTGTGAGTAAGGTTGGATAAAATGAGTGAGAAATAATGATAAATTCTAATTCCGTCACCCCCTGTACCCTGGAAAGCCAAGATTCTTGGAATGGAAGAGAGGACATATTGATGTAGTAAAAAGAGGTCAAGTAAAAGTCTTAACTTAAAACTGGAAGTATCAACAATGAATCCTTGAGATTTTTTGTAATAATTTTTTCCTGAAAACTCCTAAAAACAACCACCAACTCAGTAGCTATGAGCATCCCAGGTGCCAAATTGTACTACTTGTATGTATTCAAACAGAAAGCCAACGAGCCATGGGGGACATACTCTATGGATTACAAACGTTGGCCAAGCCCTATAAGTTTAGGTAACAGAATGCAACTTGAGCCGTTAGCATGTTCTGCAATGAGGAAAACCCACCAACACATGCATTCACACATACGCATCTCACACCATGATAATCACGGTGCAAGGTCCCACCTAAAGAGGCATTTGCTTCCATGGGGTGGCACTTGTTCCACCTGGGTAGCCTCTTGGTCTATCAGCACCAGAAATTAGACATGGAGAGAAAGAACATCATTGGGCACCCAAGAGTGGCTTAGTTCAGTATTTGTACTGAACTTACTATCTGTAGTGTGGGTGGAGAACGGAATTTAGGGAGGTGGCCCTACCTACATCTCTAAAACCTCCTTGTACATAGGAAACTTAGATGCTTGGGCCCTTCACACCAACTAACACACAATTGATTCCTGACATGAGCTGACACTAGAAATGCTAGAGCAGAAGCCTTTCTAAGATTTATTCATCTTGGATCCCCAGAACCACTTTCTACTCCTGTCTCCTGAGTCAGTGCCAGAAAGAGATCATTGGTCTAACATCTCTCTCTGCTTATGGTTACTTTAATTCTTGGCCCCACTGCTGTTCTCTTTCACTGAATCTTGTCCAGGTCTGCTCCAGTCCTCTCCACAAGAGCTTCCTAAGTAAAATAATCAGGGGCAAGTATTGTGGGAACATTAGTGTCTTCTCTCCCAGAAAACCCCTGATCTCCATATGCAAAGCGGCCTTCATGTCTTCGCAAAGAGGAGTATATAGGTAGCTCCTCTAAGTCAAACCAAAGGCCTCGTTATAACAGTTTTCAAATCTAAGTTTGTTTGGAATATATCTGCATATTAAAGAGAGAGCATAAACATCTGCTCTGAATTGACCATCTATCCCCACCAGAACAAAGAGCAGCTGGCAGCTTCTTTACCGAAAGAAGGAAAAAATCTGGTTTGGCTATTCCACTCCACAAGGACTTAGCATAAGCCTATTGTCAGAATCAGAGAGAAGCTTCCATTAATGAGGCTTATGGATAAAAACTGAAAATGTGTATGCAAATGCCTCACTAGTAGGAGCGGAGGACATTCTTTCTTCCAATACCACCCCTCCCTGCACATGTCTTTTCTAAACCCCACTCATTGTAATCACCAACAGCTATAGGGTCAGATATTTACAACCTTAACTCCAGGGAAAAAAAAGAACTGTTCCTTCCAGCTTTCCATATAAAAATTCCAAGGTAATTTTTCCAAGCCTTTCTCATTGGTTTCTCATTGGTCCAACTTGGGTCCAGGCACCCTAACCAGAAGGAATAGAAATACTGATTGTCCAGTTCCTGGGTCATGTCCAGTCCTGTAGGCAAGATGCTATGCTTTTCAAATTCACACAAAACGCAGGCTTGTAGTCAGGGAGGAGGATATTCTCTAGGGAATGTGATGAGTGAAAGTGTTGTGGTTTTTTTGTTTTGTTTTGTTTTTTTCCACAAGACCCCTGTTTTTAAGTGGTCACAAACTACAGAGGTCTTTCCGTACAATCCCAGCTCCAAGACAGGCCGGGATACTTGGTACCACCCTTCCTACATATCTTCCTAAATTGCATTACCAAGACTGAAAGCACTCCATAAGCAACATCTGTAGGACTGGAGGCTGTCTGGACTTGATACTCAAGCCAATTTTGCAAGTATATGGAGTTGAGAGTATTATTATCTCAGGTTCCATATTCTCCACGGATTTTTCACAATCACTGATTGGAGCAGGGTTACTGCTTGGCAACCAGGAAGGCTCCCATCTGTCAAGGGATTTGTCACTCCAGACAGCCGCTGGTTTTGCTGATTTGGAAATTGCAATAGATGATGACAGAACAATGAACAATGGCTTTGCTACTGTCATCCTTCACTAGTGCCCTTTAGGAAGCATTCCAAAACAAAACAAAACAAAAAATATTAAAAAAAAAAAAAGAGGCCAAGTTCACCTGCCTGCTTGTTCCTGCCCCTGAAACAGGATGAGGAGGTTGAGCGCCAGTTGCCTCCTTGAGTGGAGGACTGGACATGTTTCGGTGATGGTGCACTGTGAACTTATTGCACCAGGAGGAAGGAGACTTGACTTGGCCCTTCAACGCACATTCAGCCTTTTCCTATTTCGAGCACCCAGATTTTCCTCCAGGGAACATTCCTGATTCTCAGCCCATGTGTTTTGGGTGGGGCTGGATCCACTTTCTACCCTAGGGATGTGCATGTGGCTCAGGCCAGACCTACTGTGATGCCACTGACTGGTTCAGGGAAGGTCACACGATTCAACTTGAGCCAGTGAGACAAAGAGATACTTTTGATGGTTAAGATTAGCAGGTTCTTTAAGGCTAGACTTGAGTTTGGAGTTAAAGTTGGTAGCAATTTGCCACCACATGGAACATGAGAATGAAGCTAATAGAGAAGCAAGCATTTTACAGACAGAGACCTCATTCTGATGGCATAATTTTAATACCTGGGTCAGGTGCCATCTGAACCTAGTTCTGATCCTCAACTTTTCATTGATAGGCATTAAAAGGAGACTGTCTTGGTTTTCTCTCACCTAAAACAAAAAGGATCTCTGCACTTAGGTTCTAGCCCTGGTTCTGCCACAAACTACGGCGTGAACTTGTGCAAGCCTCTTGATCCTTCTGCCACTGGGTTTCCTCATCTAGGAGAAACTCTGGATAAAAATCATCAGGAGGTCCTCAGATGAAGGAGAAATTTCAGCTTTAACATTCTGGAGTATTTTACTGAGTTACTGTTGTAAACACAGAGTTTTATAGGAGGAGACAGGTAGAAAATCCTGAATTTAGACTTTCTGGACAAGAAGTTGTGTCAAAAAGTCTTTCTAGAAGGAGAAATGAGTAGAGACGAGTCAAATTTTCAAAATAATTCAGCAACTCATCTAAGGGTGACATTTTACAAAAATAAGAGTATTGTGATAGGGCAAGAATGAAAAACAGTGGGACGTATAATCTTTAAACAAAGAAAATCTTTCCTTAGAAAATATAGTTGCTAACCTAATTCAATATTTATAGCTTTCTCTAATCCTTTATTTCTAAACTTTTTTGAAATGATTTTATTTAAGGTTTCCTAAGTAACATGTTTCCTTTAAAAAGTGCTAACAGTGTTTGTCTTTCAACAGGAGAAATTAAATTATTTATATTTACTATAATCACCATATGTTTGGCTTTATTTCTGTCATCTTCATTTATGTTGCTTATTTTTCATCTTTTCTTGAGGGCTACCCTTTCCAGCTTCTAGCTAATTAAGCAAATATTCTTTCTGGCTTTTATTTCTCCAGTGAAATAGAAGACTACCTTCCTTTTTTTTATACTTATATTTTAATTTAGATGTACTTTCACAAACACAAATATATTTCAAATCCTATTTTCTTAGCAATGCCAGAAAGTCAGCAGTAGTCTAGAGCCTCCTCTCTGAAAACACAACCCTTATGGAATATCTTCATCTCTTCTGCCCTCCACTCTCCACCTCCCACATCTTATGATGTCGAATTTGGGTATAAGATTAATATTTTGCTGTAGATATGCATGGATTTTAGATACTTGGTTTTCTGGCATGCCTCTTCTATTTTATTAACTTCTATTTAACAACTGCACTATCAGCAATTATTTGTATGTTTTTCCATTTTATTTTGTTTTGTTTTGTTTTTTCAGCTTGTTCCTTAATTCCATTATGTCTGCTCTCTCTTTCTAGAATAACTCTTTGATGAACGTTGGGTCTCCTGGATCCATCGTCCGTGTGTCGGCTTTTGTCTTGTCATTTTTAGGGCATTGCTCTGGGGGTTGGCAGAATGCTTTGGTTAGATATTTCTGATCACTAAGTCGATCCTTTATTTAAATTTTTAATGTTTTTTTAAAACGTTTATTTACTTTTGAGAGACAGAGTGTGAAAGCAGGGGAGAGGCAGAGAGAGACACAGACAGAGACAGAGAATCCAAAGCAGGCTCCAGGTTCCAAGCTACTGGCACAGAGCCAGACATGGGGCTCGAACCCACAAACTGTGAGATCATTACCTGAGCCAAAGCTGGATTCTTAAATAACTGAGCCACCCAGGCACCCTCTTTTATTTAATTTTTAATTCTCCCATTCAGACCTCGTACTCAGTTGGTAATGTTACCAATCAGTTTAATATGCACAATTTATTTTATATCATTAAAGCACTTTATGAATAAACTCAGGTTTCTGTATGGAGCATACATCCTCTCAGATCTGATAAATAAAATTAAATTGAGGGGCTCCTGGGTGGCTCAGTCGGTTAAGCGTCCGACTTCAGCTCAGGTCACGATCTCACGGTCCGTGAGTTCGAGCCCCGCGTCAGGCTCTGGGCTGATGGCTCAGAGCCTGGAGCCTGCTTCCGATTCTGTGTCTCCCTCTCTCTCTGCCCCTCCCCCGTTCATGCTCTGTCTCTTTCTGTCTCAAAAATAAATAAACGTTAAAAAATTTTTTTTTAATTAAATTGAAATTAAAATTCAGTTCCTCAGTTGTACTAGCTATATTTCAAGTGCTCAAGAGTCCCATGTGGCTAGAGGCTATACTATTGGCCGCACAGATTGATAGAGCATTTCTATCACCGCAGGCTGTTCTACAGTGCAGTGCTAGTCTGCACTGACTCGTTTTCCCTCCAACCATGTGACAGTCGCTGTCCCCCAGACAGTGGAAGTGGCTGCTTTGAGTGGAGAGGAGGTACATCCATGTGGGCTTCCCTTCATGATGTGAGGGAAGGAAGCCTGACTTCTGGTTGAAAGTTCTCCATCTCAGCTGCATCTAGCAACGGTTACTTGGGCAGTGACCCATTTCTCTCTCCAGCCACCTAAGCTCCAGTCCCAGCATTCTATAGAAAACTGCCTTCACTGAGAACCCGTCAGTGAGTGCTGCAGCCAGCCCCTCTTGAAAGAGGAATGTGTATAACGGTTCTGTTGTCTCTGTTACCCAGAGACCATTGCTTCTCCCAGACTGCTGTCTCTCTCTGACTTTGATTTTTCTCCAGAGTTCTATTGTGAGAACTCAGTTTACAATCATGTCCTTTTTATCTACTTGGGGTTATAATTGCCTAAAGGCTGTTAAGGAATCACCATTAATCTGATGCCATATATTTTATCTCTTCCACACTTTTCTCAACATTTTTGCCCTGCTGATTGCAACATTCCCCATTTTCTCACACTGCCACTGACTTATTCTAGCTCTTATATTTCTTCTGTCAAGATGTGCTCAATCAGCCATCTTGAACTGAAAGTAGTAGCCTGATTTCTTATGCCTTTTGTGTCTACAGAATAAGTTTCATAAGTAATCATAGAATGTCAGGGCTAGAAAGGAAATTTGAGATCCATTCCAATCCATTCATTTTACAGAAGAACAGAGGGAGACTCATATAAGGAAATGGACTTGTCCAAGCCTCTACAGCATTGATGGTAGCAGAGCTGGGACAAAGAAGGAAGTCATTCACCCCGTATACTGGTCTCGGGCCATTGACTTCTGCTCCAAGAGCCCTGAGAAATTACAAGAGGGAGTCAGCATCTCCACCTGTACCCCGGGCTCAGCGTAGTAGGTACCTTGTTAATCAGCTTTTTTCTAAGCTTCTCCAAATACAAAGCAATGGAGGACTCATGCTTCTAAAAGAAATTTTAAACAGAACTGAAGGAATTTAAGAGCAAATTCATTTATTTGCTCAGAACTGCCCATTCCCTAAGCACAGTGAAAATTCAAGGTTATACTTCAAAACTATAAGAAGAAAGGGGCTTGGAAAATGCAAACAGACCTTGCTTTGAAATGATCATGACATTGCCAGGCTGGGGTGGGGGTAGATGTGAGAAACAAGCTTCTCCTCCCCCCACAAAAAATTCTGGGGTGGGAGCTCGCTGTCCACCTTAGTGAAATGCTTCACCTCCAGCATCTGCCTACTTGCACTGGTCTGCAATCTGTTTCCAGTGAAGCAAAGTAATTAATTGTTTTAAAATGCTTTTTGAGACTTTGGAAAACTGACCTAAGTTTAATGGTTCATAAACCTCATTTGTGCTTCTATTAGAGAATTTAAAATGTGAGCTGATCTGCTTCTGGACTAGAGAGGAGGACAGGACCTCAGAGCTGTGCTGTGAGACCCGCCAGCAACCGTCAGAGCTGCAGAGTCAACCCTCTTTTGACACAGTGAAGAAGGGAGAGAGCAGTGCAGATTCCCTGGCATCTCCCCTTAGAGGGTTTGATTTAACGATGACATATTAAAGGATGATGCTGCGCTCAAGTTGGGCAGAGATAGTACACTCTCTCTGTCCTACAAGCTTCATCTCCTAGCCTCATACACCCTAGAATGGAGACTGGAACCAGTTTCCTGTCCTAGCTGGGCTCCTGTTCCTGTATACTTCTAGACAAAACACCTTAATCCCTATACGTGGTCTCATACACTGTGATTTTTCCAGGGACGCCAAGAAAGGCTATCTACTACTATGAGCAATTCATTCACGGGGATCACAGAGGCTTAGTTTGGGGATCACAAACTCAAGTGCATCCAGACACCAGACAGGTAACATAAATAAGTCAAGGAAAAGGGTGAAAGATGAGAGAACTGGAGGAGGCACATCCTGTGTAAAAGGCGGCGGCTGCTTTTCAGTTCCAGTGGGCTGCTGCCATTCAGAAATGTGTGCTCAATCATCCCAGAGGAATCAGAAATCTAGATAGTAAGTCTGCCTTTCACTCTGTAAGAAACCACCACCTCTGGCTACCAGGCACTCTCTGGGTCTGTAACATCTAAACAGATGCAGCCGAGAGGAAGTTCCAGCTCTCTGGTACACCCCTGTCACGGCTACCAGAGAGCCCTTTGTGTTATCCGCATTCCTAGGGGAGTTAAAAAGGTAGTCACTTCAAGAAAGGGGGTGTCTGCCAGAAGGTGTGTGTTCCCAGGGTATTCCCTAGGGTAGAGGTCCTAAGGAAGTCATAAAGATTAAACTTCAGAGGTGTACACCCTCTAATCAATTGTAATATAACCACAGCAATTATAATAAATAGCTGTGATCCACAGAGGGCCTACTACGTTAAGTGATTTATACACATCATCTTATTTCATTTACACAACAAACTCAAGAGGTATTATAATTATCTTCTTTCTGTAGCTGAGAAAGCAGACTCAGAGAGGTTAAGTAATTTTCGCTAGATCTCACAGGTGGTAACTTCTAAATATTGTCAGGAAACGAGCTCCCAAGGTCTATGTGTTATTCTGTGCCTCCCTTGAGGACACAGAGTGGGAAGTTCAACATAATGCTGAAGTGATTTCCTCTCCCAATTTCCAATGATTCCCAGAGTAGGTTTAAAAGTATGAAAACAGATGGTTTTAGGGTGGTGATAGTATATAAATTTCCCTAAACTTTCAAATGTATATCTGAAATATACAAAAACAAATTAAGGTGATCAGAAGAATCAGCATGCTCTAAAAAAACAAAACAAAACAAAACAAAACAAAAACCTTTAGCTTTCAAGATATTTATCATTATGGGTACATGGGTACTCTGGGACCATATGGAGAGTATTAATTTGGTAAGATTGGTAGGATAAGGAAGGCAAGATCACAGAAAGCTTTGAAAAAGCAATGAACAGGCACCGAGAGCAGGGATCATGGTCATGGGCAATAGACTACCCATGTTGGCTATTGAGAGCTTTCAAAACAGCTTCATTTAGATATAATTCACATGCCATACAATGCACACATTCAAAGTAAACAATTCAGTAGTTTTTAGTATTTTCACAGACACATGCCACCATCACCACAGTCCATTTCAGGCCGTTTTCATCATCTCCACAAGAAGCACTGTAATGTTCCAGCTATCACACTCCTGTTTCCCCCTCCTCGCACAGCCCTAAGCAACCACTAATCTACTGCCTGTCTAAACAAATTTTTCTATTCTGAGTTTTCATGTGAATGAAATCATATAATATGCACTCTCTTGTGAGTGGCTTCTCTTACTTTGCATAATGTTTTCAAGGTTCACAGGCTGTTGAGATCTGAATGGCTTTAAAACTACCTTCTCTCTCTCAATGGGTCATTTGGGTGGACTTCTTCTTCAAGTCAAGTCTTTGAGCCTTCTTTTGTCATTGTAAACCACACCAACAGCACTCCTGTCTCAAGTCCTTACCAGAAACAGTTGAATGTTATGTACTTTCCCTTTCCTGGGATCTCCAGGGAAAGCTCCAGACTGGGCTACTCCTGGGACTTCCAAGAGCACGAGCCAGACGTCCTCTGCTGATTGATTTTACAGAGTCAATATCACCAGTCAAATGCTCATGTCTTAGCTCTTTCCTCCCACTCCTACTTTTTAAAGAATTTCACATTTCTAGAGCTTGACTAGATTCAGAAGGGCTAGATTTATAAACAATTATGTCAGACATTACTCAAGAGGTCTCTATAGTTAGAATGAGGTCTACATGCAGAGCCCAGTACCCTGGATCTTTCTCCAAACAGCATCAAAGACATTACAGCCTGATGTATCCTCACAACCTTTTGTTCTATTTTCTGCATTGTCTTGAAGAGAAGAAACCAGTGTAAAAATACAGGAAATGAGTGAGCTCTGATCAAAGCAATGGTGAAAACTGGTCATTCTCAAATGATGCCAATGAAAGATCCACAAGCGAATTAGAAATACCAGGACTTGTAAGATTCACAGAAACTTCAGTCTAGTGGAGGAAAGATAAATACGTAATGTAAATGGAAGGGACACTTCATGTGAACAGAACATGTTCTTGGACCAAACCAATCTGATTCAAATCTCAATCCCACCATTTACCAATGATGTGACATTGGACAAGTAACTAAAGCTTCTCTGAGTCCCAGTCTCCTTATCAATAAAATGAAAATAATGCTCCCTATCCTGAGGGATATTTTGAGATTAAAGTATGCTGGGACTAACAACAACCACAACAACCACTCCTAGTGCTAACACCACCATCACCATCATTTATTGAGCATTTATTTATATGTCAAGACACTGCTAGGCACTTAGGTTGCTAGGCACTTAACTTCAGGGGTTACCTATGGGGTTACCTCTCTAAACCCTCTGACAAGCCTGCCAAGGTATGCAAGGTATTATAACCTTCCCTTCATGGATGAAAAAACCGGCTCGGACGGGTTTAATGTTTTGCCCCATGTGTGGGGCTGTCACACAGCTGTCACACAGCTAGTGAGTGGTGGAATTAAGTGTCCAAAGCAGATTTGTTGGTCGCAAAGATGGCCTCACACCCAACATTGTAGCTATTGGTGCTAGCAGAACAGTGAAAGTAAGAATCAAGAACATGAAAGGAGACATTTTTCATCCAGAAGCTAGAAACCTATCTTTTAAAAGTCACGCAAACACTGTAAAATTTAAAATAGGCAATTTCACATTTTGATGACTGTATTTAAAACTAGGCAGTATCAAGTACATGGTTTAAATGCCAGTCTAGACATCTGGTCTACCAGCTCTGGTACATTCGCCCGTTGTCCGCCCCTCCATCCCACAGGACAAGCTCACTTTTTAGGATGAGATGCTATTCAACTCCTCTTGAAAGGAGCCCCCGGAACAGAACTGCCATTTATAGATCCATCCTGTGACATCCCAGGCAGAGAAACTCTGTCTTCTGCTTGGCAACAAACACTGGATTTTGCCCCATTTCTTGGCCTTGGGTTCTTGCAAAGTCACTCTAATTTGAATTTTTATAAATCAAATCCTATTTCAAATGCAGTGGAAGAACTTGCACTTTAAGAGAATCCTGTCTTGAATCTTCAAGAAAATGGAAGACTGCCTGTAGAAGTGAATAGCTAATTCAGAAATTATCCATTTTGTAAATTCAGAATTTGGTTCACAGCTTTCTGAAAACAACCTTTAAACTTTGAAACCAATTTGAAATTCAAGTTTGTAGCTGGGTCTTGTGGGCACTCCTTATCACCTTTGCTGATAAGCATTTAAATATATTCATTAACAAAAATAATTGTGGTCACAGTTAACTACATTAGCACCTTTTAATTGAATTAGAAATTAGATGGGGGTCATGAATATTTCACTAGGGCTCACTGCTAGCCTTCCCAATTACCATCTTAAAAAAAAACAAAATGCCCTCACACAGCCATAAACAGGTGGATTTGCAGTGTTCATGTTCTTGGCCTCTCTCATAGTTTTGCCACAAAAGTCACCCCATTGTCAAAAACGAGTCAAAAAAAGAATTTTTAACTTTCATGCTGCTCTTCTACGCTTCCAGGAGTGATGCAAAGAGTTTTGTGTCCTGAGGAAACTTTCAATAAACATTTATTCAACACAAATTGAAAACTATCAATCCCACTGCATGCTGAAGAGATAATGCACTTGAAGCAGAGGAGGGGCTTAAGATGTACAATTCAAGTTTCTGAACCATGGTGCAGCTGTCACTTGGGGTCGGAAAATTCTGTGTTGTGGGCAGCTGTCTTGTCGGTGTTGGATGCTTACAATCCTTGGTCTCTACCCACTAGATGCTAGCAGCATGAGCATGTACATGCGCACACACACACACACACACACACTCACTCCAGTTGTGACAGTGAAAACTGTCTCCACATAATATTTGGATATTCAGGTAATATCCCCTCTGGGAGGGAGTCTTCCCCCCGGTGGGAACCACTGATAGAATGACAGGGGTTCAATTACCAGCCTTTCCACTCATGCCGGACGGTTCCCTAGACCTCTGTTTTGTATATGTGAAACAAAAGCAATCACACCTCTTCCACTGGGTTGCTGGAACACGGACCGACATAAAGTGATAAAAGGCACGGCTGACAGAGCGCTCCTTCACTGTTGGCTGACTTGGCAGTAGGAAGCATAGTGGTGGCAACAGCAGCACCAGCAGAATTTGTCTCAAGCTGTGAGTGATGGGGCCGGAGGACTAGCTGCCCCCATTCTACTTGTTCTCCACTCACAGAAATGTCATGGGATTAGACGGACCCAGTCAGTCTTCTTGCCTGAAGAAAGCACCCAGGTGCTACCTTCAAAGGCTGTGCTGGTCCCTCTTCCCTGGAGCTTGAAGCCAGTCTAACCTACTCACATACCACGTGTCCAGTGTGTGGTCAAGGCAAGCCTCAGGTCTTTCCACAATGGACGTTTGAAATAGCACGTAGAGATTTAAAAAAAAAAAAGTGGGGTTTGGAGTCAGGCAGATCTGAATTTCAAACCTGACTTCTGATTCTGGGAGGTCTCAAGCAAGTTTCTTAATCTCCCTGAGCCTCAAATGGAGTCACTGACAATTATCCCATACTCTGGTTATAAGAAGTAAATGCAATAATGCCCCTAGGGCCATGTTGGGCACAGAGTAGATATCCTAGAAATATACTGATTATAATTTTTATGATGATGAATATGATGATATTCTACCCCATGTTTTCTCAAACTTGACACTACTGACATTTGGGAATGAATAATTACCTGTTTTGGGGTCTGCCCTGTGCTTTGTAGGATGTTAGCAGCATTTCTGGCTAATGAGGTGTTAGTAGCACCTGTCACCAGCTGTAACCACCAAAAATGTCTGCAAACATTGCCAATGTCCCCTGGGGGCAAAGCTGCTCCCAGTTGAGAACTAGTGCTCCACAGGAAATGGATTCCCCTCCTGAGCCTGCTTGGTCATTCTGTTCTTGGTTACTGTCACCTCTTTTGGGAAGATGCCCTGCCTTCCTCATGTCTAATTAGCCACTCCTTCCACTGTCACATAATTGTTTGCTCATCTGTCTGGTCTGCTAGACTGACAGCCCCTCAAGGGCTGGATTCACTTATATCTGTATCTGGAGTTGGCACAGAGTGGAGGGTAGTAGACAGGGCAGACAGGGAAGAAAGTCAACTACTATTTATTGAGCACCTACTGTATACCACAACTGCTAAACTGCTTGCACGCATGATTCCTTTCAATCTTCTCAATAGGACTATAAGGGACAGATCATTATGTCCATTCTGCCAATGAAGAAACTAAGGCTTAGAGAAAAGGAACTCATTTAGAGATACACAGCAAGAATGTAAAAGGACTTGGGGTTTGAACCCAGGTCTGCATGGCCCCCAAACCTCTCCTCTCTACCAAGCATCCCCCAAGAGCAGGAAACGAGGCACCTTCTCCCCAACCTGCGCTGTAGGCTCAATCCTCCCTTCTCCCCCAAGCTGGAAAGGAGGCCATTCTTGAATGAATTCCTCACCCCAAGATGAGATCAGAAAATTGGGGTGGTGTGCCAAAGGCCAGGAAGTGAGTAGAAATGGCTGACCTGCTCGAAGAAACAATCCATTCTGGATCCAAAGATGAGGCACCGAGCATTTTTCACTCTCGTTGAAAAGGTCAAGTTAGAGGCAGTGGGACCCAAAGTGAGACCTTTTAGCAATTTCAGAAAGTTCAGCCTGCAGCTTGGGGGCAAAGCTGAAGCCAATTCCCACATCATCCCAGTCCTCTTCTCTACCTCCAGCTTCCGATACCAGCTGGTGCCAGGCTTAACTCATCGGGCAGTAGCCTGCGTGGGGCACAGGTCCAGGGCTCCATGAGGGAGGCATCCCCCAGCCCCAGACTTCACTACTCCCCAGTTGAGCTTGTTATTTCAGAGATTCTGAGACACACTGTAAATATGCTAAGGGGGACGTGCAAAGTGGGCAGCAGTCTCCAAAAGGTTAACATCTTCCTTTTCAGATGGTTACCACAGTTGCTATGGATATCTCCTCTGGGAGGCTTTGCAAGTTCCACATGAAGGGGCTGAAATTAATAAACTCCTTTGAACTCAGAGGAAACAAACCGGGCTGGGCTGCAAATGCTTCAGCCTGTTTATTTCTAGCTCGGACAGGGGGCTTGGGTGTACAGGTGTACGTATGCATGTGTGGAGGGCACTCAGAGTTTCAATCACACATACGCGATTGTGTGTGTGCCTTTGTTTGGTCTGCGCACAGGAATAAGGCAGGGTCACGAAACAGCCAGACTGTCTGCATATCCAAAAGGGCAAAGATTTATCTGCCAGCTTCCCCAACCAGACAGCAAGATACTTGAGGTCAAGGGCTATTTTTATTCATCTCTGCAATCCCATTAGCACCTAGCCCCGTGCAGTGTAGATGTTCAGTGACTGTTTACTGAACAGTTTCATCTGTTCATTTAACACATACTTTTGAGTGCCTGCTACGGGCAAGGTACTGTGTTATGTGAAGAGGTTATTAACACAATAAACAGGGTAGAGAATCCACTTCTTCAGGGAACTAGGATTGTGGGGGAGATAATGGACTGCTGGATGAATAAACTCCCAGCTGGAAAGTCACATAAGTACCCTTTCCTTTGCTTGGGGTGTGTGTGTGTGTGTGTGTGTGTGTGTGTGTGTGTATACAAACAATCAAAAGATGCACTGAAAAACCAAGTGTTGGTGAGGGAAGAGCCCAGGGACAGAGGACAAAGAATGTGGGCTCTGGAGTCAGAGTCTGGATATTCAAGTCCTGCTTCTGTTGTTTAGTAACTACATGTATTTAGTCAGTCAGAGCATCCCGTTGCCCAGACTACTCATTCAGAGAATAAATATTTTTTGCACACCTACCATGTGCGCTTCCTAGGCCATGGGGTCACAGCCTACATAAACCTCCGCTGCCAGAATTAAGTGTAACAAAAGGACAGTGAGTGTCTCAAAGTGGAGGATACATGTACACCAGGGGCATTATGGGTGTAAGAGACCCCAAGGTGGCCCAGGGAACTATGGCAGGTGTCTGAAGGAAGAGATCATCAGACCAAGACATGAAGAGTGCATGAGAGTTGGCCAGATGAGGAGCGGAAGGAGGAGTCTGGCACAAGAAATACTGTGTACAGAGTTCTCAAGAAGAGAGCAAGTGCACACATTCCAAGAGCCAGAGGAAGTCGAACATAGTAGCAGCACTGAGTGGGAAGGGGAGAAAAGGCTAGATGCATGAGTGCAAGTGTATGAGTGTGTGTGTGTGAGACAGCATGTGTGCATTTGTGCGTGTGTGCATGTGTCTGTGTGTGTGTGTGTGTCCAGGCATATGAGTGTGAGTGAGGGTGGAATCCTTACAAAGAAGCTTATCATGGCCAGAAAGCCACAGATGGTAGAATAAGACATCCTACAAGAACTGTAACCACACAGCAAAATCAATATTCTACCCAAATTGCTTTTATAGATAATGTAGAAAGGTTTTAATTAAAGCACGGCCTCTAAAAAGGTTCCTAGACTTCGGTGCTCTTCTCAGGGCAGGTGCAGGACAAGTAGGGGGCCACTCGACAGAGGAGCCCTCTAGTCCCCTGTCCTCACCTGCTGGTGGCCTTCCTGCCTGCCTTTTTGGAAATTCATGAAAGAAGAGGATATTTGGGAAACGCTATTAATCAATAAATGAATGTTCCATAAAACTACTCAGGCAGATTGGTAGTCAGAGAAATACAGATGAAAACCAAATGCACCTTTGCCCCAAAAGTAAAACATATATTTTTAAATCATATTTAGTTATGGCAGGCCTGCTGGTGACAGGAGTGTGAATTGGCACGTATTTTCTGAAGGACGACTCAACCATATGGATCTGAAACTTTAAACTAGGCGTACCTTTGGATTCAGCACTTCCATTTCCAGGAACTTAGCCAAAGGAAATAATCACTCAAATGGGCAGGTTAAACAGAAAAAAAAATGGCTCATTGAAGCATCAATTATAATATGAAATGCCTGTTATGAAGGTGTGATGTTTCCCAAGTTCCCATAATGGGCCTCTAAAGGCTGAGAACAAAAAGGTAGTAAGCATCCCACGCTGTCAATACGGTGACAACCACCTGCTGGACAGGTAAGAGGCAGTGGCGTGCTCGTAAGCGTCTAACACCGGGCTCCGGGGTCGGGGTGAGGGTGGTCTGTCTGATGACGCCAGCTTCCATGGTGTAAACATTCCCACCCGGGCTGATGCCCAGCTACCAATGTGCCACCATCGACACGGAGCTTGGAAGCAAAGAGGAGCGAACTTCAGCAGACCCTAGGTTAGAGGGGTGGCTTCATTGCAAGGGCTAAGATCCTTTCTAGCCACGCCCCCAGTGAAAGTATAAAAGGACAGGGAGGGACATGAGGTCACCTTTCGGAGGGGCGCAGTGCTGGGGAAGTGAGTGTCTTCTTCTTCTCCCCTCCCCACTGCAGCTAATGGAGGGAGCCACAAGGGAGGTCATGGGAGATATTTATAAAAGGGGTGACCCTCTCCCTCCCTGCTTGCTGTCCAGGACTCTGGGCAAGGGAAGGAAGGGAATGAAATGGGATGCAGTGATAGTGCAGACTGACCGGCAGGCAGAGTGGACAGGAACCCCAGTTTCTCAGAGTGGAAGGGGTGGGGAGGGGACTTTCGACAGTGCGTGGGATTGAAACTGTGCTGCTGACCAAGACAGAGTCTTGATGATGGAGGCGAGACTTTTCCTACCAGAAAGTGTCTGCCTGGTCTAGGTCAGAGATCCTGAGGAAGCCTGTTAGGTGACAGAAAAGGGGGAGATTTGACAAAGCGGAGTTAGTTAGAAAAAGAAAATTCTTCCATGCATCAATGGCTGTTAGCCAAATGGGTCACACTTTTGAAATAACCTAAGTATCCATCAAACAGGAATTAAACACAATATAGCACCTCCATAATGGAACAGCACGCAGCTATTCAAAGGTCTTTATACCCCCTTTGTGTGCGTGTGCTTCTGCTATCACTCACATGATTCAAATAACACATGACAATTACCAGTATGTGTTTATTATAGGTTTTCAAAACTTAAATCCCACATTCTCCCCCTAACTAGACAGCTGGTAACACTGTATGGTTGAGGAACTCCCTTTCCCAGCCATCTACTCCGACATGGCTGATGGTGGAGAAGCCACACAATACGTCCTTCCTGCTAGAGTTACCAGCACGGAAATGTAACTACAATAAATTGGTGAGTGGGAATAAAAGTGATTCACAAATCATTATGAACAATATAATTACACTTTTCTACAAGAATAAAGAAGTTTATAACTCTATGTAAAGAAAAGCTTCTGGAAACGCACACATTAAAATACTGACAGTGGTTGTTCTGGATGGTGTATAAAGCCTTGCCCTTAATCATTCCTTCAGTTCTGCCATTACTTTATGGATATTCATGAAAGTCTCACTGTAAATCAGAGACACTCTGCTAGGCACTCGTCCTTTTCAGTTTTATCGAGTAATCAGCTCTATAGATCTCTCCTTACAATTCGCATTATTCTTGTAATCAGGGCAGAGAAATAAGGAGCTTTATCTTTGTTGAAAAATGAACTACTTAGCACATAGTCCTTGGAATCTAGAGGGTACTTGGCGGTGGCCATTATTTTATCCTTCTGTGAATCCTGGGGCTTCATCTACCATAACTTCTTGAACAGTGGTCATGACACAACAATGAGTTGTTTCCATATAGTTTTGATTACATGCCAACACTGTTGGACGATTCAACTGATTTGGTCCTTACGATAACTGTGAAGTAGCAACTATCCCCATTTTACACGTCGGGAAACTGAGGCAGAAGTATAGTTGCTGTGACACTAGGCCTCCCCCGACTACGTGTCCAACGTGGCCCATACTCAGGGCAATATTCTTCACCTCCATCAGAGGATCTGCTCTGCTGGGAACAACGGAATCAAGTGCAAGGGTGGGCACATGCACGTTCATGCACACACACTCAGAAATAGATTGGGATGGGACTGGCCTGGGTTACAGCAGGTGACTCAGACAGTCAGAGGAAAAGGCAGTGTAATGCAGACAAATGCAAGATAATAAGTCTGGAGCCAATGAACCGAGAAAGAGGGAGAGTAGATACTAAATAAAAAGTCATGAGTCCCTCCAGCCTGGAAAGGGATTTAGAGGTTATTGTAAAAAAAAAAAAAAAGAAAGAAAGAAAGAGAAAGAAAGAACGAATGAAACAACAAAAGAACGGAAGGAAGGAACGAAGGAAGGAAGGGGAAAGAAAGGAAGAAAGGAAAGAAAGAAAGAAAGAAAGAAAGAAAGAAAGAAAGAAAGAAAGAAAGAAAGAAAGAAAGAAAGAAAGAGGAAGGAAGAAAGAAAGAAAAACTTCTTGAGGTTGTACTGTCAGAGTAAACTTGGGAATCAGGGGGTCCCTGTGTCCTTCCCTGTGCTGTCCTCCCCCATGCAAAGAAGAGGGAGCAGGTGACTCTGGTCTTTCTATCCTGTTGGGGCCAGGTCAGGAACAGGAGTGTCCTTTCTGAGCTGTAGGCAAACGCTGATCCCATGTCCAAGGCAAGATGCCGAGTTTGAATGACAGGAGAGAGCACCTGGACACAGTCAAGCAAGAGGTGGGGAAGGCTGGGGAGGAGATGGGAGTCAAGATCTCAGTAAGGAGTCTCGTGATGGCTGGAGAATCTGGGAAGGAAGGTGAAGTGGGTGTGAATCGCGGATGGTCGGGGTGAACCAGATGCATCGAAAAGGCTGAGACTGGAAGGACTCGACCAAACGGGACGGACGACAGCCAGAGGCAAGTCTCCCGAGGCAGCTGTGTCCACGCTTCGCTCCCAAGACTCACGATGCTTTCACTCACCATGTTGAGACCACCTGAGGTCTGCAGGGAGAGGACTCCTGTGCCAAACAAAGCGGCTGTGGGTTGTACCCTTTCTGAAGGGTACCAGAAAGGTCAGCATAAGCAGGTGGCCTCGCTGCCCTAGGCCTCATTTCCCTCATGTCTAAAACGCAGAAGGGGTCTGTGGCTGAGAGAGCAGACGGCATGTCTGCTTGAGCTGAGCCTCCCACCACCCCCTTGAACCTCAAACATATGGGGGCATATCTGTGGGCATATCTAGCCACCTGATGGTGGGGGGTGGGAGTGGACAGAAGATTCCTCAAGGGTAGGAATGGTGTGGAAAAGCCTCCTGGAAGACAGGGTGAAAAAGGTCAGCTGCAGCAAACAACTGGGGGCCAAACTTCTCTGAGGTCAGGGGAAGGGGAGATCTAAGTACAGGGTGATTGGTGGTCATGGCTGAAACCATCCCAGGAGGCATTTCCAAGCCCCAAGAGCAGACCGAGGTAACAACAACTCAGATCTAGTCTTCACACTTAGGAGTTCGGTATTATTATCCCCATTTTACAGATGAGGAAACTGAGGCACAGAGAGGTTAAGTCACTTATAAAAGGTCACCCAACTAGGAAGTGGCAGCACTGGGTTTCAAACTGAGGCCACCTGGCTCCATAGCACATGCTCTTAACCACTGTACATGAGGCTTCACTATTAGAAATCAAATCGGTAGGAAGGACTCCAGGAAACACTGCAACATGTTGGGGCCAAACAACACTACCTTGGGTCACTTCTAACTGGTTATCAGAATAGGGCTGACAGGAGAGAAAGTTCTCTCCCAGACCGTAAGCTAGCTTTGGTTTCATCCTGGACCATAGGCTAGCTTTGGCATCTAAAGGCAACCTGGAGGCAGAGCAAGGAGGGGAGAAGAACTCTATGGGCAGGAATGACGGTGCCCAGCAGAGTGGCACAGGGGTACATGAAAACTCTAGGATGGAATGTGTTCTTTTTTTTTTTTTTTAGGAGGGAATGCATTCTTGAGCAATCCAAGAAAGCATGGGGGTTCAGAGCCCCCTGGAAAGCAATCTGCATGAGGCCAAGATCTCCAGTATAGGTAGGGCCAGAAGATGCTGGGTATTCCAACTGTCCTGATGGGTGAGCTGTCAAGAAACTATAAATATTTCCCTCTTCTTAGTGACTTGTTATAGAGAGGCCAGATATAATTTTCTTGGAGAGGGAACAGGGCTGGGCAAGTCCATTTTACTCAGATTTCAAGAATGTTTCTATTAGAGGAAGGAAGATTCAGGATGCTTTGAGCAGGGAAGAGATTTCAAGGTGACCTTGAGGAAGGAGCCAGCATTATGAAATGTTTTTGATCGAGTAGAACAAGATAAGCTGCTCATGTTTTGGAAGGGTTCAAAGCCCTGGACACCAGCTGAAATAAGAAAATTCAATTTCTGGCATAAGATTGTGCTTTTTCTGCCTTCTAGGAGAATATACACATCCAGCCCTCCGCCCCCTCATGAAAGCAGAGTGTTCCTCAGTGGTGATCTCGACATAAACAGGGCTGTAAAGGCAGGTTTGCATGGCACAGGTGATGTTGCCCATAGGTGTTTGGAGACAGGATTACTGTTTCAGTCCACATTCTTCCATGCAGCCCCTCCCGTAGCTGGCACTGGGACCTGGGAGTGGCCCAGGGTTATTTCAGTATCCGGTTTTCTTTTGTTTTCCCATAATAAACAATACAGAAAACTCCTCTGTGTCTAAGACAGCACGGTCCAGCACAACTTTCTGCATGGATGAAAATGTGCTGTATCTGTGTTGTCCAATATGGCAGCCACTAGCTACCTTGGACCATGGAGCACTTGAAACATGGCAAGTGCAATGGAGAAACTCCATTTTAAATCTTACTTCATTTAAATGAATTTAAATAGGTGTATGTGGCTAGGGGCTATCTCATGAGAAAGCACAGTGCTGAAAGATTCAGTGGAAAGAAAAGGGCCGACCCAGAATGGGTCTGAATTTCACCTCTACCTTTCACTAGCTGTGGGACCTTGGACAGGTGTCTTAACCTCTCTGACCCCCAGTCTCCTCACCTGAAATATGGGGATGATGGTATCTACGTGGCAGGATTATTGTGGAAATGAGTTACACATACAGATTACACGGCAGGCCATATGCATTTAGTACGTCATAGCTAGAGCTGTTAGCTATTAAGTGCAATCCACGATGGGCTTGGGATTTCTCGCTGACACTGGGAGGGCAAAGTGAAGGTGAGAACTGAGGGGTCTGATCTGTGCTGTCCTATGGAAAGTGATGAGGAGCCTGCAGGGGGGCAACAGCAGGACACGTTCACATTCAGAACTACCCCCCACCCACACACACACACTCATATACACTGGGCAGCAAGAGGGTCCTGGGCACTGGCGGAAGAGTAGGGGTGGCGGGTGCTGCCTCTTTCCATTACCAGCTCTGCCCACTACTGATCATACCCGATGAAAAGGAGCCCCTCTTCTAGGGACCAAGTGCCCCAGGAAGGGCAAGAATAAGGAGCCGGAGAGACAGACAGGGACAGGGAGGGGAGGGGACATGAAACCAACACAAACATGGGCAGAGACAGGAGGGGTACAGAGAGACAAGGAAAAGACGGAAATAGACAGAAGTCATAAAGACAGATACCTGAGAGCCGAGAACAGCGAAGACACAGAGACAGAAGACACAGAGATGAAAGGAAGAGAGAGATAGAGACAGAGCTAGATTGAGAGTCAGAGAAAAACACAAGTAACACACACACACACACACACACACACACACACACACACACACCGAAGAAGAGCTGGGAAAAGCACAATGGGGAAATGAGGACAGTGAGGACAGAGGAAGGCAGACAGCAGAGCTAGGAAGGGCATGGGCAGAGAGGCACAGAGGAGGCTTGGAGACGGCAGCTCAGGGGAGAGTGGACACAGGGGGAAAAGCAGTTCCAGAGAGCAACCCAAGACTCTGGCAGAAGCATGGAGAGCGCTGGTGCACAGGGGGGAGTCTGGTCGGCACGGGGCAGGGGCCCAGGGCAGGGAAAGAGGCCAAGGTGGGCTTCCCAGCAGAAGGGAGCCAGTCCTGTTTTCTGCCCCCTCACTGGCTCCTCACTGTCAACAAGAAGGGCTCTGGGGGCAGCAAAGGTTTCCAGAGCCCCCGCTCGCCCACTCCCCCTCCCTGTGTCTTTCTCCTGAGTCGTTAATCTTGGAAGACAGGTTGGTCTTTTATTAGCTATCTCCAAGGGTCAGCTTAGAAGTATCTGGGGAGATACCAGTTCAGAATGTCATTTGTCATCAGGTGCCTGACGGGCAGCCGCATTGATTCAGCCCCCTCCGGGGCTGCCGTTAACTCAGGAGGCAAAAGCTGCTTTCAACCTTTCCAGCCCCCCTCCCCTGACTGGGGCTTTAATTCCTCACTCTGGCCCTTCATTTATGACTCAGGGCAGGGCTGCAGTGGGGGTGGAGACTGCGGAGACACAAGTGTCCACGGGAAGTGGACGCGTGCTCCTACTCCCGGCGATGCCTTCCCCATCAAGACCGACAGTTCTCAATCTTGACTGCGTGGACTCTCTCCGAGACTTTCACAGATATGGAGGCCTGGGCTTACCCACAAAGGTCCTCCCTGAACTGCTCTGGAGTAGGGCTCGGGCACTGCGTTTCGTAAAACTATCCGCAGGCAATTCTCTTGAGTCACCAGGACCTGAGATCTGCCCAGCTAGACAGTTCCTCCCCTGCCTGCCAGAATGCCATGATTCGAGTCTAAGATCGAGGACACCACCCCTAGCTACTTGATCAGTAGCTAGGAGACCTTGGGCTAGTCATTTATTCACTGTGCCTCCATTTCCTCTTTGGGAAAGTGGGAAAGGTAACACCCCCAAGAGTTCTGGCAAGGACTAAATGAGTTCATAAATACAGTATGCAGAGAAGAGTGAGGACCTGGCACAGAGTGAGCACTGGGTCCGTGTTTGCTACTAATATTACCTCGTTTGTGTTTATTGCCCCCTGGAGTATAAACGCCATTACAGACCTAGGCCACTCTTACCCTCGCCATCATCCCCATTTGACAGAGGAGGAAACTGAGGTACAGAGAGAGTAGGAGACTTATCTGAGGGTCTAGGTGTAAGTGGGAGGGTTCAACCTAGTACTCCGGAGCCAGTGAAGACAGGTAGTCTATGCAGCATGCTGGGAAGGTGCTGGACAGGAGGGTTTAACACCAGCTGTACAGACGTGAGTGAAGGAGAGGTTGGAGCCCCCGCACACGGCAGTAAGGAGCGTGGTTCAGGGTGGTGTAGGCATCACGTGGAGGAGTGGGGAGGTGAAGAGGGAAAGGTGAGCAGGGCCAGGACCCAAGGGCTCTGGACAGAGTGTAGAAGACTAAGGGTTTCACTCAGGACTTTAGTCTCTGTCCACACAGACATGGATTGGCTAGAGCGCAGGTCCCTGACGTCTGGCCCTTGGGTCCTGCCGACTCTGCTCCCACTTGGAAACCACAGGCAACAGTGGCCTTGTGTCTGAAGTTGGGTGGGTGACAGGGATTTGGGGTCAAGGCCTCTCATCTGCATCAGAAGCCCAACTCCCCCACTCTCCAGCTGTGTGACCTCACCTAAGTTCCGCGACCTGAGTGAGTCTCGGTTTTCTCCTCTGCAAGTGGAGAAGGCAGAGCACCATCCCCCAGGGTTAGAGAGGACTGGCTGAGGTAGGGCAGTCTGCCTGTCGCAGGAAAATGCATATGTGCTGATGTGGTTGGCCCTGACGGTCACCTCCTAGGTGGTGCTGGTATGGAGCAAACAGAACAGGTGGAAAGGATTCCTCTTGGGAAGGGGAAGGGAAGGAGAGAGGGAGGAGGAAGGGAGAGAGGGGAAGGGAGGGAGGGAAAGATGACCGAACATCCTGGTTTCCCAGGACTGAAGAGTTTGCTTGTATATGGGACTTTCGGTGGTCAATCCAGGAAAGCCCCAGGCAAGTCAGGATGAGTTAGTCACCCTAAAAGAGGGTTTAAAGGAATGATATTTAATTCTTCCAAAAATTAACATGAGTCAAAAAAAAAAAGAAAGAAAAAAGAAAAAAGAGAACTGGAGTCAAGCTACAGCACAGTAGGCTGAGGTCAGATCTCATGCAGGACTTCCTGGCTGCTGAACGGAAGGCAAGGTTGGGCGGGCCCAGAGCAGCCCAGAAGGAAGCTCGGAGCCCAGGAGGGAGCCAGGGCAAACAGGAAAGCACCTCTCTTTGGAAGAAATGGCTGTGCCAACCGCTGTTTGCTCCCCGTGACAGACTGAACTCCGTCTCCACTGGCCTGTGACCATCAGCTTCCACAGAGCCAGGAGCACACTTCCAAATTCCAGACCTCAGAGGCTCGTCGAGGACGCTCAACTGGGTTCTGACCGTGCAGGTGAGGGGAGGGCATATGCTTGGTGGCTCGCAACCTAATCTCGGAGAAAGTGTTCTTATGGAAAGATTCATGATAGCCATCCAGGCTGCAGACACAAGGTCTTAACTTCCAATTCCGGGAGCCCCGCGGCATGTGCCTCTCACCTGCCAAGTAACAATGCGTCGGGTCTGGGATCGGGCAGATTTACAGCAGATTCTCTGCAAATGAATGTCACGGCAGGTCTTTGTGCTTCAGAGGGAAGGAGGGCAATTCAGAAAGGGAAGCTACAGGGTCCAGGCGATTCTGAACCCCTCTCTAACCTGCAGTGTAGACGGGAGATACAGAGCGGGGCGGCGGCAAGGGTGATTCTGCAGCCACCAAACAGGGGGTGCTAAGGGCCACACAGCAAGCTAGAGCTTTTCCATAAGACAGGGGAGCGTTGTGGGCTCCCCACAGAAGCAGAGAGAGCTGAGAGCTGTAGTTATCACTCCTGGAAGGGATCATATCACACTTCACAGCCTGCGCACATTTCCTCGTCTGTGGGAACGCTGTGGTCAGCGGGTTTCTGATGTGCAGCCTGAAGGCCATGAGGTGAGACACGAGGTGACTGTAGGGGACAGATGCACAGTGGGCTGCTGCCTTACTGTCTGACCTCAGGCAGCAGGGAAGGGCCGTTAGAGCACAAATTCTGCTGTATTTTTCCAAACTTGATGTTAATGAAAATTTTCAAATATTCAGAAAAGTTGTAAGAGTAATGCAGTATGGGGCGCCTGGGTGGCGCAGTCGGTTAAGCGTCCGACTTCAGCCAGGTCACGATCTCGCGGTCCGTGAGTTCGAGCCCCGCGTCAGGCTCTGGGCTGATGGCTCGGAGCCTGGAGCCTGTTTCCGGTTCTGTGTCTCCCTCTCTCTCTGCCCCTCCCCCGTTCATGCTATGTCTCTCTCTGTCCCAAAAATAAATAAAAAACGTTGAAAAAAAAAAAAATTTTAAAATAAAAAAAAAAAAGAGTAATGCAGTAAAGGTCACCTGGATTCAATGGCTAACATTTTGTGATGATTGGTCTATCAGCTCTTGGTCAGCCTACCTATCAGTCTGTCGTCTATTCACATGCAAGTGTGTGCAGTTTTTCCTGAACCATTTAAATTGCACACATCATGGTGTGCAATGGAATGTTACTTGGCAATCAAAAACAATGAAATCCTGCCATCTGCAACGACTGGGTAGAAGAAGATATAATAAGAGAAATAAGTCAGTCAGAGAAAGACAAATATCATATGACTTCACTCATATGTGGAATTTGAGAAACACAACAGATGAATGGAGGGGATGGGAAGTAAAATAAGATAAAAACAGAGGGGGGCAAATCATAAGAGACTCTTAAATACAGAGAACAAACTGAGGGTTGATGGAGGAAGGGAGGTGGGGGATGGGCTAAATGGGTGATGGGCATTAAGGAGGGCACTTGTTGGGATGTGCACTGGGTACTTATATAAGTGATGAACCACTAATTGATTATTACCTGAAATCATTATTACACTATGTGTTAACTAACTTGGATTTAAATAAAAATTTAATTTTTTTTTTTAAAAATCTACACAAATCTGTCAAGATTTTAAAATCTTGAACCTGTGGCAAATAAACAAACAGACAAATAAATAAATAAATAAATAAACTGCACACATCATGACTCTTTACTAAAAGTCCAGCCTCTTAAGAGCAAGGCATTCCTGTACACAGCCACATCATTATTATACAACTCCAGAACACCTAATCTCCAAATTCAAATTTCCTCATTTGTCCCAAGAATGCATTTTAAAGCTTATTTAAACCACTATCTGATCAAGATCCACACACTATATTTGTTTGTGGTCTGTTATGTCTTTTGAGTGACACTAATACCTCTACCCGCACGTCCCCCGCGCCCAACACATGCATAATTTAGGACACCGTTGTTGTGGTTTTTGTTGTAGGGTCTGGACGAGTTGTCTTGTAGAATGGCCCACATTCTGAATTTGTCTGATTATTTTCCCATGTTGCCATTTGATTTGTGCCCCTGTCCCCTATTCTTTCTGTAAAGTGGAATTTGGGTCTAAATTAGATTCGGGTTAAATTAGATTCTAGTTAATTTGAATTAGATTCAGGTTAAATTAGATTCTAGTTAATTTGAATTAGATTTAAGTTTTACCTTTTTGGCAAGGATCCTCTGTAGATGAGGCTCTATACTTCAGAGTGCACCATGTCAGGAGATACAGAACTTTAAGGTGGGGGTACCAAATCACCCATTGTGAAGACACATTTTACCCCCTTTACTTTAGAAAGGCAGCCACAGGTGATTTATTGGCACTGGACAAAATTTCTGTCCCCAGTAAACTCTCTCCCGGAGGAGGGAGCATCCATTGTTAATTCTTGCTTGAAACGACTACCAAACGTCAAGTTTAAAAATGATATTTTTTTCTAAGTCATTCTGTTACCCCTTCTGTATTAGCTGGTGTTCTTTTTGTTTCTCTCTCTCCACTCCCTTTCTCCTTTCCCTCCCTCTCTCTGTCTCAAGAGTCCAACAATGGACTCAGGAAATTTTAGCCATTCAATGTATAACAATCAACAAAGTATAATGACAACTTCTGTCATTTCTCATGCTAAAAGTGTCCCAAATTTGGACATTACAAGTCCCTTAAAACTGGGTCAGGGGCCCTCTTGACACATCTCCATCATTTTTGACACATCTTTGCTTCCTGCATCAAGTAGATGGCCATGGCTCACCTTGTTTGCCCTGTCCCAGATCAGGAAGGGGCCATTTCTCCAAGAAAAGGGCTCTTCTCGGTGGGGACTGATATTTTGGAATCCAGATCTGGGCTTCAGGTGTGAGAAGCATGGGTTCTGCCAGCAGATGGCCCGGGTTTAAATCCTAGCTCTCCCACCTAATGCCTCAGAGTTTATGTAGACGGAGGGCCAGGGTGGGAAGGACCCTGGGGCATCCAGAAGGAGAAGAGAAAACTTTATTTTTTTAAAGAATTATTCTATTCAATTAGCATAAGAGTAAGTAAAAATATCATTGTATTTAATTTACTCCTTCCTTTCCATCTATTAATGACAGGGGATACTGATTTGACATTTGGAATCTCGAAATGAAGTTTCCTTTTTTAAAAAAGTAAGCAAATTAAAAAAAATTTAAGTTTATTTATTTATTTTGGGAGAGAGACAGAGAGACAGAACATGTGAGTGGGAGAGTGGGGGGGGTGGGGTGGAGAAAATCCCAAGTAGGCTCTGCACTGCCAGCACAGAGCCAGACATGGGGCTTGAACCCACGAACTGTGAGATCACGACCTGAGCTGAGGTCAAGAGCCAGGCGCTTAACTGACTAAGCCACTCAGGTACCCAATAAAGTAACCTAACTTCTACTGAAATAAAACATGAATGCAATTCAACATCTCCTTTTAAAATAAATGTATTTTTAGGGGCGCCTGGGTGGCTCAGTCGGTTAAGCGGCCGACTTCGGCTCAGGTCATGATCTCACGGTCCATGGGTTCGAGCCCCGCGTCGGGCTCTGTGCTGACGGCTCAGAGCCTGGAGCCTGTTTCAGATTCTGTGTCTCCCTCTTTCTCTGACCCTCCCCTGTTCATGCTCTCTCTCTGTCTCAAAAATAAATAAATGTTAAAAAAAAATTAAAAAATAAAATAAAATAAAATAAATGTATTTTTAAAAAATAACTGAGCCAATATTTTTAAAAATGACTAAATCCTAGTTACTATGTAATGCAGATAAATCAAAAATGAATGATAATGGCACGAAAGCAACCAAAGTTTTGGCAATACCGTAATAAAGTTGCCTGGGGACTCTCATTGTTTGGAATGATTTTAAATGTAAAACTGAAATAATTTTAATATTGGGGCACCTGGTGGCTCAGTCGGTTGGGCATTAGACTTCGGCTCAGGTCACGATCTCACTGTTTATGAGTTCAAGCCCCGTGTCGGGCTCTGTGCTGACAGCTTGGAGCCTGGAGCCTGGAGCCTGCTTTGGATTCTATGTCTCCCTCTCCCTCTGTTCCTCCCCTGCTTGCGTTCTGTCTCCCTCTCTCTCTCAAAAATGAATAATTAAAAAAAGCACTACCCTACGACTCAGTAATTGCACTACTAGGTATTTATCCAAGGGATACAGGTACACTGTTTCAAAGGGACACATGCACCCCAATGTTTACAGCAGCACTATCAACAATAGCCAAAGTATGGATAGAACCCAACTGTCCATCGATGGATGAATGGATAAAAAAGATGTGGTATATATATATATATACAACAGAGTATTACTCAGCAATCAGAAAGAATGAAATCTTGCCATTTGCAACAACGTGGAGGGATCTAGAGGTATTATGTTAAGCGAAATTAAAGAAAGACAAATATCATATGACTTCACTCATATGAGGACCTTAAGACACAGAACAGATGAACACAAGGGAAGGGAAGCAAAAATAATATAAAAACAGGGAGGGGGACAAAAACATAAGAGACTCTTCAATATGGAGAACAAACAGAGGGTTTCTGGAGGGGTTGTGGGAGGGGGGATGGGCTAAATGGGTAGGGGGCATTAGGGAATCTACTCCTGAAATCATTGTTGCACTATATGCTAAGTGACTTGCATGTAAGTTAAAAAATTAAAATTAAAAAAATAAATAAAGTGAATAAAAATTTTAAAAACTGAAATAATTTTAATATTGTCTGGGTGCATGTGCTATGATATCCTCTACCATTTGGGTCTCTGAGGGCTGATGCACCAACCAGAAGGTATGTCTCCATGTCACAGCAAACAGAGCTTAGAAGGTGAGCATTCTTGACTCTCCTTAGCAACCTCAATAGCATTCTCCCCATTCTCTTTCCTATGATGATATATGGGTACAGGGAGGGCTGAAATTTTGAGGAAGGATGCTCCCAGAAAAAGACTGTATGTGCTATCCTGGGGCTCCTTATGATCTATAAATGCCTTGGTCAGAAATGCTTCTCATACACACAGCAACAGAGGTCCCCAAATGTCTGTGTGATGCATTCTCTGTGCATAGGGAAAAAAACCTGCCTGTCCAAGTGCAACAATTTTTGACTTCTCGGTGTTGTTCTTAGGACCCCAAAGAGCCATGACTACCAAAATGGGACTCGTTGACCAGGAAGCTTACAGAGATCTAAAAATGAATGTGGTCAAGACTGCAAGATAAAAGGAAGCAGGAATTGAGGTCAGCCACATTCACAGAACCAAGGATGACCACAACAGAGGAAGGTGAAAGAAAGAGCAGAGTCTGTATGTGGGGTTTGCCTCATCAATTCAAAGATTCCATTTAATGCGTGGACACCTGACTCATCAATCTTCTTTTTTAAATTTTTTTAATGTTTATTTATTTTTGAGAAAGAAAGAACATGAGTGGGGGAGAGGCAGAGAGACAGGAAGACACAGAATCTGAAGCAGGCTCCAGGCTCCGAGCTGTCAGCACAGAGACGGACACAGGGCTTGAACTCATGGACCACGAGATCATGACCTGAGCCAAAGTAGAAAGCTCAACCGACTGAGCCACCCAGGTGCCCCTAAATGTTTGTTTATTTTTGAAAGAGAGTGGGGAGGGGCAGGGGCAGAGAGAGGGAGACAGAGAATCCCAAGCAGGCTCCACGCTCTCAGTACAAAGCCCGATGTGGGGCTCAAACTGATGAACCATGAGGATCATGACCTGAGCTGAAGTTGGACGCTCAACCTACTGCACCACCCTGGTGCCCTGACTCATCCGTCTTTTAATGAGCATCTATTATGTGCCCTGAAGAGATAGAAAAGACACATGAGGCAGCATTACTTAGTGATTCCAGCTACTGTGAACACTATTAACTACAGGCCTGTTACTGATGGCACTGTTGGGAAACAAGGTTTTAATCTGGGGGCAATTTTTGGGACCTTTAGAAAACCATTGTATAGGGCAGTCATTATACAGGGACTATTTCTAGGAATCTGGAGATCATTAAGACGAGAGCAGTGCCTCTCTCACTGAGAAAGTGACTTAATCCAGCTGGATTAGGACCCTTTCCAGAGTACGTCTGGGTGTGTAGTATATGTAAAGTGACAGTGTTTCCTAAACCAAAAATTGGGATGCACAATCTGCCAAAAATAAGTGTCTGTGGGGATAGCAAGACAGGCTATTTTAAGTTGGAACTCCCCCAGAAAATCTGGGGTGTAAGCTTCTGACAGCCACTGCAGGGGTTCGCTCTAATGCATTCTGCACAACCAATTTTAGCTTTTGTCTCTGTGCATTTCTCACACGTCCACAGCACCTGCCAGCAGTTGTGCGTGCACGTGCTCTGTGATAGACAGGGAGTGGGGGATGGGAAACCGGAAGCTCCCTCATGCGCAGGGAACAAAGAACATGCGGGGGTAAACAATGAAGGCAGAGTTCTGTAAGGAAGTTAGAGGAACTAGTGGGGTGTCTTGAGTTCTTCCCTCCTCTGCATTCTCCCACTGAAATAGATCAGAAGACAGCTTCTCAAGTCAGATGTCTCTATGGAATGGTACCTACCTGGAAAATTTTTTTAATGTTAAAATTTTAAATTTATTAAAATGGCAGAATAATTAGGAATAATACAGCATGACTGTGGGAGGAGAACCATCAAATTGGTTGACATATGCTTCTATCAATCTCAATAAATAACCAGGGACATCGAATTAAGGACAGTCATGTGGAACGGGAATGGACTCTGTGAAGTCTGGATTTGGGGGCCATGTGTCCCCAAGTGGGCATTTGATAAAAATTAGTTGAATGAATGAATAAACACTACAGAAGTCAAAGCCTAAGTGGCCTAGGTATCTTCTCTTTGTCTTACTTTAGAATCTTGAGAAACAAATCCGATTGGCTGAGACAAGACTCTGAATTGCTTCATCTTGGATTAAATGGACTCACCCTGGTCCGATTAACTGTAACCACAAGGGTAGATCATACAATACAAATAGTGCTGTCTATCAGGTAAGGACTATGACAAGTGGACATTCCAAAGGAGATACGGATTAAGCAGACACTCCAACTTGATCTCAGCCTCCAGTTCTCCTTTGCTAAGGAAGTGACGAGAACCCTTTATCAGAGAGCCTAGGAGAATTATCCTGGTCTGGTTTGAGGGATCGGAGCCCCACATCATTTTATTCTATGTTGGAATAATCACGTCTTGCTTTTATTCTAAAGCCCTAAGCTTTGTTCTGAATTTACTCGTAGTAGTTTATTTCTGTGGCAGACGCTATTTCCTCCCATTGTGCTGCAGTATTATAGCTCATTCCCTCTCCCTCCCTCCCTCCCTCCCTCTCCCTCCCTCTCTCCCTTTCTCTCTCTCTCTCTCCCCCATCAGCTCCCTCACCCAAGCGCCCTATTGTTGTACTTCTGTCCTCTTTAGCATTAGATTCTTTCCTGCAGAATTAATATTCTTTTGTGGAACTCAGTGAGGGCTGGTTACTGTGTTTGGGTGAGAAGAAGTAGTTATTCTTCTGTCAGAACTGAGCTGTAAATAGGCTCTCTGTTGCATAGGGAAATGTAGCCGTGATACTCTCTGTATAATGCCTTTACATATTTTGCTAGCCCTAGAAAGAGCACTTAGTGGCATTATGGTTTAATCACTCTCTTTGCAATGTTACATGGCTTGTACTTATAAATGGGGTCTTAATATACAGCTAGTCATCTGCATACCATCTAGTGATGACAACCCGAAAAATGGGCTGAGGTCTGCTGGGTACAAGAGTGTGACAGGTTCGTCGGGTAGTGCTTTCCACCAGACGCTGCCGGCTCTCACCAGGGGCACCTAGAGAAGGGCACCTCCTCACCCTCTTGAGGTTACATATGGGCATGTGATTCACTTTCTCAAACAAAACTTGAGCAGAAATATAACGTGTCACTTCTGAGTGGAAACGTTAAGACCCAGGATGTGATATTCCATGCACATTTCCCCCTGACCATGGTGCTGGCAATACTCCAGACTGGCTGTTTCATCTATATGGGTCCCAGAGACAGGAGGAAAACTCCTGGCTGACCCAGGATAGATTTCTGCTCAAGCTATGGAGAGGTGGGGCTGTTTGTTACTACAGTGTAACTTAGCTCATCCTGACTGACACATGGGTTGTACGTACAACATAAAACGGTTTCTCTCACGAGTCTATTCATTCTATCCATCCATTTGTTCAAACATATATTATGCAGTTATTATGCAAAAGATATTTAAATTAAAGAGAAATGGAATTGATTAAGCGTCAAGAGAACATGTGATTATATGTGCATGTGTGTGTGTGTGCGTGTATACACATATATACGCTTGAAAATAATCAGACTGAGCTCTGACTATGGGTAAGACATAGTGCTAGGTATTTCGTATGATGAATTAACTTCTGAAGTCTATTTGCTTAAAAATTAGAACCGTTTTATAGTTTAGAAAAAAAGGCAAAAACAAATTGAAGCTCACAGAGGTTCTAGCACTTACCCAACACTTCCCAGCCAGTTAGTAGCAGGTTTGGGTTTCAAACCAAGGTTAGTCAGCTCTGTGGTTACCACCATGCTACATCGCCTCTTTCCAAACACTAAGATAGCTCTGTGCTTCTTCAGAGAACCCCAGGAAAGCAATGAAAAATAGAAACCCTGCCCTTTCAAATCCTTGCAGCTAGTACGCCTTCGGGTTTGCTTTGACAGGCTGTCTTCCCTTCAAAATGAAGAGAGAGGAAGCATGGACTGAAATAAAGGCCAGCTGTTCGGTGCAGCAGATACACCTGCATGCAGCCAGCAGAGCCCGCCTATCATTTCAGGAGGCCATGGAGCGGACACCTGTGGTCACGCCGCGACCTGCTCTGGGGGCACAGCCCAGGCTGCTCGTTATCCGAACAGGGTAGAAGCTCTGCAAATTGCATGTTTTCATACAGACTTAGGAAAGCGTGAGGGATGAGGGTAGGAATGTACTGATACCATCATTAATCAAACAACCGGGGAGTGAAGATGAAGGGATGCAAAGGTAGGTTCCTGTATCAGGAAAAGATGTGTGGGAAGAGATTAGAAATACTAAGGAGACAGAGACTTTTTTGGGCAAACGTTTTTCCATTCTTAAAGCTTTAAAATGTATGTAGGAGTTTCCTGGCCAGAGAGAGAGACAATGAAGGCAGCCCCCGAGACATTCATTCATCCATTGGAACATCACTTTCTGAACGCGCACAGCATAGGTGGCTGGGGTGGGAAGACGAAACCTACTACGTGCCAGGCACCATTCGAAGCCTGTATTAACTGGGTTAGTGCTCACAAAAACCCAAGAGGTAGAGACTCTGAGGATCTCCACTTTGCAGAAGGGGAAACGGAGGCACAGAGAAGTTTAAGTATCCTGCCCAAAGTCATGCAGCTTGGGGCATTCGCATCCCGCCAGGTCTGGCACCAGCACCGTGCTCTGAACCGCACGGCCTTTTGTGGGGTCTTGCTCCTCAAGTTCACAGATCAGCAGGAAAGGGGAACTTAGAAGCAAATCACTTTTTTTTTTTTTTAATTGCGCAAAAGCTATTTTGAGAATGATCCAAAGAGAAAGAATTCAGGTCTACCTAGGGACATCAGGGAGAGCAATACTGGGGAGAGAGACCTTTAAATGCCTGGCTGCATGTGTCAGCCAGGTGGGTGAGTGGGGGAAGGGGCCCCCGAGGTGGAGGGACCGCTTGAGCAAGTACACAGAAGCTGGGCTGATCAGAAAAGTGCTGAGGCACAGAGCTGCAAGGGAGGGCAGAAGCAGATGAAGCAAGGAAGGCAGAGCAAGGAGAGGGTACACAGAGGAGGGTCCTGTGTTCCAACTGAGCCATTGCTGGGTATGGGTGTCTGCCTTCTTGCGTTGCAGACACACCAAGAAAAAAAAAACAGCATCAGGCTGTTTGGCAGACCTCTCCCTGGCTGCACCTTAAGAAGCTGCCTGGCATCAGTGTGGAGGGCTGGCTGGCTGGGAGGGAGGGAAGCAGATCTGTTGAGAGAAAGGCCCCTGGAATCAGACAGCTCTGAGCTCGAGTCTCATATCCGTTTCTACCTCCGTGACCTTCGCCAATTAGTGACTGGACCTGCCAAGCCTCAGCCGCCAAATGGGTGGCTGCGAGACCCACGTAAGGAGTGGATGTTAGCTGTCATTGGCATGCTTTGGATTGGATTTAGATGTAAGTATAGCACTTAAGAGGATATTACAATACAACAGATGAAGGGGAAATCTGATCCTGGTGACCTGTCATGACCACGGCTGCTTCTCCCACTCTGTTGTAGGAAGGATTTGTTGGCACAGATTCATCCGTGTTCCCACACCAGGATCCTTTCAAGACCAAATGCAAGGTCAAGATGGTCTGTCATCGGCAGAGCGGATTTGGAAAACCAACTCATAATCTTGGCTTCATAATTAAGGGCTCTAACCCAGCACTCCTCAAACTTTAATGTACACACAAGTCACCTGAGATCTTGTTAAAAGGCATCACAAAAATAAAAAGAATTATAACTATGAGTGGCAACAGATGTTAACTAGACTTATTGTGGTGATCATTTGGCAATGTATATATTGAGTCATTATGTTGTAAACCTGAAAGTAATATGTCAGTTATATCTGAGTTCTTTAAAAAGCAAAAAATAAAATAAAATAAAATAAAATAAAATAAAATAAAATAAAATAAAATAAAATAAAATAAAGTAAAATAAAATAAAATGAAAAATTAAAAACAAATGTAAAGTGGCAGTTTTAAAAAAACTTTAAGGCAGATTCTGACTCAGTTGCACTATGGAGGGCCATGCGTGATACCCGTGCACCACTGACGAGGACCACCCGTGCGGTAGCAAGGCCTCAATCCATTGAGATTGCCCGAACCTACACTGCCCAAACCAAGAGTAAGAATCAAACCCAATACCTTTCGCTAACTGGCTTACTCACTCATCCTTCCATTAAATATTTGCTAAGCACCTACTGTATCCCAGGCCTTGGATAAACAAAATTATATACACCATAGGTCGTGTACCCAATCAGCTTGCCCGCTATGCAAATGGAGAAGGAAAGGACAAAGGGACTGACCATTTCTGCACAGCCCGATTCATGTACTTCATCTCATTTAATTCTCCCAAAAGTTCTATGAAATTGCAATCATGCATGCCACGCTGCAAAGCAGGAAACTATAATTTAGGGAGTAAGGATAAGTCCCCTCCCCTCCAAATTAATCAGCCAGTTGGTGGCACTGCGATTTGAAGCCAGGTCTTTTGGATCCCACTGCCTTGTTTATACTCTACAACTATATGTTGATTGCATTCTGTTTTTATTTACTTTGAACTTGACTGTGCCTCTTTAAGTTTTAGAGAGTAAACTCTTTTTTTTTTTTTTTTTTTTGCTCATAAATTTAATTGCTGACATAAAGGGAAAAATCCTGATGTAATTGAACAAGAAGATGTTTACAACCCTCTTTGAGCCATAGAGCTGCTGGCACACAAAATTTATGGCAGTAGGAGAGGGGAAATAAAAAGAAAGGGAAGACCAAGACAGATGTGCCTATGGAAATGTCGTGTTAATATATGGGTTGATGACCCGACACTGGCACACTCAGTTGGATAACTTTTTGGAGATCATTTAACCAGCTAATGAAGATTTACTTAATAAACTCTCAAACTTGCCAGAGCTAGACTCCTAAAAACAACCTTATAAATTACAAAGAAGATGGTGCGTTAAAGAGCCACCGTGGTTATTTAAAGATGGAGTGAAATTGCCAGAGTTGTAAAGGTCATTGTCCAGGAGTCTTGCAGCCATCACTGGAGGGCTGGGAACCTTTCAGGGGAGCAGCTCCCATGTTTGCACCCAATCCAGATAAATGCATACAGATGTTCCTTGAACTTGATCAACTTGCTTCTCAGCGTGAATACAAAATTGATTGGGCCAAATCAGAGCTCGTGCCAGTGAAGGCTGGCTGCATACAGAAATAAAATCAGCCACCTCCCATTTACTTAGAAGTCTCCAGCTTAAAATATACTGGAGGAAAATGTGCACTTCACTTTGGAGCAAGAGCCAAATTGCACAGCGACAAAATTATTCCCATCATCATGACAGCCTCAGCCAATCGTTCCCTTTTTTAATGTGCTGAAAGGAGGCAAGTTGGCATCATTAAAAGTATTTTTTTTCTAAAAATACATCATGAAATATGGAGAAACTAGAGACAGAAGAAGGGGGCCCACGCCTCAATCTAATTCTGAGACTGGGCTATTGAGTAACGGCTGTTCTGGATGTACTTTGAAGGCCCCAAGAAAAGATGTTGTATTTATTGCTTCCTGCTTCCCTTGCTACCCTAGATGGGCAGGGACATGAATATTTCTCCTCTAATTCAGTTCCTGTTTTTCAAGGAAGACCCCTTTCACTGCATGATTATCCCCAGAAATATCTAATCTTCACTCTCACTTGATGAACTACAACTGTCTCGTGTCTTTTGGTCTTCCTTAAGTACTCAGTCAAGGACATAATGGATGTTGCATGCTTCCGTTTTCTCTTCTCAAATTCGTCCCATGTTCCCTTCACCCTTCTTCCTGTCCTTTACTACCTAGTGAAGTTCTGGAAGCCAATCCAGGATGTGCTGATATAGAAACTGCCTAAGATGGAAAGGTCGACCCAACTGGTGCTCAGCTGGCCTCATCGAGGGATCCCTGTTCTCCCACTACGATGTGATGCTTCTTCACACCTATCTTTGTCCCTCATCTTCTCTGGAGAAGGATTTATACTCAGCCCCAGTGAGTCGGCATGCTCCCCCCTCGGTTTCAGCAATTCTGATGTCCAGATGTCTTATGCCCTTTTAATATCCGTTTCAGATTATCACCCTCACCACTGGGAAGTGACAGCATGCATATTTCTCCATGCTGAATTGCATTTTGTTCTTTTTTTGAACTTCATCCTTGGAAATTAGATTTTGCTATCTTTGGTTGTTTCTAGTACATGACTAAGATTCTCTTTCCAGCACAGTTACTTAATATCCCTTTCCAGAATATTACTTAAGGAGAAAAGGAGTACATTTTTCATATGAATATGAAGAATATGTCCCCATTTTTCCTTTGGAGGAAAAGGGCCACTATTGATTTTAACAATGAAAGTTGCACGGATGAAAGGGGAGCAATTATTCAAATCTGATCTAAGGTTTCACATTACATGTCAACTCTAGTCAATCGCCAGTCTTGTCCGGCACACTGTGGTGAGGAAGATTCTGAGGCTGGGTTAAGACTGGATGAGAAATATGGCAGCATGGATAGGTAACATCTCCCATGGGCCTGATGGGGAGATGTGGTAGGGCATCCATTTGCTTTTTTCAATGCTAATTCCAACACAAGATAATCCACAGTGTTCTGATATATCTACCAGATGCACTGACAAAGCCGTCTCAAGAAAAAGCCAATTTTCCAGGGCAAAATATCAAGTGTTCTTCCCCTAAAGCAGTCACTTTTATTAAAAAAAGGTTTAATTATAGGGGTACCTGGGTGACTTCGTTTCGGGTCATGATCTCATGGTTTGTGGGTTCGAGCCCAGCATCGGCTCTGCACTGCCAGCGGGGGGCGTGCTTGGATCCTCTGTCTCCCTCTTTCCCTGCCTCTCCTCCACTCACGCTTTATCTCTCTCCCTCTCAAGATAAATACAAAACTTTAAAAAGTTTAATTATATGAGCCAAATCTGATTAATTAATGATTGCCAGGACTGGGGAGTTAAGCTCCATGATTGATTAATAATGTCCACGAATGAAGGACTAGATATGGTGCTATAGTGTGAATGCTGTATCCTGCATTCAGGACTCCTGGCTTAGTGCAATATGCCACTGACTCTGTCTTGGGAACGTCATACAGCAGTAAAGGCTTTGAAAGTATCCTACAGAGTCAGGGCATATGTTAAGCCCAGATCGGTTACACAAGAAGCAGAAATGAGTCGAATACAGCAAAACATTAACAATCCTACACCTGAGATTTAGAGAATATAGTTCCTTCCAGCCCCACATGAAATATTTACAAAAATTGACCCCATATTGGTCAGAAACCAGGTATCAATAGAATTTAGACCATGTTCCAAAAACACGTAAGAAAATAAAAGTAAGACTTCCAAACTATTGGATAGGCACATGAAAAACGCACCATATATTTGCAAATTTAAAATCGTGCTTCTAAATCATTCAAAGACTACCTGACGTGACTTATTTATGTGTATATTTTCTTTTTTTCTTCTGTGAATGCAACCTTTAAGAGGTCAAAGAGCTACATTCACTACACTACTCCCAGTGCACACAGAGAACTGAAGATTGTCTGAGTCACAGCAGGGGCATGTTCAATGAGTGAATGGATGAATATGAGCGCTTACAGGATTCTGTTTATGCAGTACTTCAAGGGAAATGAATACCCTTAAATACATATATTACAAAAGAAGCGAAAACAGAATATGAGCTAAAGACCTAGCTTGGGATACCAGAAAATAAAGAGTAAATTCAAAGAAAGTAGAAACAGTACCTAAAGTGCACAGAACTTGATGAAACAAAACAAAAAAGAATGAGAAGGAAACAAAACAATTATCTAACCCACATAGAATCCTTTTCTTAAGAGCATTTTTAAAAGAACAGAAAAAGAGCAGAGATGGCAGTTAATTTTATAAGGCTAACATAACCCTTGATATTAGGGATATAGGTGTGCTGTTTCGAAGGGGCACATGCACCCCAATGTTTACAGCAGCACTATCAACAATAGCTAAAGTATGGAAACAGCCCAAATGTCCATCAACGGATGAATGAATAAAGAAGAGTGATACACACACACACACACACACACACACACACACACACACACACACAATGGAGTATTACTTGGCGATCAAAAAGAATGAAATCTTGCCATTACAAATACGTGGATGGAACTAGAGGGTATTATGCTAAGTGAAATTAAAGAAAGACAAATATCATATGACTTCACTCATATGTGTAATTTAAGACCCAAAATAGATGAACATAAGGGAAGGGAACCAAAAATAATATAAAAACAAGGAGGGGGACAAACCATAAGAAGAGACTCTTAAATACAGAGAATAAACTGAGGGTTGCTGGAGGGGTTGTGGGTGGGGGGATGGGCTGAATGCGTAAGGGACATTAAGGAGCACACTTGTTGGGATGAGCACTGGGTGTTACATGTAGGGGATAAATCACTGGACTCTACTCCTGAAATCATTATTGCACTATACACTAACTAACTGGGATGTAAATTAGATAATAAATAAATAAAATTTTAAAAACCCCATAACCCTTGATATTAAAGCCAGGTAAGGAAAATTATAAATCAATCTCATGCATGGATTTAGATGTAAACATCTTAAACAAAACATTGGTAAAGAACACCCATGAGCAGAATAAGAAATGGACAGACAGCCATAACCAAGCAGAGCTAGTTTCAGGAATGTAAGGATGGTGTAACATTACAAAATGTATTAATATAAATTACTACTAAAAGAGAAAAATGATGACTATCCCCACAGAGACAGAAGAAACATTTGGCAAAATTTCACATTCATTCATGTATTTCAAAAAGGAATGTAGGGCGGCTGGGGGGCTCAGTCAATTAAGCATCGATTTTGGCTCAGGTCACCATCTTGTGGTTCCTGAGTTGGAGCACCATGTGGGGCTCTGTGCTGACAGCTCAGAGCCTGGAGCCTGCTTCAGATTCGGTGTCTCTCTCTCTCTCTCTGCCCCTCCTCCACTCACGCTGTCTCTCTCTCTCTCTCTCTCTCTCTCTCTCTCTCTCTCTCTCTCTCTCAAAAATAAATAAACATTAAAAAAAATTTTTTTAAAGGCAACAGCAATTTACACTAAAGGGAACATAAATCTACTATAAACATTTTGAAAAGGTGCTTAGGGAACTGCAATTAAAAAAAACATATCATCAAATGATCAAGGTGTTTGGAGGGATCAAGGTTTTTATATTGCCAGTGGGAGTGAAAGTTTTTACAAGCACTTTGCAAAGGAATTTAGAGGTATCTGCACTGCATTAATTCTAAGATGCTTCTCAACCTCCACCCGCCCCCCCCCCCCACCGACCCTACCTCCTGCATTGTAACATTTCTGAAATCCAGATTCATTTTTCTAACTGTCAGCATCTTAAGATTCTAAATGATAGCAATTTTGTTGCAACTTACATTAGATGGCCTCTTAGTATTGATAAAATATGTAGTAAAGTTGAAGATACTCACACTCTATGATGCAACAATTTGATTCCTACACACATCTCTAGAGAAACAACTATACACAAAGATAATGCTGCCTAATGCAACATCTGTAGTTTAAAAAACGTTATCCCAGGAAGGTAGCAAAGTTGGTTTCTTTAACTCTTCTACCAGTAAGAATTACTTTATTATCAGTGAAGTGGCCTTAAACAGAGAAAAATGTATTATCTTCCATTAGAAGTCTAGGAGAGTTGCTTGGTTTTGTGACTCAGTGAGGACCTCAGGAACCCAGATTCTTTCCATTTTGCTGTTTTGCCATGGTTGGCTTGCTGACCCCGTCTCTTATACTTCTAAAGTTGGAGGCATAGAATTCTGGGCTTCAAGTTATACAAAGCTGTAATCATGAAGACAATATGGCATGGCACAAAAAAAAAAAAATGTACGGCCAACTAATCTTCGACAAAGCAGGGAAGACTATCCACAGGATAAAAGACTGTCTCTTCAGCAAGTGGTGCTGGGAAAGCTGGACAGCAACACGCAGAAGAATGAACCTGGACCACTTTCTTACCCCATACACAAAAATAAATTCAAGATGGATGAAAGACCTAAATGTGAGACAGGAAACCATCAAAATCCTAGAGGAGAAAACACGCAACAACCTCTTTGACCTTGGCCGCAGCAACTTACTATACTTGTTCACCTCTTGATCTCAACATTCCTGACTTAACAATAATGCCTAGGGCTTCAAATTAGCTCTTTATTCCTGCTCTTACATTTGTTCCAACATTTTTATTTTCAAATAATTATAGGCACACATGAAGTTACAAAGACAGTACAAGGAAGTGTTATGTACACACCACCCAATCCCTCCCAATGTGACATCTTACATACCTTTAAGACAATATCAAAACCAGGAAGTTGGCATTGGTGCAGTATGCCCATGCAAAGCTTGATGTCATTTTATCACATGTGTACATATACAAAACTACCACCAGAGAGTACAGAACTATTCCATCACCACAAAGACTTCTCTCATGACATCCTTCATAGTCACCTTCCCGTGCTCCCTCCATCCATCCCTAACTGCTGGGAACAACTATTTTGTTCTCTTCCTACCATTATGTAAAAAAAATTTTTTAAATGTTTATTGATTTTTGAGGGAGAGAGATACAGAGCACAAGCAGGGGAAGGGGCAGAGAGAGGGAGACAGAGAATCCAAATGAGGCTCCAAGCTCTGAGCTGTCGGCACAGAGCCCCACACAGGGCTTGAACTCGTAAACCCTGGGATCAGGCACCCAATCCTTATTTTAGACAGTAAAACACTATCCTTTGCTTCCTTTTTTAAGCATCACAAAAATAATATGGATGGATGGATGGATGGATGGATGGATGGATGGATGGATGGAACGAAGGGAGGAATGAAGGAAGGATGAAGGGAAGGGAGGAAGAATGGAAGGGAGGGAGAGAGGAAGGGAGGGAGAGAGGAAGGAAAGATGGATGGATGTGTGGAAGGAACAAAAAAGCAAATGTAATAAAATATTAGTTACAGAATCTGGGTATATGGTTCTTCACTGCACAATTCTTTGATCTGTGTTTGAAATTTTTCATAAATACAATATTGTAACAAAATTAACCTAAATGTCCTCCAATAGGGGAGTATATGAGTATATTATATTTCTACAATGGATTAGTTGACAGCATTTAAAATGAAGGAAACAGGGGCATCTGGAAAGCGTCTGATTTCGGCTCAGGTCATGATCTCGCAGTTCGTGGGTTTGAGCCCCACGTTGGGCTCTGTGATGACAGCTCAGAGCCTGGAGCCTACTTCGGATTCTGTGTCTCCCTCTCTCTCTGCCTCTCCCCTGCTTATGCTCTGTCTCTCTCTCTCAAAAAATAAATAAACATTAAAAATTTTTTAATTAAAAATAATAAAATGAAGGAACTAAATCCATATGTAACAATATGGATAAATCTCAAAAATAGCATTTGGGTTAAATTGCAGAATAGCCTCTGTGATGTAATAACACACACAACATCCAAAGATAATCACCACTTTGAAGCTGTTTTCCCTACTTGTTTTCATAATTGATTACATAATGACATCATGTGTGACATCTGGGTATTGGTAAGGATATGGGCATGTGCCAAATTCTTTTTATTTTGGGGGCACCTGGGTGGCTCAGTTGGTTAAACATCCGACTCTTGATTTTGGTCATGGTCTTGCAGTTGAGTTCAAGCCCTGCACTGGGCTCCACACTGACAGCATAGAGCCTTCATGGATTCTCTCTCTCTCTCTGCCCCTCCCCTGCTAGCTCGCTCGCTCTCTCTCTCTCTCTCTCTCTCTCCAAATAAATAAATAAACTTTAAAAAAAGATTTCAAAAACCCTTTTTATTTTTCACACGTGAAATCTTTTATTATTAAAGAAAACATGAATTAAGAAAAAAAAGACATGCCCCATAGGCCTTCATACAATGGAAGATACCGGCTCAGAAGTAGACCTCAGAAACGTGTGAGTCAACTTATATATGTGTCTCCTTATAGTTTCTCAAATCATGGGACACATTTGCCAATTACTTTACTTCAAAGAACAAGGTACTTCAGTGAGAAAACACATTATCTTGAAAAGGCTTCACTCAAGGCTAGCTTTAGGTATTTCCTGAGGTCCCATGATAGCATCAGTAAACAAGGAAGCAGGTAAATTTAACACACATTTAGTAATTATTCCTGCAAGTATGGCCTTTCTAGTTGCAAGCGTGGGTTACCGTTACAAATTAAACCCGTAAAGCCACTTAACACAAAACAGACTAAGAGCTCGGATCATGCAGCCAGCGGACATACAGAGACAAATATTTTTCAAAAACCAAAACTGCTCATGCTTTTCTTATCACAAAAGTCAAGATAGTGCTACCTTCAGTGAGGAGAAATGAGTTTTGATCTTCTGAGTGCCTGGAAATACTGATCCCATGTTTCTGTCTGGGTGGCTACGACAAAAGCGTTCAATGTATAATTATCCACTGAACCATTTGCATGCTTTACGCATATCTCTGTATTTTGTTATGTTTTCATGATAAAAGAAGAGGTAACCTAAATTTGCGTAAAGTAGGACTGGGGGCTTGGAATACAATTTTTAGTTACAGTATCACATGCGAACTCAAAAAGCTGCTGTCTCTCCGGGGCGCCTGGGTGGCTCAGTCAATTAAGTATCCAACTCTTGATTTTGGCTCAGGTCATGATCCTACAGTTCCTGAGATTGAGCCCCATGTCGGGCTCTGCACTAACAGTGTGGAGCCTGCTTGGGATCTTCTCTCCCCTTCATTCTCTCCCCCTCCCTGGCTCTCTCTCTCTCAAAATAAATAAATAAACTTAAAAAAAATAGTATTTATAAAGCTGCTAATACTTTGGAAGGAGGCAAAGTTGGCATGCTGGGAAAAACCGAAATCACTGAGAACCGGCTCTGGTCATACCACAGGAAATCACATAAGCAATGCATGTGAACGTTTGAGTCAAAGTCTTTCCAGAGATGTTGAGTGAACAAGAAGCCTCGTTTCCAAATTATAATCCTGCATGTAATTTAAAGTATGTATGTGACAAAACAATAAAGTTATTATTCTTAAAAGAGGTGGGTGTGAGATGATATAATCTATACCCCACAGCTGTAAACTTTGTAATTTGGCTAACAATTCTGGAAAGGTGAGAATCTTCTCGTGGAGAAAATGTGATCGCCATGTATTTGGGGGCCTTCTTGCATATAAGTATATGCAATTTTTCATCACTGAAAAAGCTGCAGCTAAGGATCTTTCTTTCTCTCGTAGAAGGTGTATCTCACAGACTTGTCAAAAGTTATATCTGCAAAGAGCTTTACAAACCATCCAGGTTCCCATTCTCTCAAATGGAGCAAAGGAAGGAGGGAGAGTTTGATCTCCCTGAAGGAAAGATTACCCCCCAAAGACTCAGAGATAAAAAAAAATAATAGAGTTGTCAAAAAGATTTCACTCTCCCCGTGGTCTTGATAGATATTTGTCAACTCGTATCAGAGTGGCTTGTCGTTCTAATGCTGTGCTCTTACCTGAAAAACAAGACACTAGCAGCACTACAGCACGAAAGCAATAATTAGATAGAATCTGCACATTCCTAAATCATGATGCAAGAGGGGACCACGGCAGCACAAAACAGGGTTGAACAGGAAAGGTGTACTATTTGTTGAGGAAATATGTATTGTGGGTCACTGTGGAATCATTTCGGAATACTGAGGTGGGGATAGAGACAAGTGGTAAGTGAATTTACCTTACGGAAAATGAAAACTTAAAAAACATACTCATAATTCATGCAGGCACTCTAGCCAAAGAGCTTTAAGCCTTGGTACAGATATAAACCCTCTTATTTCATATAAAGCCTTCAGAGACCAACAAGGGCAACAAAAGCCCATGGTCAAGTTCATGTAATGACTTTTAGAGAGGTGTGCTTATTTGATAGTTAAAACAAACAAACAAACAAACAAACAAACAAACATAAATTGAGCATCCTGATAGTATATTTGCATAGCCTGTTCTCAAACTGCCCTTCAGTGATATCCAGAGAAAAGTTCCTTCTGATATCACTTGATGACATTGGCACGGTCCTGTAGGACATGCAGTCACAAGGTGTGGAAGTGATGTGAGGTCTACCTGATGTACCCAGGAGGTTCGTAATTGTCAAAACTCTGTTTTACATGTTATCAGTGTGCTTAGAACTTTCTTAAAACCATGGTCACACAAGAGATACAAAAAACTATGTGTGACCCAGATATTAGGATATTAGGAGGGTTGCTTGAAGATAAGTAGTTTGGGGATCAAGAAGTCAAAAGACTAGATGCATAGGGAGCAGGCTATATATATATATATATAGAACTATATGTATAGTAAATAAGTATTTGTTAAATGGATAAAGAGCACTAAATGCAGGCCTAGGAGTAGACCAGCCAGGTTCAGAAATACACACACCAATCCAAGTATGCAAAAACTCAACTGATTTCTGGGGAATGGAAAATTCAAGTGGTCTGTCCAGTCACTCCAGAGAAGGGTAGACAGAAGCCCAGTTCAGCCAGGAACACTGATGCAATTAGGCCATGACTAGGACTAGGAGACAGACTTTTAAAATGTGATCACTTCACTCCTGCATTAAAATCACAGCATTTTCCCACTATTCTTATGAGAAAGTCCCAATCCTCACTATGACCTTTGTTGGTCAGCTCCTTCTAGAATCAGATCTTGAGCCCAGGATTCTAGAGTATGTGACTCATTAAGGAAGTGCTTCCAAGAGACTGGAGACAAGGCTGAAGAAGGACGAGGAGATAAGGAAGAGTGATACTTCAGGTTATGTCCCATCCCCAGCCCAACCGTGCACGGAACTGTGGGCATAAACGCGCCTCAGTTTGCTGTGTATCAAGACAAAGAGACTAGGGGTCTGTGCTCCTCACCACTCAGTCACTGACCAGAGGCCACCCATGGGATGCAAGCTGTTCCCAGTAGTGAGGTGGTTCCAGTAGGCCAAGGGCAATCTTTTGAAGAAAGCCACAAATGGTAGCCACTAGCAGCAAAGCACAGAGAGGCTGTGGGGGGGGGGGGGGGGGGCGGGGGGGAGTGTGCGTGGAAAAAGAGTACAAGGGATGGGAGAGACTGTACGAAAGACAAAATATAAGTCTGCTAAAATAGGGATCTACAAAGCCAGCACAACCTAGCTCTCTGCATCCTTATCTTCCCCCAAGCTCTCTGGATTAGTCGGGATTCTCCAGAAAATCAGATCCAATATAAAGAGATTTATCATAAGAAACCGGCTCATGGGATTATGGCGGCTGAGAAGTCCCACAGTCTTCCATCTGTAAGTGGAGGCCTGGAGAGCTGGTAGTGCCATTCTAGCCTGAGTGCAAGAGAAGTCCAACATCTGAGCAGAGAGTGCAAACTCTCCCTTACTCCCCCTTTTTGTTCTATTCAGATTTCCAAGAGACTGGAAAAGGCTCACCCACACTGAGGAAGGCAATCCACTCAGTCTACCAATCCAAATGCTAATCTCATCCAGAAACACCATCATAGACACACCCAGAATAACGTGTAGCCAAACATCTGGGCATCCCCGGGCTCAGTCAAGTCAACATGTAAAATCAACCATCACATGCCCCTGGCCTCCGTGCACGCACCACGGGCCCAGTACATGGTGTATGAACGTGAGCTCAAGCTGGCCCAACAATAAGGGAGGTGACACTGGCCAGGCAAGATGCTGAGTTCTGAAAGTGGTACCAGAGAAAGGATTACAATGACCTCATTCCAAAAAGAAGTGAGTGGTTTTTAGTCTTTTTTTTTTTCCAATGAGTGTGGTCTTTTCACGCACAGACTAGTTTTTCATTCCACTGAGATCCAGAAGCCAAAGGAAATGACTGGGGCCTTTACTCTACAACATGCTTTCTCAAAGGACACTATATCCTCTCCAATGGGGTAAAAATTGGCACTTCAGGGGGAAGTCAAAACAATCTTATGCTTTTTATGTATATAGCACAGATACACATATAGTGCATAAACAGATACACAGTGTATCTATGGTGTTAAAATTTCACGGGGAAATAGGGAAAAAAATGTCTAAAATGGCTTAGCAATAGAATTTTTAAAAAGGTTGAGAAACATAGTTCTAAAACCATAAATATCTAAAGCTGGAAGGGAGCACCTCTTTCTTTGAATATCTTACAAAAGGCACCTCAAAGACCCAGATGTTCAGAACTGCCAAGGTCACAAAGGGGGTTAGTGAACAAGCCTGGCATAGACCATGAATTGTTCTGTCTTAGACCAATGTATGTTCCACTTTTTTATGCAAAAATAAATACATCCTTGGGGCGCCTGGGTGGCTCAGTCATTAAGTATCTGACTTTGGCTCAGGTCATGATCTCACGCTTCATGGGTTCAAGCTCCAAGTCGGGCTCTCTGCTGTCAGCTCAGAGCCTGGAGCCTGCTTCAGAGTTATGTCTCCCTCTCTGTGGCCCTCCCCTGCTCATGCTCTCTCTCCCTCTCTCTCTCTCTTTAATGTTTAAGTAAACATTAAAAAGATTTTTTTAAACTATATGTATAAATATAAATATATAAATATACATATCTCCACAAGCAAGGCCCAAGCCTCCCACATCTCCTTCACTCCCATTCCCCACTGAGGTGACACTATGGAAGTAAAACCAATGGCCTACATGATGTAATTATGCAACTCTGGGGTCCTTAGGAAGACTGAGTGCTGTGACCATGGGCAGATGGAGAAGAAAGAACACAGAGAGTCAGGACAGAAGTGTATTGGGGAGCAGGGGAGATGCAGAGCTTGGAGAAGCCGTGAGAATAAATGTGGCACATTTTTTTCGACCCCCATTCATCCTTTATGTCTAAAGTTGGACTCTTTCTACTGCCTCTTAAAATCCATCTGCAAAGCTGAAGAGATATGATGGACAAAATGAAAACAGAAAAAAAAAAAGCAAATCCAGTGGAGGATACTAAGGTTTCTGTTACCGTCTGACAACTCAGGGACATCAGACTCACTTAGGGGGCTGTCAGCTTGGCCATTTTCCCTGGGGTCTGCTTCATACATTCATTAGACAGTCGTGTGTTGAGCACCTACTACATGGGAGGCATTTTTCTAGGTACTGGAGTTGGCAGTGGGGAAGGCGCTGACATACAGCGATGAAAACCAGATTTAGCTCTAAATCCAGGCAAATTTGAAATTTCATAAAGAAGCTAAGTACCGAAGACAGGTACAGGAACCTACATTTTCATAACATTACCCTCGCCTCCACACTGGCACGTGATGAGCCTAAATCCTGACTACGCGGGAGGCAAATGGGCTACAGGACTAGGTCACACACCAAGTTCCGCTCTCCTCTGGCAGGCTTCTTAATCCGCCTTTAAGTGCAGTCAGGACGAAATGAAATTATGGGCATAAAAAAGGAAAATGCAAACAAACAAACAAACAAACAAACAGAAGTTTTAATTGGCTTTACTCTGATCTCTCCGCTGCGATTGTATCACTGAGTTGGCAGTTTGTCACGTGCGGTTGCTAGGCAACCGTGCACGGTGGTAAGGCCGACGACGTGACAGCCGCCTTTTCCCTCTTGTGGGTGTGAGTCTCCTGGCGTCTGATGCTGAAGTCTGGCTCTTAACCAACCCTCCAGAGGGGTCTGGGCTGCCCCCTGAAGCCTCGTAAATAAGCCAGTGACTCACTGCTCAAAGGGGCCTCCTGCTCAAGTCCCTGATAAAACTTCAATCCTTATTCAATGACCTGGTGCTCAGACTGTGACTTTGCGGAAGAGACCCCAGTGATCCCAGACAGGCCTTCCGAGCCCCTCAGAAGGTACATCAGTGGAGCAGGTGTGAGAGCCCAACGGGAGAAGCAGAATGCCACACGCTGGGGGAGCCTCACTCTGAGGTCGCCTTTGAGATTTCTGCCACTGGAGCCCACAGAGTATGGGCTGTGCAGACAGAGCTGGGACTGGCTGCCACATACAAGCCATGTGCCACTTCAGGCACATCACTCAGCCCCTCTGTGCCTCTGTCTCCTCATCTCCAAAGGGGTGGTAACACTGCATGCATCCCGGGGTCATGTTGAGCACTCCTGGGGCCAGTATATGTAAAATGTTCAGCATCGTGCCAGGTGCACAGTGAGTGCCCCACAAGTTTTAGCAATTGTTCTACAGGCTTCTGTGAAGAACTGTGAGGCATCCCTAGAGGCCTGGGGCCAGAACGGAAGTGAGCAGTCTCCTCACTCCTTTAGTAAGGAACCTGAGACTCGAAGAATCAGAGTGATGTCCCTGAAGCCACCTGGCTGGGACTGAAACTAGGAACTCCATTGCCACCACGAAACATTACCAGGATGGGAGACAAAAAGAGCCTTCAGGTACTGAATGCATCTCGAAGGCAAATGGTACCAACAACTGTACTGGGTAATCAAAGCAACACTCAGGAGACACAGCAACCCAGAAAACTCTGAACAAGTACCATGTGTTTCAGGCAGGGTCAGTGTGCTATGGAAGATATCTGGGTATCTCCCTGATGGCTGACAGAATGCCCTGTCACCTTCTGAAGAAAGTCCATCCTCCTTACTATGGCATCCAAGACTTTTTTCTTGACCTAACTACTGCTCCCACTTTAATCCATTTCTTTCTCTCACCCCCAGCCATCCTTCTGCTGGTCCTAAAACATGCCAGAAAAGCTCCCGCCTCAGAACCTTTGCACAAGGCTTTGCTGGGAACGCAGACATCCACAGGCTCTCTCCTTCATTTTCTTCAGGTCATCGTTCAGGGAGTATCTTCACGGAGGACTTTCTTAATTCTCCTACGTAATACTGTAAACTCTCTCTTTGTCCTGCTTATAGTACTCATCACCACCTGACACATGACGTATGTGTTTGTTTGCTATCTAGATCCAGTCCCCACCACTACACTGTAAGCTCCATAGGGACACCAATTACTCTCCTCGGTTCACTGCTATATTCCCAGCGCCTACCACTGTGCCTGGGAATATCAAATGCTCAACAGACACTTCTGGAATAAATGATAGCTCTGCCCTCTTGTAATGTGAGGTCTCCTCTGCCCTTCCCTTCCCCACTTCTGCCTTCCTGATTCCTACTTTCCCTTCATGAGATAGCAACAAGCATCGTCTCCTTTTAAAAACCTTCTTCACCTCTTCAAATACGGGCCTTGCCGTGTGGGTTCGTACAGTCCTGCGCAATAGCCACCAAACTGTATCACTATTATCTGTTTACCTGGTGTCCCACTGAAACTACAGGAACAACGGAATAAAGGGGGAGCTTTCTTTGACCAGCTGCTCTGAGACCAAGCCCCTGTGAGATGCTGCCCCACGTTCCAGTCCCAACGCCTCACACTACCTTCCCCTCCAGACCGAGTCACTTGAGCGAAGGGCCAGCAGGTAATTTGTCTTGGTATTCCCAGAATATGTATATGTGCAGTTCCTGGCACAGTATAAGTACACAAAACTGTTGCTCAAATAGTGATAGCCAACATTTACTAAAGCGCTTACTCCCAGCCACAAATCAGCTTATTAGGGTTTCTCAACCTTGGCACTCTTGATATTTGGGGCAGGATGATTTCTTGTTGTGAGTAAGGGCTGGCTATCCTGTGCACTGCAGACTATTTACCAGCGTCCCTGGCCTCTATCCATATGCCAATATCCCGCACCCCAGTTGTGACAACCAGAATGTCTGTAGACATTACCAAATGTCCACTGGGAGGCAAACTTGCCCCCTTTTGAGAGCCACTGGTCTAAGTGCTTATTGTGAATTAATTAATTCAATCCTCACAGTGATAACCGTGAGGAGGTACTGTTATTTAACTGTATTACAGAAGAACAAATTAAGGCCCAGAGAGGTTTGGCAACTCACTGAGAGTCACACAGCTGGGAATTAGCAGAATCAGAATATGAACCGGGCAGTCTGGCTCCCAAGCCTAGGCAGTTAACCACCTACGAGTTAAGTTTGGAGGGGAGGGGTTTGGGGAAGGAGGATGGGAAGAGGGGACTAATATGTATTGTTTATTATAACCAGGCACTATTCTCAGCTCGTACATAAATTATTTCATTTAACCCTATCTAGCCTGCGACACACTCATAGTTGTTTTTAGCATTGTAAAAGAAAGGAAATTGAGGCCCAGAAAGTACCCAGCTAGTTGGAGGCACAGCCGCCAGAATTCAAACCCAGGAAGTCTGACCCTAAAGCTCCTGGTGATAATGGGGGCAGGGGGGAGGGGTGGATTCCTACTCTGCTCCAAGTTTGTGCAAAGTCACACTGCCCTTCAACAGCTTCCCCTGCCAGGGAGGCCTTGGCACCGTCCCCATGTTCCCTCTAAAATAGTTCCACTGCTCCTCACATTCACCGTGCCCCACTCTCCAGGGCACTAAGCCCTGAGGGTCTTGGAGCGTGCGTTCTTGTTCCAAAGCAGTCTCATGCAGAAAGCCAAAAGTGTGGGGAGAGTGCCAGAGGCTTCCCCAGGGCTGGGACTTCTTAAATGGGGGCAGCCTTTGTCTCCAACCAAACCAGTCTTAACAGAAGAGCATGAGGGGAGCCTGCTGGGGAGATCTTGGGGGTGTTTTCAGAATATTATGAGAGTCTCCTCTTACAAAAGAGAGAGAGAGAGAGAGAGAGAGAGAGAAGCACTACAAGGCACCTTGTCCAATTTTCTTCCTTTGAGTAGTTACCAAAGCAGAGATAGTATGTTTCACAGGCGTCTTCTGCTATGATTGCCCCAGTGTTTAAAGTAATGATCAGATCATTTTCCCCACAGCCATTTCATCCAATGAGCCCAAATAGGATTATTGAGAAATTGCAAGGTCTGGCAGGAAATACCTCTTCTGACCTTGGGTATTGTTAGTCAGGCTGACTCAGAGAAAATAAGATCCCCTTTCATTGTTAGAGATGACAGTTCTGCAGCCTCTCCTCCAAGTAGGGTGACCCCAAGGTGGCAGGGAAGAACCACTCTGAGCGCATGATAATTGATCACCTGTGCACCCATACACAACTGCCCTCTATGCCTGTGGGAAAGGGAGGTGCTGTGTGTGTGCAGGTATATGTGTGACTGTTTCTGTGATTCTCCACAGTGAAGCAATGTTAGCTTTTCTCAAGCAATACTCTCAGCATCCCCAAGATGCAGGAAAATAAATTATAGTAGGGAGAACATAATCAAATGTCCTTTAAAATTTTTTTTCTTAAAAGCCCAGTTTGATAAGTAGATGAGAATAGGGAAGACCACATGAAAAAAAAAAAATGAGGGAAGATTTTCACTGCTACATATTGAAGTGTACGCTAAAGCTATAACAATTATAATGATAAATATGTGCATGCACGAATTGGCAAGAAGATCAATGAACCAAAATATATAGCTCCAAAACAAATACATTTTCTCATGTTTTCTCTCTCTCTCTTCCCTTCTGCACCACACACACAGACAGACAGACAGACACACACACACACACACACACCTACACACATGCATACATGTAATAAACCTGGCAATGCAAATCACTTAAAAGATTTATCAGTATACACTGATAAAGTGAACTGAAAGCACTCCAGGTATATCCAACAGAGAGCGACTTAATGCAGGGAATTGATTACATGTATATAGAAAACCCAGAAGAACAAAGAGGAGTATATCTTGTGTTGCCAAGAGATGAACACTACCTCTTCCAGGGCTGGAGAATTAAAATATAGAAGGTAGTATTATCAAGAGCCTGGGAGTCTGCATTTTGGCTGTTACTGTTGCAGCAAGCAGAAAAATAGCTTTTACATTTTCCCCACCTGTTAATCCATGTGACTGGCTCCCACTGGCAGAAACTAACACCAGCTGACAAAGAACTCTGGGAAATATAGTTTTCAGCTCCCAGCTGTGGCAGGGTAGAAGAGAACATATATAAAGACAGGTATGGGCTGAGAATCAAGAGACAATACCTGGCATGGAAGGGTTATTTGATAATGTTTTAAGAAGCAATTGGTGAGGCTCCTGCGTGGCTCAATCAGTTAAGCATCTAACTTCGGCTCAGGTCATGATCTCATGATTCATGAGTTTGAGCCCTGCGTTGGGTTCTGTGCTGACTGCTTAGAGCCTGGAGCCTGCTTCAGATTCTGTGTCTCCCTTTCTCTTTGCCCTTCACCTGCTCATGCGCTCGCTCTCTCTCTCTCTCTCACTCTCTCTCAGAAATAAACATTAAAAATTTAAAAAAATAAGTAAACATTAAAAAAAATTTTTTAAAGCAACTGGTTAGAAACTTAACAAAAACAAACATGTTCATTTCTTGCTATAAAGCAAAATAAATTCCAAATGGTGTGAGTTAAATACATACATAAATGCTCAAAGACAGAAAAGGAAAAGAACAACAAAACAGAATAAAATAATGAAAAAAAATCCACTTAAGGGTGACAGAGAACTCTCTAGGTATTGAAACAATGAAAGAGTCACAAAATAAAAATATTCATGTAGAATAAAACAATTTCTAATTGTGAAAGAAAGCTACATAATCTTAGAAATCAAATAATCTGGATAGTGTACTTACAACATATGTTAAAATGAAGTTAAAACTTAACACATTATTATACATATTAACATGGATGAATATCAGTTTGGGGTGAAATAAGCCAGAGAAGGATATTTAGATTATTTTTTTCTTTATAAACTTTTATTTATGAAGTTTTCCAAAATTTTGTTTTTAGAGATGCATGAAAGTGTGGTAAAATTATAAGGAAAAATCAAAGAAATAATTACCACTAGTGTCAGAATTATAGTTACCTCAGAAGGAAGGAAAGAAAGACACATAGGAGGAATACCCAGGAGACTTCTAAGGTATGGAAATGTTCTATTTCATGAGCCGGGCGGTGGAGAAATTAGTGTTTTATTGGATTATGATGATGATTTAAACCATACATACATATGATTCTGATTTATGTCACAATAAAAATGAAAAATTAAAAAACAGACAGGGGCACCTGGGTGGCTCAGTCGGTTAAGCATCCGACTTCAGTTCAGGTCATGATCTCATGGTTGATGGGTTTGAACCCCGCATAGGGCTCTGTGCTGACAGCTCAGAGCCTGGAGGCTGCTTCAGATTCTATGTGTGTCTCTCTCTCTGCTCCTCCTCTGCTCATGGTCTGTCTGTCTCTGTGTGTCAAAAATTAATAAACATTAAAAAAAAAAAAAAGAAAAAACAGACCAAAAATTCAAAAACTGGTTAAAAATTTTTTAAAAAATTAAAAATGATATGAATATTCGACAACCCTTTTTTCTTTTTGTTTTGTTTTGTTTTGTTTTGAGAGAGAGAAAGAGCGCACACAAGCAGGGTAAAGGGGCAGGCAGAGAGAGAAAGAGAGAGAGAGAACCTTAAGCAGACTCCCTGCTCAGTGCAGAGCCTGACATGGGACTCTATCTCATGACTCTGAGATCATGACCTGAGCCGAAATCAAGAGCCTGATGTTCAACTGACTGAGCCACCCAGGTGCCCCAACAACACTTTCAGTCAAAGAATTGTAAATTTAAAATAACAGGATAAGATTTTTAAAGTCAGTTAACAAGGATTTTGATTAACAATCAAATTAACAAGGATTCCAAATCCCATAATTCTCATTGTTGACATGAGTGAAGTGAAAGCTATCATGCTCTTTTAAAACATTAATCATTAACTTGGTTAAACATGTCCAGAAAACAATTCAGCAATGTATGTCATGAGCCTTTAATTTATTTTATTTTTTGTTCTATATCATGAGCCTTTAAAAATGCCTATGCCTTAGGGAAATGACTAGAAGTGTGGATACGTTTTGTATATGAAATCGCGATCATTTTAGTATTTTTCTAATAATGGAAAATTTAGAAACAGTATGGAAGAAAGTAAATTCATGATAGAATGAAACATCACACAGCTTAATTTGAGGATGATTACAGAGAGAGCCTGCCATTATCAAAGGAAAATGCTCATGTAATATTATTTAGTCAGGGACACAAACTATAAAACTTGATACCCAATACAACTTCATGTATTTTTTAAAAAGCAAGTGTATTAGAAGGAAATACAACAAAACGTCAACAGCAGTTGGGGCTGGATGCCAACATTGTGGGTACTTCTTTCCTTCATTTTTTTCCATATTTTCCAGTGATAGGGTGGGAAGCGGGGAGAATTTAATAAAAGATGAAAGTCCAGTTTACCTCATGTTTTCCTTCCTGTTCAGTCATATTACAGTGCACTCCAGCTCTCAGCTTGGCCTTATTCCATGAGCATTCTCTTGTGGCAAGGACATGGAAGGTAAGGCCATTTCCAAATGCCACGCTTCATTTCTACCTTGACTTTCACAGTGTTAGAGACATGGGAACTAACGGTTGTTGATTATCATCTTGGGCACCAAGTGATTCCTACATATTACCCTTTTGAGAGAAAATAGTTGCCCCATTTCAATAACGAAGAAACTGAGATCCAGTAGGCTGAAGGTACTGGCTTGCGAGCACACAGCTAGTAAGCAGCAAAGAGTTTTTTCCGGGTCCTCAATTGTTTCGCCAAATTCCTTTTCTTCCCATATGATGGGACCACCCATTCAAGTCTCCTATCAAAGCCTTAGTAACTTGACTGAGGAGTCAGTCTGCCTGGGCTAAGGTACTGCCTATACTTACCAGCTATGGGCCTTCAGGTAACTCCTCTGTGCCTCATTTTTCTCATCAGTAAAATGGGAATAATAATGGCATCTCCCTCATGAGGTTGGTTGTGAGGAATAAACACTATGATGCATGCAGAGTGCGCAGGGCAGTTGCTGGCACTCAATAAAAGTTAGCCAACATAGTTATCGCTAAGGGGGTCTGAAGCAAATAATGGGAATTGATTTGGAGTCATTTATACTCTCATTCTCTCAATGCCTCCAGTGGAATGCCATCAGACTTGATCAGGTCCAAGACATGATTTCACAGATAGGGACACCCAGGACCAGAAAGGTGAACGGAGGAAACCAGACCCAACAGTGGTGACTGACTAAGGGTGCTATTAGCCTCACATTCTTTCCACCATGGTGTGTAGCTTTTCTCTGGCTCCCAATCCCTGGAGCAAAAGCAGGGTGGCCACAGTGCAACCTTGGAAAAACAGGCATCTCTTCGGGCACACACTATTCTTTATATACATATTATCACTTGATCTCTCAGCAACCCTGGGAGGTGGGCAAGGCAGTATTTTGAGTGAGGAAACGACCTCAAAGAGTATTGGTTGATTCTCCTTGTTCCCATAGCAGAGCTGAGACAGGATCCCCAGGGCTCTCTGTATAATGCCATCGGTGCCTTAGATAACCAACCTCTGATGTGTGTCTCGCATCAGAAAAGCAATCAGGCTGGTGGATGTTCTCACCCTGATTTCTCTCTTCACCCCTATAATGCCAGCTGTTATTCAGCAGTATCTTACAGTTGGAGAAGCAGTTTCATCCACCTCTTCACTAGTGGCTCTGACCCACTGAGTCTCTCTTCCAGAGCCTTAGGTGGCCAGGTTTGGGGATGGTGACAGAGAGTAAGCCAGTGGGACAAAAGTGCTGTTATCTTTTCCCCCAATCGATCCCCTGCTTCCTGCAACCTTAGGGTTAAAATATTTGCCTTAGCTATGTACGATGCTAACCTGCGATGCAACCAAAACTCTCAAGAGGTGCTAGCTGGGGTGCAGATTGGTATAGCCTCTTTAGAAAAAACCCAGGCAGTATTTCCTAAGGCTAAACATTTACTTACCCTATAACCCAACAATTTTCCTAAGTATATGCCCAAGAGAAAGGAATATTCATGTCCATTAAAAGACATACATAAATATATTTATGACAGCTTTGTTAATAACAGTCAAAACTGAAAACCAACCTAAATGCTCATCAGTAGGAAAATGGATAAATAAATCATGGCAATATTCACTTCGTGGAATTTTATATGGCCATAAAAAAGAATAAAATACTGCTACATGCAACAGTATAGATAAATCTCACAATGCAATGATGAGATAAATAGGACAGACACCAAAGAAAACGTGTTGTAATGATTCTACCTATATGAAGTTCAAGAAAGGCAAAACTAAGTTAGCTAGATGTTGTACAGTATTTATCACTGTGGGGGCTTCTAGTGAACAGGAGGCATAAAAGTAACTTCTGGGAAAATAGAAATATTCTCTATCTTGACCCTGAACTGTAGTGGGTACACAAGTATGAGTATATGTAAGAATTATTCAAGCTTTGCACATATAAAATGTGCTTTTTGCTTTATGTATGTTAATATCAAAATAAAATATGTAAAAATAAATCCTGTCAGCTGGGTCACTAAAGATTCATTCACTAGAAACTCACAATAATCCTTAAGCAAAAGCCCATAAGACAAGGTAATCTTTTAGGTCAACCTGTGGACCCTGCATACCTCGTAGATTCTTTTCTCAAAGACCTGGATCCCTACACTAGGATAAATGTCTCTTCTCTTAGCAGCCACTGGCACTATGCTTCCTGAGCAGCTGTCTGTATCCTCAGAATGCATGCCCCAAAGGAAAGGGACTATGATCCATTCATCTCTTCACCTCAGTACCTAGCAGAGTGCCTGGCTTAGAGTAGACACTCAGAAAGTATTGACAGGCAGCTGAAGGAGTAGGTGAATAAAAAAATGAATGTAGCACACACAAATATGATCTATGACCACAATCTAGAAAGCCGCTGCTGGTCAATGACCTGCAGAGGCATTCTTTAGACAGCATCATGTAGACCAGTGGTTCTCAGGCAGGGAAATTTTGCTTCCCAAGAGACATTTGGCAATTTCCGCAGGTATTTTTGGTTATCACAAGCAGGGCCTGGCGGGAGGATATTGTACTTGTGATGATGTCAAATATCCTACAATGCACAGGACAGCCCCTTCTCCAACACACACACATACACACACACACACCCATCCAACCCAAAATGTCAACAGCATTGGTGTTGAGAAACCCTGGTTCAAAGAAACAGGTAGTAAACACAGAAAGAAAGCCTTGAGCTCAAATGTCAACTGACTACTCATGAGCTGTGTGACTTTGAGTTACAAAACTTCTCAGAGCTTTCTCCCTTGTACAAACAGGGCTGATGCCTCCCTTAAAGGTATGTGAGAGAATTAAATGATCTAAGTTAGATGAAGAGTCTGGTTCAAAATAGGACGCTGGTGAGATTTGGTTCCCTTCCCTTCCCCAGAGCCAGTAATGGGCAATTTTTAATAAAAGAAACAGTCATCAAGCATTGCTTTTTCTCCCTCTGCTTAAGGAACTACCGAAGAGTGAGGCTGCCTGTGAAGAATGCATTTTGTTTGCTGGGTACATCAATAGCCCCTGTTCCTAATGAAATGCATTATTAAAAGATAAAGTCAACATATTCAGAACTCAGGCCCACGTCGCATCCCAATGTAATCTGCCATTCTCCCAGCATTGCAGGTGTCCTGTAAGCCTGCCTCTGAAACACCGATTCTTATTTCCCTGCTCTCCCTCGGGTTTTCTCTAAACCAGCACAAACACACTGGGTTCCCGGGAGATAGGGAGCAGTGCTTCATACAATGCCAGCACTATGTGCAAGTGGCAGAAACACCACAAAGAAAAAGCCCAGCCTTGTTCTTTGCAAGTGGGAAGTGGAATTTCCCGCAGGGCTCAATCTAAGGCTTGCTTCCTTCCTACCTTTATGTATTTATAAGAGTGACTGGCCCCTAAGCAATCCTATGCGGAAATCTTGCGAACTGATTATTATGGAGTTTGCTGTCCTTGGTGCTGAAAAAGTCTCAGTGTGCTGAGGGTTTCTGGGTCACTTTTGCATTTCTATTATTCATACTGACCAGGAAATATAAGACAAAACACTAACACACATTTTCACATTATTGTAGCAGATGCTTAAAAGGAATATCTGAAAAATATATAGAACAAAATAATAACAAAAATGCCTGCTATTTACTGAGAGTATGCCACTTTCTAGACATTGTTATTTACTTTATCGTACGAGGTATGCACCATATATTCCCCATTTTTCAGATGAGGAGAACTGAGGCAATAACAATCCATTAAATTGACCATCCAGTGGCAAGCACGCTGACAATGGAAAAGAGCTGGGCTCCTTCACAGGCCAACCCTTCCACTTGGCTCTAGATCCTGTCTCCTCTCATCTTCTCAAAGATTGGCCTGGTCTGGGATCCTTGATTTATCATCCCTTTTACCTTAATATCAGTTTCTCCCTTTCTACTATCCCATTCCCAGTCTTATACAAACACATCCCAGTGTTTCTCATCTGACAGAAAAGAAACAAAGAAAATTTCTCTAGACATTTCCTCTTCCTTTTGCTTCTTTTCAAGACAAACAGAAACTCCTCAAAAGAGTGATTTTTAATCACCACTTCCACTTCTTTTCTTAAGTTTATTTATTTATTTATTTATTTGTTTGTTTGTTTATTTATTTATTTATTTATTTTTTAAATTTTTTTTTCAACGTTTTTTATTTATTTTTGGGACAGAGAGAGACAGAGCATGAACGGGGGAGGGGCAGAGAGAGGGAGACACAGAATCGGAAACAGGCTCTAGGCTCCGAGCCATCAGCCCAGAGCCTGACGCGGGGCTCAAACTCACAGACCGCGAGATCGTGACCTGGCTGAAGTCGGACGCTTAACCGACTGCGCCAACCAGGCGCCCCTAAGTTTATTTATTTTGAGAGAGAGAGAGAGAAAATGAGCTTCATCAGTGGAAGGGTCGGGGGGGAGGGGAGAATATCAAGCAGATCCAGGAGATCATGACCTGAGCCAAGATCAAGAGTCAGACACTTAACCAACTGAACCAGCCAGGAGCCCCACCATTTCCACTTCTTCATTTCTGATCTTATGTTATTTCTTCAGACCACTCATCCACACTGTGGCTCCACTCTAAATCAACAATGAGTATCATATTGAAAAATCCTACAGTCATTTCTCTAACCTCTTGTTTTATTGTCCAGCAACATGTGACGTAGAGAACTACTATCTTTTTGGAATACTTCATTTTTCCCCTTAACTTCTGTGTCACTGAAAAACCCCAGTTTTCCTCCTAACTCCTCCACAGCCCACATTCTGAGTATCCTTTTCTAGATCTTCCTCTTTGGCTCAACCTGAAATAGTAATTGTCACAGGGCTCAGTGCCGCCAAGACTTCACTTCTCCGAGTACACTCCTCAGCCACTAAATAATCTCATCCAATCCCATGGCTTTAAAAAACACCTATATATTGGTGCCTCCTAAGTTTACATCTCCAGATCCAATGTCTATCTTGATCTCTAGACTCCTAAGTTCAATTGCCGGCCCAATCTCTACTTGGATGCCTCTATCAACTCAAACATAAGCTCAAAAATCAGAACTTCTGAATTTCCTTCCAAAACTACCTTCTACTCCAGTCCTGGAACTATCACAACCATCCAGTTTCTCAAACCAAAATCTTAGGAACCATCTTTGATTTCCCCTCACAGCTCACAATCAAACCCCTAATCAAATTCCATAGACAGAATCTACTGAACCTACCCCAATTCTATCAACTTCTCCCCATCTACAATGCCACTACTTCAGCATCTCCATTATCTCTCCCTGGATTGCTGAAATCCACATATTCTATTTTAATGTTGTTTGAATAGATGGGACACATATTCAAAACTCAAACTATATCAAAATACATATACCTTTGCTCTTCATTGGCCCCTTCCCACCCCGACCTTTCACAGGTAACCAAATTTTAGTTTTTACATGTGAGCACATGATGCATCCCGTTCTCCTCTCACTTTCCTATACCTTTAGAGATCTTCCCATATGTATACTTGGAGCAAGTTTCCTGATTCTTTATGTAGCTGCTTAGTGTTCCATTATATGGCTAAGAGAGAATGTATTTAACCAGTAACCTATCTTTTGACGACAGGGTTTGCTATCACAAATGATACTGCAGTAGCCTTTTATGTTGTATTTTTGTATACGCAATTATATCCACATGATAAGTTATCAGAAGTAGGTTTGCTGAAACAAAGGGAACCTGGTTCCTCTATTTCCTCTCTTGACCTTTACATTATATTTCCAAAGGCATCTGTAGGAGTGCCTTAAAAGTGTAAATCATATTAAGTCACTCCCTGGCTCAAAGGCCTCCAAGACTTCTCCTCACATATACATGAGATTTAAATGCCTTGCTCTAGCTTCCAAGATCTGTTTGTTTTGGACTGTGCCTCCTGAGCCCTCACTCAGTAAGCTCCAGCAGTTCCTCTTTACATTTCTAGCACATACCCAACTGTCCTTGCCTTTGCTCTTATTCATCCCTCTCCCTGGCACACTCTTGGACCAGATTCTCCCATTTCTCCCTCCCTGTCTTCAGGTCAGCTTAATGATTACCTCCTCAGAGGCTTTCATGACGTTTAATCTGAAGTCCTCTGGTCTGTCCCTCATTGCTGGCACCATTAAGTAACATTGTCATATTATATTTTCTTTATAACTACTATCACTTCCAGAGAGTGCCTTGATGTGTGTGTGTGTGTGTGTGTGTGTGTGTGTGTGTGTGTGTGCGCGCGCGTGCGCGCGCCTACGTCTCCTACTAAAATTCATGTTTCATGAGGGCAGGGACTTGTCTAGTATCACTATAATCTCTGGTTCGAGAACAGTGTCTGAAAAAGTAGTCCCTGACAAATGTGTTTATAGAATGAATGACTCAATATCTCAAGATATTAATTTCCAGCACCTTTCCCAAAATGTATTCCTTATACAGGTAAGATGATGTCATGCATATGACTTTATATCTTGGTTTGGTTATCTAACATCACATTTAAAGATTTTTCCAGGAAATTAAAAATTCTTTACAAACTCTCATTTAAATGAATTTGGGATAATTTCTCAAAGGGAGAGACTATAATGATTTCAATCATTCATTTTGTTAGATGTTTAGATTGCTGCCACAATTTTTATTTGAATTAACACAGTCATAAACATATTTAAGCATAAATGTTTGCCTATAAATTTGAATGTTCACTAAAACTAGATTTATTAGGTCTAAAAGGGTAAGATCATTTTCAGCCTTCATATACTTCTGTGAAATGGCTTGTCAGAAAGATTGCAATAATTTACACACCACCCAGCAGTGAATCACCCCATCCTCAGCAGCTTTAATAGTTTTTCAGTATTTGCTAATTTGATAAATTATATTGTTGTCTTTTATAACTAGTGAAGTTGGAATATTTTTATAAGGCATCTTTTACTGATTAATAACAACATAGTATCAACACCCATTTCTACAGGCTTAGGAAGAGTTTGGCCTTGGGAGAGCATCAAGTCGTCTGACTGAATTTCCTGAGATGGAAAAAAAAATATTAAACAACCTGTGGAATTACCACATAAGTACTGCTTGCTTTTCACCCGCTTTGAAGAAAGATGAACCTCCTTTATGGTGCAATTTCCAGGAAATGCATTATAACCCCCTGCTTTCTCCATAGGATGTAATTTCCCAACCATTGCTACATCTTCCAAGAGTGAGTCGTTTTTGAACTGCTGGCAGATATTTTTAAGGGCCCACCACAAAAATTCTGTGTAGGGACCTTTGTTTTGCATTTTCTTTGACCAAGCTCCTGTACAGAATTTTGGTAATTTGATTCTACCCCTCCCCACCCCAGAATGGATTCCATGAGTGTGAATCAGCAAAATGACATAACACAGCATGTCCAGGATGTCTCCTCTATAGCGTAAGCTAACCTTAAGGCTAATCTCAAAATTTTCAATAACTGTCTTCCAAAACGAGGCATTTTATCCAATGATATCAATTAGCATGTTATAAGGGGTGCTGCACAAATAGCATACATTGATTCGCAGATGACTTTAAAAATTCAGCGAGCCAAGAATCCCACATTATTGATTCATGCTAACAAAACGATGAAGCACAGCTAATCTTTACAACACATGCTGGGCAGAATGGCATTTACAAATGCAGACAGACGGAAACCAATTGGACATAATTCTTTAAGGATTAAACTGATGGCTGCAATTAGATGAGAAAAGGTGAGCAGCCTTACTGCTGGGAATTCAGACAACCTCTGGGGTCTGGGTCTAATTTGGCCTCTTCCTTGGTTAACCATGATATCCCACTGACTAGCTAGCTGATCAAGTGACTAGTCAAGAGTAATTAAATTGGTTTGTAAGCTGTGTTACTGTTTCAACTTGCTTCTTGGACTTTGAATCACAAATGCTCTGACGAAGGCCATGCTTGGGATCATCACAGTTGGACAATATCACTATAGAATAGCAGATGAGCCCACCAAAGTGCTTGTTGGGAGAGAATAGGAATATATCCCTTCTCATCTGATTCGTTATTGGAATTAGATACTCCGAGTCTGAAAGATGGGGAACTCCTTGGAATGTGATGTTTTTTAAAAACGATTTCCTTTCTTTTTCAAGAAATACTCAGGCCAGATTCATAGCTCCCTGTCTCATAGAACAACTCTGCCATTTCTGAGCAGTTCCAAGGTTAGCCTGATAAACATCACCCAAAGAACAGAAAATCTTGATAACCTTCAAGATAACTCTGATCGTCTTAAAATTCATAATGACTCTGGTTATCAACAAAGCGGAACAGTGATGGAATTAGAAGTGCTTTGCAGGCGTGGAGTGTAAGAAAGCATCTGCATTTGGAAATCAAATCCCATCCCTGTCACTTACTTATACAGTAAGGGTTTATTAGCACATGGTGTTACTATGTCCTAGTTTCCCCAGCCCACCTAGATCTATCTGGCAGGGTTTCAGTTTTTGTTTTTTTTTTTAAGACTCTATTGGGATTGCTCAGGGAAGCTCTTCTACAAAGTATAAAACACACCATCCTAAAAGACTGTGGTGTACATTTGACTGCTTCTTGGCTCTCTTCTCCCCATCTTTTCAAAGCATTCTCTACCTTCCATACTCTCTGCTGTGCACTTACATTTGGGGAACCAGCAAGAATATACCCAAAGAAAATCTGCAAAAGAGGACAATTACAGAGACACTCATTACCATTTATGTAATAGTACTCTGTCTGTTGAAAGTGAGCAAAAACCCAAGCAAACAAAACCTGTGACTTATCCCGAGAAACAGAAATAAGTATTTATCCCATACAACACAGGCATTGCCAAAACAGCATAAAATCTCCTTGACAGACTCAAACCCAGACCTACTCGTTTCAAAATTCTTAATTATTTAGTTTCACTCAGAGGACATGACGTGTTTACTAGCCGTGATGGTGTAGTAGGGCAGAAATTCTCTAACTTGTGAAATTTTACCCTTATAGAGTCAAATCCTGTCTTGACACTGGGGGACAAGTAATCAAATCGCACCTAGTCTCAGTTTCCTCATCTGTGAAACGGAGAGCACGATGACCCCAGAGTGGCTGAATTCACGGCTCAAGTCATATCGGGATTTAGTTTCTGTCCATCTTTCAACCCTACCTTTTTCTATGCCAGCTTTTCTTAGGATCCAGGGTGGCCTCCACTTCTCCAGCCTTCTACTGGGTTGAAATCCAGCTGAAATGAGGACGTCTCTTGAAAAGTCCTGCGGAACGTGGGGCTGAGTGAAGTCTGACAGTCCTGTTCCACCCAAATTCAGAGTCAATGCCTTCAAATCTGCAGAGATATAAAGAAAGAAGTGATGAC